>NC_140210.1:30142322-31342322 GCF_951802725.1 Rutilus rutilus | reverse complement strand
TGTCACTGGTGAAAATCACTGCAGTGAATCTTGAGGACTGCATCCAACCAGCACTGAGGTTTCTTTCCACCGATCTAAAGCCTTACTTATTCTACATTTGTCAACACTTAAACTGCAAGCATAAATGTGTGAAATCTCCATTAATCCTGATATATTTTACAGGCTTACAAACCTTTCCAAGTGATCAGTTATAGCATTCTTAGGGGCAGATCATACAGATGAAATACTAATTCTATAGCATCATATATATTTGATTATAAATGCCTAGATAACACAAATGAGTATCTGCTTTATCTCTTTATGTCTCTGCAGTGCTCATGATGAGAAAGTTAGTCCCTGTAAAAGATGAAATACAAGCTTCTATCATGCTTTCACCTGTGTTGCCCTTTGCTGAACATTTTGAAGAACCATCTCTGAACCTGACTGGATTTTAAAGCGGGAACCTGCCAAATAGTTATCCAGTTTTTAGGTTTTTCATTGCCATTGAGCCCAGGGTAAATGCAAACAAATGCACCTGACATTCTTATATAAATATCTAATGGATAAAAGGCTATGATACAGTGTAATGGAGTATGTGTATTGACACATTAAAAGCACTATGTATTTCTCATTGATGCAATTTATCAGTGTCCTCCCCTCCCAAGTGTGCATGCCATGGCGACATAGTTTTGGTAGCTCGCTAACAGCATCCATTTTAGTAAGAGCAGCGAGCAGCTATCTTCTCCTCTGACATCCCGGTCGATAAAATTCTCAAAGTGACACTGCAGAGCAGACGTAAGTGCTCAACCTGCCATGTCACTTTGAGTCTAACAGCTCCTAACTGTACAATCTCATCTCGGTAGAGCCTTTGTGTCTCTGCCATGATGCAAACACGCTGCGATTGGCATGCAAGACGATGCTTTACTGATTCAGCCTAATTATGTTTATGAAAATACCCTGGCTGGTCTCCTGGGATGGCAAGATTGAGATTGTGTGTGTGTGTGTGTGACACTCCCCAGTCATAACTCTGCTCTCTGACTTCACTATACCCTTGAGCAGTATTGGCTATAGGGAATAATTGGTAAACAGAAAAATGTCTGTTTTGGAATCAATGATTTAAAAAATATAGAGAGAGAGTCTGAATGGTTAGGCAATCTTGTTTTCAGCCACTCATGCCACACTACTATTTTCTTGTCATTTTCCTGTAACAGTTACTTTGTGTATATATAGCCTATAGGTGTTTCTTCAACTTTGGCACTTAGGGGTTTATTTCTTATCATTTTACTTATTTTTGTTATATGAAGATCACATTTAAATGGTTTTACCATGCCTTCATAAATAATGTATGCTACTTTTTAAAAAGTTGCATCCTTGTCCCAGCCGTTTAAACTCAAACTATGACAATTCATCATTCATAATGAATTTTCACGTTTAAAACTGTCATAATCGATAGTGAAAACAATTGCAAATTCTCCATTCTTCAAAAAATGAGGGATGACTTACAGCTGGCGTAATTTAAACCAAACAAATCTGCCCACTTCTTCTGAAGTGTACGAGGAGGCAACCGTGTCAGTGCAGACCTTGAGATGAAATATGAGATTTATGGACAAAAAAAACAAAAACAAGAATAGTCAGGTAATTATCACTTGTGGACAGAATATGTTTATTGTGTGGCATTTCATTTCATTTCATTCTAATTATCCTTAGCAAGACTGTAATTTCCACCGCCGTCATTTCCACCCCAAAATAGAAAATACTACATTTTAGAAATGACACTGGGTTTTCATGATAAAAAAAAAAAAAGAAATAAAAAAAACCTGCATGAATGAATGCATGAATTTTAACTGTTGAAGATTGTTAGTGGACAAACAAAAATACTAGCGTGAGTGTGAAAAGTGTGTTTTAGAGACTTTTTTTTTCTTCTAAAACGCTACAGGGCCAAAAGTGTCCTTATGCCTCCCACACACAACACAGTTTTAGCCCTGATTTTCCCACTCGTTGACAGCCAACAAAAGCCTAAATTCAGAGGCTCTGCTTGTTCAGATGAGTGACAACCACTATTTGAATTTTTTTAAAATATATAGCAGGTTAAATATCTAGACATGCCTGTAATCCGAGCCCTGCAGAGTGAAAGGGGTTTTGACCTGAAACGACTACGGACAGTTGAAAAAAAAAGTGACAATAACGTCAACCTGACAACTTTGAAAGTCATTTAGTGTATGAGCAGCATTGGTTGAAACATCCATAAATAGGCCTATAGCTGTGATGTTTCTGTTAGCTTTTGCTGCTGATTTGCACTAAACTTACTCTGAGGGATCAATAAAGTATCTCCCTATTAACTATGAACATACAATGGCTAAGTGGTGCTGCACAAGAGCGTGAATTTAAAATGTCAACCAAACATTTATGAGACGGTAATTGACAGCAGCGAGAGTGCATGCAACTTGGCATTTGCACATATTTGTGGCAGCAGCTTCAGACTGAACTATTATAGCACTTTAAGTACCCTTTGACTCTAATTAACTCCAGGACAAATAAAATAAAAGTGCATGGATTTGCAGAGAAATTGATGGAGCTATCCTGTGCTCCTCTGTTCTAGTCACAATTCGTACCAATGAAACCCTTGAATATTTCAGATCAAACAAAGATTAAGGAAAATGCCAGCTGTTAAAGGTGATTTTAATTAACTATTATTTCTCTCTATCCACCCCTTTGTCTGTCCCATCTGCACACGTTCTCCTTTGAATCCCAGTTGTGCCCTTGATGTCATAATGTGCGAGACCAAAGGTGCTCAGTGATTCCTAAACGTGACAGCTACAGGACACACTCAATTACCATTGGCTATCTCCGAGGCTTGACAGCACAAAGCCACCGTGGTTACTCGCAGAGAAACAAAACACTCTGGCAATTCCATTAGCATGCTGGGCGCTTGCCAACAACTCTGCATTATGTTCCATGGTAGACAAATTGGCAGTCAAAATGGTGTTGTGAAGGGGGCTAATTGCTTGAGTGCAGGGTTAGTCTGTATTTCATGCGAGACTCGAAATGCACAGGGAGATGGGCTGGCCCAACTGCCTATCGTGTCCTAAGATGCGGCAATGAACGTAATGCCAGAACACCTCTGGTGATGTCTGCTGTTGTGAGCTGACATTTCTTGAGCAGGAGAATGTTATTCATTAGCTTTTTGCTTATGAGCCAAAAGCTTAAAGACCCAGTGAAATAGACTGTTAGCTCTGAGATCATCCATCCATCTTATTTTGCAACACGGAAGCAAGCTATTTTCAGTGACAATTTTTCATGAGCCACTATAGTTAAATAACTACAAGAATAACAAAGTGCACTGCCGTAAAACTATTTGCACAGCTGTAAAACATTACTACAAATCAGTGTGTTATGATTATGATAATTAAAGTAATACAATAACAAATACCAGTTTGAAATATCAAGCAGCATTATGGACTGTTTTTGTAATATTTAAATATCTGGTATCGGACGACACCGGAAGCCTTTCACATTCAAAACATTGACAAATTAGATATAGACATTTGAAACTGTGTAGTTACAGGAAAACAGACGCAATTGCAAGTAGTAAATCATGTTCCTGCTGCAATGCAAATTAAAGCAAAACAAGATATCTGCTAAAAAAACATAATACATTTAGAAACTTATACAGTAAACAAGCATTTGCATAGGGTATATGCTAAGCTAGCAGGCTAATTAGTTAACGGTATGCTAATAACTACACTGTGTTCTACACTTTGCAAAACACATAACATAAAAAACACAAACAATGAGAAATGTTTTATTTCATAATCTATAGTTTTGATTATATTATGTCTAACATATTTCAAAATACATAATATGAAATACAGATGACGTACATCATGAACCAATTTTGAAGGTTGGTTGGAAACCACTTGATTCAGTAGTTGGACTTAATGGCTCATTTAGATTAATTGGTTAAAAGTATCAGTTTAATTCATTTTAATGAAATAAGAACAAAAGCAGCTTGTAAATGTATAAAGGGCCTGTATCACCACCTGAAAAGGTTTCGAAAACCACAGGTCTATTAAACACACAAACACATCTGAAGAACATAATTTGAATAGCCTACTGTATGTTATTTGAATAATGGAATGTACTGCAAACTGTGTAAGTATAGGTACCATAGCGTGAATGTTTCTTTAATTGGCAAAAATGGAGGCCATATTCTCTTAAAGGCACAGTATGTAAGTTTCACCGCTAGAGGCCACTTATTCAAAACAACAGTGACAGAACGTGGGATCATGGGAGTTGTCCTGTTGTCAATAATTTGAATTACTTATGTTGTCCTCATTTTCGTTTTATGGGGTTATCTTTGGCGACAGAACCCACAGCAAACGATAATGAATAATTGTGGTCCATCACGAATGTGCAAAACAAACAACTGAGGCTTGCTAGACGTTACCAGAGACCGTTGGATTTGACTCTACAACTACTACTACCACATTGTTTCAGAAAGCGCAGTTTTTTTACCGACATGGGCAGTCACTGGTTAAAATTGCGGATTTCTCTGGATTTAAACATTGTTGGAAACATTTGGTATAATGCAAGTCAATAAAATATACAACATTGTTCTAGTGGTTTTTGGATATTTTAATGCAAAAATCATACATATTGTACCATTAAGCGATTCAAGAAAATGTCTTTCCCAAAATCAATGAACAGACTCCCATTGCTTCAGCACACTTAATCCCATACGTTGAAGTAATCAGTTTTCATCAGAGAGGTATAATTTACAGCCACAAGATGTCGATATACACACACTAGCAAGCGCTGCTGTCAGGGTCAACATACCCCCAGGGCATTTTTCCCCCCAAAATGAACGCCACTTCTTCCAGCCAAGCAGCTTCACTTTGCCATTTGTAGGTTAGTCCGGATAAATCATTCAACCCCCTCTTGCAAACATCCACAACAGTTCCTTTCAGATAATAAGGTCAGGGAGCACATTCCAGGCCAAGGTTGACAGTATTGGAGTCTAAATTAAGAGTCTGCATGTGGTAGAACGCTAGTGAACAACAACCTATGAGCTTAAATGACTCACGTATTTTTTCACAGTGTAAGGATAAAGCCACTGGACCTTATTTTTCATTATTTAAAGGGGGGGGGGGGGTTTATAAATATACATAAGCTTAAATATAGACAACTGTACATCATCCACATGAGTTTCTATCATGGTAAGTAAAAAGTTTCAGAGAAACTCTGAGAAATTAAGTTATTATAAAAATAAAATAAAAACTGCATACAATGATAACCCATGTAACACAGCTCCAACCGTATGTTGTCTGAAATGGTGTGCAAGAATTGACTGAAAGCTGATCCCTTCATTTCTATCTTCTCTGGCAGAGCAGAGTCTCTCCAGATCAGGTTCACACACTGTAGGATGGCTGTATGGCATTGCCTCAGACACATACACTCTGTTGGCATAGCTGTGTAAATACTGGAAACCTCTGTATTATTTCTAGGGGTTAGAGAGAAATGGTTTATTCCTCCTCAGATGGAACCACTTGTATTACAGTCAAGGTGTACGTTTGTTTACCAAACAAAATCTAAATATTTAAAGCCACAATCTATATGCAACTATATCCATATAAAGATACATTTGATATAAGATTATGCAGCATTTATTTGATCAAAACAACAGTAAAAACAGTACTATTGTGAAATATTACAATTTAAAATAACAGGTTTGTATTACCAGCATTACAAAAGATTTTGATAAATCAGCTTGTCTTTTTTTTTTGACAGTCAATAACATCATAAGTCAAAGACAATAGATATGTTTTACTGTACACTGAAGTATTTAGGAATTGAGGCAAATCTCTGTTCCATTGCAATGTAAGGGTCCAACTGCTGGTGGAGCTACAGACCTTAAACTCACATAAACAAATGCAACAATCCAGTCTAATAAAAGCTAAAGCCTAAAAGTACAAACATGCCTACCCTTTCACAAGCAAAATAGCATTATGTGAAAGTGCAAGTATAGAAAACCTCTAATGTCTGAGCTCCCCGTATGACCCATAATTCCGCAATTAAATCTATATGAGTATTGTGCATCCATACAATAACTGCAACATGACGGTGATAACCTGAACACAGATTTTGAAGCCAGCATTTGTTGCCAGTTATAATGTTGCAGGCTGTTGCTCTAGGTCATTAGAGCAGCTCTCATAAAACAGAGACTCTTTAGTCATTGGGTCATTACCGTGAACAGAGCTAATTAATCTCTGAGCGCAAAGTAGCGTCGCGAGAGGGGTTCTGGTTTTTGATTACAATAGGAAAGCATTTGCTGCGGTCGCCATAATGATACCAAGCTCCTGCTAGAAAGCCCCCGCTCACTCCGGTTACGGACAAGGTTTAATCAATACGGTGTCCTTCATCCTGCATTCAGGGCCGACCTTGGCAGCCTTTTGTCTCCTAAACGAGGGCAAAGAGCATACATGTGGATACACAGAGAAAAGAAATACGGTTCCAAGCACACAGCTCCCACATGAAAATAAAGCACTAGTGAATCCAATCAGCTCATTTGGAACCTAATGAATCATCATACGTTTATCATTATTTTACCTTCGCCTAATGAAGTATCACAGTGCCAGGATTGTTTGTAAATTTATCGGGGCATCCTAATGTAGACGGGAAGGTTAGAAAGGGGCAGACGACACCAGCAGTAGCAGATCAGGGTTCAAAAACAATCGATTCATTTGAAAACAAAAAAACATTACCATGCAACAGAGGGCTATAGTAGACCAAATGTGAAATAGCAGATATATTTAAAGGGTTAGTTCACCCAAAAATGAAAATTCTGTCAGTAATTACTCACCCTCATGTTGTTCCAACCCCGTAAGACTTCTATAGGCTACTATGTTATTGAAACTTGCCAGACCAGAAAGTTAGTAATAATTGTTTAATATAGTCCAAGTGACTACAGTGGCTCAACCATAAGTTTATCAAGCGACGAGAATACTTTTTGTGCGCAAAAAACAAACAAAAATAACAACTTTCTTCAACTATTCATTTTCTTCTGTGTGGGCCTCTAAGTGAGTTCACGTAGTGTAACAGCGCAGCGCTTCTGGGTTGTACGTCGGAACGTAGGCTCACTATTGGCTGTCGCTGGTCATGTGTGTGATGCTGGCCAATAGTGAGCCTACATTCCGACGTACAACCCAGAAGCGCTGCGATATTTTTGTATTAAAATAATACAAAAATATCTTAATTTGTTAATTTATTTCTTAACATGAGGGTGAGTAATTACTGACAGAATTTTCATTTTTGGGTGAACTAACCATTTAAGCAGTGAATATGAAATATGTAGATAAATGTGCCTTGATCAACCTCCAGTCTTGAAAGAGCTAATCAGCAATACCTTACAACTGAATTATCACTATCTAAATATACAAAGAAGCATCTCAGGAACAGATAAATCAGGAAAACACAAAATTTATTGTTGAAAAACAAATGATTTACTGCACCAGTCTGCAGCACACCACATTGTGTGTTACAAAACATGAAACAAACTTAGACATTATTGTTAGCCAACAAAGAACTATGAATATCAAACAAGTCACTTATCTAACAATGAATAAAGAAACAAGTAAAATGGCTTCACATCTTCCTCTTCTGGGTGCTGATGTATAACACTAGAAGACAAAGAAAACAATGAACTTTGGTATATATACACAAAACATCTATAAAAGTGAAAGTTTTGAGAACGTGCTCACAGACAGATTTGGAAAGTGCATTACTGGGCCTGGTTAGGTAGCTCTCAATAACAGAAACACTATAAAAACAAATAAGGAAACAGCACTAACACGAGAAAAACACACAGACATTACATACCATTGTTTCCTCTGAGAAACGCATCTCCGTACTTGTTCTTCAGCTGGCCATTGACATATTCCTCTGTCTGTTCCACAGCGATATTCATGTAGCCATCAAGGCAGGCCAGGACTCCTGTGGACAAGACATGAGGTCACTTCAAATGTGCATTTTTAGAGAATTTTGGCAGTAGATCAGGGGCGCAGGCAGGACTTGGTGCACTTGTGCACCTGCTCCAGTTTAGAAAAGGTTTAAACTGAGTTGATGTGGCTCTGAAAAAAAAAAAATTTAAGGTGCCAGAAGTCATGAGCTCGAAGTCAAACTTATTTGACCACACATACATTTTTACAGATATTAAAGTTGAGTCTGTTATTCAGTGGATGTATATCGGTAACAGACTGTTAAAAGTCAAGCAGTGTCTGAAAGCAGCTATTTGTAGAGTAGCACTTCCTTGATTTTTCTCATTTATGACCGCCACTTACTAGAGCAATTGTTCTCAGAAAACGTCCATGGGGGCTCAAGATGACTTAAAATAAGACAAATGAAGCATTACAATAAGCTAAAACAACTAAAACATTTGATGTTAAACCCCTTCAACAGAGTTTCCACTGGATATATGAGGTACCCTTCTTTTAAAAGTGATTTCTAAACTTGTAAAAGTCATGTGAAGTAAACCCTTATAATCATTAGGAAACAAATGGAAACATCATGGGGCATTCGTATATTGTCGAGTCAAAATGGTTTAAACTACTGTAATAAAGAGAAAAAAAAATAAAGGTTTGTACAACTAGTAACGGGAGAATTCAGACTGAAAGCTTCAGATCAAGAACAAGATATGTCAGCAGTCATATTTAATATGATGCAACAGAAAATATACAAGAAATTACACTGATATGAGGTCATTATGTTGTTTTCTCCCCCATATTGCTAGATTAACCAGCACCCAATGCCATTTTATTCTCTACAACATTCTGAATAAAATCAAGGTCTGTTTAACTTTTTTAATCTAGGAGTTGCCCCTGCCTTCTTGCATGATGTCCCCACCGACTTTAAACCAAACATACAGCCTTGATTAAAGAAATATAACTGATAAAACAAAGACATGTTTCTACTTGTACCTCTGTAATCAACACCAGAGTTCAGCTTCACCACCACTGGTCTCCCAATGATCTGCTTGAGGAAATCACTTGGTGTCTGCTTCCGGAGACTCATTTTCACTGAAAACATAGAGAAATTGTAGATTAAAAATCACCAACTGACATTACATTATCATCGATGCAAGAAATTGTACGCTGCCTGCATTGTTAGCAAATATGAGTGTAACACCGTACAAATAAGAGCATCGTAACATCAGTTTGTCGCTTACTGACTATACTAAACACATGTTTTTAATGAACCAGTCAACAAATGATTTAAACCGCTGTAGTGTGCTGAGGTTTGGGCTGTTTAGAATATCTAGGCATTACCGGTGTACATTTAGCATGAGCGGCTAACTTAGCCTGCTAGCATTACAATCCAATGTGGTACACAATGAACTCATAGTGCAGGTCACGCGCTACAGTACTGCAAATAATTTAAACCCCCGCAAAGGTCAAGTACAATGGTCTATTTAAAGAAGATAAACTAGTCACTCACCTAATTCGTTTTACAACGTTTGCCACACGTTTCGACTGAGTGACTGTTGACCAATGAACTGAAACGCTTTTTCTATATCCACGGTGTTTACACCGCGCAGCCAATCAGATGCTTCGATAAAAAATCCAGCGTACGGAAGCCGCCGAGGAACCATTATCTCCTTTGATAAAGAATGCGTAAGGGGAAAACGATCCAGAGGCAGGGGTAGTGAAGACTGGAAAGCTTCGATTTTGTTGTATTAGACAGACAGACAGACAGACAGACAGATAGATAGATAGATAGATAGATAGATAGATAGATAGATAGATAGATAGATAGATAGATAGATAGATAGATAGATAGATAGATAGATAGATAGATAGAATGTAAGCCAATCATGTAGAGATAGCTGAGATCCCAAAATATGGAAGAATGTTTTGCTAATGTTCCCATCTTATTATGTATACGTTATTTCTAAATGTTTCTTGAATGTTCAAAACATCCAGTTTTTTAAATGGTGTAAAACATTTTTTTTATTTTTTTTATGCGAATGTCAAAGGGATTGTTCACCCGAATTGAAATTTCTGTCATTAATTACTCAACCTCATATCATTTCAGTCCTTTCTTATGAACACAAATGAAGATCTTTCTGATGAAATCTGAGCGATTTCTGTCCGTCCTTTGACAGTCTATGCAACTACCACTTTGACGCTTCAAAGGGTTAATAGAGAGATCGTAAAACTAATCCACATATGAATCGAGCGGTTTAGTCCAAAATTTCTAAAGAGACACGATGGCTTTATATGATAAGCAGATATAATTTATTTATTATTTATTTATTTATTCGCATATAAACATTCATCAACTCATCTCATCAACAGTTTTGGTAAACGGAAGCATGTTTGCTTGACGTGCGAGATCCAATGGTGTTCGTTCTCGTGTGTTACGCAGCACGTTTGAGCTTCCGCAAGAACCAATGAGTTTTGGTCTCGTGCGTCAAGCAGGTTTGGTTGAGCTTCTGTTTATGTTCGCTGATCAATGTTTATGTGAATCAGCAGCATAGCCACGAGGGGGCCCGTGTGGGCCTAAGCCCCCTCATTTACATTGTCATGTCTGTTCAAAAACATGAACTGTTACATGATTTATGCATAACGAGTGGTTGCCTACATTATTACAGGAAGGCGGTACAATAATCAAATTATGTCATAAAAATGCAATGAAAATACAGGTATCGTGCTAAAAATAAAAGTGTCGGAATTGGACCTGTTCTGGAAAAAGTGGTGTCTGACAATCCCTAATATATATACATATAATATTGTGGCCCCCTCATTTTTAGATGGGACCGCTCAAAAATAACATTCTGGCTACGCCACTGATATGAATAAAAGCCTAAATTCAATCTGTTCATCATATAAAGCGATCGAGTCTCTTCAGAAAATTTGGACTAAACTGCTCAATACATATGGATTAGTTTTTACAATCTGAACTTTCTGAAGCATCAAAATGTCAGTTGCGTAGCTATCAATGGAAGGATTTTTGGGTGAACTAACCCTTTAAGGGAACATTCCATTTTATCATAAAACAATAACATTTTTTAAATGACGACTGTCCAACTAAAATGTTTCAGAAAAAAAAGCATTCCATGAATGATATATAAATGTTTTTTTGTGCTGACGTTTTGAGAATATTATTAAAGACCATTGGAAGAATATTTGTTCATGACTTTGAGAAAACCTTGTCAAAATGTTGCGAGAACGTTCCCTGTTAGTTGGGGTGTGACTATAACACATAGGAAAAAATATATATCTTGAGTAGCCAAAAAGAAAGATGGGGGAAGAAAAACCTGTCTTTTGTTCACAGGCGGAAGAGGCCATGCACCTGAGAGACAGAATCATAAAGCACTTCTGGCGCATCCAGACAGTTTGCTTGTTAGCAGGGCATTGGTAGCCCTGAGGAGGCTAGAGGTTAATTTGGTATCTGGTGCCGTGTTAAACTAAGGTCAGTGCTACAAGTCCTTAAGTCATAAACAAGTGTGGTTAAGAGCCGTGTACACACCTAGGCACAAGTTAATGAATATTCAATGAGTATTTTTTTTCCCTTGTTGCCTGAGTTCACATCCTTAAGGAGGGTTAAGAGGGAAAAAATGTGATCTAATGTGTTTTTCTATCAAAGCAATCATTCATTTAAGAAAAAAAGATTGAACAGGTTACCAGATTTCCCAGTAGTAGCACACAATACATGCCTATTCTGTGGTAAATAAATACAGAATGATATGACAAAGAGCTGACATACGCACACACACTTGACTTTAGTGGAAAAGTGCGAATTGCTTGGCTTGTTAAGTGATACTGAATAAAAACAAGCGGTACAGATACAGAAAGCATTTCACAAGCTTTTTTCTTCACAGTTCTGCCTGTTGCTTGGCAAAGGACGAATAATGTTTCTGTCCAACTCTACATCACAAAAGAGGAAAATTGAACCTTACCGACCTTTCAAAAGTGTTCGTCTAAATATTTTGTTCATTGACGTGAATGTGCATTAATTGTATAGCGCTGACTGGATATAGGGACACAAAATCTTTCCTGTTTACTCAGCGCAGGCAATCCACTCTCACCAAGAGCCTTAGAATAACCCCACAGCTCCTCCGAAAACAGTAACGCGTTGGTAATAGCTGCCCAGCTATGCCAGATGGGACTGTTTTCACCCTGCCTTCAAGACGCTGGTGAGCTCAGATGGACAGTGGCACAGTTGATTTGCTGGTACAACCCGCCTCACCTTTCTAAGCCTCCAAAGACCTGAGAGGGAGTGGAGGAAAAATGAAAAGATTACAGAGGCAGCTTCAACAGGGTTGGGGGGTGGGTCAGACCGAGGGGTGTCAGATGCGAGGGGAGGAGGGGGGATCCCTCGGTTGCCGCAGGCTTTTTCGAGAAAGAGGATGGAGGGGCGAAGAGAGGAGAGTCTAGACTAGGCTGACCTTTGTGGACCAGGGCTTTCTCTACGGGGTCAAGTTGGATATGGAGGGGGGATAATGGAAAAACCTCAAGGGAGTTTTCAAATGAAATCCAGATTGGCTGCCGGCATGTCGTTTTTCTCCTCCCCTTCCCGCTCCCTAATCCCCACACTGCATGGGGGTAATAGTGTGGAAATGATGGGGGGAGTGTCGCCTTGATCAAAAATGAGCAGTGGAACCTAGTCACCTCTTCTAACACCCAGATTCATGCCCACTATATATATCTGTGCATGTAGCCGCTGCAGGCCAGGTTATCCAATGCGATTCCAGGCTCTGGCTGCAGCCTTTAGACCTTTGTCAAATACCTAGCTGAAATGATTTAGGAGAGCTGCCTTATATTCGCATTTTTATATACAGTTCTTGAAATGAGCTGAAGCGAATGTATGAGATTTAAGAATTTGTTAGATGTATTTGCTTTGACATGTTTGACAGTGGTTCAATCTTATCATGTTTCTCCAAAAAAAAAGAAAATATATCTGCTGACCTTTTGAAAAAAATAATAAAAATAATCTCACAACATTTGAGATATAAAGAAAAAGTAATTTTTACCTGAGAATATTTTAACCTTGAGTGACAAACAGTCCTCAAGTGTTCACAGTGAACTAGCAATATCTGCCTTTGCTGTATAAGTGCTTATTGCTGATTAAACAGCTAATTGCTAATTAAAGCTAATGAGATCTAGCTTCTATGTGCGCTCCGCCATTTTGAGCGTGGTTAATATACAGTGCCTTGCATAAGTATTCAGACCCTTAACCAATGTTCTCATTTTATTGAACTACATGTTCTACACTGAAGTTTTATTGCTCTTAATGGGATGCTTCACCCAAAAATAAAAAAATAAATGTATCTCATGCTCACCCTCATGCCATCCCAGATGTATGCCTACTTTCTTCTGTGGAACACAAATGGAGATAAAAAAAAAAAAAAAACCATCTATAATCCATATAAATCAATTAGGTGGGTCCCTTAAAGTTGACACTTCAAAAACCATGCATGCAAAACAAACACAACAGGAATCCAATTAACCCCAGCTGATGAATCAATGTCTTCTAAAGTGAAACGATACCATCTCTTCCAGCCAGCGGTCAAACACAGGTTCATGAGTTCACGCATTATGTGATGGATTATTTTCCTAAAAATCTCTGTTTGTGTTCCACAGAAGAAAGAAATACATATACATATGGGACAGTACGAGGGTGAGCAAATTATGAGATAATTTTCATTTTGGGGGGGGGGGGGGGGGGGGGGATTGAACTATCCCTTTATTATGGCTGACAGGTGCACCTTTATTCCATTCTAAGCTTTATAACATACCTTTTTAATTTAACAGGATCCACTGTAATACTGGATATTGTTCTGTATGCCCTGCTGAAAAAATCCAGCATAAACCAGCATTGATTCCATGCTGGTTTATGCTGGTTAGTGCTTGTGGTGGTCCAGGCTGGTTTATGCATGTATAGTACTGGTCTATCTGGTGGACCAGCAAATTAATGCTGTTCTCAATCAAACTGGAGCTGGTGAAGTTGGTTCACGCATGGTCTTGAAGGGTTGAATGTGAGTTGGCCAGCTGTCTGTATATGCAAGCAGTGTTTTGGGGGCAAGCATTGTTTTTGCTTGCATATCTCTATATTTAATGAAATGTAAAGGAAAAACAATATAAGGTTAAAACATATAATTTATTTAATTATATAATTATAACTTTGTAGTTTCTTTTGCTCCCTCTGCTGAAAGTTTAACTGAAAATCTGAATTGTTTTAGTTATGATTGGTAAACATTATTAATGTCACTGGTAAACTGGTAAAACGTTTCAACTTGATAATGAAAGTTCAAAACTGAAAGTTACTGTTTTTAAAGACTTTCATGTTCATTTGGGAACTCACATGTCAAAATCCAGCTGTGCACGATTATTAAATTGGAATTATTCCAATTAAATTGGAAAATTGTCCTGGTCTTTATTTAACTACGAACACACACTGTGTGAAAAGTGATATGTAACACATAAGCAAGTTTTGTTCTGGTCTTACTGGGATCATACCAGCACCCAAAGACAACATATGCTGATCCACCAGCACACCAGCATCCCATGCTGGGGATCCAGCAAACCAGCAAACATATGAATCTAATATGTACACTTTTGCTAATATGTACCTTTGAGGGACTAATTTGCACTCTAAAGACACCTTTTGAAACGGTACCGCCCCAGTGACAGCTTTTGCACCTTTATTTCTGAGACTGTGATGACCGGCAATGCTTAATTTTTAGCAGGGTGCTTTTCCTAATTTATCCATTTGTTTAACTTTACTGTATCTCTGACCTGAATTTCCATAGCTGTCCTTCAGTTTTATAACCTAAATAATAGTGTGAACATTTTTACTGTTTATATTGCTACAGATGACTCTGGTATATGTTAAAATGTAAAGGATAAATATTTATCCAACATTATATTTCTTTTTTTATTTTACAAATAGGTTTTAAGATAAACAAGAGCACATTTAATAGTAGAAACATAATTTTGTTGTGTTATAGTTCGATGTAATTCTATACAATGAGATGCGCTGTATATCTAGGCTATGAAATGGTAACACATTACCTCTGAACTCCTGGTGAACTGTTTGTGCGGGCAATGCGTATTCATCTGTGTGAATGTTAGAGGAAGAGGGAGAGAAAGTATTTCATGTTCAAGACTGATGCCTAGCAGTGGTTCAGCACATTCAGACCACTACATACGCCCACCTTCAGCACCCAACTCCTCAACTGACCACGGAACTAACTTTTCACAACCCACCCAAAAGGCATGGCTCCATTAGGAGAGTGGGACCAAAGCCAGACAACACATCCAGGATATCCCTTAGTTAATAGTTAATAAATAAAACCCCTTTCGGACATAAGCTGAGCAATGCCTGTCACTCGACATGTCACCTGCATTTGCCATAGTTGGTGAATTCAATTTACTTATTTATGTCATTAAATGTAAGAAAGTCATAATCTTTGTCAAGGTTTGTTTGTTTTTTAACAATCTGGACCAGGTTTCCCTGCTGCTTGAGATCTCTCTTTTGTTTTCTTCTAAAAGGCCATGCCAGTGTGGCTTGGTCACTGTACAAGCGTATCTCTGGTTTGATTGCGTGTGTCATTACAGTGATGTAGGGAGAAGTGCTTGCGACTGGAAGACAGGGGAGCTGAGCATATACAAAAGGAGCACTTCACATCTATAAATATGCATCTTGACATTTGGAACAAAGCTCCCTCATTCTACTTTCATGATGAGTTCAGCTAGCATCCTGTAACATATAGTTTCACAGGCGGTCTTGCCAGTTCATCAGGTTTGCACTTTGCAAATAAATAAATAAAGTTTATTGTTAAAATATATATATACAGTATATGGTATCATCTTCTTTCTTAAAGGTACGTTTACTGTATAGAGCCTATTGTAGAGGGTTGCCAAATTTGCAAAGCAGAGAACAACAAATTGAAGTATTTATAGCAAGAGTTCATATTAACCCTCATGTCATTTCAAACCAGGGTTAATATTGGCAACTTAAACTAAAACTAACTGAAGCTGCAGTAGAATACAATATAGATTAAAACTTGTGCCTTTGAAAATAATTGAAATGAGTTTAAGCTGAAAATTAAAAACGGGAAATAAACAAATACTGATATACAAAAAAAAAAAAAAAAAAAAAAAAACTCCAAATATAAAAATAAAAGCTAATTCAAAATATTAATAATAACACTTTTCCAAATCTGTAAGGCTTTTTGTTCTTCCTCTGGAACATAAAAGAAGAAACGCTATAAATCCATTTAAATAGTTTTCAGGAAAATTACATTTTTTTTACCTAGAGTAGACCCACACATTTTGTGAATATTCAATTTATCCTGTTAAAATGTTGTTTTTTTTTTTTTGTTTTTTTTTGCTCAGTCTGAACATGTTGAACAATGATTATTAAATCAAACAACAATATTGTTGATGATAAATTAAAAGTTATTCTTTTTTTTCCCTCTTCAAAACGCTATAAATCCAGGTTTGTCTTAAAAAAAAAAAAAAGGCAAATCAGTCAGTAATAAATACACTGGCATTCAGTAAAGTGTCGAACCCATACAAATAAGAACCATTGTCCACTTTACATAAAACAAATCACGACATGAGTGGCGTTCACACCAAACGCGAACAGAGTGTCTGGCGCAAGTGATTTTCATTTGTAAGTCAATGTAAAGCCGTCGCGTTTACGCGCGTCTGGAGGTCCTGCGTTTAATAAATGAGGCGTTTAGCGCGGCGCGGACGCGCGAATGAGGCGATTTGAGCATCTGGCGCGATACGCGCGAGTGATTTGTCGGTGAGAGAGAGAGAGAATTCTGATTAGTCCAGAGGATGTATCGCGTTTAGGCTAAAAATAGGTTCGGCGCTTATCGCGGTTTGGAAAGGAACTGCATCTTGCAGTAGGCCTACATTTTAAACAAGAAAATATAGCGATTTGGCATGAAACGTTGATGGAGCAGTGAATAGGTTCAGTACACAGTAAAATTACATGGCGAACTTTTTTTTTTTTTTTTTTTTGGCGTTTATCGCGTTTTGGAAAAGAGCTCTTAATTTTGAGTGCAAAAATATCCATAACTGCAATGTTGTTTTGGACCCCGCTGACTTTCACTGTATGGGCAGAAACCTTCTTCAACATGTCTTCTTTTGTGTTATTCAAGTTTGAAACGACATGGGTAGGTGAAGAATTTAAATTTTTGGGTGAACTATCCCTTTAAGAGATTAAATAATGGCAGCAATACGTGAATACTATTCTTGTGACAGTTTTAAAACAATTATTAGCAGCATTAGGCCCTGAGGAGAAAGACAAATCTCTGCTTTTATAGCCGTGAGTCTTACATAGCGATGGTATGCTGGTTTCTCCTTTCTAAACACCTCAGTGGTTGTTCTAAAAAAGAGATAAAACTCCCGGCTGCCAGGAAGCTAGCCTTTCAAATCCTACACTCTCTCCTCGGGTGAGGATCTCTTCTCTCTGTCTCTCTATCTCTATCTCTCCTTCTCACATAAACACACACATACACAAACTCCCACTCTGCCTTTTGACCATAGTGTTCCCAACCACAGAGGAGTTGTGACTCAGAGGCAGGCAAATAGTGGTCTTTACAGCTGAATATTCATCAGAATGGGTGAAGACATGCTGTGCTTGATCCTGAATTATGTCATATAGCGATATATTCAACAAGGTGATATGCACATACATACTGTAATGCTTCAGGACATAAGAGAAGAAATCGGTTCAGCACAGTGTCTGACATTATTTTCTTTATTCTTTTCACAGGAATGGCGTTTTACAGAACATTCCTGAGGCAAGTCTGATGCCTCAATAAATCTGCCCCTCTCTCTCTCTCTCTCTCTCTCTCTCTCTCTCTCTCTCTCTCTCTCTCAGTTTGTCTCAGTGGAATGTCAGCTGGCAAGTGCCCAGACATTGAGACTTAGCCTTTCAGAACGTGCCAGTCTCACCCAAGCTTCAGAAGTGGGCAAGCGCAGAAGCAGCAGTCCCCTTATCAAAGCGCTTGTCCAGCAGGGCTCATGGCTCAGTGAACCACTGATCACCAAATCCTCTGACCTGCCGTTAACCCGCCGGACTCAGAGCGACAGTGACAGAAGAGTCTGTCATGTTGAAGACCTACAGAGAGACTACTGAGACCTACGGAGATGATATGATGTTAGAATGCCTAGTGCATCATCATTTACATGGGGTCAGATGTGAACAAATATCTCTACAATACCACATGCCACAATGGCACAAGAAAATTAGTTTTGACATTGAAAATGACAAGGATGGACATTTTTAGGAGCTCTTTAAATGAATAGTTCACCTAAAATTCTGTTATTATTTATTTACTCATTCTCATGTCATATCAAACTCTTTCTTTTTTTCTCATTCTATCTTTTTTTGTAAAAAAAAAAAAAAATGTACTAACCAAATTTGAGAAAATACAATTAATAAATGCATACGATAGCTTGCATGAAAAACAGACTTAAATGTATACTATTTCACTATTCACTACATTACTCCATAATATAGTCCACATGAAGTAGTGAATGAGAACAAGTGAGTGAATTCGGAGACTAAGCACAATGGATGGGGTGCCGCTTGTGCATAGTTTGTGCTTGCTGTTTAATAATTTGAAACTTAGCAAAATAGCAGCTCCAGTAGTAATAAATGATTAATCTTGAACTCTGTCATGGAAACTACGTATAAACCTTAATTCAACATTTTAATAATCAATTAAAAAGGAATTTGTACCTGTATGATATTACGCTGTAGCCACATTGGACCAGCGGTTTTGGAAAATGGATGGATGGATGATTCAGCTGCAGGCGCCATCTTCTGGTCAGACGTGCATTCACTCGGCATGCGACTCTCACGGTGCGTTATGGGTATTCTCTAGCCATTGAGTGTGCATCGGTTGTACACTTGTCAGTGCGGTGCATTGTGGGATTGAATGAGTGCACTCGATAACATCCGCTATGGTTTCGGACACCACTACAAATGGCTTTCCCCTCAAGCCCTATAAGGGTATAGCGGAGATTTCAAACACAGCCATTGATACAGTGATCTGATTGCAACGGTTAAACTTGTGGGGAAGATTATCAGTAAACAACACCTCATTTTCAGTCTGTTTCATCACACAAAGCAATCATATAAATTCAGAATTGTAATATAGAACATAAGTAATATGAACTTTAATGATACTTTAACATGCTTTAGAGTCCTTTTGGAAACTTGAACGTCTCAGTCCCCATTGGTTGTAATTAATAGTTAAAGCACAACTAGTGCAATTTTTCAAAATTTCTCCTTTTGTGTTCCAGGGAAAAACAAATGTCAAAAAGTTTTTCATTTTTGGGGTGAACTATTCCTTTAAATCTTGATTTCAACCATTTTTATGCTGATGCACTATTTGTCCTGCTTGATGGAATATCATGTGCAATTCCCTCATGTTTTCTGGTTCATTTTCATGCCTAGTTCATTTTCATGGTTCAGATGGCATTCATTTCAAATCCAGCACATCCAAATCTAAATTAAGAACTTCATGTTTATGCTGCTCAGCTGGCCATCTTTGATACCACATAAGCCAAGAAAAGCTGCCAGCACTTGGCTTTGTTGGTTTAATATTTTAATGTGTTTAATTATGACAGGATAGGCTCGATAACCTTCTGTGACGTTCAGGCAATTGTCAGCAAATGAATGAGATTACATGACAAGCACTGAATGACAGCGCAACCCAGTGCTCTGTCTTCCCGCTACTTATCTGATGGTAGCCTAGCAACAGATCCCTGACCTGGCATTGACCTCCACCTGATAAGGTCAGCACCTCAAGTGTCTCTCATTGGTGGGTCCTATGAAGAGGAGGAGGAGCCTCAAAGAGAGGGAGAGAAAAGGAGAGAAACAAAGGGAAATGGAGAGAGGGCAGAAATCCCATCAGAGACAAAGCCATAGCCACACAAAAGCACATAGGGCTCATGTTACACTGTGTGGATCAAAAGAGAACTGTAATCACCATAGGCTCAACCGATAGTATTTCCCATATGCAAAACGAGAACAGACAGCGACTTCCATAAAAGTGTTGGAGAAATGGTCAGATAAAAAATTGAGTAAAGTCTATAATTCACACACAGCACTACAATGCATTACTAAAACACTGCGCACTAAGTTGTTCAGAATGTCATGCCAGCATTATTTT
The DNA here is from genome assembly GCF_951802725.1 of Rutilus rutilus. Classification (NCBI taxonomy): domain Eukaryota; kingdom Metazoa; phylum Chordata; class Actinopteri; order Cypriniformes; family Leuciscidae; genus Rutilus; species Rutilus rutilus. The sequence continues at coordinate 31,322,146 of NC_140210.1, read as the reverse complement.
GCAAATACTATTAATTTTATGTCATTTCAGCAGTACATTTACTGTAAAGCCAGAGGGATGCAAGGATAGCAAATGCTAAAATAATTACCTGTAGAGAGCCTCCATTCAACTGCTAAATGTCAGTGTTGTGTGTTTCATGGGCTTCTTACAGTATTAGTGGATCCACAGAATAATGAGAGGCTTTCCAGCATCCAAGAATGTAATCAAAATGTATAAAAATAACAAGATTGGTTGAATAGAAAGACTGATAGAAAGATAATACATTTATGAACAGAAGATTGCAGTAAGAGAGAGAGAACTGAGTTAAACAGACATAAGCTTAAATTACAATTTAACAAGAAATCAGCAGAAGCTATATCTTTTCTTTACACACATTAATATGGTGAATGATTCATAAGATATTGATAAAATATGATAAATATTCATATATATATAAAAAAACTACTCGTAATTGTTCACCTCTGAACGGTCTTTTCATTTGAAATGAGGTCACTGTGCCCTCGTATACCTTCCCCCCATTTTATTTAATGTATGAATATCCTTTTCACTCAGAAAAAATGTCACATGACTGAAGTAAAATGGGTTTTTCCCATTCACATGCTTAGATGATTGTATTGGGAAGTGTATGTATATAAATGTATACAGATATAATGTACTGGTGAAATGACTAAAGGTGTTACAATTGCAGGTTGAAGCAGAGGCAGAAACAAGAGCAGCAGTAATATTTAATAAACAGTCTCAAACTAAACGAAATAAACTCAGAACAAAACCAGAACAACCTACACATGCAACATAAAATAACTGGCAAGAAAAAAGACAGAACACTGGGTATAAATATACAGAACTAAAGAGGCAAATTAACAAGACACACCTGAACTGAACTAACTAATCAATAAGTAACAACATAAGTAACAGGCAAGGGCGGAGGAAGACTAAACTGAACTAATAGACAGAACACAGACAAAGACAGAAATCATAACAGACTGACAATGTAACAAAAGGTTTATATGTAATGTATGGCAACAATTGTTATTCCTAAAGGTTTATATGCAATGTATGGCAATCTTTGTTATTATTCCTTTTCTTTTTTTTCTGTTAAGTAAGGAGTTTTTCTGTTTAAAAAAAAAGTAATAAAAAAAAAATTCTCATGCAAACCAACCAATGCAGTACCTTCAAATACTTGGTCAGCATTTGCGTAGCAGTTGCAGAACGCATTCAGAAACCCTCCACCTTCCCCAGCTCCACCATCTGCTATGAGTAATTCATGTATGCTATTTGTACAGCAGCAGCATGACTTACTTGCTCACAGCAGCGTGTATGGGCAGTAGTCCAGAACTTGCTCAGCAGCAGCAGCAGCGTAGCAGATCTATTCTGCCAGGACCAAATATTGTCATATCCATAACCATACAAACACTCTGAGAGTTGTCATGACAGAATCACTTTTTAACAATCTTTGCCCCCTAAATGCACATATACTGAAAAAAATTTAAGTTCAATGATTTAAATCAGTGTACTACCACCTTTGAGCATGTAATCAGTGGTGATTTTTGGGCTGAGGTATAATGCCTTCAGCCGAGGGAAGAACCACCTGAAAAAAGCTTCCAAGACAAAAGAAGCATGAAATGCGGCACACTAATCAAATAATTAAGGCAATTAAAGTCTAGGAGGGTTACACACAGGTAGAATAAATTACTTCAAACTAATTGTCTTTTATAAAATTATTCTTGGTCACAGAGCTTTAAAGAGCAACAGGAATAGGTCAAAGGAGAGGCCTTAGACTAAATTAAAAGGTCATTTTTAGATGGACAGCACTGTGATATTAACTTAGTTTCATCCCTAGATGTGCTGGTGAATCCACAGTCAAATTTAATAAATCGCAGAATCATTATTTCTACAATAATATATAACAAATATAAAATAACCTACTTTCCATATATCTATAAGCATTAAAAAATATAATACCAATAGTTGTTTACCATATTTGATGTGCTCAATGTATGTGAGTTGGTCAATGTTTATATGGGAATAAAAGCCTAAATTAAAGCCTAAAGTGATTATGTCTCTAGAAGACTTGGAATAAAAATGATTACTTTTACAATGTCTTTATGACCTTTTTATAGCCTAAAAATCTGGGTTGCATGGGAAAATGATGCAAGAAAATAAAAAATATCTTCATTTGTGTTCCAAAAATAACTGAAAGTTATGGGTTTGGAATGACATGAGGATGAGTAATGATGACAGAAGTTTCGTTTTTTGGTGAACTAAGCCTGTAAACATCCCCCAAATTGGAACAGAATCAACTCTTTTTTTTTTTTTTTTGAGTATAGATAATTAACAGTTTATGGTTGAGTCAAAACGAAACAACGTCCTCGAACATGGTCAGCGGGACGATGAAGAGTAGCCTTTTTTTTTGTGAGGTTTCCTTTCCAGTGCAAAAGGTCAGAGAGCAAGTACAGGGGCAACCACCTGCTTCTGTCACACAGCTGGAAGAGGGAGTGAGAAGAGAGGGAAAGGAGACAGGTGGCATGCCGGGGACAACGCTGGCACCAGCTTTCCGCTGTAATAATCTCTATTTCAAAGGCGGTTTGAGTCAGAACAGACCAACAATTCTTCATCTAGAAACTTAACATGGTGACCTAGAGCTATGCCATACCTTACACTCAAATAACTGATGTTAAATTGTAGTCAACGATCTACTGTGTTCACAGGCTAATTGGGAATAACTTTAATACAAGAAGTGTTTACTTGTGTTAAATATGTGTGAAAGACCTCGTGTCCCATGTGGCAATAATAGACTATCCAGAAGCACGTGCCATCTTAGTTTTTAGAGCCAAAAAAATATATAAATAATCTGTGATAATTAGGTTTCATGATTAACTAAAGCATGATTGTTGATTTTTAAATGTTTAAAATACTCTGACAGAAATCACGCATTTACATGTTTAAGGGTACGATTACACGAATGTACTAAAGGCGGAAAAGTTTTTTTTGTGTATTTCACGTACAGACGACAACGTTGTCAATGCGATCCCTGCTCACAGATTAAAAACACAGTTATGCATATCAGGCCAGTAGCTGGTGACGTCATTTTTTGTAAAGAAATACTATGCGCCTATAGACTGAACACGTAATACACATGCGCATGACATCACCGTTTTCACAAATTTGCGTTTTTGTAGTTTACACAGAGACCATAACGGTATTGTTTCAAAAACTTGCACTTTGAATCCCATTTTCAAACGTTTGCGTCCATACAAGTCATGCCTTAAAGGGTTAGCAGCACACAATAATCTACTCACCCTCAAGCCATTTACAGGTGTATATGACTTTCTTCTTTCAGCCGAACACAATCAGAGTTATATAAAAAAAATATCCTGGCTCTTCCAAGCTTTATAATGGGTATGAATAGAAACCCCAAAAAAGTGCATCCATCCATCATAAAAGTAATCCATTCCACAGGGTTAAAGGAGAACTCCGGTCAATTTTAACATTGAGCTCATTTTTTTTTGTAAATTTGGAGTGCTGTCAGTACAGAGAACAACGACAAAAATCGGGGTTGCCTACACCGAGTTATCCTCTTTTTAAAATTTGCACCCTGTTGACTTCAATGGGGCAAGTTTTAAACCTGCTTTTAGGCTCTTAACATCCTTGATGTGTCATTACAAGTGCACAGGTCATGTGAGTGATTCCTTCAGAGTAAACACGGGTGAATCTGACTGCAGTAGATGTGAAAGATATGAACAAAAATTATGTTGTTTCAGCCAGCGCTCATACCTGTATTTACATCCTGTTTTCGGTCGAAGTCCATAGTAATCGATTGTCGAGTTCACGCGCATAGGTTTAGTACCTATGATCACGCGCGTGAACTCGACAATCGACTACTGTGGACTTCGACCGAAAACAGGATGTAAATAAAAAGAGGATAACACGGTGTAGGCAACTCCGATTTTTGTCGTTGTTCTCTGTATTGACAGCACTCCAAATTTAAAAAAAAATGAGCTCAATGTTAAAATTGACCGGAGTTCTCCTTTAATAAAGGCCTTCTGAAGTTAAATACAAGTTTTTGTAAGAAAAATATCCATATTTATAACTTTATAAACTATAATCACTGGCTTCCAGTAATGGCCGTAAGTGAGTCTAGTAGAGTGACCTCTGACCCGACATATGATGTAGGAATAGCGTATTCAAACAAATAGGGCTGATCAACAAACTCAAGCTCCTGCAAACATTTTTCTTTTTAGACTTTTAATTCGTAACCGGTATTTTGCGCTTCCACATTCGTCAATACGTCATACAGCGGGTCAGAGGTCACTCTTCTGCCGGAACTAGACTCGCTTACGGCCATTACTGGAAGACAGTGATTATAGTTCATAAAAGTTATGGATATTTTTCTTACAAAAACTCATCACTTTGCTATATTAACCCCGTGGAGCCAAATGGATTACTTTTATGATGGATGGATGCTCTTTTTTGGAGCTTCAAAAACTAAGGAGCTATTCATTCCAATTATAAAGCTTCGAAGAGCCAGGATATTATTTAATATAACTCAATTTAATAATCGTGTTTGACTGAAAGAAGAAAGTCATAAATGGCTTGAGGGTTAGTAAATTACGGGAAAATTTTCATTTTTGAGTTCACATTTACCGTTGTTCGGCAACTCTTCATGCAAAATCCAGACCTTTCAGATCAGGAATATCGTGTGAGGGCGAAAATTTTCGCAAAGGGTTCACATGAATTCATTGCGCTAACCAAAAGAAAGGTGTTTGGTTTGAAAGCAATTTCTGTGTAAGCTGTGCTTTATGCCCTGCACTCAGGAAAATGTACCTTTTTGCACACATTTCACTAATGTGACTGGACCGTTACGTAGATTATTTGCATTAAATACTGTTAATGAACACATAGTAAATGATCAAAATATGATCAAATGCACTTTTCCATATTAAAAATCATCAAGTTTATTTGAACTTGCTCTTTGTTCACTAAATAAAATCTGTAAAGCTGAGTTTTAAATGTATTTTTTTACCACCCCAGCTAACAGGGAACAGGGAGGTTGTGATCAAACATCCTTCCAGTAACATCAATAGAGCAAAGTTCAAACTAGTCTGGTCTTTAATAATGTTAAAGGGTTTTAGTTCAATCAAAAATGAAAATAGCCTGCTCACCCTGATGTTGTTCCAATCCGGTAAGACTTTTGTTCATCTTTGGAACACAAATGAAGATATTTTTGATGAAATCTGAATGAAGAACATTTTAGTTGAAAGTTAGTCTAATGTTTTTTACACATTACAACTTGCTACATTTTTCAGATGTTTCAGACAACATTTAAAAGTAACGTCCCCATAATACCATGAATAACATTCACAAAACCCGTTTTTTTTTTAAGAAGCTGGACGCTTTGACCATTCCGAGAACACTCACAAATAAATTTTTGTTACTGAGTGTTCAAATCCAGTATTGTTTCATTACGGCGATCTTTAAATGAATCAAGGGTTCTGTTTATTGTGTAAGGTTTAAAATAACACCTTCTAATGGCGCAAAAAATGCCCCTACTTCGTAACACAGGTCATCACATCCAAAAACATCCAATGATTACAATAAGGTGAAATATTTAAAGCAACACTTATTTTATGGCATCATAAGTCTATGAATATGAAGGGCATAGGGCTAAGAAAATATTTTTTAGTAACCACCCAGTTAAGATTAAGACAATATTCGAGCTCTGTCATTCACGCTTCCTCTCTCACCCGTCACACAAAACTGTCATGTCACTAGTCCTCTAATGACCTGCTCCACTCAGTGTTCCTAACACAATCTTGCAACATCCTAACAAAGAGAAAGAGGCAGCAACGAGTTGAAAAAGAGGTAACCCACACCACTATGCTTGGCCTCGGGGAGAGATATACCTCTTTATCCAACCTCCTTTATCCGCTACTGAAGCACCTGAAATTCATTTAGCTCTCTAACAGCCTGCACTGCTGCAGGGGAGCCATTTTAATAAGTAGTAATAATGCCAACAGACAAAATGAGTTGCTTTCCAGTAGAACAATCATGCTTATCAATACAGTACAAGAAATATAATTAGACGGACAGTATGGGGCTAACTATTGTTTGCAAGTAATTGAATGTTTAATAGCAAACTAGTATTTTTCATATTATGACATAAACTGCACTGCATATGAATATAAAAGGATGTAACATTATAACCACATGGGGAATAAATTGAGGTCTCTGGGATATTTGTAAAATATCGCTGGAGTGTGAATGAAAGGGTTAAAAAGTATCAACTGGAAACAGATATATCAATGGAAATGGCAGATGTTTGTCATTGTCAGGTTCAGTTGATACAGTTCCCATCAAAACATGATGTCTGTTCGGTGACCTTTAGGTTGCTACCAAGTGTGAGGTCATGCTGCTGTTGCCATGACTACTATCAGCAGATTGTCTGCGGGCACGCATTACCTCAGCTGCCTGGCATCGGTGGGGTTACAGAACAGACCGTGACCTCGCCATGGAGACTAAACTAATCTTAAACAATAACAAGCAGCGCACACACACGCAGGGGAGATTTGGTAAGAAAATGTGTTTCCTTATATTACACATCAAATAGACTGTTAGTTCAAAATGGGAACGAGTTGGACCAGCAAATATTGTGATCTAAAACGCAAAGAACTGATTAGTGAAAACATAAAACTATGAGAAGAATCGACCTCTCATCTCTTTTTCCTATGGTAGACATGTAAACGCTACCACCGAGGTCCAAAAGTTTACAGTTCAACAGCCTCTACGTGGACTTTAAAGGGGTGACAGTGAGGCAGAGGAATGGTGAGGCAGCCATATTCTAATGAGCAAGCTACAAAGTGTGTGTCAGTCACCTGTGCAGAGGCGAAGTGGGCTAATTTTGGGCCTGTGCTAATTGCCACAGTAACGAGCTGCACGTGTGGATGGTTGTGAGGAGGATGGCAGCATGGCATGAGGGAGGATACAGTCCTCCTAACACCAAAGAGGTGTGAAAGAACGAACTTGTCCAACAGCATGCAGCCTGCTGGAGTCCAGCCCTGAGTGGGGAACAGCCGGCTGCTTCAGTGCTATGCATAGAACTGAGTATTGTGTGTGTGTGTGGGATGGGGGAAGGAGGAGGGTCTTGTTTTTAATCAAGTCACCATACAATGAGGTGTAATGGGAAAAAAAAAAATACATTTAAGCTTTTATTTGTATTATTTGATTTTTGATAGATTTTTGTTTACAAGAATGAAATGAAATGACATTCCAATATGAATAACCTATTTATTAAATTAATTGTACAGAAACTCATATTCGGTTTATAATTAAACTGCTAGCCAGGACATTTAACATTTATAGATGAAAGTATAATGGTAACATAATAATAATAATAATAAAAATAAATAAAATAAATCTTAAATAAAAATCTTAATAATTAATTGTAAATTCAGTAACACATTACAATAAAATCCCATTAGTTTATGTTAGGTAATGCATTAATTATCAATGGGTAATAACATTTGATACATTTGTTTTCATTCAATTGCTAGCCAGGACATTTATAAATGTAATACATCTATAAATGTAGAAATAAATGTATAATGGTGATAGCATAATAATAATAATAATAATAATATTATATATATATATATATATATATATATATAATTTATTTTTTTAATCTTTAAATTAGAAAGTATTATTAATTGTAAATCTGGTAATACTTTACAATGATGTCATATTATTCAATGTTAGTTAATTCATCAACTAACATGAACTAACAATGGACAATAACATTTGTTACAGTATATGATTCCATTGCTAGCCAGGACATTTAACATTTATAAATAAAGGTATAATGACATTATAATAATTTTTAAAAATCTTAAAATGAGAAAATATGATAATTACCTAAACATTTTCTAACACTTTACAATAAGCTCCTATTATTTAATGTTAGTTGATGCATTAACTGACATGAGCAATACATTTGTTACGTTAGCTCAGGAGCATTAAATAATAATTTAAACAGATTCAACTTTTAGCAAATGTAATTGTAAAAAATATTTAAAAATAACTCAGATTAATAAAGGCATTAAAATTATTTTTCATCATAAGTTCACGACACGTTACCTAATACTAATGTCAACAAACTGACCCCTATTGTAAAGTGTTACTGTAAATTAAAAAAAATTATTTGTAGCATTACATCAAACTTAAAACGAATTGTTCTGATTTCTGCACACTCAGATTCATTCAAACATTTATAAAAAAGCATTTATGAAAAAAAATGATAAACATAAAAAAATATGTTTATTAATTTTAAATCATATTTTACATTTATATTATTACATTATGTTAAAAAAAAACGTTTTTTTTGTGATTTTTTTTTTCAAGCCATTTAAATATTCATCAGTCAGAATCCATTTGATATATTAATATAAAAAAATCCTTCGTGGTCATTCAAGTATACACCCTGAAAGCTTGGGGGCACCTTGTCCCTTTTCTCGTCGCTGTGTTGGTCGAGCTCCTCTCTCTGTGAGTGAGAGAGTGAGTGTGTGTGTGTGTGAGTGAGTGTGTGTGTGCGCGCGAGTGTGTGTGTGTGAGTGAGTGTGTGTGTGTGCTCTGCTGTTGCTGCCCTTTGATCCCTGCATTAGTGTTAGTTAGGGGCTCGGAGACACACACTTACAGAGAGCAGCCATAGTCAAGACACGGCAACAACAACAGCACCTCCTCCTCTACTCTTCCCTGTTCCCAACAATACACTTAACCGAGGACAGCCAGGTGCACGACAAGTCCCTGCCATCAGGCTCCCTCGCTAAATTTCAATGGGGAAAGACCTTTTTTCTTCTTATCCCTAAACAAGAAGGAGAATGTGATAAAAGGGGGAAAATGCCAAGGAGGAAACAGGAGCAACCCAAGCGCCTGCCTTCACGTAAGTCGTTTTCTTGTTCGGTGCGATTTTAGCGCGTCTCCGTGTGTTTTGCGCAGTAGTTTAGGGTTAAAGAGGTGAAACAGACAAAGGCACGGCGGAGGTTATTTCTCCTTTTTTAGGTCTGTGCTAGGCAGCCATGTTGGCGATGAGGGGGCTAGCGGAGCGAGCGCACTAGCGGTGCCTTTAATTGCAGATAATCGATAAAGGTCCCGTTCCGCCTAAAGGTTGCGGCCAGTAAAGCTCGCGTTATCGCTGCTTATTTGGCGCTTATGGTCGCGCGTCTTTTCTTATATGTGTCCGCGCGAGCGAGGCAGAGACTCGCGGAAGGGAAAGGGGAGGATCTGAGGATCTGGCCGCAATAAAATGAAGGGTCAGTCGGATCAGACTGAGAGCCAGACTCAGCCTTCCATCCGTGCCCCTGCCTTCACTTAGCTCCAGCGCTATCTAGCAGCAGCCCGCAACTTAAAAATGCGCCCTAAAACACGTTCGTCCAACTTTCCGCCTTCCCCGGTCGTATGCGAGTGTGTGTGTGCGTGCGCGACTTTTTCTTTCGTTTGTCGAGCGGGATTTTTTTAAGCTGAGGTATTTTCTTCCACCCCTCCCAGTTCAGTGGGGTTCATGTCTGCAGGCTGCCTGTGTCAAAGCCATGGTCGGTCACCTGAAGTTCAGGGTTTTTTCCTTCCTCATGCAGCCATTCATTGCAGACAATCTGCGATCAATAACGCACAAAGGCAAAACGCGTTTTTCTCTCGCTTCGAAGCTCGCGTGACGGAAACCTTACGGCTTACTTTGCTTTGCACGGGTTGCGCTTGGAATTAATCGCGATATTTGTTCATTTGACCCTGTGTAGCTGGATGTTAACATTGTGCTTTTATCAGCTCGCTAATAACGGCTGTAGTTGCGTGTGCCGGCCGCTAGAGGGGACATGATGTGTAGAGTGTGGAAAACATCGATCAGAGGAATTGGCGAAATGTGGCACGGTGGCGCTTTAAGTGCACGACAGCAAGCGCTCATAATGCATCTTTATGCGTGTTTCACCAGCGAAACGGCGCCTTTTGGGACTTTTTTGAAATTCAGAGAGAATTTATTTTGCTCTCTGGAATGTTCTGCTTGAATTCTAGCTGCATTGCATTGCAAATGTTGTCTTCTTAATGCCATGACATGTTTGTTTACCATTTATCTTAGGCATTTCAATAATGTCTGCTCTGTTCTAAGAGTAACTGTATTCTCTTCATCAGTAATTCAATTCAAAGGTGTTACTTTGGACCTGTTTTGATTTTACTTAAAAACAACTTAAACTTTTTTCTTCTTTTTTTAAATTAGGATACTTAACAGTGTAACCAAATGTACTTGACAATTATGTTGGATTAATAATGAAATTATTTGGGGTTTTCACAAAATTCAACAGTGAGGAAAAGTTATTAATTGAAACTCAGGAAATGCTATATAAACCTATAATAACAATATATTATATCTAACTGCTGCTTTTCTTTTCATAACATTTATAATGTCTCAATCATCAGTGTTTATGATCTACTGCCATTAATGTCATATCAAAGTCACCCACTCAGCAAAAGCTCATGTGAAGTTTGGCGGCACCCCACGCAGCCCTCTCATTCAGCCATGGAGGAGTGATGTCACATTTCATTACTTTCTGTTTGCGTTCACTGTGATTTAACACCTGTGAGCAGATAGGCTTATGACCAGAACAATTCTTGATCTAAATTTACCTCATTTGCTCATGATTACTAGGCTATATACTTCCTTAAAAAGTTAAAAAGTATGAGTCCAGGACAGTGGAATTGTTGTGCTGAAACTGCTTGTTTGCTCTTTCAATGTGCCTGACATCTGGTGTTTTTCTTTTCTGCGAATGTAAAAGGCTATGACATATCCTTTTGCAAGTGTATCTTTCACTTCCCTTTCTTAAGGATACATCTCTGAGTTCAGGAGCGCTTGCGTCACAATGTGCATGGGTCAAGACTTGCAATAGGGCATTAAGGCCTTGATACAGTCAGATGATCTTCTTGACAGTTAAATGTGACCTTTGGCTTGAGTGCTACAATGAAAACCACTGGGATTACAAAACCACGGCCTTTATAACACTGATGCAGACTCCTTTTCCCAGAATTCATACATTTTGTTCAAACCGCAGGTCACAGTTCACCAAACTTCCCGTAAATGAATCGCGAGGAGGGAGCCTAGGTTAAAACGCTCCTTCCTCGTTAAGCAGTTTCCGTTGGATTTCCACTCCGAGGTGTTGAGGTCGGCTGAGGTTACCTCTTTTTCTTCTTTTCTGCTGTTCTTTGTCTTCCTCGCAGGCTTCCATTTTGTGCAAGTATATAGCCGTATCATTCTTTCACCCTGACCTTTGCCATCAGCTAAAATGTCTCCCTATGGGAGCCGGCCATTTCCATTATACACACATGATCTTTAAGGTTATCTGCATTTGCAAATGGAGGAATTGGAGCATTGCACTGATTTCAGCTCTCCATTACAGACCGATGGCAGAGTGTGTGCAACTGGGTGGCTCTCTACCTTACCGTAATGGTGGGTCACTGGCTCCTTTCCACTCATCTATGATTATAATGACCTTGGCTGGGCCTGGGCTTGAAAACATTGGATTAAGGGGAAAGGAAAATGAGGGGAGGTTTCCATTTCGCTCTTGGCATCTGATTTGTAGGGAAAAACTGCCAAGAATACCCCCTCCTTCTCCTCCTCCTCTTCTTTCTTCACTGTGCCCCACCAACTTGATCAGGCTCTCTCACCGGTGTCTGCCCATTTGAGCTCAAGCGAATAATGATACACAGGCTTTCCTCTCAGAAATGAATTAAAGGGCAGGGGAAGGGTGGTGGATGCTCTCCTGAACAAGTGCTTATACAGAAAGGGGCTTCAGCCAGGCATGCTGAACCAGAACATTTAGATTAATTTGGCTAGCTGGATCGCCTGGCTTTCATCACAGGTGTAGTCTAGCTGTGAGTGCTCAGTCAAAGGCACTGTGGTGACATAATTAAGACAATTTTTTTGTACTCGGCTCGATGATTGTAACGGACTAGGCTCATCAAGTGGAAGATTCAAGTGTAATGTATTATTAAAGAATTTGCATCTTTAAAATGACCAGCCACAAAGTAGCCTGCTATCGCCTGTGATAAAATTGTATATTTTTGAGAGCCAACAGACAAATGGTCTTGGAACCAAGCTCAAAGCTCAATGGGAAGGATCACTTTATTGGGCCAGAGCTATATCTTACTTTTTTTTTTTTTATCATTCATATGCTTTGATGAGGTTTTGACATTACAAGAATGACTTGGACAGTCTTGGTAGCATCAGTAAGAATAGGTTTAAAATTAGAAGCCACTCAGTAATGTTTTTCATCATTGGTGTTTCTTTTATAATTATATTAACTGTATAATTTCCAGCTTTTATTGCAGAATGCAGTTTCTCATTATGTATGTGTGAAAAATTTATAATATTTAAAAAATATATTTCTTAAATCTAATATTCAATTGGAATGTTTTCTTTAAATAGCATGCCGTTTTTTAGACTTTAAAGAAATGAATACTTTTATTCAGCAAGGATGCATTAAATTGATCAAAAGCGATAGTAAAAGACTTTTACATTGTTATAAAAATTCAATTTCAAATCAGTGCTTTTCTTTTAAACTTTATATTCATTAAAGAATCCTGAAAAAAAATGTATCACGGTTTCCACAAAAATATTAAGCAGCACAACCACTGATAAGAATAAGAAATGTTTCGTGAGCATTATAATCATATTATAATGATTTCTAAAGGATCATTATGACACTGAAGACTGGAGTAATGCCTGCAGAAAATAAATTCAGCTTTGCCATCACAGGAATAAATTAAATATTTAAATATATTAAAATTGAAAAAATGTATATAAATTGTAATAATATTTCACAGATTTACTGTTTTTACTATATTTTTGATCAAAACACTTTTTATAGATACTTTTTTCAAAAATATATATTTTTAAATCTTACCAACCCCAAAATTTCGGAATGGTTAGTGTAAGTTTAAACTTTCATAATGTACATTTTAAATGTATAAGTTTGTAAATATATTTTCTTTTGTGTTTGAAAACAGTGTAAGCAGAAAAAAACTGAACCTGGCCATCTTTTTTTCTAAGCCCATAGTAAATTCAACATGCTCACTCGGTAATATTTTTCCCGTAACTATGGGACACACCTTTTGTCCGTATGCTACATGAAGCACTATAGACTGTGAATGAAAAAAGTCTGAAGTTCCGAACACAATGTTTTACCCACCCAAGTCTCAATCAAAGCCCGTGTGGAATAAAAGTGCCTGAGCTGGGTAACGATTTTCCGCATGTTGACAAGTCACAACATGGAGATCTACAGCTAGGAGAGCAGCCCTTTGGCTAGTGGCGGCCCAGCACTGAGTAATAACCAGCTCATAGCAGGCATTCTGTTGGCAGTGGTTCATAAGGAACAGCTCGCTGGTTCATCTGGGGAAAGGGTGGGGGGAGCTGATGGAGAGCTCCAGGCACTTTCCTGTGTTGTTGTACCACACAAGTGCATCCATCCCCTCCAGGACAGACCTTTAACAGGCTGCTAACACTGGGTCACACCACACAAGGGATCGAACAGACAGGTCCGATGCAGGCCCGGGCTGCAGAGCTATGCCAAACTGTGATTTGATTTATGAGTCAGTACTCTGGGTCTGTCTTAAGATGAGATGAGGCTTACTGGGCAGAATCAAAGAGCAGTCTGTTCAGTTGACAGGGAATGAGAAGAGGCAAGCCGCTGTCATTTTTTAAAACTGGGTTTGAATTGTCATAACTTAGACGAGGCCTTGGAAGCGAGGAGGTCAATAACACCTGGAGAAAGTTATACGTTAGCATTCCCATTCATCTGAATGGCTGCTGCTCGGCTGGCGTGTGTAACCCCCCCGCCATCTTTGCTCATTGTGGTTCGTTTTCAGTGCCAGTTCCCTGAGCAGTAAACACCACATGCCTTATCACTCTTGAGCCATAGAAAACTGACGACTAGGGCTGTATGATTCAGTCAAAAATTCATATTCAGATTGTTTTGTCTACTGCTGCAAAAAAAGTCTGAAACATGATAAATGTTACCTCTCATTTGCTGTTGTGATATCAAGGCAAAAAGAACATGAAGACATTACATTCACTGTTGTTATTATTATATTATAATAGTATAATAATACAGCTATTATTATACTATTATTATATTATATTGGTCACATTTTATGTTAGGTGGCCTTGACTACTATGTAATAACATAAAATACCTGCAAGACTATGTATTTAAAATGTACTGTAACTACATGCTATTCTGGAAATTTCTGAAAAATTCATTTGAGATATGGTTGGGTTTTTGGAGTACGGGTAAGGTTAGGATTAGGGGTTAAGGTTTGGTTTTGGGTTACAGTTAGGGGTAAAGTTAACAGTGTAACAACAAAAGTAACTTTCTAAATGTAATTATCATGCACCATCATGTATATATTTAATAAGTATTGTATCAAATGTTTAAATGCATAGTTAAGGCCACTTAATATAAAGTGTGGCCATATTATATTATACTATTAATAAATTAGGAGAAAGATATTACTAAGGCTCAAGCATCCCGTGACCCAATAGAGCAGCGCATCGGTGCTACATCCTGTAATATTTTTATCTAGACCCAAACGTGATCCATTCTAGCCCTCTCCGCCCTGTGTTCATGGCTTCTCTCTCCCACTGAAGACGTAAAGCGCCACATTAAGAGCTGCAGATGAAAAAAAAAAAGACAAAATGTATATTATTTTGCTAAAACGCTGCAGAAAACAAGAATGCAGCAAATACAATTATTTTTATCTTTATATAGATGACTCCGACCGTTTAACTAAACCAGGGTCGCATTTCCCATAAGCATCGTGAGCCCAATTCGATCGTGAAAACCATTGCCACCAATGTTGTCTACGATCAACTTAGCTCACGATGATTTTGGGAAATGCAGCCCAGGTTTGTGACAAGTTAACGTGCGGCGCCTTTAGACGTTTTTTTCTTCATACATTTAGCATTATTAATCAGAATATTAAGAGCATTTCATAATAAACAATGTTATAGTTTGGAAAATTATTTAGAGATGCCAAGGGAAGACAAAATTCATTCATGTTATCCTCATGATAAGAGTTTTGATTGTTAGATCGACAACAGATGCACGTTGTTTGTTTTTAGTAGTTTATTACTTTGAGAAAAATAGAAAAATGGTCCATACTTTTCTTAAGAGGTAAACCCTGTACCCCCAGTATGTTTTTTCAGTTTCATGGCCTTCTATGTGCCATTCATGTAGGTTTCTAAATGTAAAATAAATAAATAAATAAAAAATAATAATAGCCTGATAAAACATCTGATATTACCTTTTTATATATTTATATGTAGTTGGAAAAAATCTTTACTTTTTTTATTGGTGAAAATTATTTGACATCCCTTTGGCTCTCAGGGCCGTAGATTCTCATCTTTGATGAGTATTTTGAGTGTTTAGGATTTTTTCTTTTACAAAGTACTACGGCTACCCAGATAGAAATGTATAACTGTTCCAAAAAAGTATTGTCTGGACCGTTGGGAAGGAAATATAGAGACCGGACCTCTTGGAACTTTATCGAATACCCTTGCTATAGAGGTTAAGCGGTTTGGAGCATGGATTGATGGATGGATGTTACTATTATAATAATAATAATAATAATAGTAATATTCATAATAATTAGTGGTTCAACGGATCACAAAACTCACGGTTCGGATCATATTACGTTTTTTGAGTCACAGATTGGATCGTTTTTCGTATCGGCAAGGAAAAAGAAACAAATATTTGGGGGTGGGGTTAAATTTAATGTAACTTTGCTTTCCATTTATTACCTAAAGCACATTTGAAGTACTTTGGTACCAGAGCAAAAACTACTAGCCTAACTAATATATTTTAAAACATTATTAAAGGCAAGTGAAAACAGTCAGTAAAAAAATAAGAACAAATACAAGCATAGATAAATACAATACAAAGTTACAAACGTAAGTAAGGTCTAACTAGTATACATGAACAAAAATGTAATAATTAGGCCTAAATGTAAAATAACACTATGGTGTTCACTATATAAATACAATTTCGATTAGTCTTTGTTAAAGCTGTGTTTTGTTGTTTGATTAACTTTATTGACAGAAAGCAGCAGGCTGACAGCTGGTGTCACTTTAAGACCGAATGCACAGATCCAATATAATGATACACATCTGGTTTCTTTCTCAATTTATTCTTACGTTCACTTAAGACATAACCGACTGTGTTTAGGAGACTACTTGCAGAGGTATTTTGACTTAATTTTGTTCGTTCAAGTGCAAGGAGACGCGAAAGAGAAATCAATTCGGTGTTTGCATGTTATCTGAAACGCACGCCTCTGTGTTTGCGGCCATGCACACAGAAAACAGGGCACGAGTACCGGACAGAGTTCTCTTTCGCCTCTTCTTGCGCTGGAATGGTTTCAAATTGCTTGAATGTGTAAACTATAAATCACATGCAAATCATAAACGTTCACTTAATGATGGTTAAACTTTGCAATTAATCCACGAATCAAATGCGAACCGAACCGCGTGGCCTGGTTCGTATTGATCACAGATCAACTATGATCCGTTTAACCCCTAATAATAATATCATTATATTGCATATTTTAAAGCAGGGTTTCTCAGGCCACATTTACACATAGCCGGGTATTTAGAGAAACGCATATTTCTCCCCCTCCGTTTTCAAAAATAACATCGTGCACACAACATCGTTTTCAAAAAAGTTGTCGTTTACATCAACCCGCATAAATACGCCGTCGAGCAACATCATAATTATGCCAAACCTATGGGCGGCAGTGTAGGGAGAAGGATAAAGCCATGCAAGCCAATCAGAATCCTCAAAATCGACAACAACGAATAGCACGAGCGACTTCCAGTTCCTTTCAAAACAACAGACATGGCGCGAGATTCGTTTGTTTGGACAGACAGCGAAGCAAATGCAAACAGGCCAAAAACGTTTGCACAAAAGTAAAAATGAGTACCACCTTAACAGCTTCCATGATCAAATAGTAAACCAAACAAACTCTAAACATAGGGCGCTCACATGACGTAAGCATTTTCTGGCGCATAATGTGACGTTTGAGAACCTAAAACCCCGTTTCTCCCAGTTGACACGGCAACACATAACCGGCGTTTTCAGAAATCTCCACTTTGGCCGGAGTTTTTAGAAATAATCGTTTTCTTGGATAAAAACGGCGTTTTCGTGTAAATGACAGGCCAAAACGCAGGGAAATATCTGCGTTTTCCCATCGTGTAAACGGAGCCTCAAACTCGGTCCTGGAGGGCCACTGTCCTGCTCAGTTTAGCTCCAACCCTGATCAAACACACCTGTGAGTTTCTAGTGATCCTGAAGACATTGATTAGCTTGCTCAGGTGTGTTTGATCAGGGTTGGAGCTAAACTGTGCAGGACAGTGGCCCTCCAGGACCGAGTTTGAGAAACCCTGTTTTAAAGGTACACTATTTTGTATACTTTTGGTACACTATTTTGTATACTTTTGGCCCTCTAGCGGTTAAAAAACAAAACTGCATGCCTTTTGCGGAAGAACATTGTTTTGGTTGTGCTTCTGCTCTGACTGACTGCAGATGAATATGATTCTTTCTCTTACTATAGATATTATCCTGCTGCTCATAAACATTCACTACGAGGCTTAAGAGATATAACATGTTTACATGGAAAGGATATCAAGTTGACTAGCTGAAGACATTACTGTAGCTATACCCATATAAACACACCTTGAAAATAAATTCAAGAAAAGCGCTACAACATCCAGAAATTAAATAACCCTTAACAAAATATACTGCTTTTTCAATGAACTCTGTTAGAGAGCAACATATGGCAACTACTTATCTGTTCAATAAAATACCTTAATCACTTGTCGAGTTATAAAATTGCCATCTCCGTCTCCATCTCATCTCAAAAAGAGTTACATAGTGTACCTTTATTTTTAATTTTACACTATAATAGTAAATTTAAAATACTGCAATATTTCTGTGTTAATTTCTTCACTGTCACTTGGCGTTGCTTAAATTTGTCATTATTTTGTGTGAAGTGTACTGCAAACTGTGCTGATCTTAAAGTCCCCCGTGATGAAATTCAAGCTTTTAATATTGTTGTTAAATTCAAGCTTTTAATATGTCTTTGTGGTGTTTTTAATATGCTTTAAGACAAACCATGTGAAAATGCACAAGTCAACACCATTGTTGAGTATTTTCTCCTTAAAACTGCAGTTTCAAAAACGAGGGTTGATATAGCTGGTGTTTCTGATGTCACAAACTACCTTGTAACCAATCACGTTAAAGTGTGATCGTCAGTGAGTGCATCTCTGAGCTGGTGTGAGTAAGTGGAGGCGGGGCTAATTTGCATATTCATAGAACTGCGTATACTAAATGAGGCGAGGGTGTAGAGTTACATTCAAGCTATTTTAAGGAATGAAGAATTTTTTTTTTTCAAGGAAAAAATGTTTAGTTAAATATGTAATTTTGGTGATCAAAGATTTTTTAGGGATAAAATGATTGACTACAGGGGGATGTGCTACATGTGTAGTAGAAGAAACAGAATAAAGTGAAATTTATTCATTTTGAATCACACAGCATATACGGACTATAAACAGCCTTTTGTTTTGTTTTTAGTCATTGATTATTTTTAACTTTGCAGCCAATATTTTTAACATAGTTTCTTTGGTTGGCTGCAAGCAAAGTAGAAGAATGGAGTGGACCATTTTTTTTTCTACCTTGAAATGAACTAAATATCGCCACCTTTATTATATAGTGTGTTCAGCTTTAATAGATTGCCCCCAATCCCAATCAGTTCTTTTACCATTAGGGCTACTTGATTTTTTTTTCTTGCTGTGATTGGGCAGGCGAATTCCACAGAAAGTATTGCCAAAGTGGCAAAAATGCCAAGTTTGACTCAACTAGACAATTTACTCACAATTATGTGGCGATCATAATCATAGTAATTACACAACAAAAATAATGATGGTAATTACTATCATTGTGATCATTAGCATCGAGAGACATTGGAATACCAATGTATTTTCGAAACGGAACTTGTTATATTTATATGCTTGTTGGGATTTCGTTGAGCTCAGTACGCAAACTTTAAATGCGAAAAGTATGTTAATATTCCAAATTCTGTCAAATTTCATTTTCCTCCATTCCCAGGAAAGTGTGCTTGATGCTTTGAACTTTTGGTATTCTCCGAGCACAAGGCTAACTTCACCTCTGTCATGTCTCTAAGATAGACTACACTGTCCAGCACAGAGAACTTAAGCATGTTAATGAGTTTAACTATCGGACTTGCAGCTGTGCTCCAAGGGTTTTTCTGGAGACTGGACTGTTTTATAGCTGAGAAGATTAAAAGTGCCAGGAAGGAAACAGACACAGAGTAGTGGCACCCTGAGGTATTGACAGCCTCCAAGGGAAACGGTATATCATCGGCAAGTGTAGAGGTGTTTGGCTGCTTTACAAAGGCGAGATATTATATTCATGATGTGAAGTCATCTCTGTGAAAGCTATTGTCACTATGTCTTATGCTGATTTACAAGGCTTAAAACGTAGGTGAGTGTCTGAGACCTGCTCAGCCCCTCATGTAAAAAATGTCCTTCGCATTTGTAGATGACTTCACAGTATGTTTGATTACTCCCGACCTTGATGCAAAGTTCCGGTATTCATGTTTAGTTGTTATGACGAGGTCGGTAGCTGTTTAGTATTGGTCTGGGAGCCGTCCGTTAGCTGGATGTTGGGTGCAAGCAAGGTATTACCCGTTCTTTCACTGTTAAAGCTTGTTACATGCTAAAAGGCTTTGAGAGAACAGGCGGTACAGCCTGGTGGCTAAAAATCTGGGTTGGCAACTGAAAGGTTGCAAGTTTGTACACTGAAAAAAAAAAAAGTAAAGAATCGGACCTTTAGTGGTATAACATCTTGTCCCTGGGAAATACCTACAAAGGTAAATTAGCATCAGCTTCATGACTAGTCAGTCAGAGGGGCTTTGTCATTTCATATACAGCTTGTACAAAGTGTAACAAAAAGCATTTATTATTATTCATTTTAATTTTAGTTTAAGTTTCAATAATTTTGTTATGTAACCCTTAAAGAGCACTGCCTATTAACAGTGCTTGAATGCATGTCAAAGTTAGTTGCTGTGTGCAAGCAATGATAGTTTTTATTAGGGATGCACAATTTATCAGTAGCCTAACATATCAACAATTCTTTTTTTAAATGTATCAATATTGGCCTATATTATATATTTAATGATGCATGCTAATCTCTCTATTTTAACACTTAAATTACCTCACTTAGTTCTGTAATAACATGGGCAAATGTAATCTTTAGCAAATCTCATAAAGATTATCCATTTTTCATACTGTACATCAGGGTTTCCTAAACTGGGGTTTGTGAGGGAACTGCAGGGAGTTGATGAGTTGATAGATAGCTAATAATTAAATAAAATAAAATACAATTTAAATAAAGAAATCATTTAAAAGTAAAACAATCAACAACAAAAAATGCTTACTAAAAAGATGAAATATTCTATTTGTTTACCTGCTTGGCATGTGACCATTAACAGACATCAAAATACGAAGCAGAAACAAGCAATATCATATGTAATCATATGCATATAGAAAATAACGCAATCAAACACATTAAACAGCATCTAAATCAACACTGTCTAATGTTACTGAATGAAATGTCGACCCAGGACGAGTTATAGGACTGTGCAAGCATTAGGGGTGTTGATGGACTCGATCTTCTCCAGATGTTGTGATCATCATTCTGCATCCCATCCAGACGTAGTCTTTGACAAAAACGTGATTTTCTCAGCTTTTTGCTCAAAAAGTTTTGTTTTTTATAAGCAGAAGGTCTGTTCTTTCTTTTTATATATTTCATATTCATATATCAGTACAACAAAATATTCTGGGGGCCATGAAACTTTTGTGAAAATGATCGCTCGCGGTGGCTGGCAAAAAAAACAAAACAAAAAAAACCTTGGCAGGGAAGGAGTTAAATTATTAAAATATTACCTTAAAGTCTCAGGGAATACTTCAGATAAATATTTTAGGTCAAAGGGGTTCAGCTGACAAGAAAGTTTGGGAATCCCTGCAGTGCTCTAATGATGTTATGCCAGAATTAATTTTAAATGGTTAATTTTATCTTTATTTTATTTAGGCAGAATATTTATCAGGTTTATGTTCAGTTTGTGTTTAAAGACTGTGTTGTAGACACTCATTGCAACCACCCATTTGTAAAAATATTGGCCATTTATTGGCAATAACACTAAAATAATTATCCCTGCACATTTCTTTAGCGTGTTTCAGTGTTATTTTAGTATTATATACTATTATAGTATGTATTCATATTTTGAATTGAATTTTTTATTTTAGCTTTAGCCTAATTTTTAGTATTGTTTTTTATATATATATTTCTATATTCTATTTCTTATTTTTTGTTTTAGTAATTTTAGTACGTCAACGTCAAAACATATTTTATTTCAGTTATTTGTAAGCAAGTTGTGTTTCAGTTAGTATTTTTTTCATCTGATATTTATAATTTTTATATATATAATATTTATATCAGCCCTTTATCAGTTATTGTTTGCCTATCAGTATCAGTAGTACAATTTCAATATTAGTGCAGTCCTCATTTTATGAATCTATTGATTGGCTGTGCTGTAGTGTGAATGAGTTGTTTTACTGGATGGTGTTGATTCAGACTATAAATCTGCTGTTTGCTCAGCTGCAGATATTTATGCATCTTCTTCATTATGGTTTTATAGATTAGCCCAAATACTCTCTATAAAGAAGTTCTCGTTTGGCACGCACGGTGGACTGTGTTTTCACTATTCCTCTCTCGCTTACACTCGTGCAGGCACAGTTTACCCTTGTCGTCATTTAGTCGTCTTCTATGCAGAGACCTTTAAATGAAGCACTAAGGTTAGGCACAAAATGTTGGCTCGATGTGCTCTCCAAAGGCACAGTTATGGTTGTCATAGTGATCATATTTTTTGCAATCATTTGTCACCTAGATACTGTAGGGTTGAAGTAGAAGCACCTGGTTACACTGACGTGAAGTGAATGAAAGGGGAGAGGTGAACAACTATTCCCGTTCCCGTTTAGTCTTTTGACACAGCGTGTTTTCAGTCATACGTGGGTGTCGTCGACGTTATCTCGCTCATACGTCTCTACCTTCGGAAAAGCGAGATGGCTATCGCTGTGACAAAGAGCACTAAGACCGAACAATGCAACGCTAACCATCGGCTGCCCCGGCCACCGTTTAACATGGAGATTGGAAAAGGAATCAGCTCCCTCTCCTCCAGGACCTGCATGTAAATGAGGTTAGCCTCTCCTGCTGTGCCATCGCTCTATCCCCCACTCTCCTCTCCAGCTATAATGGCTGCAAAACTGCCACCCCCATTCTTCAGGAAGAAACCGGGACCAATCCTGATTAGTGCCCTTGTCTTGAGTGACAGGCTTGGATCTAAGCAGGCAGTGCCGTGGGCGCCACTGCCAAGCTGCTGTCAACCCGGTATCACTGTAAAAAAGCCATTTCTTTTCTTCAACCCCCCCAGCCGCACACATACCTCCTCCACTCTCTCTCACACCCCCTCATATTCTCTCTCTCTCTCTCTCTCTCTCTCTCTCTGTCTTTCTGGGTGGCTGGCTAGTCAAGCTTGGCTGCATCCCTTGCCTGAGCTACTGGGACAAAGTGTGATTTACAGTAGTTGGAGAGTTTCCCTGTCAGCTCTAACCTGTGTGCATGCTGTCTATCTGAGTAGGCGGCAGTAATGCTGTAGCAACTGCATATTGTGTTGTAAGCGTCATAGCACCTAGTTGAATCCACCCCTGCTTCCTGTCACCGTGGAACGTACACAGAACCTTACTTATTATCTTATGTTTTTGTGACTGTGCGGGCACAGCGAGCCACCCATTTTCCTTTCATTCCAGCGATTTGTTTTCCTGCTGTAAATATAAGATCTTCAAGCCCGTTTAGCTCTGGGCTCCATGCCCCACTTTTATGCCCTTAAAGAAACATCACCGAAGTGTACGGTGGATCACATTAATTAGCATCTCACGGTTGACTGTGAACGCCTAGATCTTCCAACTTTTTGATGGTACTTCTGAGATTACTAGTTCAGGCTCTGGGTTTTTTTTGTTTTTGTGCGTGTGTGTTCGGTTGTTCGGTCTCTATAAATGGATGTTGGGGGAAATAAACAAGAGTGCAAAAGGGCGCTTCATCTACAAAGAGGAATTTCAGAGGTCTGGAAGCCAACACTGTCTCAGTCTCTTCCAAGAACACATCTCCTTCCTGTTTCACCTCTGGCACCCTGCCCATCATGCCCACAGACCGCTGAGGCCATGCGAAAAAAACAGATGGTAATATGTAGTATACTTTGCTAATACATGCTGATGAATGCCTGTGCTAATGTGGAAATCCGTAGGTAGGCAACTGATTTGTTAAATACGAGTGTTGGATACATGGGATTGAAATCACTATAAATCACATGATAAAGTATCATTTGTTTTTGTATGTAGTGTAACTGTCATGCCAAAGTGGACTATTAAAATACATTGTAGTGTGTTTTCATCTGTTTCATTTTTATTTCCACTGTTGCAAGTAAGGCTTTCACTCTAAATTTGAGTAATCTGCTTTTCGCTATTACAATATATCATTTCCAAGGAGTCAGCAAATATGACAGATATAAGGCAGTCCATGGACAAATAATGTCAGCCGTGTGGAGAACTTCACTTTGTATTTGATATGCAGTAATGTAAAAGGCACAGTTGAGCAAAATTTTGCAGGCAAAAAAGGTCCATTGTTCACTGTCAATAGTTTAGTGATGCACAAACACTGCTAACACAGAAGTCAGTTTCAAACCAACCAGCGTTCTGTTGTTCACATGTACATTTTTGTGTGAAGAACCTGTGAAATCCGCGGTGTAAATATTTCGCCCTTACGCGAAACATCCAATGCTCAGCCCTAGTTAATAAAAACTTTGTTTTTATACAGAGTATTTTCATAAAAACTCTCACACATACATATAAATGTTTAGTTGTTTTCACTTGTTTTATGGGATGGGATTGATGTCTTAAAATTTCATGTCTTATGTGATCAGTTAGATACTAGGGTTGGGTATACAATGCGACACATTGGTCACGATTCAATAGATTGTGATGCTCCATGATATCATAACTGTATTGCAATTGAGAGAGAGACTCAGCATTTCAGTGACAGAGAGAATAAATCTGTGGTGTCAGTTTTAATCTTTCGTGCGGTTCCCTTCACTTTTCTCCATTACCATAGAAGTGGCTCAGACCGCACCGAGAAACGTTGCCAGTTTGTGCTTATTTAGACTTCCTGCTTTTTACTTAATTGAACTGTAGGAATTGAAATGAATGAACAAGGATCGATACGAGAACCTTGAGCATCATGCTATATCATGAGAAAATGAATTGTGACATATCGATAAACGATTGTATTTGCAGAATCTTAATTTTGCCTTGACTGATTGCCCATTTTCTTAAAGGCGTAGACTGGTCATCATGGGAGCCCCCTAATTAACAGAATTACTTCCCACCTCTGGTTTCTGTGTTAGTCACTCGTGACGACGTGTGGCTGGTGCCGGTAGCAGTGTGTCCTTCCCACCATATTGTCGGCCGGCGGCTAATAAGGTAGCACTGACCGGCGGACGGGCTCATTAGCATCGCCTGCGGCCGTGGCAACCCCCGCCAGGGCCCAGTCGGACACTTAATTACCGCCACCACTTTTTATCTCCCCTCCAAAACCCAGCCCCCCACTCCTTGAACGCCACTGGCACTTGCTTCTGCAATCCACAGAGAATGCTGGGAAACTATAGATGCCAAAGTGGTGGTTAGTTAGCTCGTAACATTCAATAGCAGCGCTCACTGTGGAGGCACTGCAATATCTCTGATAGAGTTAAAGCCATTCGACCCGAGCCTCTCATGCGAGACTGCGCGAGTGTGTCTTTTCATTGGCATCAGTGGAATATTGATGACTCCACCCTGGCTTAATCGACTAATGGCCTCTCCCTCTCTCCTTCACTCTGCTGAAGCAAGCCACCCTCCCACCCAGCACAGCCTTTCTGTGCCCTTTCTGTGACCTCTGGGTCAGGCAGGCTGATTTTTATGCCCGACTGAGTCGCAGAATAGCCTCAGTGTATTCGTAGGCAACCTTACGCAAGTCATGTGGCTGCTGGCCCTAATAGAGAACACTCCCAGTGTCCTCCACTGCCTTTTGGCTTTTTGCATCTCACGGCTGATATGTTGGAATTAACTGTATAGCTGCCAACGGCTTTTGTTCAAGTGTATCTCGAAAAATATAGGCTACAATTACACAAGATCTCTGTATTGTGGTAAAGAACACAACAGAATTAACAAGGTCCTTTAGATGTTTTCCAAGTCTAGTTGTATTATAGAGAATGAAGTGTAATATTCTGAACAACAGAAGAAATATGGTTAAAAAAATACACATTTCTTAAAGAGAGAAAGATAATTTACACTCATGTCATTCTAAAAAGGATTGTTTTTTTATTTATTTTTGGAATTTTAAAGTTCTTTTAAAGTTTTCAAATTGTAAACTTTCTTTTCAGAATTTAAATCACTTTTTTTATTTAAATATATTTAAAAATGTAATTTATTCCTGTGACGGCAAAGCTGAATATGCTGATTGCTCAAGAAACATTTCTTATTGCTATCAATGTTGAATAGAGTTGTGCTTCTTAATATTTTCGTGGAATTTGTTGAAAGTTCAAAATAACCGCATTTATTTGACATAAAAAATATGCAACAATGTAAAAGTCTTCATTGTCACTTTAATAAATTTAATGCATGAATTTAATACATTATTTCTGAATAGAAGTATTAAGTCTCTTACATTTACAGAAAATAATAATAATAATTAGGGATGCATGATATATCGGCTACCATATCGTTATCGGCCGATATATGTTCATTTCAATGTTATCGTTATCGGCCCAATAAGAAAATTTGGCTGATATATTAAAGCCAGTAAATAATGGATTTTTTCCTTCAACTGAAAATATGGTTAAGTGCAATGGGCAGCGCAAGTCTGTCATATAGGCTACATAAAATTATAATGAGAACATCATTATAATTGTGTGTTTGGGAAATGGATTTTAATGGTGAGACTTTTGTTTTTGTAATCAGGCTTTGTAATTTGGATTTAGATTTATCTGCCAATATATCGGTTATCGGCTTTCAAATATAAAGAATTATCGGTTATCGGTATCGGCCAAAGTTTTCAAATCGGTGCATCCCCAATAATAATAATTATACTACAGTTACTATGTCCAAAGGAGAGAACTTGTATGAATTTCTACAGATCATTCCTGTTAACACTTTGTGGTTTTCTTTGTCATCTACAATCTAGTGATTTTAAGCCTCCCTGCAGCTTTTAAATGGTGAACAAACTGTTTTCCCTCCTTTTTTTATAATGTGATAACTCTACATGCAGATTACACTGCAGCATGTATATCTTAACCTTTATTTAATGACATTTTTGTTTTAAACCATTATTCTAGAGCATGCAATCGTTATTATTTTTTATATATATATATATATTTATAGTTATAGAGAAATCTGACTGGCTGGAAGGCTAAAAAGTTCATTTCCAAGCCTGAATGTAACAATTTTCTTTCTTTCTGTGTTTTGTTGAGGTTATGATTTGCATTTAGCACTTGTGGTTGTAGGGTTGTAGGGTCATGTCCGCAGCAGCAAACAATCATGAGCACAGTTTAGCCTCAAGAGAGACGAGCACCAAGTCTCAGTGTGAGTGACTGATAACAGATCTGGACCACAGTGCCTCCCGCAGCTGTTTTTCTGGCCACACAAATTCATGCTCACCATTATGCCATTAAACGAACCTCTCAAAGGCAGACGGCCAGTATCTTGTCCCTTGTCCCAAACTGTCAGGCTTGTTGCTATGCGATAGCATTGTTGCTGTTGCAGCTAACTACCAGGGTTTTGTTCCGCTTTTTCAAGCCACATATGAGTGCGTATGTGCGTGTGTGCATTTCAGTGGCAGGGGGTTGTTTCAGACAAAGCCATGCGGAACTGGGGCCCGATCCGTGACCTTGGGAAATGTCAGGCCGCCCACGGAGTGCCTTGCCTGCGTCTGCCGCTCTAGTGCTGCTAGGAACAAAAGTGGCGGGGCGTAGCACAGCCTAGCTTAACCTAGCGTGGTGAGAGCAGAGTTCAGTCCGAGTTTCTGCCACTGCCTCAGAGACCTCTGGTCAGCAATCTAGTCGTTTCACACTAACAACATTATGGCCATTACTGCCCGTCGTCCCTGGTGTCACATGGAAATGGGTCATGCCTCACATACTTCACTGTTTTGCTCAGGTGACTGAGAGCTCAGTCAGTGAGACGCCCCAGTGATGTGCTCACGTTTAGCAATGAGGTACGGGAAGTCAGAAGGATACTTGCACACACTGGCATGCACAGCAAGGTGTGTTTGTCTGTTTTTTATTTTATTTTTATTTAAAGCATGCTCTGCTGCATTGTTGGTATTGTGGTGCATGGTAGCACAGGGTCGTGGCGGCTGCCACCCCTCTGAACCAAAGTAAGCAGTGCTGGCCAGATGTGTGTTCACTGTAATGATCCCTACGGGTCGACGGGATACCGTTGCCAAGCAACGGCTTTTTCTTTCCCCTGTAAACAGAAAGCTTACTCGCCAGGCTTATGTCGGGGTCGGCAAGGTGAGACTAGCCTTTATGTGTGCTAGCAAAAGGCGAAGAAAAGATGCTCGGATGAATTTTTTTACAGATCGTATTTCGATGTCACAAGCCCCCAGCCCTTTTTTCTGCTGTCTCCGGGACTGGTTCTCTCACACTCTCACCGAAGTGTGAGGATTTAATTTGGTCAAGTGAACGGAAAGAAAAAACCCTCACTTGATAAGTTTTGACATCCTTCCTCATCTAGGCTTGTTGCTTTCTGACATGCTCTTGTGGAGGGTTTGTTAATATGTATCAGGAATATTCACATTCTTTGTTCGCCCTTGTCTGGCAAGCTGTAATGTTTTGCTTATGAATATTGATACATGAAGTGTATATTAATGACCCTTGGTGACCTTAACCCTATCCTTATTGGCTCCCTTGTGGTATCTGCAGGCTCATGAATATTAATCCAGTTGTGTAACCTCCATTACCCTAATCTTTTGCCGTCTAGCCTCCCGGAAGGGCCTGTCACCATGGTAACCCTTTTACTAGACTCCTTTAGACCCTAGAAAAAAAATATGGTTGAAAACCGATTAGAAAGCAAGTTATTCCAGTATGCCTTGTGAGGGATGCCTCAGTTACTCATCAGGACAACTCTTGATTGTATAATATTGGTCATATTTTCAGAACATATTTTTTAGACAATCCGTTTTGGTTCTAATGAGAAAAGTCAGTTGGAAAAGGTCAATTGATAGCTGAAAGGACAATACTGCCAGCATTTATAATAATTGTGCCATTATTTATATATATATATATATATATATTTATTTTTTTATTATTCATTTTTTTATGCTTGTTTAAAAAAAAAATAAAAAAAAAAGATAATGAAATATTATCAGTTGTCTTGATGAAAAAACATTTGAATAAATCATGTTTATTTCTGTTTCACAGATGTGGACACGGTAGAGGATGGAGGGCCAGAGGGTGGGTCAGTGGAGGAGGACAGCTGGTTTGGAAATACCTCAGACAGCCCCTCTGAATCGTCCTACGGTGATGTGCAAGATGAACTGCGGGTTTCCCCGGATAATGTTCCCCGACCAGACCACGACACCTCAGCAGAGAGCTCCCTGGGCTGCCCGACACCAGTTCAGCGGGCCTCCCTGGAGCTTCTGGGGCTGGACAGTGGGGTCCTCTCGACCCAGGACACGCTGTCCTCAATGGTGTCCTCTCTTTACGGAGACTCCAGCCAGGCCCTGAGCAAGCCCCTCAGCAGCAACCTGCGGCGTCTCCTGGAGGCTGGCTCACTGAAGCTAGAGGGAGGGGAGCTGACCGGGCGTGGAACGGGCAGAGGACCAGAGTCACCTCCGGTCAGCTTGGTACTATCTGCATCTTCGCATCACGCACAACAGCTGAGTGCCTTGGCGAGGAGGCTGGCTAACAGCAGCAACAACAGCGGCAACTCGAACTCTGCATCACCCGCGTCTGTAGCAACTGTCAAGCAAGAGCCCTGTGACCCGTACGGCCCCAGCAACGGCCCTAACTCAGGCAGCAGTGGCTTTGTATGGGTAGGCGTTGCAGATAAATGGCCATCGGCTAGTTGCTCGGCACCCAGCGGCAGCAGCCTATCACCAGACTCGGCTATCCAAAAGTTAAAGGCAGCCGCCAACGCCGTGCTCCAAGACAAGAGCACGGTGGCATCCTCCACTTCTGCGTCTTCATCCTCCTCTTCCTCCTCCTCATCCTCTTCGGTCACCTCCTCCTCAATGGCAGCCCTGGGCACTCGCTCTGATGATGCGGTGCGCTTTGAACCGTTTGCTTCACCCTTCAGTCCACAGTCAGCCAGCTCCACGCTTGCTGCCCTCTCAAAGAAAGTGTCTGAAAGAAGTCAGCAGCAGGTGGGCTCATCAGAGCATCAACCCTCAGCTGGCTCCTTTCTCTCTCTGGTTTCCATGACCTCCTCGGCAGCTCTGCTAAAGGAGGTGGCTGCGCGAGCAGCAGGGAACCTTCTAGCTGATAAGAAAGAGTCAGCTCTAGTACTGGGAGCCTCCGAAGATGTCAAGCCCCTGTTAGACAGGAACCAGAAGGTGCCCACCCCAACCCAGGCCATGGATCTTCTGCTGCCAACAATCCCCAAGGGAAGGGCCAAGCCCAGCAGTCAAGCAGGTAACAGTTTGTTCCTAAAATAGATACACGCCATTTTGCTAGTATGTGTTTTTGAGATGGATTTGCAGGATATTTTTGTAGGATAAATCACACTAAAAACCACACTAGCTAAAATTTGTATTCCTGTAGTTATTGTCAAGAGGGTTAAGGCTTTATTCATTACGACGGAACGCTACCTCCTCTTATGCCACCCAGCTGCCAGGCTCTCCTGATGAGGCACACCTGAAGCTAATAAATGCAGAGTTCACCTTCCCACATCAGACCAGTCTCATGGACGTGCAATGGTGTCCTCACCCACCAAGTCCAGCACCCACCATATCAGAAAGCATGTGTCACAGCTAATTGGCCACCGTGCCCACAAAACACCACTCCTCGTGCCTCGGACCGGGAAGGGAGAACGCCTGACAGCTGGGCTCACGTCTCTACTTGGGCCTGTTCACAACATGGTGAATATTCTGTGGAAAAATTTGGTGCGCTCATTTTTTTTATTTAAATACATCTGTTAATCAGACAGTTCAAACCGAAATGAACATTTGCATGCTGTCAACACTTTTTTTATTTTTTTTATTTTTTTACGAAGAGGTGTTCTAATCTCTTTTCGTACTGCGAAGAAAACTGGACAACCAATACGTTTTGGTCACATGCCTAGAGACGCTGCTGTTACATAAAACTAAGAATTGGTGGCACTCACAAACATAATTTTTGCTAAGTGAAAGTGAATAGCAGAGGGATAGTCTGGAACCGATTCTCTTGGTCTCTGTATTTAGTGTTGTTTGATAAACACCATAGCGAATCAAAAATCTGAACCGGAGAAACCAGCTGCTTTTCTATAAGCACCAACTACTGTTACAGAGTGATTTTGCATTTTCATTCAGCCTGTCTAGCATCTAGCACAATAGACAAATCGCATGTGAACATCGAAACGGGGAAGAAGAAAAAAAAGAAAGAAAAAAGAAAAAAAATATATACATTACTACAGATTCTATTAACTGCACAAAATGCTGAAAATAAGTAACAGTAAAGTAAACCGTGAAAATGTATCATGAGACAAATCTGAATCATCATTAATCATCTTAAACCTACTATCTTATTTTTTTACATTTAAAAATTCCTTAACCGTATTTATTTTTCAAGGTACCAGTGCCTAAATGTTTGATTATTACACCACTGAAGAATGCACTGTGTAGTGATTTAGTAGTGCCATAAGGTCATGCTTCGTCTGCAAGAGGTTGGCTGGAGAATCTGGGAAAGGTCTGTTAGCACAGTGGGGGTTTGCTGGAGTTGGCGGCACGTTCTCAGACCTAGCTCATCTCCCGCGGATGTGCAGCCTGCCAAACGGAGGCCGGCAGTGTGTGTGCTCCCCATAGCCTGAACAGTCGGAGACCATCTCAGCAGATTCCCCCAGAATTTAGGTCAGGCTCCAGAGCCGGCACGACCATCAGAGTTTCCATTCAGCACAGGCTCCGGGTTGAGTGCCTAAGAGATATGGCTGATCTTTTACACATTTTTTTGAACTTATGTGGCTTGGAATCAGGATTGACTGAAAGTAGCTGCAGACGCAGAGAATAATGTCAGAGTCACAATCACAAGAGAGTTAAATATGTTGTAAAACGGCTATAATATGACAGATTACAAATTACACATTTTAAATAGGAAATAAGAACACCTCAATTAAAATCATATAATTGAGGTTCACCTGGCTTGTGTTTTTGTATGTGAAATCTGTAAGATAGTCACATGAAGAGGATCTATTCAGTAATGAAACAATACCAAATGGACATTAAAATTTGTAACACCAGCTAACGGCTCTTATTCCTCTCCCTTGATACCAAAGACCTTCAGTCATTTTACCTCACGAGTGGTTTCCACAGTGATCTCGCCGGGAGAGGTTGAGCCACAGATGGTGGTTTATTGTTGCAAATAGGCAGTCTCGAAGTTTTACACCCTGGGTCAATGAATGCCTGAGCGCGGTAATTTCACCAAACACTGATTACCAGATGTTTTTCGAGGAACACGACTGGAATACTTATGAAGCCATCCTGACAGGCCCTCATAGAATTTGTAATGCAATCATGCCAGCTTCTAATAAGACCAATTAAGCCCTAATGGACACCGGATATGGAGCCAACAACAATAATCGGCTTACTAAAAACATCCTTGTGTCTGGCTTCCTTTGTGAGAAGTCTTTGGCATTGATCGGTGTAATCATAACTCACAATTTTTATCTCATTCACACGAATAGATGCAAGGGTGACAAGAGTGAAAGGCTATTTAGCCTACATGCTATTTGATGCCAAAGGGCTATCTAATAATGTGCTAATGATTCTATGTAAACACTAGAATACTGCACTAGAATACCCATTACTGTGTTTGCAACTAGACTGAATAAAGACATTTAGTATAAATTAAAATTATATATATATATATTTTTTTTGCAGGTTCTCCTGAGGATGGAGGAAAGCCCTTTCAGTGCCCGGTATGCGGTCTGGTGATCAAGAGAAAGAGCTACTGGAAGAGACATATGGTGATCCACACGGGCTTAAAAAGCCACCAGTGTCCCCTCTGTCCCTTTCGCTGTGCTCGTAAAGACAATCTCAAATCCCACATGAAGGTGACTTCAATCGTTGAGAGCAGAAATGCTTGTGCCATAAATCATGACAAAATATCATAACGTCTCTAGGTGCAGATTTTTATGATGCAAAATTATTAGGGCTGTCAATTCATATTTTTAATCAAATTAATTACGTGATGTGGCAAATAATAAAATTAATCACATTTAAAAATATTTGCAGAGAAAAGTCCCTAAATTAAGGTAATTCAAAGGAAATATATTATTGCGGCAGATTGAAAACATCGAATAGACGTTATAAAAAGTGGCTTTAGAAGTCAACAAATGATTGATTGTGATATCATTGAATCTAAGCCTATCATTGGCTTATAGCCCACAGTAATCAGAGGCAGCGAGAGGCCATTCACACTGGACAGAAGTCTTTGCTTATGAAGTGTTATTGCATTATTTCTCATAAAAAAATAAATCATGCTTAATACATAAAATGTTTTATTTAAATAATTAATATATATATATATATATATATATATATATCAAATGTATATTCTCACTGTCACTCAAATCAATTGATAGAGAAGATGAGGATTCATGTTTGCTATGCTTCCTGCTCATCATTTCCACACTTTCTTCTAATTTCTCCTGTTGCTCATCTCAGGTCCATCAGCACCAAGACCGAGGGGAGACCTTCCAGTGTGAGCTCTGCCCCTTCACATCCTCCCGCCACTTTAGCCTCAAGCTGCACATGCGTTGCCATCAGCACTTCCCTCGTCCCGACCTCAAAGTCAAAGAAGAACCCGGCACAGACACGGAGGAGGGCGAGGGCTTGCTCATGGGGGACGGTGGCGACCAGGTCATGAGCACAGATGCTTCCACGTCTCCCACTGTGAGCCAACCCGACGGTCGTTTGCTGGCCTCCCCCAATGAACCCTCGAACCACGTCCAGATCAAGGAGGAACCCCAAGAGAGGGATGTGTCTGTGATGTCTCCCTTTGCCCTGTGTAGGGAGCGACCCAGTAGCAGCAGTAGTTCTCTGGATCTGTCGGGGCTCAAATCCAGTCCACCAGGGCCTGGACCTACAGCTGCCTCGCTTTTCAGCCCAGATATCACCACCAAAACGGCTACGGACCTCCTCATGAAGCTCTCAGGTAAGACATCACAGTTAACCACAACCACAATGTAAAATGTGATGGCATTAGATGCTTGATTATGATTGATTTATATATAATTTCTTGCATTTAGAATTAATGAATTGGTAATATAATATGGTTTGGCAAAGGCGAGAAGTAAAATTCAGCTTGCTCAATGGGAATGCAAAGCCAAGATCCTGCAGGACTGTGTCTGCATGATTAATTCTTAACCCCAGTTACCACTCTACCATGGAGAGCCTGTTTATTATTGCTGTACTATACCATCTTGCTTCCTAATCCTGTGGGTTTTTTTTAAGGATACCATAAAGAATGTCCAAGGAAAGATGTTATAGCCCTTGTTGAAGGCATTACACATTAATTCAGCGTCATTTTTTCTTGATACAGAGGATGCTTCTCTATAGATTGAAAAGAATGAACAGACAAATATGTTCCAGATTGACAGTAAAGACTTTTACATTATTTTCAAATGATTTCAAACATATGCGTTTCTTTTGAACTTTTCTATTCATCAAAGAATTCTGAAAAAAAATGTATCATGGTTCCCACAAAAAAATATTGAGCAGCACAACTGTTTTCAACATTGATAATAATTAGGAATGTTTCTTGAGCACCAAATCAGTCAAATCAATATTAGAATATTAGAATTCCTTTGCCATCACAGGAATACATTACAGTTTACAATATAAAACAATATAAAAATTGTAATAATATTTTACAATTACTGTTTACTGTATGTTTCATCAAATAGTAAATGTACACTTGGTGAGCATCAGAGACCTCTTTCAAAGACATTAAAAAACCTTAAGGATGCCAAACTTTGGAACAGTAGAGTGTGTTAATGTTAATTTATACAACCTGAAATGTTAAAAATATATTAATATATACAGAAATTATTATCATTATTATTATCATCATACATAAATAAATGCTGGTGTTGCTTTGCTGTATTGTTGTTGCAATGCTGTATTGTTCATTGTTACTTCATGCTACCTAATGTATTAACTAACTAACTTTAATTAATTAAACCTAAATGAAGAGTGTTATAGACAATATCATAATTTTTTAATGCTCAGGCTAATACTGAGTGTATAAATTAATAAGCTGTTTGGGGGCAAAGGTGAAATCTAGCTGTTAAAATGCAAAACTCACAATTACACTTGTTAAAGTAATAGAACTCCAAACTTTAGACCATTAAATACATGTTGTTGTCGCTGAAAGTATAGGTAATTGTGAGACAGCAGCAAGATTGATCCGAGAGGGCTGACCAAGGGTTACCCAGAAGGTTGGCAACAGGGTCGCTGCTCCCTCGCTTAATGCAGAGTAATTAGATTGAGATCTCGGCACAGAAAAAAATGAAAACCATCGGAACATTAGATTAATTAAAAATTCATGCATAATTCATAATTAAAAAGGAATCCGTAATTGGAAATGATTAGCGCCCTCAACTCCATCGCGTGACCTCTTGCCTGGATGCGTAGGGACTGTTCCAGCTTAGTTAACTTCATCTCCGTCTTGGTGGAACGTGCAGAGTCTGCGTTCATTGCATTGACCCCTTGTCGCCCATGGCACTTGTGTTCCTGGACCCAGAGGACCAGATAGACTCCTCAACATTGCAAAGCTAGGAGTTGAAACATAGTGGACATGTCCTGCTAGAAAGGGGCAAGATGTTCCATGTAGGAGATGGAGCATTAGTGCACTCTATACTGCCCACCTTTTCAGTGGTGTTGGTTTTTAAGTCTTTGTTAATGTGTTAAAAGCCATGAACCAAGCCAACTAGCTACAAGGTGAATCACAACATTACAAATATTTATTTGACGCAAAAAAAGTATTTGAAAATCTGACAAAAAGACAAAAGTACAAGACTTTAATGAGGGAAAGAACTACAATCCCATGAAGCATTGAAGACAACATCATTGAATTAAAAATTATGGAGAAATTTAAAACTAGTAAAGTTGTTGATTATATCTGTAGAAACAATATATTTTTAAGATTATTACAAAACATGCATATAAATATAATTACACAGTTTGGTACGTACCTCGGTTCTGGGGTCACGGTTTGATACAAGTTCGGTACGATAGGATAAATGGTCACATTACACAATCTCATTAATTCAGGTTGATTGAGACCCTTTTTGCCATTGAGATGACTGGGAAAAGTATCACAGTCAACCTGAATTCACCCTTTATATATATTGAAGTATTTTGAGAGCATATGGAGACTAACTCAATTATGTAATTTGCAGTGCTTCATGGGAGTAAACCTCTTTTGGTGGGGTTTGCTTTATGCGACTCTGATTGGTGTAATTTTCTGTACAGCATCACAGGTAATGAAGTTTTTCCTCACGAATTCCGCTGTTAAACACAATTATTCAAACAAGTTGAAATAATGCAAACAGATGCCTTCAACAAAAGCATGTACCATCGATTAACAACCTCTGAACTCACAGTTGATCTGACTTTAAACATTTGTAAGTTATCATTAAAAATAAATTTCCCTATGGAGAAAATGATTGGCGTTTTCACTTCTGGAAGTTCACTGTTGCACTTTGTTGGCTGGATGCTCCTCTACAGAAGCAAAACTTCTGGGTCAGATAGTCCTCAGTTAAGTAGTAATTTGTGCAGTGGTACTTTAACAAGGATTATCTAAGAGACACTTCTCATGTGTTGTGCTGAAACTGTCAGGATGCTGAAAATGTCTCTGAGAAATTGCGCCGCGTAAGTCATCATCACCTCTAAAGTATCTCCGATGCAGCTATCAAAACACAATTCAAAGACAAGTTGGACTTAACATCAGATGCTGTGAGCAACAGTCATGTTTTTAAGACTGCTTATCATGTCAAAATGTTATCATCGATTAGTCTGATTTGTTATTGAAGTTACTTTACAGTAATAACAAATGCATTTCTATGGGAAAAATGGCAGTGGTCAGAGAACTGCTGCAGGAAATGTGCTCAGACAAAGCTGTCATATGTACATAGTTTCGTGTGAGTTGCCTGGTCAGGTGCATGTGCTGTTTAATTCGCTTTGATGCCTTTTTTCCTCTGTGCATAATTTGGATTTGATAAGTATATACTTATCTATAAACTTTACTCATTCACTCACTAATGTATGTCCTTTTTGCAAATGGACATGCATCCTTTTTTTGCTTCTCACAGTTAAGCTCCATCTTTAAAACATAGATATGCAATTTTTTGTCAAATGTAAGGCTGTGGCTTATATTTAAAGGCTAATGACTTAAATAAAAAAAATAAAAACTTTAGTCTGCATTCATCTATACATCATTTGGAGCAGTATTGGGCAGGATTTGTGTGTGTCGGATAAAAAAAGGCTAATATGTGTATATCAGGGGTGCCCAATCCAGCTCCTGCCGATCGACTGTCCTGCACAGTTCATCTCCAACCCTAATCAAACACACCTGCCTTTAATTTGCAAGTGATCCTGAAGACATTAATTTCTTGCTTCAGGTGTGTTTGATTAGGGTTGGAGATGAACTGTGCAGGACAGTCGATCGGCAGGAGCAGGATTGGGCACCCCTGGTGTATATTATGTGTGTGTGTGTGTGTGTGTGTGTGTGTGTGTGTGTGTGTGTGTGTGTGTGTGTGTGTATGAGGGAGACACAAAAGAAACACAAATGGGAAGGGAATTAACTACAGATAAATAAAGAATGAAGTGTAAAATAGCAGACTACTGCTTTTAGAGTTCCCCAGGCGAAGCACATGCTCACGCACACATGAGGTGAACTCTCATCGACCTCTGACATAATTGGCCTATCATTTCTTTGGACTGCCTGGTTCTCCTCTGAGTTTCAGACCAATCCGCTTTGATTTTCCTCCACGCTGACACGTCTGTCAGCCATCCAGTTGCGATACACATTTTGATTTGGAGATGAAAGCCGGGGAAGCGCTTTGAAATGCAGGCCCCTGCACGTGCTTGCTGGACCTAATTCAATAATGACAGTTCACACGTTGTCTCTTTCTCTCAGAGAAAGTGACTCTGGGTGTGACTCTGGTCACGGGCGAATAATTGCCTAAAACAATTGTGAGAGGCGTTGATTGTGATTGGCGAATCCAAAGAACGAGTGCAAACTGGAGTTTGCTTTCAATCCCCATTGTTTTTGTATGCTCTCCATTCATTTGTTCCCATCATGGAGGTTTGCCTGCCATTTCTCACATTCACCATGTGGCACTTGCTTTCGTAAGTGACCCCTGCCGCATCCGGCGTCCAGCGATGTGTAGTTGCACCCTTGCTGCTTCATGTAGCAAAGCCTTTCTACCGTAGCAGACTGTTGGCTGTTGTTGGCCCCTTAACCTGCCACGTTAAGCCATCCTCGACAGGGGCGATGACCAATTGTCAGAGCTGGGAGCAGAGCTGCATGACAGAGGTGGAAAGCTAATGAAGTGGTCCAATAGTGGGCCGCCGCAACAGAGTGAGAGGTGACAGGGTACTGGATAAGCGCCCAGCAGAGAAACGAATCAGCCCGCAGAGAGGAGGAGGCAAAAAAAATAAAAAATGAGGCCAGGTGACAGCAACGGCAGATGACAGCCTCACCGGCGAGAGCAGAGATAGCCCCAGTGTTGATGTAACACTGACCGGGGGCTTCACTCCAGTCACAGCGAGAGAGAGAGAGAGTAGAGATGGTGAGAGAGAGGCTGTATTCAGACAGAAGCAGAATATGATTGCCAGTGCTGTTCAGAGCGCTAAATATGTTTACGTTCATTTCCGATAAATGAAATTGACAAAACCATTCTATAACCAAAGTGACTCACTTAAATGTTAAAAAGTGTCTTGGAATTCACTTTTCAAAATTGAATGGCATAACAAAGACAAAAAAAATCTTAATGAAGTCTTACATTTAATTTGTTGAGGTCTTAAGTTCTTTTGTATGCACATTTGAATGAAACGTCAGTAACTGGTTTTCACCATCACTCAGATGGGTTCACATAAGTCCTGTACGGCATTTTATTTAGTTTAAAATTGCGGTTTATTAGTGAATATTGAGATGTAATTAAACATTAATTATTAAAATAAAACATTAACCATGAACTAATTTAGTGAAAAATGTTAAAAACATGCCTTTATTATTTTAACTGGATTTTTTTATCATACCGTATATTATATTATATTATATAATCTGGCATAAATATTATGGCTCCACTGAAAAAATCACCCTGAGCAATGTGTCATTGATCAATTTAAAAACATTTAGCGTCACCCAAAGACCAGAAATATCTTTTTCTAATCTTTCTATCTAATCTTTTTTTTTTTTTTTTTTTTTTTTACATTTATCATCCTGCTCTAATTGCCATTTATTTGGTTCAGTTGATCACATTGTAGCGCTTGAAGCTATATTTCCCTCACTAATTAATTAATGAATTTATCCTTTTTATTATTTAATTTGATTGGTTTACATTTTTTTAAATCTTTGTTACATTGCAGAATTAAGTCTAAAATGGCTCTGTAATACTTAAGGGAATAGTTCACCCAAAATGTCCTTCCAAACCTGTATGACTTTCTGGGTACACTTTATTTCGAGTCCACTTAATGCCAGGGACACACTTAACGACTAGCTGAAACATTCTAAGGCTGAACTGAACACACTTACAGAGTGTTTCCAACGACTGGAGAAGATTTTAAACACAGACTGAACGCAACTGTCTCTGACTCGCTGCGTTTGGGCATGATCAGTCGTAAGTGTCTAATTACATTCATAATTAGCATTACAGACGTTAAGTGTGTCCCCGACTTTAGACATTCTACTAACTATAAATAACTTTGCAACTACGTGTCAACTGAGGGCAAGCTCACACTACAGAACTATGAGACTGCATGACTCACCATGGTGCTCACACAAGTTTTATTGTTGTCTGTCATCGTCTTGTCTTATACTACACAACGCAACGCCGATA
Source organism: Rutilus rutilus (assembly GCF_951802725.1). Taxonomy (NCBI): domain Eukaryota; kingdom Metazoa; phylum Chordata; class Actinopteri; order Cypriniformes; family Leuciscidae; genus Rutilus; species Rutilus rutilus. Next base: position 31,282,642 of record NC_140210.1, on the reverse strand, counting down.
AGGTGCACAAACTACAAGATTTTTGCAGACTTTCTTCTGTGGAACACAAAAGAAGATAGCCGTCTCAGTCACAGTGTTTTCCCCCCATACAATGATAACCAAAACTGTTTGGATACTAACTTTCTTCAAAATATCTCATTTTGTGTTTCGCAGAATAAAGAAAGTCATAAAGGTTTGCTGTCTGATTGGACCCAGCTGTGAGACTTTCCGGTTTATAGAAGTTGACATCTTTGATACATCCTTTGGTCACTGTCGCTATGGTTCAAGCATGTTCACAGTAATCAAGAGAATAGAAAAGGGGCTTGACTTCAGTTATTTGTTCATACAGACAGTATTTGAGCCTCTCCTGCAAGCTGTTGTATGATCACAATTCGAGTCACAGCTGTTTGTAAATACTTTGACTGTGTGAATAGATCTAGAGAGATGGCAGCTTCCACTCAAGATCTCCAAGGTAGCTTTATGAGAGGAAATTATGCCAAAGATGATGTGATGACAGACCAGAATTTGACATATCAAGATAGGCACTTGGGATTACCCCTTTATGGAAGTCTAATAAAACAGTCAGTAAACGGAAAGTGCTCATTTTTACTGAGCTTAATTTTGGTATTTTGGAGATATTCATGCCTTATGAGGAAAAAAACAAACTTGGCTGGCGGATTAAGCTGATAAATTATTCAACACTCACTGTAACATGAATTCGAATGGAAATTTTGCTCTATTTTTAGCTGCAAACCGAAAGGTCACCGGAGTGGTGTGACTTTGTATCTCCGCGCTCACGTCTCCAGCTTGTACTTTTCTGCATGTCTTCGAAAGAGAGGGTGCTTGTGCGCGTGCCGCACGCACTGTCCCTGTCTGATAGGACACGCGACCCGACACGCTCTTAATTAGAGGATGCCCTTCCAGGTGCTGACCGGACCACGCTAAGTCCGTCCGCTGACATCTGACTGGTGACATTTCCAGCCGGTGCCACCACATACACCACCCCCGCCACCACCTCGTTCACCGCCTGCACTCTTCACGTGAAGGTCACAAACTCTCCCAATGGCTCCTGACGATCTTTAGCTCATAGTCGTGTCCTGTCCCCTAACCTGACTTTACCTTCGGTGCTGTCGCAGATCCACGTCACCATTAATCAGAGTCATCGGAGTGAGGCGGTGGTCAACGCGTGTAGATTGATGAGAAGCGTCAGCGCTGTTGTGGATGGTGTATGTACTCGGATTTGGGGTGGGGGGAGATCAGATGACTGCTGAGGGGAGTGTGGTAGAGACAGAAGGGGTGAGTGATCACTGCTGATCTGTAAGGGAGATGAAAGGAGGAACAGTGAGAGAGGGAGGGAGGTAAAAGAAGGGGCAGGCCCTTAAGTGGAAAAGACTGACAGAACAGGAGACAATAGTGTGATATGAAGATCAGTACAGTAAATGTAGAGTGTGTGTTAATGAAAGATTTAAAAACATGGAGATTGCGTGTGTGTGTGTGTGTGTGGTCCTGGTATTCCCTACGTTATGGGCACAAAGATGGCAAGTAATATCTGAAATCCTTGTCTTTGTGGGGAATTTTTTTGGTCTCCAAGAGGAAAACAGCTTATAATTCATACTAAGTGATGTTTTTTGAAAATCTAAAAATGCATAACGTCTTCTGTGATGGGCAGGTTTAGGTGAAGGGTTAGGGGATAGAATATATTATTTGCACATTATAAAAATCAGTGTCTATGGAATGAAAAGCCAACGTGTGTGTGTGTGTGTGTGTGTATAGTACATGAAATCAGCTACATTGTGCACTGTAAAAAATTTCTAACCCTCCCAAATCAAAAATACAAGTGACCGATAACATCTAAATTTTTCAATTGGCCCAAGTGAAAATCTGTAAATTTAATTTTATAATTTTCTGAATTTCACTTGGGCCAATTGAAAAATTTTGATGTTATCGGTCACTTGAAATTTTTGATTTGGGAGGGTTAGAATTTTTTTACAGTGTGGTGACCAGCCAACAACGACCCTTTTTACATTTCCAAGGTTCTCAAAAGCGGAAGTCGTCATATTTGGGTAAACTTGGTGAGCGGAATATAAAAATATAAAATCCATGACAGCATTTCTTTGACTTTCCAAAAGAGGAAAATATATTGAGAGACGGATTACATTGGTCATAAGAGACAAAGATGTCAAATTTGCCATCACTCCCTCAGCCGTTGTATTAGAAACAGTCACGCAGCAGCAATCTGAGATGTCTGGCATACGCCACCAAATAGTAAATTATTCATTTACATTACAAATAGTTACATTTGCTCTGATTATGATCACCTGTAACCACGATACACTGGTGTGCCTCAAACCATCATATTAATCAATGCTAAAGAGCTGAGCAGAAGCCCAACTCACACAATTACCCAAGCAATATTCTTGCAGCCTTCCATACTGCACCTTTAACAATTAAATAATGTTTTAATTTATACATAAAAATACTAAATGGTTTGTGAGAGGGTTAGATATTGGGGTACGGTTAAAGTAGGGAATAGTGTTGTGGAAAAATGTCTTCTTTTTCTTGCAAATGAAGCTCAAGAGGCAGAATTCCAGATGTCAAAATAAGATTTATGAACAAAGCAACATATCCGAGATGATGGCTTTTTCTTATCTGTTACCAACTGTAACCAACTGACTTAATTCTCTGGCAAGATTCACCCCTCCTGTTTCATACAATTAAGTCTTTCATCTCTCGCCTTTTTCACTAATTGTGGAAGCCTGCCAATTGATGGTCAACCCTTTATCAGAAGCAAGATACAGCATTTTCCAAGGACAATCTACTCCCTCCCAGAGGCGAGACGCCTCCACATGACATGACATTATGTCACCTCATAATAATGGTTTTATTCTTTCACAGCCACCTGTGGTTTACTCAAAATCCCCCACTAAGCAGAAACTGCTCAATGGCCACATGAACTTCTCAGATACGCTTGATCTTTGTCACAGTCACATAGACCATGAGGACTAAAAACACATCTGGCGTTTATAGTATACAAACTAGTTCTACAATTGTTTTCTATAGGATAAATAAAATATTTAATAAATAGAAAGTATCATCAGCTCAGTATAAAAACAATAGAAGTCGAAGGAAAGTCCCCACGAAGATACAAAACAAGCATGTGCGTGTTTGTGGTTGTGTTGTGTTGTGGGGAACAAATGTCCCTAAAAGGATATTAAAACCTGAAATCACCTGCGTTGTGGGTACCAGCCAACAATATCCACAAGGAAAACGTTTAATGAATTTACTAAATCATGTTTGAATTAAAATCGAAATCAGAAACAAATAGGAGTCTGCACAGGCGCACACCTAGTCATATTGCAAATTCAAAGGCTTTTAGTCTGATCCATTGTGCACTTTCACCTTTTTCTATGCACCATGAACACTTTCTGGTTTATCGCAGTGCACATTTTGTACCGTAACCCTTCACTTGAACTCATTTGACCTGGATCTTTGATGTTTGATTGTTCCTTGTACAGGTATTTTGCATAATAGGTGTGTGGATTTCATTGTTTTCCCCCCTAAACCCAACTGTTGAAATGAAATGAAATTTTGATCTTCACCAAAGATGCATTTAATTGATAGTCTGTTTTACTGCATTTTTTGATCAAATTATGCAGCCTTGGTGAGCATAAAAGAAACATTAAAAATAAAGATTAAAAACATTTAAAAATTCTTATGGACTATAGACTTTTGAACGGTAGTGCATGGTTTTAGCATGGAAGAAATGTATTACTTTTGTTTGTTTTTTTGTTAAAAAGAAAATTGCAAAAAGGTTAGCAATAATGTTAGGGAAAGAAAATATCATTAGATGAGTATAAAAACAAAAGAAGTCATTGGATTCATTAACAAAAAAATAAGTGAGTCAGAAAGAACCAATGGCCTGTGTTCTGTTCTTGGCACTGATAAGAGTGGGCTCCATGTCTTAATATTAATTATTCATTAAAGCCTGATTAGAAATGGCCCACTTTTATAGCATATTGAGTGAGAAAAGAAATGTGTCTTACTTTCATCTAAACTGGCCAGAAAACTAGAAGAAATATATCACTACTAATCATTTTCTTTACAATTACAGACAGTCAGCTTAAACACACTGTTAGATGCCCCCACTGTTCATAGTCCATATTCATTTTAAAAATGCCTGGAAAATTGTTTCTGCTGGGCCTATTCTAGATCATGTCCATGAAATCCGAAAAGACAATGTATCCTATTGCTTCTTAATCTATTTATCTTGTCTTCTCACAAGGTATCCTTTCTGAGAAGCTAAAGACAGACTGCTAAAAAGGATTATTAATGCAAGCAAATATAAATAAGAACCTTAAAATCATCTTCTGCATTGATGCTTAAACGTGACTAACTAATAAATGACAATGGTCAGATAACTTGTTTTAAATGGTAAGTTGCCCAAAAAATGAAATGTCTGTCATAATTTTTTTTTTTACCCTCATATTGTTCCAAACCTGTATGGTTTCATTTCTACCACAGAACACACTTTTTGGGTCTGTTCTTTACAAAACGCTATCAGAAGACATGGAATATAGTCACGTTTTTGGATGATATCCTTTAACCATTCACATTAAAATATCAACAAAAACATGGGCGTAGTTCTCAAAACCCTTTTTTTTGCCCCACAGCAGCGAACCAGAAGGAGGCCCTAAAGGGTTCATTCTATGTCAAGGAGGAGCCCCAGGCGGAAGAGCCCCTGAGCTCTCAGAGAGGACCCAGCTACAGCTTCTGCCAAGAAGGACCCCCAGGGGCCATCAAGCAGCAAGAGGAGGGGAGCCCGATGTTGGGCAAGAGCATCCTACTCAGCCAGGACATCAACGTCAAAGTGGCTTCTGAACTGCTTATGAAGCTCTCAGGTCAGCAGATGCATATTGGTTCATGTGCTCATATGTGTGTATTTTCAGGCATGCTTTATCAGTGGTTGAATTCACAAATACTGTTGAGGAAACTCAAAGGCCAGAGGATTGAGTGAGTGGGTGTGTGTAAGAGATGTGTGTGCTTTACATTCTCTGTATATTTCCTTTGACACATTGCTTAGGTCATATTTACAATAACCTTAATGCAACAGTACAACAAAGGTTATAGAATAATAATGTAAAATTATGTAAAACACTGTCAGGTCATCATTAAATCCTGCATTCGTTTAAATTTGCTCTTGTTTGTCGGTAAATTTTGTCTTTAGTTTGTATTTCTTTCTTTCTTTCTTTCTTTCTTTCTTTCTTTCTTTCTTTCTTTCTTTCTTTCTTTCTTTCTTTCTTTCTTTCTTTCTTTCTTTCTTTCTTTCTTTCTTTCTTTCTTTCTTTTCCTCCCTCTCTGACTTGCTGCTGTCCATTCCACTCATGTTTTCTGGGCAGAAGGAAGAGGGTCAATTCCTTTTCATGTTGTTCAGTCAATGTGCTTTTTATCCTGGTCAGTCCTCTGCCAAAATAAACCCATTGATTGCTGTTTTGGGCCGCTGGTCCAATCTTTATTTGAACTCTACAATACAAGGGGATTGAAAAAAAAGTTCAGGACTAAAAAGTAGTTTGTTGTCACATACACTTTGTGTATAAATGTGGTTGAAATGGACTCTGGAAGATGGAAATTTTGGAGTGATTATTTGTGGAAAAAATACTTTATTGATAACAAAGTACAGAGAGGGTAGTGTGATAGAACATGGTAGCGTTGCCAGCCATAATTAAACATGCGTCACTCACATGAGTACTGTGTCAGACCATATGTACCACTAAGCCACAGCTCCAAAAAGTTAAGTGCTATTTAATTTTTTTATATTACTTTGAGCTGGGTTAAAAAATGGTAAAAACTGGAGACCTAATTCCTATCAGAAATCAATTTTGAGAAATTCTGTAGCCACTGTTTTGCCTTTGTACCGCAGAGTAATCAATAACAGAAAATGTAGATGTTTCAGGAATCATATGAGTGACTCCATGAATCAGAATCCAGAATTGAGTCATGAGAGATTCCCTCACCTAATATTCTTAAAATCAACATGATTTTTTCCCCCTGTTGTGACATAAATTTGAGTAAAACCTCAAATCTTGCCAGTGTACACATCATCAGAGAAAAGATGTCTTTACAAGGAGGGAGGGATGTTAAATGGATAGTTCACCCAAAATTGAAAATTACCCCATTATTTACTCACCCTTAAGACATCCTAGGTGTATATGACTATCTTCTTTCAGACGAACACAATCGGAGTTATATTAAAAAATATCATTGCTCTTCCAAGCTTTATAATGGTAGTGAATGGCGGTCCTTGTTTTTATGTCCAAAAAAGTGCATCCATTCATCATGAAAGTAATCCATACAACTCCAGGGGGTTAATAAAGGCCATCTGAAGTAAAGAAAAAAATAAAATAATAATAATAATATGCAATGATGAGTCATTTATAATAAACAATATAATTGTGTGCAATATTCAATAAAAACTGACCATTTTTAAGTATTTGTAATTAACCACATCTTCCTTTTTTGTGTAACCCTATAGTTCTTTATCATCAGGTCTTGAGAAACAATAATTGTGAGATCACAGAGGTGGGGTTTTAGATGTGATTGCAAGGTAATAAAAGGGCTTGAGAAAGAGAGAAACAAACAGAAACTGAGTGAGAAAAGCTCTTGCCAGAGAGAGAGAGAGAGAGAGAGAGATCTAGAGTAGTCCATTACAGAGGATGATAGGGAGTGATTCACTCTAAAGCAGCGTATTTTTGACGGGCACCACACACCAGCTGCTGCTGCTCCCTCCCCATGATGCCTTACACTTCAGCGTGACTCAGCCGTGCCAAGAAAGAGCTGGTTTTAACACGTGTGCTTCCTGACTGCACAGCCCCAGGTCACGTTTCCCCTGAGAGTGAGTGAAAGTGTGCACAGGAACTAGAGAACCGGGCATATACGAGTATGGAAAACACTAAGACGTGAGAAAGCGAGAGAGTACGCTTCACTCACGTTGTTTTTGAGCATTATGTGTGTGCGTAAAAGCTCATTGAGAGGTCTCCGTGACTTCCCACATTAGAACTACTACGAGCGAGAGCCTCTTACCCGCTCACCCCACCTCCAGGATGTGTTTCCTCAGCCTCTCTCTCTCTCTCCGTCTCCAGAGGCCAGGAACAGGGACCAATTAGCCTGTTTGTTGTCAAGCTGAAGCGGTTTTACACGACATGGCCTCACAGATCTCTCTCAGCGCAGCCACAACGGCATGCAGACATGCAACCAAGTGGATCTAAATAGCTGCGCTCCGCTAGCTGCAGGCTGGGGATCAATGCCATGGAAACAATGACATCGTCTGTGGTCTTGTGTGTGTGATGCAGTGGTGCAGTCTTGAGAGGTCATTTAGGGGAAGGTCATCTCCGTCTGGCTCATTTGCTCTTAAGCACACTGCTCTGCTGATGTCTCAGCAACCCCCTCACTCTTCTTAAGGCCATCTAGCTTGGCTTTACGTGAAATGCAATGGGGGTTGTGTACTGTAGTGGTTGTGTATAGCTTCACTTGACACTGTTGTGCAAATCTCCGCAAACTTAGGCTGCGCATTCAACTCACTGCGCTCACTAAGTGTTTATACTTGACTTGCTCGCCATTGCATTGTTCTAAAAACAACAGACGGCAATGTAGAATGTCAGCTGAAACTGCAGCGAGAAGTAGAACTTTACATTTAGCTTCCCTGGCACGATATTACCAAATGAAACCTGTTTCAATATTTTAGAGGTCAACTAAACAAAGTATATTTTTTAAATTCAAATTACATTTTAACATTCACACCAAGGACTATAATTATAACGATGAAGATATACCGGTAGTTCTAAAAACCATTCTAAATATAAAAGAAGACAGCAGGTATTTACACTAAGTGCAAATAGCGATAGATCATATTTACACTGTAAAAATAGGAGTAGATACTATTTGCACCTCAGTTTTGTTGTACATTAAACGGTATGCAATAATAACAGTGTAAATTATTATTTTTATTAAAATTATTAAATGGATACTGCCTGATTGGGACAATAAAGCCCTCCCTACACCTAATCCTAACCGATAAACACTTTTTTTTCAATTATTAGACACACGGTAGACACTTTATTTCAAATATTTTCTTCATTTTTATTTAAAATAAGTGCTTTTCTGATCTGTTATGTGATGGGGAAAGCAAATGAGTACAAATTAGAACAAATTAGTACTATGTGGTCATGCTTCAACTAAAACAAGAGAACGAGAACGAAAACAGCATGCCAAGCGAAAGAATGAATTAGGACAACATGGCCATGATTTAACTAAAACGAGGGAACAAATTCATGGCCATAATATCTGTTTTTTCTTCCATGGTTTCCTCCGTACTCCTGTGTTTTGATTGTGAAATTTCTTGTTCTTTGTGAAGATTTTTTTTTAGTTAGCTTAGGTTTTGCAAGCTAACTGCTCTGCATTCTAGCTTAGCACACTGTCTGCTGATCAGCCTACTACCTTAGTCTTTACCCTACATAACTCAATGACACATTTTTATACATATTCATTTTTGTTTGATACCTATCTGTATTACAAATGGCTACCCACTGGGGTCCAATGTATTAATCCATGCTACAACAACAGGCGGACCAAATCAAAGCCGCTTTAAGGCAAGCCTCCCAAGGTTAGCAAAAAAAGCATAACACTGGTAAGCAGAATTATTTTTAAATAAATGTCAATGGAATAGAGGCTTAACTATGCTGCTTTTGTGGGGGAAAAGCTTATCATTTAATTAATCAACAGCCTATTGCCAAATCTTCAACATGTTTAACATTAAACATACATTTTGGATTGATCTATTTTTTAAATTTACTTTGGAAAGGAATGCTGTTTAATAAGAGAAATCACAGACAATTTTGCAACATTAGGATTCAGTTTATGGCACTTCTCATTCCTTTTATGGTATCTGCAAACATCGCACAACAGAAATTCAATGATGTCAAGGCTGCAATGTGATTTTCAAGGCACAAAACCTTCACAAAACGTATTCCCAGGTTGCTCCAAGGGGATTGGTCACGTGTTAAGGTCATGGTCGCATCATCTGAAAGGTGGACCCTGGTTGACTTGTAGTGATTAACAAAAAATGAGGAGAAAGTTAAAGTGGATTTGAATGGAAGCACTGACAAGACATTAGTAATTATTTATTTTATTTTTTTATACAGTGTGATAACAGGGGGGTAACAGTGTAGATAGCAGCTTTCCCATTTTGAGGTGTTGCATCACACGCAAAAAAAAGTAGGTCACCTCCCCCACCCACCCCCCATTAAAACCAGTTAACAATGTGTCGACTTCTCCCACATCTGTTTGATGGTAGCTGTTTGCATCCTGGGGCTAATTACCACTGCCGTGTTAGTCCCTCTGCACTGATGGTTCCTGGGTTTCAACAGATGGACCATGATGTGGTGCTGCACCGGGGGGGGGCACACAGGACCTTAGAGAAGACTGCCATCCTCATCCTCCACAACGCAACCTGTATTTGTCCCTACGGGTAGAGATACATACAATTGCAGCTTTTTCTCAAGGGAATTGTTTCTTGACCTGGTCATCTCTTCATCTTTTCTGCCAGGTTCTTGGCCTTTGTTATTATACCGAAAGCCAATTAGAGGCATCATACAGAGCTCAGGAGTAAAACAACAGTAGCCTTGCCATCTAGAGATACTGCGGAAGGCTGATGAGTGGCCTTGACCTCACAAATCCAACCTCAAAATTGGAATTAGTTGAGCTGGAATCCAATGAGCTGAAATTTAGAACTGATTACTCAAGAAATGTATTTTGACAGCGACATTTTTTTAGCATTGGAAAATGCAGCATCTAAGAGTGTAGTTTGAAAAACATCTTATTGATGAGTCCATAGGGTCTCAAATAGTGGAATGCCATCAGGATGACCCTGCACATTTGCACAGTATATTGTCTATTTTATTATTGTGCAAAAATAGTAAACAGACAAAAACTGAGACGATCAACAAAAAGGTGAAATAACTGAAAAACTCTGGATGCAGCACTGTTTTGACCAGGACATCAATAATGAAACCAGACAGAGCAGTTCAATTGCTTCTAAATAGACAGGGAAAGTTTAAAGATTACATTTAATTATTAGGTATTAGTGTGTTTGAATTGGATTGCAAAACTTATAAATGTGCACGTGTTTTTTTCAGGGCTCTTCCATTACAAAGAGCCAGTCAAAAGATGAGATCATTTTTTGTCAGAAATACAGGAATATTGATATTAGTTAGAATATGCCACTATGAAAGATCTCATATTGACCAATGCTGAAAAGATTTGTAATTGACCAATGCTGAAATATGTTTAGGGTGATCATTGATGGTGACTAGGTGGTACCTGTATGGTGGTACTTGACCTGAAAAGTTTCAGAACCTCTGGACTAGTTGATTTAAAGGAAGTTGTGGCATGAAACGCTGAAAAAAAAGACTTTCGTTTGCATGTATAGTTAATTAATTATTAAGAAATGGCATAGGTTGGAATGCAAAAACATATAATAACTCTCTAACAGAGTAACTGACAAATATTCAACCTTGGCTAGATTTAGCCCATAATAGTCCTCTCAAAACATGAATACCTACGGATTATGCTTAATAATAAAACATTGTTTACAGCAGGTGATTGGAAATCCAACAGTAATTATAATGACATTTATTGTTGAAGGTTGAATTTCTTGGTTTTGTTACAAAAGTTGTGCTTTGAGGATATATAAAAAAGATGCATTTAGTGACACAATGTCTTAAAGAGGCTTTTACCATACAAATTGTCAAACATCTAACTAGCATAACAAACTATTTCCAAATTCATCACTTGAACCATGACCGTTAAATGCTCCATACCAAAAAAAGAAGAAAACACCTCAAACAATTGACTACTTGGTTGTTGGATCATGACTGGTAGACCACTTTTACCCATCCCCAGCTTAAAAGATTACCCCACATTTTACGACTGCAAAAAGACAGTCTTGTCACCATCTTGAGTGAAGATACACCTCCACATGAAATGAAACCACTGTGAAGCCTGCACAACCATTTGACCATTTCCTGCATCACGCACAACCCGGCATCCATCCAGTAGCCTCTTCAGGGGCATGTGGAGCACTGGTTCTCTCTTGCTTTCTCTCTCCGGCTGAGCTGAGGTGATTGTTGCATCATGATGTGTTGAATTATTGAGAGGCTGTTCGGCCGCTGGTCTGGGATCAGCTCTCCCTTGTCTCTTTGCGGGTTGCGGTTGCTCTGGACCTCTTTGAAGCGACTGAACTTTTCACCTCGTGTCTAAGCAGGTCATCCTTTCCGTCGGGCTAGAGGAGACGTAGTGCAGAATGACAACCTCATTCTCTATCCTCCTCCACCTCCGTCTCACCCTCTCAGTCTCTTTCTTCCTCTTTAACTCTCGTTTTTTCTTTTCTTTTCTGTGTCTTGCACCTCTGATGCTTCATCGACTAGCCAAATAATCTGCCTTAAAGGCCAGTGGTACTGTAAAATGGAATAAATGTAAAGACGCAATCTTTCCAAGAATAAAATGCCTAATTGACTTCACTTGTCAAACATTGTAACCAATCCCGATGTTCTATCTTTGTTTCAACTACTTCATCACGATTCCACCCCCTTTCCCTATTTGCATCTCTTCTGTGTGCATCAATTTCCTTTCTCTCTCTCACGGTCTCATCTCCAAATTCATATTCTCAGGCTACTGTACAGTGCATCAAAGTGCATGTGACAAGTGGGGTTTGCATGTGTTGAATGACTAATGCTTTGAGGCTGTCAGATTGTTTAGTATGCCAAATGGATGCGGTGCCAACGATGGTTGATTCATGCCTTCATTGTCTAAATGAGGGTGATGAAGTTTGCGCCGCATGTCTTTGTCACCAACCTTCATCGCTTTTTTATATGACGCCTCTGAAATGTTTGATGTAGAAATACTGGTGGGTGAAAAAAGACACATTATATAATTATAGGTAGTTGACATGAAATCCTTTTTCTAGTTTACATGTCCTGTGGTGTGACAGCTAAATGCTGTCTAAAGCTATTTTTAGCAGCATTTTCCTAATTTTCCTTTTCCTAATTTTATTGATAACTTTTATTATACATGCAGTTTGCTTGAGCCCAAATTAACCGAGAAACTGCATGTAAAAATTAACAATGAAGTATTATTTAAAATGAGTAATAGCAAAAAGCTGACTTAAAGGAAATTGTAACAGTCTTGTTCGGTTTTGTTGTTGTTGTTTTTTTTTTCGTTCTGCTCCCTGTTCTGCTCTACCTGAGTTCTGTTTGCTAGTTAGTTTCTTTAGTGACTGATTACATTCACCTGTGATTCATTTAGTTCCTTTGTTAACTGTGTACCGGTATTTAAGGCCTTTAGTCCAATTTACTTTGTACGGTATTGTTTGTGTTTGTGTGGTAATGTTATATGAGATTGATTCCTGTATTCTCCTGGGTGTTTCCAAGGAAAGACTTTGTTATTGAATTTCCTGCGTCGTGCGATCATTGCCTTGAACGTGACAGAAATGTGAAGTCATATTAATTTGAACCTAACGTTTTGATGCTGATTAAAAATAAAAAAAATCCAGTGAAGGTTTTACATCAACTACAGACAGTTTAGAACGGCATCAGTAGAAACTACAGTTTAGATTTTGCAATGTATTGATGACTTTAGGGGGGTGACCAATATGGCAATATGACCAAATTCGTATTTGAGTAATTGTATATCATTATAGCAATATTATTATTTTTTTTTTTTTAAATAAAAAAGAAGCAAATTACAAACAATACAGTAAAACAAAGATGCAAATAAAATAAAAAGTACTTTTTCAGGTATAATAGGACTATCAGTTCCACTACTACAGAAATGTAATAAAATACTAGTCTTCACTCCATGAATTAATATACAATGATTCTTATTAAAGCTACAAAAGTTATTCAGTCAAGAGCAGTAATTGATTTTCCCTTGGTCTTCTGTTGTTAAGGACACAGACAGCAGCAGTAGGTACAATATATTAGGCTGCTTGTATTAATTTATCCTTCTCCCACCTTTCGTTGTCAGAGACAGGAAATCATGCATTTACATACGCATTCTTTAAACCTATTATGCGTAAGCCTACAATGCGCGTGGTCATGTAAATGCATTAAACCATTTTCCTTTATCGGCGTCATAAATGGCTTAAGCATAAACCGATTGACACAGCTAGATTTTTGCCCATTACCCTGATTTCTCCTGGCATGTAAACACCTTAACCTGCACTCTTTTGGCTTATTGAAGTGCGCATCTGTGATATGTAACACGAAAGCATCCTTTATTCAGATTCAAGCGCATATTGCACACTCCGACTTTTTCTTGACCCAAGAAATAAAATAAAATGTGTTCTCATCCCGCGCAACCAAAAGAGATGAGGAGTACAGTTGTTGAAACTGCAAACATCCGTGGAGAATATGAGTTTTGGAGGTTTTCAAGGCTCTATTTAACACCAATTTCGTTGTGATGTCGCTACCGGGGAATAAGCACATGAGCAGCCGAACTCAACAGGTCTGTAGCACATGTGCTAACCACTTGTCCACAGAATCGATGTGTCTGTGTTCTCTATTTGTTTTCCATGAATCTGTACTGGGTGTAAGACTGTCAGAGCTCACAGGAGAGATTTATCAGGCGGGAATCTTTGATAGACCAGATGGCTTAACAGATAGTTGACACTGGTCAGCCTTGGTTTAACCTCCCTGCACTAGTGCGCTTTCAGTGTGTGTTTGTTTGTTTGTATTTTCCTTTCTGGATTTGCACATTTATTTACTCATGATAATTTTGCATATCTAACACACTGGCTATTTTAGATGCTTTCAAAACACTGCCGATTCGGGTTGTGCTCTCTCCCTCTTAATGACCCGCTTTCTACATCACTCTTTCTACGTACAGTACATGTGTACAAATGCATTTGAAAGCAGTTACTGACGTCACTGAACCCAGTTCGAGAGTGCATTGCTGTATGTGTGTGTGTTGTGAGACTGCGTGTCCCCTAAATGACCCCGGCCCTCAATCTGGCTCCAGGCACTTTATTAAGGGATTAACGGGCTAGTGGTTGTCAGTGTCCCCGTGTGCCATTGCCTCCTCCAGCTCCTGACACCTGGGCACACTACTGATCCCCCCCACACACACACACACACAAACCCATACACACTCTTGCACACGCTCAGACACAGTAAACATACAGTGTACTCACTCACTATCTAGGTCAGAGCCAGACAACTACACTCCGACAGACCCTGCCCAATAACACTCGCTGTTAACGGGAGGGGTGGAGGTCACCCGGCCTACCCACAATCTCTTGCTCCCTCGTCTCCAGCCAGACAAATTTCGTATGATTATGCCCCCTCGGCCTCCCTCCCCAGCTGTCTAATCGAGCGTGGTCAACCCTGAGAAGCATATGCCATCTACCGCTCAGCTGTACACACTGTCAGACGTCTGATCTGATAAGGAGAACAGGCTAAACGTTTTTCTACCCTCCTTTTTTCTGATTCGAAAGCAGGGAGCAGACCTCTTTGTTTTTTCTATATCAGAAAGGCTGAGTGAGTTTACAAGAGCTGGTTTTGATTAAAAGAACTGTGGAGTTCCTATGAGCTCACTGACTGTCTGTCTTGTTTGCCCTGTCGTGGTGCTTGCATGTTTTTTTTTTTTTGGCTAACCATAGAACATTCTTGAAACCTTTAGAAGTTTGTAAATATGCTGACAGGTTCAACCCTCATTGTCGTGTTCTGCTTGAAACCACTGCACTTTATGCCTTCAAATGTACAAAAACAAAACACAAAGCACCAGGTATCCAGGTTTTTTTTGGATTGGCAGTACGTATCTTTTTTTTTTTTTTTTTTTAAGAGATGGACAAGGAATTGATTGTATTTGAAGGAGATACTTTGTTTTGTTGTTCTCTTTCTTTTTGGCTTTGGCTTAGCCTTGAGCAGTGAGTAAGAAAAAAACATTCTGAGTCATTTTGACCAGATTTTAAACCCCCTTTTTTAAGCCAAATTATAGACATCTGCTTCTACTTGACCCGCCTTTGGTAAAAGCTTTATCTCAATGATGCCCTTGTCTCTGTAGCAGTTTAAAAATCAAATGAGTCACAAAGCGGACAACCAGGCTCAAATTTAAATATGTTGCACATGACAGTGGTTTGATGTATATGCTTCCTTTGGCCAGGGGGCTTAATTGTTACAAAATCTTGCTTCTTGGTTTAGCACAATGCAGAAAATGTGGGTGATTACCAGGACATTGCTATGCTATTGCCAGGGTGTTTACTGGCCCAATTAAAGAGAACCTAGTTATGGCACAGGTCCTTCCTTAATTGTATGTCTATAGGAATTTCTATGGGATATTTCATCACACAATGACAGAGAAATTATGAACACATGCAAAAACAAGAGATAACCAATTAAATAGTAATAACTGATTATGTTGTAGTCAATGTACGCTTTTTCATGCGAGCTTAGTAAAATAAAACCTGTGGTCACACTTTAGATTAGGGCCCAATTCTCACTATAAACGAACTATTAACTATGACATTTACCTCAATAATTGCCTAATTACTGCTTATTAATAGTTAGTAAGGTAGTTGTTAAGTTTAGGTATTGGGTAGGATTAAGGGATGTAGAATATGGTCATTCAGAATAAGGCATTAATATGTGCTTTATAAGTACTAATAATCAGCCCATATCTTATTAATATGCATGCTAATAAGCAACTAGCTAATAGTGAGAATTTGACCGTAAACTAAAGTGTTACCAAACCTGTTGTTTTCCTTTTTTGCCAAATATTTTATCAGATAAATACCTTAACCAAGTTTAGTGTTTTGTTCTTGTTTATTTTTTTATTTTTTTGTCCCATCCATTGATGAGGATTGATTATTGATAATATTTCAAAAACCACTGCATGTCGGGTCAATTTGACCCACTTTATGCATTCTTTGTGCATCTGTTTTCAACATTGATTTTAATATATGTTTCTTGAGTTCCGAGTCATCATATTAGAATGATTTTTGAAGGATCAGGTGACACCGAAGACTAAGACATTAAGAGTAATGATGCTGAAAACTCAGCTATCACTGGAATAAATTACATCTTCAAATATACTACAATAGAAAACGGAAACTAAAATAAATAAATATTATCACCTGTGGTGGATCGGCTGCAATTTCATGGGATTGTGTTGCTCTTTGTTTTTCTCAGTCTCATTCAAAATGACTTGAGACCTCAGTGGTAACTTTTTGCAAGGAGCATCCAGAGGCATCCAAGCACCTTATGTCCGATCTCGCCTCAGGACTGCCACTGACTATCACATGCGCAAATGACACCACTCTGCACCAGTGATGCAGTTGCCAAATATAGGCTACTCATTGTTCTGCCACTTCTGCAAAAAGCTTTCATTACTTGAATTCTTTGTCTGAAGCTGAAGTTTAACAATTTTGTTTGTTGAAATCTCTTAGCATGCAATACTAATTAGGTCAGTGTTATGATGGTCATTTGCAAATGGAATAACATTCTTTTTAATTTGCGTTTTCAGAGAATAACAAAGACGCTTGCATCCAGAATGTCATAGTGAAGGCGGAGCCTATGGAAGTGGACCCGCCCCTAGAATTGGCCCCACCCTCCTCTCATCTGCTGGGCTTTGGCACTTCAGGGGCATGTGAAAAGAAGGAACCAATGGTCAACCTCCCAGATCCCTTGCCCCGCCCCCAAAATGACCTCTTCTCCCAAGACATATCAGTCAAAATGGCCTCTGAGCTGCTTTTCAAATTGTCTGGTAAGTCTCTATGAAAGAAGAAACAGGGTGGACTGTACGTTTTAAAAAGAGCTCTCTGCAGCAACAGTCTTCATGTTTTCTTCTTCATCGTCTTCTCTGATTGCTGCACTGACACACTAGAGAGTAGAGGGATATTTGTGGTGTTAAATGATGGCAGGATTGAGCTTTTCTTCGAAGAGCGTTCTGAGGATTAGCAGAGACAAACCTGCCCCCAGCGCTCCTCGCTGCCAGCTACGGCTCTCTTTAAATGCCATCTAGCACCTCAGAAGCCGATCACAAAAAACTCATATATATATTTACATGCACAAACCTCACACGCACGGCATTCGCACCCTACCACCTCCCCCCCCCCCACCCCATGGGAGTGGTGTGTAGCTGCACAGTGTGTATGTATAACCCCTCAACCCTCGACTCACTCAGATTGTTCTCAAACATTCTGGCTCAAGCACACTCGGTTGCACACACTTCCCTTGTCTCTCTCTTTCTCTCTCTCTCTCTCTCTCTCTCTCTCCCTCTTGCTCCTGTGCAGCATCGTCATGGCAACGCAGAGAGCCCTTCCATCCTCTGTGAGCCGTGTGACCGAGAGGGTGTCAGGGAGAGGGGGCTTAGGAAGTGCCACCCAGGGAGCAAGGTCATTACCAGACCACCAGAAGAGAGAAAGACAGGCAGATAGACAGACAGACATGAGATACTGTTCTCTTTTGCCCTCTGTCTTTTGATATTTTAAATGCAGTTTGTCTTTTTAAAACCTAACCACTGCAATCCCTGCTGAAAAGACTGTCAAAAAATCAGTATGCATATTCAAAAAAAAAAATCTAAACATCCTTAAAACAAAATAAAAAAATGTTTTGAGTAAAATTGTGTGATATACTAAGACTTCTTTTCAGATAATCTTAAATATATTGAGTTCTGAAAAAAATAAATAATAATAATTACACCCCACTAAGTTAAACCAAGAAAAAAAAAACTGTTGGAAATGAGAATTCAATATATGTTCTGAATATATTTATGCAGTTTCAAGTAAATGTATCTTGTTTTGAAGATGTTTCTATTTTTACTGGAAAACAGGAATTTTATACTGGTCTAGCTGGTTGACAATATAAAATCAACTGAAATTGTGACTATAAAATAAAATTTGTTTTATTATAAAAGTATTGAAATCATTGAATTTATTAGCAGCTTTTGACTTTTATCAAATAAAAAATTAACAAATAAATTGTATATATAAAAAATATATATATATTTTATAGCAATATTGGTGAAACTGGATGTTGGTCTGCCAGCAAAAACATAGATTTTTTTTTATTTTTTTTCATCAGGGATGGATAATTGGTCAGCTTTATTAATGAATAGTTCTACTAAAATAAAAAATAAAAAAACATTTATTAAAGAAAATTACCATATTCACACCTACTAGTGGTAAATCATTTTTTTAAGTACAACATTACAAAACTGGTTCTGAGTTTAATTCCATTGTGTTTTTCTTTTTCAGAAAAAGTAAGTAAAGCAAACGAAAACAAAGACAATGCATCATTCGGCATACACAGGTAGGTTTACTGTTGAGCGCGTGTTATGCTTCCGGAATTTAGCTTTGTACATTTAGTGAATCTAATTGTAGCTTGTGATTTTACAGCCCTTTCCTAGACGACCGCTTTAGACAATCACCTTACAGCGCGCGCTCCAAGAGCTCTTCCCCAGCTGAAGCCGGATCTTCAAGCAGGGTTGCCCAGCAAGGTAAGAACCTCTGCTCCAAAACCAGCCAAGAACCTTACCTTACTCACATTCAGCATACATAATTGACACCTAGTGACCGGTCATAAATATTTCTTACTGCCCATAAGGGCTTTGTTCTAGGAATTAACCACCAGGGTGGTTCCCATAGGAACATTTTCCTGGTTGCATTCGCACCGCCAGTAGGAACTGTGAAGTGACGTAAGCCGCGCTTGTTGTTGTGATTTTTATTTTGACGGCGCGGCGGACCTTTATTTTGACGGCGCTGAGAACGCATGTGCCTGAGCACACAGCGCTCCGATTCTCCATTAGTTTATGATCTGTTTAATCCGTTATTAGATAGATCTGTTACACAAAGGAAGTAGACAGAATATGAAAAAGTATTAGCGTTTGCCGTGTGGCTGATGTCCAATATGTCGCTAGCTGAGCAGAAATACATAATCATGTTTGGCTTGGTCCCCTCAAAGTTGCGTTGGATTTTCTCCTTAGCGTAAAGGTTAAGAGGCCCATCTGTCACTGTTTTTCATGTTCGTAGAATTAGTTTCTGGAGTAAATAAATAGGCTATAATCTGTGGGTGTACACAGCTTTTTTTAAATTTCTAAACGCCAATCAGCATACACTAATTTCACTGGTAGTTACTATAGTTCTGGTTTAGACCCTACTCTGAAGTAGGAAGCTAGGAGCTAATTTTGTTCCTCCAAAAGGAGGTCCTACAACTAAAATCGTTCCTAGTTCCTCCGGGTACTTCTGCAAATAGTTCCAGGAACTATGAAAAGGTTCCTCCGGTGCGAAAGCCCCTCGTGACACTGTATATTTTATTATTTTGAACCATGTTTTTATATTTGTTAGGATTGTTAGGGTTTGTTGGGATAATTTCAGTGTTTCCTATGCATATTTATGACTGTAAAAATGTTCAAGTTCAGGGAAGATGAAGGCGGGAACCAGCAAACGGTCAACGTAAATCTTTAATCACAAAATAAACTTGACAACAAAACGAAAGTAAAGCGCCAGCCCCTCACGAACGACCTCCGCATAAACTAAAACAAAACAACGACATAAAGTCCAGGCCTGGTCTTCCGCTGTCATCACTCCTTTTTCATCCTTCCGGAGCTCCTCCGTGGGACTCGAGACCGACTCCATTGCCGCGGCTCTCGGCCCTTCACTGCTTGCCACAATAACAAACATTGCATGACAAATGACATATATTCCTAATATGTTTTGGAGCCTTAGTGTGAAGAATATTCAACAACTTCTGGAGAATAAAACTCCAGACAATAATTCTGATTCAATAATTCCACTCAGGTAAAAGCAAAATAAACAAAACATCAATATCACAACATGTTTTTAGTAAAATTTGTATGTGTCTGGCTTCACCGATTTGTACAGTTTGATGTAGGCCCTATATAATTTTTAAAGCTACTGTCCATTAACAAGTCATTTTTATGTGGATTTGGTCCTCATTTTGGACCATGCTCACATGTACATATATCTATGTACAAGCCGCCCCTCTCATCTAATGCGAGGCTACAGAGGCCCCTCGTGCTCCCACCCAGCTTTGAGAGCGCTGCACTGGGCAGCTGGCACTCCCTGCCTCCCTCTACTGGCCCCTCTGGCAAAGGGTAATTAGTTTGCGCTCGCCTGGCCCGATTCCCTACACCAGTTAATGAAAAAATGATTGGGTTTTTCGTGTCCAGGGTGCGTGAAAGTTAATTCACTACACACTCAGACATGCGTTCATTCTTGCGCGCAGACACAAAGCAGACGTACACAAATCACATAAGAGCGGCTCTGACCCATGCCCATCTTTTTTCATCTCTCTTTTTTCCTTATAATTCTTTCTGTTAGCCTACTCCATCTTTCTTTGGCGTTTTCATTGCTAAGAGTCTTAACACCTTATGACCCAGTGTGGGTAGTAGCTCCCACTCCTTAGTTAAGACAAAGAGCTCTAATTTTTTATTTTTAACAGCACAATCCGTGGTCGAAAAATAATGAATTGCTCTAAAATAGTTTTGTGTTTATGCCAAAGATAAACTTAATCAGTGTTTGTTTGTGTGTGTCTGTATGGCCAATATAATCATTTTTGTATAAAAATGGCCTTTATGTTGCACTTATATGCATCAGATGAAAATCATTGTCTGCTTTTACATCTTAATTTGATATTTTTCACTTAATTGCATGGGTATACTTAAGTTCAGTGGGTCTGTGTCATTGTGTGTGTGTGTTTGTGCGTAACAATGCTCTTCTATCCTTGCCTCTTGCCCCAAGTCATCTTCAGCATCACTGCGGAGGCTGTCTCATCTCTCTCTAATAACATTAATTAAATCATTAACCACTTCAAGGCATTGATGTAGATGCTGTAGTGTCTCAATTAAGCGCCAATGCCTTAATTTTTTTGTTACAGGATCGTGAATTCTGTACATTTGACCCCAAACATTTTGCTAACCTGCATCCAGCTGGCTGAACGAGGAGCTAGCTGGATAGTTGATTATATTATCATTTACTCACCCAGAACAGATATTTTAAAGAATGTCTATGTCAATACTATGAAAGTCAGTGGGATCCAAAACAACAATTTGGACCCCATTGAATTTCATTATATGGAGAAAAACATTTGAAACATTATTATCTTATATAATTATATTATACATTAAGTGTCTTGTTTCAAAATACACTACTGTGCGAAAGTTTTGTATCTGCATGATTTTTGTAATGTTTTTGAAATTTGTCTATTATGTTCACTAAGGCTGCAGTAAAAAAACAGTAAAATATTTTTTTGCAGGATTTACTGATAAACAGAAAGACCAGCATTTCTTTTAAATAGAAATCGTTGTAACGTAAAAAAAAAGAAAAAAAAACCTTTTGGTCCATTTAATGCATCCTTGCAAAATAAGAATATTAATTTCTTTAAAGAAAAGGGTAACACTTTATGTTAGGGTGACGCAGTTAAACGTTACTACATGTACTACATTATGCATAATTACAAGTAACTAACCCTAATCCAAACCCTAACCCAAACTGTAACTCTATAGTAAGTACTATAGTAAGTACATGTAGTTAATTAATATTACTCAGTACTTAGTCTTACTGAACCCAGACTTTTAAATGGTAAGATATCTTTGTTTTCTGCAGAAAGTCATTCAGGTTTGTGAAGACATGAGGGTGAATAAATGACGCTTTTAATTTTTGGGGGAACTAATGGTTTGAGCTTTTTAAGAAACCCGGTTGTCACCTGCGTTCCAAAAACACATATATTGGCTCCCAGCAATGCTGGTATTTTCAACAGGGAAGTAGGGAAATGAATCAACAACAAGAAAATGAAGGTATTAGGTGAGAGTCATAAGCATTGCACAGGCATCCGTTCGCTCATGTCCCCCCACTGAGGCATTGTGGGAAGGTGCCATCTTTTCCCTGGCAGCCCCCAGGCTCTGTGTCACACCAGAGCTGTCAGCATCACATCACGCCGCACTGCCGCTTGGTGGAACTTGAGTCAGACGCACAGGTTCATATGAGCGGTGTGACTCAGTGGAACCGTGGGCCCCGGGGTGATGATGCTGATTCAGTGCCCTGTGTCTGATTGTGTGTTGCCTTTTCTAAACTCGCTCATAGATTGAAGCAGAGGGCAAAACACCCACTGTAGTTTTAATTAAAGCTCTTATGCAGTGCAGGTCAGCGCGGGGGACGGCTGGGAGACGGCACACACATGGCATCGTTATTTAATTATGCAGTTTAGCGATGCTAATTCATGCTGGTAATGTGGCAATACTAATCAAGTTGAATCTTTAAGATTGAAATATGGTCAAAACATCATCCGGTAATATTAAGTTTGATATCAACAAGTGCTCAAAGGTGTCAGGAGATGAAAATATAAATTATGCACAAATTTTAATCCTTTTGTAATTTATTGTATGACTTTCTTCCATTTGTGGAACATAAAAGAAGATATTGTGAAAAATATCTGTGACCACCGTTAATTGGACCCTGATGTTTTTCAAAATATACCCTATACCATTTAAAAGTTTGGGATCTGTTAAGATTTTTTTAATGTGTTTGAAAATGTCTTATGCTCAGCAACGCTACATTTATTTGATTAAAAAGACAATAAAAAAGTAATATTGTGATCAAATTTTCTATTTTATCTCTTATGCAGTGCAGGTCAGCGAGGGGGACCCTCATTTTGTTCC
The DNA here is from genome assembly GCF_951802725.1 of Rutilus rutilus. Taxonomy (NCBI): domain Eukaryota; kingdom Metazoa; phylum Chordata; class Actinopteri; order Cypriniformes; family Leuciscidae; genus Rutilus; species Rutilus rutilus. Next base: position 31,259,941 of record NC_140210.1, on the reverse strand, counting down.
AAACCTGTATGGCTTTCTTCCTTTCTTGGAACACAAAAGAAGATATGTTGAGAAATATCTGTGACCACTGTTGATTGGAAGTACCTTCTTTTGTGTCACACAGAAAAAGAAAGTCATACAGGTTTGGAACGACAAGAGAGTGAGTAAATGATGACCGAATTTTTCCACTTTTGGGTGAACTATCCCTTTAAGTCAAATGAGGAAAAGAAAATAAATCTCTTAAATATCTGTTTTCTTCTAGTCAGCAGTGAAATTAAATGGAGAGCAAATGGTGAATGTAAAGTCTATTTCTCTGATTTAACTTCTGATATAAAAATATACCTGTATTATGTATTCTCACTATAGAGTTATCAGAGCTATCAGGATATCAGATTTTCACTACGTGATTATTGTGGTCAAAAGAATTCACGATAACACAATTACCGGTATATTTATAGAAATTAATTAAATAAAGCAATCTAACTATGTTGACTAGTTGAACTATTCTCAACTAACTTCTGTATTCTGTAAAACATGTTGCATTGCTTTTGGTTCAGGTCTTGTGTACTTTTACTCAAGATGCCTTCAAAGGAGCAAGCAAAGATGTCCATCGCATATGCAGATTGATTGATTTTTCTTCTTTTCGATAACATATTTGAATTGAATAAAAGGCCAACAATAAAAAGAACTAGCTAGTTAAGCTGATTACCTTACATGTCCATAGATATCGCCGTCAACGCTTTCTCAGACAAGTGGATGTAATGAGACCTGCTTTTCTATTTGTTCATGTGATGTTCGTCATAAAGCCTATTAATCACACTGAAAACACGAGTATAGGGAGGCATAGATAGAGCTTATAACCAATCTGGAATATTTTTTTTCTAATGTAGGTAGTCTCGCTTTCACCTTTGTGGCAGCAGTAGCTACACACTGCAATGGTGTCGTCTTTTTTCTTCAAATATTTCTCATCAGATTCTTTCAAGGCCAAATGATCTGAGCTATACTATTCACATTGCTATACAAGTGCTATACTTTTACTGTATATCAACAATTGTCTCATTTGTGTCTTTTTATTTCACCTAAGGAATTTTAGAAATTGTTACTTATTTGAAACATAACTGAGAACTCCATTGATCTATGAAAGAGTAGCGTCTGAGCAATAAAGGTTTATTCTGTGACATAATTTTCCTACTTTTCCTCTGTTGGCTTAAAACTGAAGTAAAGTGCCTCCTTTTTCAGAGGTAATTAATACATCAGCAGTAAAATCGAGCAGGCAAGCAAGACATCACTTATCCTTATGTCTTTTAAAATAATGATGGATTTCAGAACTTAACATAGGATAGATGGCTTACATTAGTTTTAACGGGTTCTCTAGGACCAATAAAAACCTTGGCATCTCTGTGCATGATAACAATGAAATTGACACCCTGACATTAGATTGCCCTGTAGACGTATTTATCTGAGACGTGTCTTTCAACCAAGATCGGTGTGAGGAGTAAAGGGGCACTTTTAGCATCGTTCCCTGTGACTTCTTGAGGAAACGTGCCAGCAAGTCAGACAACCCCTCCCATTGGGCCACTTTGAGACACTATTCCCGTCAGAACTTTTGGTTTGGTTTCTGGCATATACGAGCAGCCCCATGAAAATGTCCTTCAGGTCTTGCGTCCAAGGCCAGTGCATCTGCTCTTTAATTGCCACCATTAAATCCTCTCTGATATGCCAAAAAAATGCCGTTTCTCCCCAACCACTTGCCCCCCTTTTCCTCGCCGTGCCCCCATCAATCCAGAGGCTGCATTGCTTATGACAGCATTTGTAAAAAATGTGCCTATTTATGAGCAAACCACAAGTCCAAAGGGACGGGGCACACACCCGCTGCATATCCAAAAGCCCCTTGCATGTTTATTGAAGAGATCAGAATGCTGCGGTACATGAAGAACTTAAAAACCCTTGAGTCATTGATATGACCTACAAACCCAAAACATGCATCTCTGAATACCTTGACATGATTCAAGACCCTTTTTGTTGTAAATCGCAGACTTTTAAAAAAAATAAGTATACATATTTCTGTTTTGTTTTGACTGTAAAGAAACATTGCTTAACATTTGGCATCCTCTCTGCCTCTCATTCCATACAGAATAATGGCCAGGCAGGCGTTCATATTGCACCAGACATTATTTGAAGGGGCTGTGTTGCATGATGACGGAATTTCTCTTCGGTTTATATATTTATTTATCTATTCATTTATTTATCTCTCTCTCCCTCCTTCCAGGGAGAGAAAAGGTGTGGCGCTGCATTTTAATTTGACGCCGAGCCAACCACCTTCATCAGAAGGTTAATACAGCTGGTCTCCTCCACTTGTGTGGCATGCTCTCTCTCTCTCTCTCTCTTTCTCTCTCTCTCTCTTTCTCCCCCTCTCTCGCTCTTCTAATGAAAGGTGAAAAAGGAGCACACAGTCCAATGTCAAGATAAAAAAAACACCTTGTTGGCTCCCTGATCTGGATGTATAGACTCATCAACATATTATCCAACACAGTGGCAGAACACACACTGACCTCTTGCCAACCTCGTTGTCTCTTGGTTTCTCGGTTGTATCTGCAATTACTAGTCCCCATTTCTCACAAGAGTAGGATATTTCAAGAATTTCAGACAAATTCAAAAGGAAGTAAGTGTCCTCGTATAGCATGTGTATTGTGATCTCTAGAGCAATCACTGCTACAATGTCTCGAGCAATTTTATCTACAACATTGTAAGATTTCAAACTGGAATGAGACCAAATAAATCGCTTAAGAAGTATCACCAGAGCAATAGTCTAAACTGGAACACAGGGAGTGCAGACAAGCAGAGCGATACAGTGAAACATCCCAGTGCTGTTGGACTAGATTTGAGAACCAGAACTAAATGTTGGATTTTATCTGATTTTTTTATTTTTTATTTGTATGTATGCAGATCCAGACAAGGTGGGTAGTGAGCCAGGAAATGGACTCACCCAATGGAGACTCAATGAACAGCTCTTTCCCTGCCCTGTATGTGGCAAAGTGTTTGGTCGCCAACAGACTCTCTCCAGGCATCTCTCCCTACACACAGGTGAGAATTCATGCTCACAAACAACGTTCGACCAATTTGGCTAAGCCGATTAACGAACTATACCAGCTACATTTTTCTGGTCCACCATCTATTGGCGCTTTTCCACTGCATGGTACGGTATGGCTCGGCTCGATACGGCACGCTTTGGCGCTTTTCCACTGCATGGTATGGTACGGCTCGGTTCGGTACGGCTCACTTATGGCGCATTTCCACTGCATGGTACGGTACGGCTCGCTTCGGCTCGCTTTAAATGGTACCACCTCTGTTGAGGTTCCAACTCAAGCGTACCGTACCGATACTAAAATGTGACGTGAAAACACTGCAGATCACTGATTGGTCAGACAGAATCATCACTACCAGCGTCATTGTATTTACGACACGAGACACTAAACCCGCTAGATTTAAATAGCCAGTAGACAACAGCCAACGCTGTAGCACCAAGTATTTGCTTAAAAAAAAAGAGTATAAACTTAAAAAAATTAAATGGCTGAATCGTGGTCAGTGGACGAGGTGCAGACGTTCCTCTCGTTGGTTGCCGAGGAGCGGATGGGGCAACACGGAATGAAAAATTTGCATTTAATATGATGATGTCATGGCAGTAGAGACGGCAACTATAACGATTAGTCCCATCCACTTTGAAGCAGTACTAACTGCAGTGGAAAAGCAACCGAGCTAAAGCGAACCGAACCGTGCCGTACCGAGTCGAGTCGTACCACGCAGTGGAAAAGCAAAGCGAGACGAACCGTTCCGCGCCGAGTCGGACCGTACCGAGCCGAACCGAGCCGTACCATGCAGTGGAAAAGCGCCATATGCTGGTATGAGCTGGTGTTTTCAGCAGAACTTGCACTGTGAGCAAGTGACCATTGTTAGTACTCCATTTATACATACGTTTGTAATCACAACTACCAGATTAAGGGCATCTGCTGGTTTACAACAGCATTTAGCTTGAGTTGCTGAAAATCAAGCTTTGTTGAATGTTATATTTTCACATTTCACATACGTGTCCAACGACAGTGTATGTGGTCATTAGAACAAGTAATGCCGTAGGTAAGTAAATAAGGTTCACTGGACTAGATTACCCTTCCTTTAAAGAGATTAGGCTACTGATTAGTCCTGGTGGGAAAAATACCCAAGTAATTACTATGCTATAAGGAAGTCTCCCTGAGCTCTAAGCTCCCCTGGAGCACAACACAACCATGACCAGCCTTGCCTGATCCTTAAACAATCACATCCTGCAGGTCCCTGAGGAGCATCAATGAGCAGTCTGATCACGGTCCATCCAAATACATATCAGTCTGGACTACAAAACAAATAAATAAATAGAAAGTCCTGTAGGGATGGTGAACCTCAAGAGTGGAGATCTTCTGATCTTAGAATAGGAACACCTTATAAACATCATCTATCAACATCATAAATACAATCTATCAATTTATCTGTTTGTTTGCTTTATAAGAGCTCTTCTGTTTGTCTTTTGTTTTCAGAAGAGAGGAAGTATAAGTGTCATTTGTGTCCATACGCAGCTAAGTGCAGAGCCAACCTCAACCAGCACCTCACCATCCACTCAGTCAAACTGGTGAACACAGATGCTGAGCAGATTGTTACCGCTGTGACCAACGATGGCCCAGAGCTCAAAAACTGCCCCTACTACTACAGCTGCCACGTCTGCGGCTTCCAAACAGAGTTTAACGCTCAGTTTGTTAGTCATATGTCTCTTCATGTGGACAAAGAGCAGTGGATGTTCTCTCTCTGCTGTAGCACCTGTGAGTATGTGGGTGTGGACGAGGCCGAGATGAAAGCTCACATCAGTGCAGGGCACGCAGGTAAGATCGCGCTATTCTTACATTGCAGACATTACCTTTAGAAATCTTGTGTTTTGGATGCTGGTGTGTACACCTGGCTTCTCAACTAGCTCATCTAGCATGACTATCTTGCTCAACCATCTTTTCCAGAAAGACCATGCTGGTTAACCAGTTTTGCTAGTGAACATCTTGACAATGCAGGTTCTCCAGCTAGACCTAACCAGGATAAACCAGCCCATTCTTTTCTGCGGGGTGTCCAACATACTCTCTGATCTTGTTTTAAACCTTGGCACTAGTACATCATAATATTTGCATTTTTCTTTTGAAACTGAAAATTATTCTGCTGACTTTGTAACTAGGTATGTTCTGAGTATAGGACTTCAGACTTTAAGACAAACCATGTGCAAAGTCATCAGTCAACACCATTGCTGAGTATTTTCTCCTTAAAACTGCAGTGAACCAAAGACAGTCTCAAAAACGCAGTTTGAAATCGCTGGGGTTTCTGACGTCACAAACAATCTTATAACCAATCACGTCAACGTGCCAGGCTGCCGGCGGGCATTAGCATATCATTAACAGCGAACTAGCAGGGGAGTCTTGAGAGATGCCAGGTTATCCTGGTATATTTTTCTGCTGATAGAAAAAATCGTGTACATTTAGCAATATAGCGGGTGTATGATGTCATGAGTGGAGACGGGACTAATTTGCATATTTATGGATCCGTGTATACGTATCTATTCAAGCTATTTTAAGGCATGAAGAAATATTTTTCACAGGATTTTTCATTTTGGTGATCAAAGATTTAAGGGATAAAATTAACTACAGGTGAACTTTAAGTCACAAGCAAGTTGCAGACTGTTTTGTGAACCTTTGGCCCTGTTTACACCTGGTATTAAGAAGCATTTTCGCCAATCCAATAAAAAGTGGACGGCGCTAAATACAGATGTAAACGGGGTCTAAAATGTTTTGAGCTTGTATACTTTCGACCCCTTCCAGAGGTAGGATTGCTTTCGTAGTGTAAACGCATGTTGTCGAATGTGTTGCTACTCTTCACCTACTGACCTAATGCGTAAACATTATAGGAAGCACACTAGTCAGACGAGATTTAAACTTTGCTGGCTGAAGATGACCTAAGTTTGGTTTAAAGATGAAAAACGTACCAAGCACAATGTTCTCTCACCATTCCTGATTTCTTACATGCACTCACAGTGTTCGTTGTGGTCTTGCAGCTGTCAGAGCAGAAATGAAAGCTGCTGCTCTCCGTAATTTTTCTGCCATCTCCTTTCACATTATATGTAAATTGTGCCAGCTTATTTCGTCCATTAGATCGAAAGATCTGAAAATCCATCCATAGACCCTCCCCTCGAAGAAATCACAACAAAAGTGGTCGAAAGTGGACAAAAGAGAGGTGTAAACGGGGATGTGTCTTCCTCATCTACTTGTGATCAGATTAACCAAAATGCATCTTAATGGGACATCTTAATACTAAATGGGACATTTTAGTATTTACATTTGCTCTTTTACAAGATTATGGACTTTTAGCATAACCTCAAAATCTGTTTGTCAGCTTGCAAGATGTTGGGTTGCGGCAGGAAATCCAGTTTGACTGAACGTTGAACAGGTTACGATGTGGATGGAGTGTCTGGAAAACCTGTTTGAAAACCATGGTTATTTTTTCAGTTCCATTTGGTGGTGCTAGTGATCACTGGGTGGACGTTGTTGACACAGAAACTCACAAGGGTTATTACAGACAAACACCTCAATCATCAGGTTTTTCCGTGGGTTTAGTTTTTAGTCGGTCATGGAACTGACTGAGGGTTCGCATTTGAGTGGCTGTTATTAGACTCCAGGCCTCACAGAGGCTGGAGGCTGAAAAATCGATAGCCCTAGTCTCTCACAACTAACCATCCAAGTAGCCCAACTCCGCCACGTCTCCCACACTCACCCTCACGCCACGGAGCTCGAGTCCACTTTCGTAAAGACAGTGAGCTCTGAGAGTGACAGCAAAAGAACAAGTTGGTTTGTCAATTGTGATTTAGCGCCCTGCCAGAGACACCTCTTGCTGCAGATTGGCTGACCTCAGGTCAGCGCCTACCAGCCTGCACTTCTTTGTCTCCTGCTGAGGAAGGTGACAGAGAGTTGCGACTGTCACTGAGGTGCCCGCCTGGCACATCCACATGCTTCTCTTTTTACAGCAGGTGTTCAGCTAAACCCATACTCTAATTCATTGTGGTATTTCAAGCCATGTCTGCCGCTTACAGTAGCCTTATAGAGGCCGTTGAGTTCACTCACGGAGATGAAGTCCTGCTCTTCATAACGCATACGAGTCACACAGCGCATCTGTATTCAAAGATGTCATTGCAGCTGACAAAAGATTAAACATGACCACCTACTCTGTATTCCGCATGTGTTCTTTCAAAGGAACGGAAGTCTTAACATGTGAGCGAAGCGCGTGTACGAGCTGGTATCGGCCATTTCGTGAGCTCTGAGAGCCCTAGGGGAGAGCCATGGCCTGAGATGCTCCCGCCATCTTAGCTGTGGCGGCCCTGACCTAGGCAGCCCCCCTCCCCTGCTGCTCTCAGGCACAGCGTAGATCAATAAGAGCGCAGGCTTGAGTGTTCTGGCTGCTTGGATACAGAAGTCAGGCTAAACCCACAAGAGTGCCTCTTAGGGAAGAGAGCCCACCTCCCCTGACTTTTAAGGCTTAATACCGCACTGCTCTAGGCATACATATTCCAGCCCAGCTCACTGGGTGGTTCTCAATCAATTGCGGGATTTTTCTCCCCCTTTGCTTCACTCATTACAGAATTCATTATCAAACCTTGAGCGTTAAAAGATGTTCCCGCCTAATTCTCTGATGGCTTAAGCTAAGCCGAGTCTTTGATACCATCATGTCATTCAAATACAAGTTTGTCTTGTATTCAGGAAGTGACCCTCGATATCTTCTTTCTTTTTTTTCATCCCACACAGGTCTCAATTCCAGAAGCCCACTCAGTGAGACCAAGAGCACTTCCTCCTCTCTCTCAGCCCTCAGCGACTCCCTCAATAGCTCTGAAGGTGGAGATGTTGCCCAAGGTAACGAAGAACTAAAAAGCCTTTTGGCTCCACCTTCTTCTGTGGGCAGCCAATCAAGCTCAGGCCCTGGAACAGATGAAAAAGCAGAGAAAGGTGAGACTTTTATCAGTTGCACAAATTAATTTAATTCCAGAACTAATTAAAGATGATCTCAGGCATGTTAGGTATAAAAAAAAAATTGCTCTTCTGAAAAATGTTGTACACTCTAGTCGTATCAATAGCCTTATAAAAGATGTTTAATTTACATGGAGCAGGTCATGTTGAGATCACCTGACCAGCTGATTGCTCAATTTTTTTACAGTATATTGTTTAAAAGTTTGGGGTCAGTATGTTTTCTTTTCTTTTTTTCAGTAAGGACAATAAATTGATCAAATGTTTCAGTAAAGCATTACTGTTACAAATAAATGCTGTTCTTTTTAACTTTCTATTCATCAAAGAATCTTAAAAAAAATATATATATATATCTTGGTTTCAAAATATTAAACAGCACAACTGTTTTCAACATTGATAACAATACGAAGTGTGTCTTAAGCACCAAATTGGCATATTAGAATGATTTCTGAAGGATCATGTGACTGAAGACTGGAGTAATGATGCTGAAAATTCAGTTTGCATCACAGGAATAAAATACATTTTTAAATATATTAAAATAGACAGTTATTTTAAATCGTTATAATATTTTACAGTATTACTTGTTTTACTGTATGTAATGAAGTTCATTGTTATGGGAAGAAGGAGGCGGGAACCAGCGAACATTCAAAACAATTTTACAAATAAAATAAACAATTACAAAACAAAAGTCCAGGCCTGTTCCTGTCTCGCTCTTCACTGTCGTCGCTCCTCCTTTTATGCTTCCGCTCCTCCGTGAGTGATATGAGACCGGTGCGTTGTGCAGGTGTCGCTCATCAGTAATCACGCCACCATCGTGATTCGTCCTGCTCGCCACACTGTACTTTTGATTAAATAAATTCAGCCTTGGTGAGCATTAGAGAGACTTCTTTCAAAAACATTTTTAAAAAGTTGTTTGACCCCGAACTTTTGAATGGTACTGTAGATATAGAAAATATAGATTTTTTTTAAACATGAATTATTTTTAACATTTTGATAAGCATTATGCAATTTTTATAATTGAAGTTAAGGATTTTAATGAAAGTTATTATAAAGTGTTAATAAGAAAATATACCTTTTTTTTTATTATTATTACTGACAGTCTCTGAGTTGGGAGGTCCCTGGGTCTATAACTGTTGAAAACCCCTGCCTTAAAGGGATAGTTCACCCAAAAATTCTGTCATCATTTACTCATCCTCATGTTGTTCCAATCCTGTATACATTTCTTTCTTCTTTTGAACACAAAAGAAGATAATTTTAAGAATGTCAGTAACCAAACAGTTGATTGAGTTTTCCTGCTATGGAAGTCAATGGGGCTCATCAACTGTTTGATTACCCATATTCCTCAAAATATCTTCTTTTGTGTCCAATAGAAGAAAGTCATTTATACCGGTTTAAAACAACTTGAGGTTGAGTAATTGATGACAGAATTAAAAATTTTGGGTGAACTATTCCTTTAAGAGAATCATTGAGCTATAAAATAGATTAAATGTCTAATGCTGACACAATATAAGATGATGTATAGAGAGGATAATGGCATGCCTTTTTTCTCTCTCTTCCTTGCTGTTATCCCACAGGCTTTGAATGTGTTTTCTGCAACTTTGTGTGTAAAACTCGGCCCATGTACGAGCGGCACCTACAGATCCACCTGATCACGCGTATGTTTGAGTGCGACGTCTGCCACAAGTTCATGAAGACCCCCGAGCAGCTCCTGGAGCACAAGAAGTGCCACACCGTCCCCGCTGGAGGGCTCAAGTAAGGAAAGCAAGTACAGCACGTCCCTCCCCACAACCTCACAAAACCCCGCTCCCACCCTACCTCAGCCCCTACCCCCTCAGGCAGGACACAGCCCAGTTTTAAACAGAGTCTATCCAGAAGCACTGGTCGAGGATCAGGCTGGATTCACAACAGAGTTTGTACCAGATATGAGCAAAGTTCATCGAGCAGTGCTTCAGGGTAACCTCTACATGGAGCCATGTACAGTAGAAGCGTGTTCTAGACAGAGTTCCTGAATGTGCCTAAAACATATATTAGTACACAATCAGAGATTTCAATGTACTACTTATAACCTCACTTTACTGCTAATACTTTTTTTAAAGGAACAGTTCTCCCATTAATTCATGTTGTTCCAAACTTGTATGATTTTCTTTCATGGAACGCAAAATCAGAAATTTCGCAGAAAGTCCAATTTGCTCTTTTCCATTCAGTTGCAATTAACTGGTACTGGAGCTTTCAGGTTTCAAAAAGAATGCTAAAACAGCATGAAAGTATCATAAGTTTTCCATTCCCTCTCCAAGTCTTTTATAGCCATATGTTATCTTTTTTAAGGAACAGACCAAAATGTCAGTGGTTATTCACTGAAGATCTTAATACATGCCCTAGCCTTTCAATTACGAGAGTTCATGAGAGAAATAGTGGTCTAAATCCCGGTTCGAGAGTTCTAGTTCTTATCTAGTGAATGAATCGGTCCATCAAAAAAAAAAAAAAAAAAACAGTAATATTTATTAAAATTTTTAAGCCGTGACACACCAAGTCTGCGTCAAAAGCTAGCGGAGAGGAAAGCCGACTGTTTTGTCAGCTTGCGACTGGGATAAAAAGCTGCGCTTGAACACAGTGCAAAGACTACAGCCGACTTCCAACTAGCATGTGTATTCAACGCCTGCGTGTAAGGAAATAACAGATTATTTTAGCAGATAACGGAATCTATCCGAAAAACAATACTGCAGATACACAAACCTTAATCAAAGCAGCACTTGCTTGCCATTGTGAATATCAATCATGCTGATCACTTTCTTCATTCCAGGTGGCTCATGTTGTTATGAAAATATTCACATATTGGAATGCTCATGTATGATGATGTAAAATTAGAACAGCCTTCTGTCTGTGCCGTCTTGACTTCTTTGCTCACTTGCATCACTTTCCTTTTATTCTCTTGCACTAAATTATTTGCTAAACTGAATAGCCAATCAGCTCTCACCGAATGGAACACACCGCAAATGGCCTGACGTTGGCCGACAGCCGACTTGGTGTGTCACGGCCCTTTGACTGATCCAGTTCAGTTTCAGCTCACTGACTCAATGATCTGGTTGTAGCAGTTCTCAAGTTAACAGCCTATTGAATCAAAAGATTCTTCATGAATAACAAATTTGTCTGTTCATCACTTACCTTTAGAAGACTATAGAAGAATGTAGCACATTAGTCATATGGACCACTTTTATGGTTCTTTTGTATCCTTTTTGAAGCTTGAAAGTTCCAGGCCTATTCATTGTAGTTGCAAAGAGAAGAAAATGCGGTCACACTTTAGTTTAGGGTCCAATTTTCGCTATAAACGAATTATTAACAATGACTTTTGCCTTAATAAACTCATAATTACTGCTTATTAATAGTAAGGTAGTTGTTAAGTTTAGGAATTGGGTAAGATAAAGGGATGTAGAATATAGTCATGCAGAATAAGGCATTAATATGTGCTTTATAAGTGCTAATAAACAGCCAATATCCTTGTAATATGCATGCTAATAAGCAACTAGTTTATAGTGAGAATTGGACTCCAAATGAAAGTGTTACCGAAAATGTATCTTCCGTGTTCTATTTAAGGGAATAAAAGCATGGGTTTGGAACAACATGGTGTGTAAAACCTTACATTTATTGAATCATACTTTAATTTACAAGAGGAATAATAAAAGCCTGTTATTTTTCCCCTTATTAATCAATGTTTGGGAAGTAGGGCTCCCCATATGTATCATTTGTAATTCCACTTTGCAAGTGTTATTGACAGTCAGGGATGCTAATTCTACATAGGTAAGCACACAAATCACAGGCACTTTCATGAACGAGCCCCTTCCTTTGGAAAGCCTGTGGTAGACATTACTGCAAAAGGTCTGGGCCCGCATGTGAAAATATATCAGAAGAAATCACAACAAGCCAGTCAGCACTAGTCCATCTGTTGAGCAGCTCCACTGCCAAGACCATTAGGCTACAGTTCACACTGTTCTTTCTCAGCCTGTCATAACCGCCACCACAGTTACAACAACACATTTAAACACAATGAATACTCATCTGAAGGCAAATAGACACCCTATTTCCAAACACTTACAAGACGAACTGACCCCCGAGTTGATATCTTGTTTTGTTTGGGGTTTTTCTGTTTTATGAAACTGAACAAACACAAAGTCCAGTCTTTGATATTTTCTGTTGTACTTGTCTAGTTGTTTGACATACATAATTCATGTCTTAAGGTCATGTATTTCAGATTTCATTGCCTCATCTTGTCATTTATGGCTATGCTTTCCCATGCTAGACACATTTTTTAGATTGTAGTTATCACTCATTAGAGCGCTTAGCCATTACAAGCCACAGGTAAAGGAGGAAAATAAACCTAAAACAGTAGCAAAACTTCTCTAACATGGAGGGACAGACAGTGTTTTACTAGCGGCCTTATTTGGCATTTATGATAAAACGCATGATAAGAAGTGTTATTTGACCATTTTCTATTCCAAATGTGCCTTTAAAAGTTTGAAAAGATGATACGCCTTTAAATATTGAGATTTTAAGATAATAATGACAATGAATAAAGGCAGGCCTTCTATATTCTGACTTTTATTTAAAAATGTATCAAATGGGGAACTTATTTGAAAGGGACTCAGCATGTAATCTGTGGTTTATTATTCTCTTTTTATTTGATAGCTCTCATGTAAGAGGCTGGAAAAACTATTAAATAAATCCTCCATTTAATATTTTGTATTTCCAGTATTTGAGCAAAAAAATGTTCTCTATTTCCCCAGAAAGTGTTTCCTGGTCAGTATCTTAAAAAATTACATTTTGAATCTGTAATGGTTCAATGACTCTGGAGTTTAAGTGTGTGTGTGTGTGTGTGTGTGTGGTCGACATTAATGTTATATTATATGTATAGCAGCTGACTGCTTACAAATCACTGCATGTTTTTTTTCACGGGATCTTTCTCCCACAGCAGGGTTCCAGTTGGCTGGATTAATGTCTGCTTATGAATATTCCATACAAGGTGTCATAGTTTGGAACTGGACTGTATATTTTTGTATATAAATACCTGTACTTAAGTGTCCTTATCTTAGACATGTAGTCTCTGGGGATTCTCTGCTAATTCTATACTATTTACATAATCCTATATAAAATCCAAGAAAAGCAGCAATAAATGCACCCCATAGGAATATGTTATTCCTCAGAGGTTGCTTTTTCAAAAGTTGTGGTTTGTTGAAGTATCAACCTTGTCTCAAATGTTTCTCCAAAAATTGCTTAGGAAAGAATAAAATATACCAAATGAGACATGCTGTAAGATTATAGAGCTATGATATTCAAGATTTTGTTTTTCAGATACAATTGCTTTTGGTCACAAACAGTTTCTTTTAACCAACACTTTTACACCCCTTTTCTGGGTAAAATTCAACGTTTTGAGCCAGATGTTGGTCTGTAATTGAGGTGTACCAGTGGGTAATGATGTCATTGTATGATGTCATACTTTCTTCTGGCACACATTTAAGTATTTTTGTTTTGTTCTCCAATTTATAAAAAAGAAATCAAATTCCTTTAAAGAAGATACATTTTTGTGAGTTACGAGTTAAGTTAATGGAGAATATCTTATATTACGGTTACCCTACTGCCAATTCCTTTGTTAGATGCATACACTTTTACATAAAATTGTTACATTTATGCTTAAAAATAATAATAATAATAATTTTAATTTGGTTTAAGTATGTTTAGATATTTTAACTGGAAAACAGGACTGGGTGCAGTGTCTGCTTACTCTGTGAAAATATGCTTCCTCGTTGTTTTACTGTATCTTTACAGTTCGTCTTTACTGCCCGTATAATCTGTTTGTTATTAATTTGTTAACTTTTACTATCCCTCAAAATAATGCACTATGCAGCTGCTCTTGATTCAACTAAATTTTCACAAATTATAAACTAATTTTTGGTGTATAGACAAACTCCAGAGTCATTGCACAATAGAGATTCAAAACATAAGAGCACAAATCCCAGTAGTGATCAAATACATTTTGCTCACTGTCAGCTGATGGGAGTCTTGCTGTATTCTGGCTGCCCAGCTGCTTTTTTAGTCAGGGCTAGAGAGTTTCACAGCGCTCTAGTTCAGTGTTGAGGTAGAGAGGCGCCCTTCACAGTGTGCTTTCTGAGGTCATTCTGTTCTGCAGGGTTTGTGAAGCGCTTTGGGGCCCTGAGCAGATGAAAGGTGCTATTTAAATGTAAGTGCCACTCATTTATTCATTTACCTTCATCTGATTCCCGTTCCAACCTGTCCGCAACCACACTGCCATACGCACGCACACACACACACACACACACCCTCTAACACGTAGCAGTGTACACACAGACTGTAGCTTGTATACACGACAGAGGGTAAGACACACTAAATGCCTCCTTCATCCCTTCCCTTTGTCCATTCTGTGTGTTCTTCATTTCATTTAAGAGAACAGAGTGTGTTTTCTCATTCGGGAGGTGCATTATTAAATGTCTCCCACCTCTGTGTCCTACACCCTGCTCCTCCTGTCTCTTTGACCAGGTGCCCTCTCTGCATCTACTCCACTAACAGGCCAGCCGCCATGGAGGGCCACCTGAAGACGCACTACAAGATGGAGTATCGCTGCCGCATCTGCCAAGCCGTGTGGGCCAATCAGGCAGAGCTGGAAAGGCACACACGTGCTCACCGCCTGGGCAACCACTACAAGTGCGAGCAGTGCGGCTACCTCTCCAAAACAGCCAACAAGCTCATCGAGCATGTGCGCGTGCACACCGGCGAGCGGCCTTTCCACTGCGACCGCTGCAGCTACAGCTGCAAACGCAAGGACAATCTCAACCTCCACAAGCGGCTCAAGCATGCGCCGAGACAGACCTTCGGTTGCGCCCAGTGCCCGTTCACCACCACTCACCCGTTCGTCTACAGCCGCCATGTTAAAAAGCACCAAGGCGGGGAGGGGAGCGCCGAGGAAGGTGAGGCTCGGCCAGGTACGCCACGTCCGGGCCTTTTGGAGCGAGGTGGGAGCAGCAGCGGGAGCGGGGACAGTGGGAGCACCAGTCCGCTCATGAACCTGTCCGCCTCTCAAGCCTTGCAGTCTGTCGCCCTGTCAATCACCAGCAAGCAGCAAGACGGCACGCCAACCGCGCGCTACCTCTCGGCCAACGGCACGTTCTCCACACTGGCGGCTCGCTACTTGGAACAGTACAGGAACTGTGACCTGGCTCACCTCATCCCCCTCACCACGCTCTTTACGGCCCGGCGCTTCACATTCCACAGCCCCTCACCCTCAAACTCCTCACCGCCCTTCTCGGCATTCTGGTCCAACTCATCCCCTCAGTCACCGCCCTCTCCCCCGTCACTTAAACACTCCTTCCTGGCATACCTTGGACTGACAGAGAGAGCTAAGACCATTTGACCATCCTCGTCCCTGCTTCTTCTGCTTCACTGAGTTTCCCCATATCATCGGTCACCAACATCACTAACTGTTCCACAGGCAGGCTGAAGTGCTGCCCTGAAAAGTAGTAATGATAGTAAAACATCCATTTATCAAAGGAAATGCTATTCACGTTCAAGGCATTTCGTTTTCTGTTCTATCGCAATCCAATCGTTGCTCTTTTTTAAGAGGTCTTATAACAGTTGTTTTCCTCTGCAAATTGTGAATGACCTGGAATCCGATAATAGTGCTTTATCTATTACAAGTTTTGTATTCGTTTTATTGGGCGAAAGGAAACAAAGAATATATAAGCTTGCAGGCGCTAAGCTTTTTTTGTGCATTTTGTCAGGAATCCGACAGCATGTTCGCTATGTGTTGCAATTGTTTTTTGAAGTCATTTAGGGGCTCAGTATGAAATATATTGGGGTATACAGTATATGGCACGACAAAAACCAATGAAACGGATAGCTATCTTTCGAGTCTTGTTTCCAAAGCGAAGCCTCAGACCACGCACTTGTTAATTTATCAAGCTGTACATAGTTTTGTAGTCTTTCTTTTCTCTTATCCCCCACGTCTGTTGGCATTGACTGGTTGTGCTAAATGGTGAGACCATTGGCAAATGCTAATCTTGCCTCAGCAACAAGCATCAGGCCCTTTATGACACCTGGAGGCACAGCTGATGGCATTTCTTAATACAAGCCATTCAGGGCACGCTAATGGCAAAAGCAATCATTACCACTACCGCAGTGGTCGTCAACCCATGATGCAGCCCTTCAGTATCACTCACCCTACTATTGTTCTCTGCAGATTGTGCCATAGTTGACCAAGGTGGGCTGGCGGTATCCAGTAGGCATGAGATATAAGTGACCAGTCAAGCGCCCTGTGCATAGCTAACGTATATAATGCGCACCCCTACGATTAACAAGATGTATAAGGTGACAGGTTTTTGGGAAAGAACCGATTATTCTGTCACAAAGGCCGATTCAATGGTGCTTTTTGGAGCTTTTTTGTAATTTTGTGTGTAAAAAAAAAAAAAAAAATGTTCCAAAATGACTTGAATGAATGTACTTTTTGTTGGTTAATGTTAAAGTGATACAGAGGTAGCTGGACGGTGGTAAGTGAGTTCATGGAAAAACAATGGTATCTCAGTGGCCTTCTGTGTCTTAAATTTTGTTCTTCTAGTTGTTTTATTATTTTTTTATTATTACTTTTATTTTGAAAGAGCCTTTGAAATGTAAAATGCAAATATATATATAAATATATATATATATATATATATCCTGTACTAACAAGCTATTATGAGAACCCCATTGGAAAATGGCTCTCAAGTGCAATGTGGAGGCAGCCATTATGAGTAGGATTTGTGGAAGCATGGCTTTCCATATGCGGGCAAACATGGTACCATAATTCTGTGTTCCCCTCTCCATGTTTTGAGTTTTAATTGCACTTAAACTTTTGAAATGTTTTAAACAAAAGCACTTACATCCAACAGAAAACGTTCTTGATGCCAATTAGCTCCTCTGCCTCTTCAGACAGCCTCAGTGCTATTTAAGTAATTGTTTTTGTTTGTTTGTTTTTTTGGTTTGCCACAATGGTTGAAAATACAAATTCTAAACCTGTAGGTATTTGCCAAACAGCAGTGGTTGACTGCTCAATTTTGATGGGTCGTATGGCATGTGTAATGCGGACAGCTGAGTTCAAAATCCCCCTGGACACCAAAGGGCCAGGCTAAATTTCTAACAGCGGTTTTGCACAGTGCTGTAAAAATTGCACTTTTCTAAACAAAGTATCCAAATGCAATTATATTCAATGCTCTAAAATGTAAAACATTCATAGGATTCACTGCCCATAATGTTAGGGAGCTCTGAATAAATCTATCCCCTAGATAATTTCGGTTCAAATACAGTTTAACTCATGTTCTAAATAGATTAACTGTTGCATTTGCAGTTACAGATTGATGTTTGATGAGCACTTTTGCTTAGTTACTGGATAGACAGATCTATTTTAAGAATTTAGAATATAGGAAACTTGAATTGGTGCTAAAAGAGTAACTTTGGTTTAGTAACCAAACACCAATAAGCTGATGCCCATAAGCTCAATATGGCCAAATATTGGTTGATTAATTAGCCTGGTTAATATATCGGTCTATATAAACCCGTTCTACTTAGCCTGTCATGAAAAACATGTGCAAAGCTCAAGCTTGAGGTCCTAAAATACTTTGTTTATATTTTGAAATATTCTTTGACTATAGATGCTTTAGGACTGAACTGTGGCCCTGTTTTTGTCCAGCAAACATGATTTGATCAATAATTCCAATGTTGTCCATCATAGATGTACAATGGTCTCCCACTTACACTCATACAAGGATAGCAGATAATGGATAAAAAAAGTGGCCTGTTTAGATATAAAGTGCATCAGGTGACAAAAGGTTTTGGATCAAGCTGACCTTCCATAATTATTCACTCCCAGTTTTATGTTTGTTCACCTCTCACTTGCCCATTGAGAGAATTTGGGTGAAAATATCTATATTTAAGGCCATTTTATAAATGAAATGCAGGCTAGAAATAGAGCCATTAAAATATGGTATAGTATCTCGGCCCCACACAGTATCCATACTTTATAGGCCTACTTGTATTTTTTGCTCTCATAATATCTTTTCATTTTCTTTATGTAAATGCCCAGCATGCAGTCTAGTGGTATGTTGTACTTTAAGTGGAGCTTCTTTGCTTGTTAATAAAGCTCCTGCTCAACCCATTATCTTTTATGCTCTAGTGCCACTTGGTGGCAAGGAGTGGCCCAAGAGCCTGAGATGAAGTGAAACTGATCCTCAGGACCCATTTTGATAGAATGAATTCAAATGGAATGTCCATTGGACAACATCCTTTTGTCCGTCTGCCTTGGAACACCATGTAATCATCACGTAGAAGAACATGCCTGCTGCTCTTTCATGCTAAGTTGTGTGGGCAAGAGGGATCTCTCTCTGTTCCAATTCCAGTATTTATAAATACCTAATACTTGGCGTTCTGTTTGCCTAATCGCAAGGAGCAGCATTTTTTGTTTTAGCGTCATTGCGCATCAAACGAGACTGACTACCTTTTTAGCACTTCAAAAGATGCATGAAATTGCTCTTGATCTCTAGTTTGTAGCACTTACTCTTTTTTTTTTTTTTTTTTTTTTGGTCAAAAAAAAAAAAAGACCAACTCGTTTTGCATTTAGCTTTGCGGGTTATTCTGCACAATCTGTTTGCTTTATCTCTTGCTGTACTCTACAACTCAATAAGGCTCAAGTATCATTTTGTTCCTTTTTTGGCACCCAGTAAACTTGTTATGTGCTGTATAAAGCTTTTTTATTACTTCATTATTAAGGCTGTACAGGGTTGTTTGTGACAATAACTGGTAATTAGATCATTTGTACTTTTTATTTTGTTTTGTATTTCGGTTTTCTTGGTTTTTGCATTCTTTGTTCAAATTGCCAGTTCTAAATGTAACAGGATTTGAAAGTAAAGCTTACATCACATATTACCTTAAAGGTCTTGTTGTCCATTTTATCAATGCACGCATGTTTTACCTTGATGTCTCCAACTTTCATATACCTGCAATTGTTCTGTTCAGGTACAGAGTAAAGATATAGTTAAAGTGGCACAGAATGAGGACACAGGAAGTGACATCAGTGCAAGGTAAAATTGTTTCTAAGCAAGGATTTGTATGGAAGCCCTTTTTCACCACATAAAAAAAAAGGCATGCTTTGGTAAATTATAATTATGACAAAAAGTCAATTGACATAACTATGATATAAAAATCATTTAAATTTAAATAAAATTCACAATGATCAATGACTTATTTAAAAATTTTACCTAATAATTATGATTTAGTATCTGATCATTTTGGTTTGAATAGGACCTGATTTTTTTTCTTTTTTTATGGAAATGAATTTTCCATTAAAACTACAAAAATACTTGGTTACATTATTCCTTTTGGCTGTGTGTTAAATTGGTTAAGATTCAAGTTCAAAAATAAACTTGTCAACCTAAGTTTCTACACTGATTATGTTGCATAAATATCCTATTTGAATAACCCTTTGGTCCCAAAGCCTTCCTGAATTCATGATTGCAGCAGGATCATGACTCTTAACCCTTTGCATCCAAAAGAGAAGTTGACTGTGCCTAAAGAAAACGAAGCGCTCTCCACCTTAACTTTGCCTTCAGCAGTCCTAGGAGTGCTAGAGCGCTCCGTCCAAGCCAAAGGTTGGTCCTGCCTAATGAAAACAGATGAAGCAGAGATAAAGTGTTTGCTGACATTAAGGGCTCCATTCATCACTGTTAGCCCCGGAGCTATGGAGCACCTTGGACGGCATCTCTCCCTTTCAGGTTCGTTTCATAATGCCGGTGGAGGCAAGCAGTCTGTATAGATTTCCTCCCTTACATTGATGTATACAGCTAGAGGTTTGATTGATTAATTATGAGTCACTCTGTCATGAGGTTCAGTTAAGATATATAATTCCATTTCACAAATGAATATCAAAAATTTCAAAAAAGAAAGGTCTGCAGAATAAACTGTAAAAAGGTCGAGTCTTATAAAGTGCTTTTTCAGCAAACTTGGCAATGGACATATTTTCCCATAGGGGAAAATTTTACAAATCTTTGTTTAAGAGGTGAATCACAATAACAGGTGAAAAAAAAGAAAAAAGTTTTTTTACACATTGGAAAATTGGAAAGAAAGACAAAGGTACAAGGTTGTGTATTTAACAGCTTTAATTGTTTTATCCCATGAAGCATTGAAAATGACACAACCAAATTACATTTACATTTTACATTTAGTCATTTAGCAGACGCTTTTATCCAAAGCGACTTACAAATCAGGACTAAATTAAGCGAGTCATCATGAAGAGGCAAAAGACAACAACAACGCAAGAAGTGCTCAAAATACGAAGTTCAGGCATTATTCAGAGTAGCATAAGCCCGATAAGTGAGGTTTTAAAGGGAAAGGTTTTTTTTTTTTTATGAAGTTAGGTGCTCACGGAAGAGATGGGTTTTCAGCTGTTTTTTTAATGTTGTCAGGGATTCTGCATTCCGGATGAGGGTGGGGAGAGTGTTCCACCAGCATGGAACTGTGAATGAGAATGTTCTGGAAAGTGATTTTGTGGCTTTCTGTATTGGAACCACGAGACGTCGCTCGTTGATTGATCGTAGGCGTCTGGTAGGGATGTAGGCTCGTAGGAGTGAGTGAAAGTAGGAGGGAGCTGAGCCTGTGATAGATCTGTAAGCAAGCGTCAATGCCTTGAACTTGATGCGAGCAGCGAGAGGTAGCCAGTGCAGAGAGATGAACAGAGGAGTGACGTGGGCCCTCTTGGGCTCGTTGAAGACAAGACGAGCTGCAGCATTCTGGATCATCTGTAGAGGTTTGGTTGCACATGCTGGAAGTCCGGCCAGAAGAGCATTGCAGTAGTCAAGCCTAGAAATGACCAGGGCCTGGACGAGGAGTTGTGTTGCGTACTCAGTTAGGAAAGGCCTGATCTTCCTGATGTTGTGCAGCGCAAACCTTCATGATCGAGCTGTCTTTGAAATGTGATCTGTGAAGGTCAGCTGGTCATCAAACGTTACTCCCAGATTTCTGACCGACCTTGATGGGCGGATTGATGATGAATCAAGCTGGATGGTGAAGTCGTGCTGTAGAGATGGATTGGCAGGGAGGACGAGAAGCTCAGTCTTTGCCAGGTTGAGCTGCAGGTGATGTTCCTTCATCCATGTGGAGATGTCTGCCAGACAGCTCGAGACCCGTGCAGCTACTGTGGGATCATCTGGTCGAAATGAGAGGAAGAGTTGTGTGTCATCAGCATAGCAGTGGTAGGGGAAAACCGTGTGCCTGTATGATGTGTCCCAGTGATGTAGTGTAGATGGAGAAGAGGAGGGGACCAAGAACTGAACCCTGGGGAACCCCTGTGGTCAGTTGATGTGCTCTGGATACCTCGCCTCTCCATGCGACTTTGAAGGACCTACCTGTGAGATAGGATTCAAACCAGTGGAGTGAAGTTCCTGTGATGCCCAGTGATGAGAGGCTGGACATAAGGATCTGATGGTTCACAGTGTCGAAGGCACTGATTAAAACAGATAACTAACTAGTATAAAACGTATTATTGGTTTAAATACGTTGATTGTGTATATAGAAACAACATATTTTACATATGTTATCGTTTGAGAGCGTAGGGAGTTTAACAGGACGAGTGCTAAGTTATTGGGCATGATTTAATTATCAGGTTTTTTTTTTTTTTTTCAGAATCAGGGTAGTTTTTACCAGCTATTACCAGGAATTTTAACATTATTTTAAAATTATTAAAAAATAGGTTGCTATAATGCAGACAGCTTCAACAAACGCATAGCATTAACAACTTTGTCCCTCACAGTTGGTCTGTCTATAATTTTTTGTTAAAAAAAAATGTCCCTATGGAGAAAATGAAAGGTATTTTTTAATTCTGGAACCCGACTGTTGCACTCATACAAACGCAACTGGCGCCATCTTCACTCTCATTTGATTATAATGAAAATGGCCGCAGAGGTCTTAAGTATTAATATTACTGTAGTATTAATGCGTGTTGCAAGGCTGACTTCCTGTAGCTCAAACAATAGATCATTGCGTTAATAACTCAAGGTCATAGGTTTGATTTCCTGAGAATGCATGATGAACTGATAAAAACTAAAGTAGAGCCTATCTTGAATGCAATGTAAGTGTCTGCCAAATGTAATACACAGATAAAATGGTCAAATAATTTGTCAACTCAACAAACAATATATTTGTTTATTTTACAAGAATGGCCAGCTGACTGACTGTACATTATCACTTACTAAATAGCTACTATGAGCAAAGTGGGGCATGTGCTGCTATGCTCTCAACACCCCTGCAGGTAACTCCAAACGTCCAATCACGTGTTGAACCACGGGTCACCATACCGAGAAGAACGACAAGCTGTGGTTTGATGTGCGTCCGAGTCTGGAGGATGTCACCTTCGAGGTGGTTTAAGTCCACCATGTTGGAGCTTTGTGCCACTAGATTGACTCCGGCTTTAATGAATCCTCTCCATGTTCTATCGCATCTTAATTAACATCAAAGCAGGGCTGGAGGCCAGCGAGAGCCTCTGCTTAGCTTGACCTCTGCTGGAAAGGGAAAGTTGATTAAGTGGGTCTCCTGGGTGATGAGGTCACACTGTATCCCTCTGCCAGATACCGGCTAATTTAGTCATACAGACACTTGAATGCAGAAATCCAATTTTTTTATTTTAAGGCTGTATCTATTTCTGCCAGCGAGCTGAGAGAGTGAAAACAGAAAAGCAGAGAGTAACCGTAATCCTCTTGAATAATTGTATAATAGGGTCAGGGATTATTATTTAAAAAATGTAGTGTTCAAACCCAAGATGTGTCTAGTTTGAAACAGAAAAGGGTTTTTTACTCAGGCTTGCTTGGAGCCTGTCTACTCCGAGCCGACCTTTCGACACAAGCGTGTGAAAGTTGGCGGCAGGCAATCGATAGGCTGTTGGCTTTTTTGTTTGTAGGTTCAAGCCGGCCTTGGCTTTATTACAGCCGGGTTCGAGTCATGGGGGAGTTGCAGTCTTTGGCTGCTGGAAAAGCCTGAGTGAGAGGAGCTCCCTCCTGTTTGCCAAAAGTGTAATCCCTCTGTGACCTCACATAACCCTGCCTCCAGAGGAAAAGCTGCTTAGAGGAGTGCCTGTCTGCAGGAAGACACCCCCCCCACACACACACACACCTCCCTTCTCTCTGCTTACTCATTCCTTTGCCTTGCTCTCTTCTACCTTCTCATTCTCTTCCCAAGTTGTCTCAACATCAATATTTCCCAGGCTCCCTCACTTCACCCCTGTCAGATGGCTGGATTTGAGGCCGTTAGGGAGCCAAAGCAAGCCAAGTGAAGAGAGATTCCCGTTCAGGTCGGGGATGAGAAAACAAACAGAGGAGGGGCACGGAAAGATATAGAATTGCTGTGTGGAGGCAGGGCTGGTCGACTGGTTGATTAACTTGCTGGTTGACTTTAATTTTGCATGATGTAAAATCAATGATCATCAAAT
This sequence comes from Rutilus rutilus, assembly GCF_951802725.1. NCBI lineage: Eukaryota > Metazoa > Chordata > Actinopteri > Cypriniformes > Leuciscidae > Rutilus > Rutilus rutilus. Next base: position 31,236,388 of record NC_140210.1, on the reverse strand, counting down.
TAGAATCAGCTTTAGATTAAAAAAGCAACAAAGGCTCATCAAAAAAAAAAAAAAAATTTGCCTCTTCCTACATCTTTGAAAAACTACATGCATAGCAAATGCTGAGCACTCAAGTCACATGAAACACAAGTCATGATAAAAGAGCTCAAAGATAAAAAAGTTTTTTCAGATTTGCTTTTGTTACACCATTGGTTAGGTTTAGGGTAGGTAGTACATTATTTTGATGCGTCTCAAAACCTGCAAGAAGTAGCGTAATATTTAGCAGAAATGTCGTTAGAGGCATGTTTTCCAATCAGTCTGGGTTGCAAAAAAAGCTCTCAATCTCACAGACTGAATACTTTTTACATTTGTCGTATGCAGGAATTTTCCATCTATCGATGAGCACACGGGCCACAGCCACCCATAGCATGATCCCATGTCAGATAAAACCAGGGGAGCTCAGTGGGAATCCTGACAATCTGGAGGCGCGACGGGGGACGCTCATTGGGAAGAGAGATTATACACAAGCCCTTGGCAAGCTGGCCTCTCCAGACAAGGTGGTCTTAAAAGGGCAGTGTTTGTCTAGTAGCTAGCACCCAGTTAGACTTCAACCATCTGACTGTATAGATTGCAATTTTTCTGTATGATGTTACTGTTCAGATGGTCAGGCAGCCACGAGTGTAACTCCCTGGGGGAGCCTCCAAGATTAAAGGGATAGTTCACCCAAAAATGAATATTCTATCATTGTTTACTCACCCTCAAGTTGTTCCAAACCTGTATGAGTTTCTTTGTTCTGCTGAACACAAAGGAAGATATTTGGAAGAATGTTTGTAACCAAACAGATCTCGGTCCCCATTGACTACCATAGTATATTTTTTTTCCTACTATGGAAGTCAATGGGGACCGAGATCTGTTTGATTACAAACATTCTTCCAAATATCTTCCTTTGTGTTCAGCAGAACAAAGAAACTCATACAGGTTTGGAACAACTTGAGGGTGAGTAAATGATGACAGGATTTACATTTTTGGGTGAACTATCCCTTTAACCCCAAAAAGGCGTAGTGCGATAGTACACTGGAAAGGAGACAAGAGGCTCTTTTTTTTTTTTTTTGGAATGGATGTCAGTGGAGGAAATAGCTTATCGCTAAATGAACTGATATCCTGTCTACTAATCTTCAATGTGTTTTCGATTAAATCTTAATTTCAGAGTGATTTATATTTGTAGTTTACAATAAAAAAAAAAATCTGTTTTATTAGAGAAGTCAGACAATTTTGCAACAGGTATTCCATTTACGGTAGGCTACTAATTAATCTTTTTGGTATTGACTTTTCCAAAAACAATTTGATGACCTCATTGGCTAAAATGTGATTGGGTTATTAATAATATTGTAACCTAGTTTTACTAGAAACGGAGTCACTGATGGTCCTTAACACAAATGACTAACAAACAAATTAAACTTCTGGTTTACTTTTTATGGAGAAATTGTTTACAATGTAATGCCCCTACTATACATCCTAAAATATTATGGACCTTGAGTTTACTTCAGGAAAAAAGGAAGATAATTATTTTACTAGTAATCTTGACTTGTCTTATCCAGAATCTGTTTCAACCTGATGTTTCAATTGATTTCTTAATAAAAAAAAAATAAAAAAAATCTAAGCCACATAGGTTATCTTCTTTCTTAAAATATATTCAATATTATATGTTAATATTATAATATATATATATATATATATATATATATATATATATATATATATATATATATATATATATATATATATCACTTATGACAACTCACACTCAAAATGTCAAAATCTCCTCCCTGACAATAATATAAATTCAAGATCTTAAAAAACTTAGAAGTAGAAAAGCATTTACAATGACAATTAATATTGCACTTTTGTTTGTTGCAAGAAATGTAATTATTTTGGAGCTTTTTTCTAAAATGCACATTTGATTTTTTTTTTTTTTTTTTTTACTACACTATCATATTATGATAGCAAGAGGACATGTCTTTGTATACAGGGGAGAACAATTTCATGCTTTTTTACACAAATGAGAATCAAATAAATATTAGATTACTATCACGCCAACCATGTTGAAATGATGTCCAAAAACCATATCCATCATAAGGTTGCCCATCCAGTTGATAACGCCAGTTTTAAGTAATGCAATTAACTTTGTGACACTGGTTTATCTCCTATGCACTCAACAGGCTGCATGCTAGCAGCTGGATGCTGGGTTCAGAGCAAATAAGAAATGCTTGAAATTGCTACCAATTTGTCTGATGTTTCAGTGTCTGGTTTGGGGGTGAGCATTGGGAAAAAATCATTTTGCCTTATTTTTTGTTGCTTTGTGCTGAAAGTTAAGTCAAGGATTCTGCACACATTCTGTTTGATACATTCTCTATTACTGAACGCTGAATCGTGCCACCCCCCCAAAAAAAGGTCATCTAAAATGTATCTTTCCACTTTGCGTACCATGTGAATAGAAACAACCAAAAGGTTACAAGGTTGGATTTTCTTTCATATTGATTTTATTGATTCAAAGGTAAAAACTAATTAACCTTCGGTGAGTTTTCTAGGAACGCAACACACTTTAGATTGAATGATTTTTTCCTGTGCCATTCAATTAACCCAACTGAATTCCTGTCTTCAATCAATTAGCATAGTGCCACATGGTCATTTGTCATACAATTAAGACACTGGGTAGCAAGTCATCAATTCTGTTTTGAGGGAAGACCTTGTCAAACAAATTGGGGGAAAAAAAGATACATGTACAAATCTAAATATATGCTATGCCCCTGTGAACCACTCTGTAGCCTACTTTTATAGGTAGTGAATACTTTCAAATAAGTTTATCATCCTAACATAATAAATATCTTTGTTTTTTGTTAGAAGCTGTAATAAAATAAATCCAATCATAGAAATATTACTTTGATTATACATCTTTCAAAATATTCTGTAAACTAATCATTAATCTCCACACAAACAGATTTTCCTACATTCCCGGCTGTAAGGGCGAGCATCTGGTTTCTTTCACTCTGTGCCAAAAGCAGTGTGTTCATGTGGATGCTGCTACAGTAGTCCAGGGCTGTCGCGGAGGCATTCCCAGCAGCCAGTTGGGCCACGCTCACACAGCTTGTACAGCATGAGCCCAAACGGGCAGCATCAACAGCGCCCTGGCACTGCTCCCGGGCATGTCAGCCCACTGTTTCACCAGCACTCACACTGGCTTTTCACTGCAGCCACGGACCTCAAACACCTGTCAAAAGAGTGGAAAGAGTCAAACAAGCAGGTAAAACTCCACCAGGAGCCATTTAAAAGTCAATTCAGAGCAGTAGCCTTGTTCAGTTCAGTTCTTTTCTAGGGTTCAGTCCCATCAGAATGAATTAAAGGGAATCTGATTTTGGGTCAGAGACTGAGCGGACGTGACACAGAGACTGAGGCCGGGTCTAACAGCCCTTCAGGTTTGAAATTACTATTGCTGGCATTACGAATTAGAGCTGGCAAATTATTATCTGAATTGGTATAAACAAAAGTTAGTGTGGATAGTGTTTTGATTTATAAATAAAGTGTTTACATATTTCATATTCTTGGACATTTCTCAATATTAAGGTCACTTTTTTTCAAAACTGGTGTAGTGTGTAATATCTTTCATATTTGAATTTATTCAAATTTTGGTTTTATGAGTGTTCTTTTTGTTCAATATATCTTTTGATGTCATATACTAATTGTTCATATATCCTATTCAGACATCCATTTAACCTTTGTCCTGAAGATTTATTCAAGGCATGTTTTTTTTTTTTTTTTTTTTTTAGTACCACATCTCCAAAATCTGAGACATACCATCTTCTATGTTGATCCTTCTTAGCTACTTCTACAAGGTCTAGTATCCCATCTCATGCCAAATGTGTTTGCATAATTCATTGTCTTTCTTGGAATCGAGGTACAAAGAGAAATACCAATAATTTTAATAAGTACTTTCCCTAGTCCCTTCCTGTTATAAGTACATCATATAAAATGTTTAGTTTCAGAAGACTCTGGGCTTCTATTTTGTCTCTCTCTTTTCATTCTGCAAATATCTTACTTCTTTTGGACCTTTCTTTCTCTATTCTTTTATCTTCACAAACTTCATCTGTTAGGTACACTACTTTGGGTTTGATTATTATCTAGATAGAAAAATAATTATATCTTGAAACTTATGTGTCATTACAATTTTAATATTTACTTGATTCATTGGTTGTCCTTATAATTTTACATTTTATTTAATAAAATGTGTTGTTCCTTATTGAAAAATTGATCTCTGACAATCATTGCTCATCTGCCTGGATCTCACTGCAATCTCACTCTTCACACAGTTCTCTTAACCAGCTTTCATCTTGGCACAGCAGTTAATTTCACACTCAAAATGCACTAAAACTGCCAAAACACTTCATACGTATGTCTCAAATCAGCTCATTCTTCCATAACACTAGCAAAGGTCATCACCCCCCAAAAAAAACGTAATCGCTTATTAAACAATGACTTAAAAACACTAACAACAGGCAGCATTCATTTATTGTGAAATTTCTTTACCACACATGTATGACACCTCTCTACTGTTTAAAATTCACTTCAGTATGTTACATTACAGTACAAAATTATTTCTAAGTTGTGCCCTTTTGTATAGATGGTAATGAAATGTAAAGACTAACACCAGAGTAGGTGTTCAGCTAGGCCTATATCTATTTGTTTTGAGTGCATTTTTTTCCAATTTATATCAATATGGTATTGCTGTAGAAATATAGCAAACGCTATTCAGATTTGTACTGTTTTTGGGGGTATGTAAACATGCTAATTGGCCTGGGTACATATAATTTTGGTGGTGGTTGTCTCAGTGTGAAAAGAATTTCTGTTCCACTAGCGTCACCAACTGAAAAATCCTGACTATATTGATCCCAACAGGTTTCTAAAACACTATGCCCCGCCCACCTGCCTGCTATTGGCTGTACAAACTCACAGCCATTGTTACATTGGGCTGGTCTAGATGCTGAAGCAAATGAAGCAGCAGCAATGTTTCAAAAACACCAATGTTTCCTATGTATGGCACAGAATTTCTCATCCCTTTTTTTTACTGATATTCTCTGCATATTAAAACATTATATAATTATCTGCGAATTAAACTTACACATCTTACTTTTAAAAGCTTTTAAAATAAAAGACTTCCTGAGACACTTACCTTCTCATTATCTGATTAACTAGATTTGATGCATGTGGTGCTGATAAGCAGCAGACTCTTATTGGCTCAAATGGGGGGAAATGACCGATTACACATGATTACACAAACACCTGGATGCCAATTAACACTTCAGAATATATGATTAAAGTAAAATCAAACAATAGTTATTTCTTGTCAATGCCTTTAATTTCATTCCCTCTTACCAGATTTCAAAGATTCACAGTACTCCAACAGTGCATCATAAGTCCACAAAAAAAATAAGAATTGCCTATTAATTGTTACAAATATACAATCAATAGTGTGAAGCTAAAAAAAAGTTTTATGGCCAAATACAAATGTATCATATACCTATTTATATAATAATTAAACAAAAATAATCAGTGAATACCCAACACTCCACACGGGTTTATATGCAAGCAAAAGCACCAAATACACTAGTGCATGACCTGAATGAACAAAGAAAAATGAATAAACTTTATTGAAAGTCACCATCTCTTCACTTTGGAGTCTTCTTTCACCCTCCAAAGCATGAGCTCCATGCATGCAGTGGCATCCTCTCGTGTATCATGACCCGCCACTGTGGCAAATGAGAAATTTATTTTTTGTTTGTTTTCTTTTTAAGCAGCAAGCATGTGCTGTTGAGTTGTATGCAAGTCATGTTTGTAGGTGTGCTCAATTTCCCTTCAGTACTGACTCAATTACTACTTCTGCAGCAATTTCATGGAAGAGTTATCAACAATTCTGAATGATCCCTGTGTACACTATCCCTACTTCTGAGTGTTTGGATAATGTGCCATGAAACAATATACAGCTGGAGTCCAGCAAAAGCTACGGTTTCTGATTCGGCGAGGTGTGATCATGGTCATCGTTTACAAATTTGTTTAACAGGCCAACATACCACTCTCTTGGATAATTCTCCGGAGGTAGTCTGCAGTCAGACTGTTAAGTTCTCTTTTGTGTGGCAGACCCAGACGATGGGGAAACACCACTGACGTGTCAATCACATTGTTGTGAATAATCTGAAGACGGCAGAACAACCAAAATGTAATTCTTAAGAGGCTCCAATTAAAACTACAAACTTGAGGATAAAAGCCAATGCCTAGTTCATAATGTTGAAAGGTTACATAATTCCAGTTATAAAAATGGCCCAAAAATCTTGAGAGCATGGCGTTAGAACTCACTTTGAGAGAAGCTAAGTCATTCTCCAAGCCATGGCCAATCAGAATCGTGTCCGCATTAATAAAGCTCAAAAGCACTGCTTGTACATCGTGCAAAGATGAGCTGGTACCCTTCACATCATCTTCACTGATGCCTGAGAATCTGAGCAGGATAAAAAGTTATGACTTACAACATATCACAGTTCGCTCCACTGAAACAAATTAACATATTAAAATTAACATCCCACCTGGTGTTATAGTCAATGACATCATTACCAGGCTTGACAAAGGAGTCAAAGATGACTTGCAAACTGCTGTTGACTACAGTCACTCTTGCTAGTTCCAGGCCTTGAGTCGTGTAGCACTGGTAAAACACAAGTTCAAATGAATAAACGGTCACATTAATGTACCCCTCAGTTCTTTTTTGTTTCGTTTTATTTGAATTATGATTAATGCATAACCCTTACTGTTTGTGTGTCAACAGCAAAGACTCCTGGACATGTTTTGCCCCCCGAAGATTGAGGGACACTGCAAACAAAGCCCTGAAGACTTACTGCATCATGGACATGAAGCTGTAAACATGTACATTAGAAAATAGTGGAAGTCTCAACTTTAGTAACTGAAATAAAATGGATTAGTATGTTTGGTGAAACACTACAATATTGCCATTGAAAATTCAGTTCAAGGAAATATCATGGTATTAAGGAGTGGAGAAAAAAATGTTTTCAGCCCCTCCAACAAAGCACGAGTATATGAGTGGCCGTAGTTGTACGAGTATAATTCTTGAATCATAATACATTGAACACTTGGCATCCAGGTGACCCAACTGCATTCTCACAACAACTGTAGCGTGTCTCAACACCTCCCGGCACTATGAGAGAAGACATACAGAGTAGATTAATTGGTATTGATAGAAATAAATAAATAAATAAAGTTTTAGAGACATTCTAAGCCATTCTTACCTCGATTCTCTATGACTTTTCCATAATGGTAGTTACACTCCTCTCTTCGGGTGTGCTTTCCACTTTTGTCAACAGAGAACGTCGCTCCACATCGACAGCAGATTCTCTTTAAAGCTGTTACCATTGTATTCCTAATTATTTAAAAGGCTTCAAATCCTAATAGCTTCATCAATATATTAAATATTGGTTGCAATTAAACATGATTGTAACACTAAAAGTCCTACGGTGACTGGAAAGTCTACTCACGGTCGCTTATGCCCTTCTTGGTATCTCCATACTGGATGGCAAAGTCAGCTTTATCCTGATGTTTACGAGGGAAGTTGTTTACTTGCAACATGTCTTCAGACAGAACATGCTCCTTCAGTTGCTCATAAAGTGTCAAATCGCCTGCATCAGTAAAACTTATATTTACATATAATCATAATAACTACATCTGCAGTGACAACACCTATATGTTGGGCACATATTGTACAGAAATGAATAGCAATAAATACATTTGATTGATAGCAAGGATGCACTAATGTAATCATAAGTGACAGTAAAGACTTTTACAACTTTTTTTTTCTCCAGGATTCTTTGATGAATAGAATTTTGCATAAAAAGCAGCAGCACAACAATTTTCAACATTGATAATAAGAAAATGTTGCTTGAGCACCAAATTAGCATATTAGAAAAAACAAATCATGTGAAACTGAAGACTTGAGTAATGACTGCTAAGTTCCACAGGATAAAAAATAAATAAATAAATATGTTATTTTAAATTGTAAAAATATTTAACAGTATTTCTCTTTTGATGGTATGTTTGAAAAATACATAATGCATGTGTATGCAAAAGGGACTTCTATCGATTTTTTTTTTTAAATCTTACCCCAAAACTTTTGAACGGTAGTGTATAGATATATGTATATATGAAATAATATATAGACCCACTGTTGATAAATATTATATTAACAACAGCACTACTACTAACAACAACGACTTGACCATGACTATCCATGTTTTGCATGGATTTAGAAAATGTAAAAATTTAGTTTTAATTACTACTACATACAAAGTTACCATATGAAGATAGAGTACTGCCTACTGTGCATTTTAATAAACTACACCTATAATGAAATAAATAAATGCATAAATAAAATAAATATAACGACAGAGGTGAAGACTCTACATTGACCCTGAAACGAGAGCCAGCTCTTACCGGATCCCTGAAGTGCTTGGGTATTTAGTGGTACATTGCCTCTAGACACATGCTGATCTCTCTCACTGGGAGCTGTAAGTACATATAAGGAGGGTGACCTGATAGGAGTGTACGGTGCAGTAAACAAAAGTGGCTGCAGTAATTTGAACAAAAGCACATCATGTATAAATATACCAAACCTACCTTTGGCAGGCAAGACGTTTTGGTTTTTAAGTCTCTTAAGTGCATTGACGGCTATGCTTAGATACTTGAGCTTATTGATACTGCGGTCATAAACTATTTTTTCTTCTGCCAGAGCCTGAGCATTTAAATAGATATGTTGGGAAAGAAACACATAAAAAAAACATAATCAGAGAATTAAATGAATAAGAAGTGTAATTTTGATCTCTCAAACACAGACCTTCTCAAATGCATCTTGCACCGTCACAGATGATCTCAGGAACTCCTCCACAAAGAGGTTCACATAACGTTGACGAACATCATGTGGTACCTTTGCCCCACCCTCGTGATGTACTTTTGCCTTTCTTTTGATGCCCATTGCCTACAAAATTCATGAAATTTCCTATCACTTCATCTTAAAGTTAATAAAACTAAAGTAGTGGCAGATCTTTTTGATTGTAGATTAAAACAGATAGGGTGAAATATCACTGCATGCCAACTTTAACCCCACAAATAGACTACAAAAGAAAAATAGCCAATAGAAAAGGGTAAAAAAAAAAAAAAACACGGACAGACTAGTAGAGTAAAGTGCAAAGCAAACCTTAGCTGGTGTGTAGTTGGCTGGTTGTGGAGGATGTGGAGTATGTGGAGTTTGCGAAAACTGAACAGATGGGGAAGGCGGAGGTGTCCGTTGGACGGACATTGTGGTTGGAATTAGTGTCAGAGGTAAAGCACAATTTCCTTCAGGTACGATGAAGTGCAGATTTGTCCCCAGCTGTACAGCAGAACCAACCGGAAATATACCAAGACTATTAAAGGCTATAAAAAAAACAAAACAAAAAAACAGAAGTAAATGACAATTCCCTAAAATATGAATAACCAATCTTATAAAACAAAGTGTACATGGTGCTTACGGTTTTGCACGGTGCTTGAATGAATGACATTGGGTATATAAACTTTTTTGGGAGCACTACTTATGACTTGGGACTGACACCCTTTTATGGCAGTAGTCAAAATGGCTGCTCTTCTTTGGCATAATTGAGTTCTGGAGGGAATGGTCAAATGGGAGCCTCCCTCTCGAAGAGGGACAATAATCTGTGGTTTGCTTTTACTTGTACTTGATGGCTGTTGAATTTGGAGAGCAAATAATTACTGATGGAATATTAATTTGTTAAATTAAAGTAAATGTTTTTCAAAAGGAATACAATATGTACTTTCATATTACAAATAAGAGGATAAATCATCTCATACCTCAAACCTCGCCACATGTGCCACCCTTTTCTTCAGCACAGCTGTTGGATTGGACTTTATCTCAGTTTCTTGGCTTTCTAATACTTCTTCCTAAAAAACATGAGGTGCGTACACTACTGCTTAAAAGTTTGGTGTCAGTAGGATTTTTTTTTTTTTTTTTTTTTGAAATTAATATTTTTATTCAGCAAGGATGCATTCAATTAATCAAAAGTGACATTTACAACATTACATTAGATTTACATTTGAAATAAATGCTGTTCTTTTGAACTTAATATTTTTCTGGATTCTTTGAATATAAAGCAGCACAACTTTTTTTTCCAACACTGATAAGAAATGTTTCACTATCATGTTTCAGGATCATGTAGCACTAAAGACTGGAGTAATGATGACTGCTGAAAATTCAGCTTTGCCATTACAGGAATAATTTGTTATTTATATATTTCATAATATACAGTATTTTCACAATACACTTTTTTACAGTATCATTTATCAAACATATGCAGCTTTGGTAAGCATGAGAGACTTTGTTATGATCTACACACCAGTATATCTAAATACAAAATTACATATTGGATGAATTTACTTACAGATGGATCACAATGAACAACAGGAGCTTCATTTTGGTTGGCTTCCATGAAGATTCTGTAGCACTCTTCCATTGGGTCAGTTTCTGAAAGATCTAGGTCTGAATATCTGAGCTCCTCATCAGAACTAGAGTCAACTACAATGGCTTCATTATTAACTCCTGTCATCGCTGCAGATGCAAAGGTCTGTGGAAGTAGAGGCATGTCACAGGGAACAAGGAATGATGCATCTGATGTAGGAAATCTTTCAAAGGCCACAGGTGTTTTCAGGTTGAGTTGACTAGTTGATGGTGCTGAAAGAGTTCTGGAGTCAATCTCTGAAACATATGCAGGTATGTTCTGAGCAAATGTATTGACGGGACTTTTTTGAATAGTTGGCCAAGATGTTTCAGCCAGGCTTTGAGAGAGTGGACATCCATGCTCTTCTACCTTATGTAAGGATGAAGGAAAGGACTGAGACGAGACCATGGGGAAGTACTGCTGATGTGCTTGCTCTTGGGAGAGGATCTTAGACGATACAATTTCTGACTGTTGAGTATAACTTGAGATGCAGTCAACTTGTGGTTCTGCCCTAAAAGATGCATTTTGTCCTACACTCGCAGGAGAAAGTGAGGAAATATCTTCATCTCCATAAACTGAACTAACAGGAAAAATCTTAACATCTTGAATACATTTGATCCGCTCACTCTCACTTCTCAGATTGTCTAGACATGTGGAAATGTCATCCAGGACGTTTTGCTCTTTTTGTGTAACAAAAGCTTCCATTTTGAGATTTGTAAAGTTAATTGGTTCAGTCACAGGTTCTCCTCTTAGATCCTCCAGAAAAGGTTTGGTTTCTTTTACAGAGTGCTTTGCAATTGTTACCCGTTTATTTAAGGGCCCTTCATTAGCCTCATTACCATCCTCAGCTGGGACATCGCTAGTAGGACATAATTTGGGTGAGTCAAGTAGTTCCTTGGTTATAGTTCCACACTGCTTTGAAAGCTTGTGTTCATCTTCAATAGGTAACACATCGATGACAAGTTCCCCCTCAGAAGACTCTTGTTCCTGAGTTATCACAGTTTTCGCTGAGGTCCTTTCTTTCTCCTGGTCACTCGCAATATGTTTAATTTCATGACTTGGAATTCCATCAGAAGAAACCTTTTCTTTGTGCTGTCTGGGTTTTGTTTGGCCATTATTAACTGCACAATTCTCCTCAAGTGAATGCAGTGGTTTAATCATTGTACACTTGCCTTTCTGTTTGGGCCTACGTTTTCCCTGATTATTTGATGGTGGAATGTCAATGATCAAGGTACCTTCATCATCAGAGTTGTCAAAATGAGAGGACATATGCTGAACATTTTTTCCTGTTCGGTCATTCTTCAGGCAATGTTCAACATCCACTTTATCGGTTGACTTTAACTTACAGTCTACCGAGCTGCTGGATAGCAAATCTGCAGAGAAATTGGAACAAGGGTCATATTCCAAATCAGTCTTGGGTCTGGCACGATCAACCACATACTTACAACCACTGTTTGAGGAAACAGGCTTTTTGTATTTCAAATGGTTTCCATTCTGGTCTTTAGCCTGATTGTTGGTGGTTCTTAAATATTTCTCAGAGCGAAGACCTGCATTATCTGTCTGTGTGAGGGTCTGTGATGTCTGATACAGTGACAGTCTTTTTTGTTCTTTTTCCACCTCACTCCTTACTGCCTCTATTTCTTTGTTGATCCTCTCCAGTTCCTCAAGACAAGCATAATTGTCCTCAGTGTTGTGAGAAGCTCCATTGGCAAGAGTCACTTTGGGATCTGCAAGACATAAATGTGAAGTAGAGGATTAAAAAAAAAAAAAAAAAAAGTGCACAATTGTTACATAGATGTTTTCACCAATCAGCTAATTGTCTCTGCCGTAATGGCAGAACAATGAGCAAACATGTTGGGAAATTTAGGTAAGAAATACATTTTAATGAGAGGGGAAAATAAATGAGAAAAAAAAAGCTCATTTTATCAAAATGTCATTTTAATAAAATGAAGTGAGAATCACCTGTAACTCCCATTAATTTCTTACATTTTTAAGAACCAGTTAAAATGATTCAGCAATTCTTGTGCACGATGATGCAGTTATATTATTGTATATGTTACATGATTTACAACTAACAAAAACAACTTTGATTCCTGCCCATGTTAATAAAACCGTCACCAAGCAGGCTAGCTAACAGTCCAACTATCTGTTGTGTATTGAGTTACGGTTTAACCAGTAGAGGGCGCTGCAGATCACAATACATTGTACTGGATGTTGGTAAGCATGGTAAAGAAGAAAAAGAAAAAAGAAAAGAAGTTAAGTTGATGCTACCTGGTTGCTCTCGTCTGTTCTGCTGTGAATTACTGAAACATAACAAATTTGGCGACGAGGATGGCAACTGCCGGTGTGCCTCTTCCTGCGTTGTTCCTGCCATGCAGTGGACAACCTACCATTCCGTTCGATATGTGGATGAAAATGTTCGGGAATTACCTGCTTGCTATTCACGCGGAGAGGGACAACTGGCCCGACACGAGGAAACGTGCAATTCTCCTACACTGCCTGGGCACCGAAGGCCAACGTGTATTTTATACACTCACGAATGTAGGTACAACCTATGATTCAGCAGTGGATGCACTGCGTGCACATTTCAGTCCAGCAATAAATGTCGTGGTGGAACAACACAAGTTTATACAAAGAGTACAGAGACCGCATGAGACTGTAGCCGAGTATGTGGGCTGTGCTACGCGAGTTAGCTACAACGTGCGGGTTTGCTGGGAACACAGATGACATGATACGGGACCAACTTATTGAGCATGCTAGCTGTGTAAAAATACATGAGAGACTGTTAGTACAAACTGAGGCAGATCTCACTCTGGATACAGCAGTAAAGTTGGCGTGTCAAGTGGAAGCAGCCATCGGACATGCCCAAACTCTAGCTTCGGAGCCGCATGCTCCAGTGCACGTGGTGAAGGCGAGACCGAAACGTCCATTCAGAACCAGAGCAAAGAGCAGTTACTCCGCAGAGCCTGCAGCAGCACTGAAACAGGATCAAAGCTGTTTTAGATGTGGATCAGCAGCTCACCTGGCAAATGCTCAGGACTGCCCTGCAAGGAAAGTGACTTCCCGAAACGGCAATAAGGTCAGACACTTTGCCCGTGTATGTAAGTCCAAGCAAACCACGGCCAAGGTAGGAGAAGTAGTTATTCTGGAAATGAATACGGTGCGAATGATAGAAAATGGACAACTAGATGACAAAACAACATGCACAGTAGCCATAAATGCAAAGGCAACTTCCCGTACTGTGGAGCTAGTGGTGGATACGGGATCGGCTGTGTCAATCATACCTGAGCACCTCTACAGAGCGCACTTCAGTGGTGTGCCGCTTGCTGAGCCAGAAAAAAGGTTAGTGACTTACACCAAATCTGATGTTCCAGTGCTGGGTTGCCTGCCAGCTACAGTGCAGTATGCGACCATTACAGTACCAGCTACACTGTACGTCGTGAAGACAGGCACAGCTCTGCTGGGAATGGACTTATTCAAGGCACTGAGACTTTCTATTGACAACAACATCGTGCTCTCACCTGCAGGCCCAGTGACAGAGATCAGAGAGATCAAAGCCGGATCAGTGACTGGGGAGAAGCTAGGTCTTGCTAAAGGTGTCATTCACCGTGTAAAAGTCAGGGAAGACGTCCAGCCTGTTCAACAAAAGCTGCGGAGACTCCCACTCTCTGTTAAACAAGCTGTCTCTGCTGAATTGGAGAGACTGTTAGAAATGGATGTGATAGAGAGGATTGACGCATCCCCATGGGTATCACCCATCGTTGTCACACGACGAAAGAATGGTTCAGTGAGAATGTGCGTGGACTTACGTGAACCAAACAAGGCTGTAGTGATGGACAGTCACCCACTTCCCCATATGGATGATCTCTTCTCTGAAATGTGTGGAGACACTGTGTTCTCTACCATTGATTTGGCAAATGCTTATCATCAGGTGTTTACTGGCAGAGGAAAGCAGAGATATGACTGCATTTATAACTCACGAAGGGCTCTTCAGGTTTCGTCGGGTTCCATATGGACTGTGTTCAGCCCCAAGTGCGTTCTCCAAGATGATGTCTCTGGTGCTGAAAGACCTCAAGGGGGTCCAGAACTATCTGGATGACGTCATAGTCTATGGCACAGAAAAGGAGGAGCATGATCGTAACCTGCAGATGGTGCTTGCTGCGCTAAAGGAAGCTGGCCTCCAGCTCAACAATGAAAAATGCCACTTCAACCAGACCAGCCTACGGTTCCTTGGACACACCATCTCAGCCCAGGGTTTGCTGCCAGACAAAGATCACCTCAAGGCTATTACAGCTGCTCCAGCGCCTAGCGACGCCACCACACTGCGCTCATTCCTGGGGCTCACAGCATGGTATGCAAAATTTGTGCAAAACTATGCATCTCTGGTGGAGCCCATGCGAGACTGCCTGCGTTGACGACACATTTCAGTGGACGGCAGCAGCACAGTCAAGCTTTGACACGGTCAAGACTTGCATTGTAACTAGTTCAGCGCTATCCGTCTTTGACCCTAGCCTCCCTACAATTGTGTCTACAGATGCTTCGGATTATGGTCTGGGTGCCATACTGACACAAATGCACTCTGATAACATGGAGCGCACAGTTGCTTTTGCCTCACGTTCACTTACCCCTGCGGAACGGAAATACTCCATTGTAGAAAAGGAGGCGTTAGCCTGTGTGTGGGCAGCGGAAAAGTGGAGGACTTTCTTATGGGGGACAAGATTTACACTGCGTACTGATCACCAGGCTCTGACCACACTGCTACACACAAAAGGACTTGGGCGCACAGGAATGCGTATTGCCCGGTGGTCAGCCAGACTTCTTTGCTTCACGTATGACGTGGTGTATCGTGCAGGAGCACAAAACTATGCTGCTGACTGTCTCTCCCGTTTGCCTCTACCATCAGAAGAGAATGCAGAGCCAGTGACTGAGCCTGAACTTGTAGCTCTGCTGGACACAGAACTGACAGCTCTCTCAGTGAAGGAATTCGCTGTGGCATGTGAGGCATGCCCAGAGCTTACTGTCATCAGGGCACAGATGAAAAAGGGGTGGCCTAAAACAGCAAAGTCTCTACCTGCAGTGCTCAATGCTCATGGACATGTGGGTGCAGGACAGCATTAGTGCATGTGTGACCTGCCAGATGAATGATAAAAGTGCTAAGACGCACGCTGCTCCACTTCAGCCAGTTTCACTGCCAGACGGTCCATGGCAGGAAGTAGGAATTGACATCGTCGGACCGTTCGAGTCAGCGAACTGGGACTGCCGCTATGCAGTGACACTGATTGACTATCATACAAAGTGGCCGGAGGTGGCTTTTACACACTCAATCACAACCACGGCTGTCACCACCTTCCTGTCTACTGTGTTTGCCCGCTTCGGCAACCCCACAGAACTCAGTGATAATGGGACATAGTTTACCTCGAGCGAGTTCGCAGAATTTCTGGCAGTGAGGGACATTACACACAGGAAAGTGTCTTTGTATTACCCACAAGCATACGGAGCCATTGAACGCTGGAATCGCGTTCTCAAAGAGACACTTCTTACTGCCGAGCAGGAGAGGAAACCATGGAAACCATTCATACAGGACTTCTTGCTCACGTACCGTGCAACTCCACACAGTACAACAGGAGTGTCACCATATGAACTCATGTTCAACAGGAAAATGCGCACAAAGGTGAACATCGGTCCAGCAAGCAAATCTACTCTGCTGACAGAGAAACAATTGCGCAACCGTGTCATCTCTAAACAAAACTAAGAGGGAATGACAAAGTATATAAAAAAAAAATAATAATAAAAAAAAAAAAAATTTTTAAAAGGAGGACATTGAAAATGTGACTGGAAAAAAACTATAATTGGAATGCTGTTTTGCTTGTGAAATTGTTTGTTTAATTCCACTTAAGTTTAACGCTTCTGTTAGAAGTGTGTTCAACAATGTTGCATGCTATAAATGTTAAATTGATACTGTTATTGGAAAGAAAAGGATGCTAATGTTAAGTATGAATAAGGAAACATTTAAGTTTCCATTATATTATAGCCGAGGTCTAAGTGATTTAAGAGACGGCGTATTAATTTTTATTTTACCTGGTAAGCTTCCTAAACAAGAGGGGAAATATGTTGTGGATTGAGTTACGGTTTAACCAGTAGAGGGCGCTGCAGATCACAATACATTGTACTGGATGTTGGTAAGCATGGTAAAGAAGAAGAAAAAGAAAAGAAGTTAAAGGGATAGTTCACTTTGAAATTAATTTTTGATATGTTTTAGCTTACCTCAAGGGCATCCAAGATGTAGGTGTCTTTGTTTCCGCAGTAGTTTCAATTTTGATATTTTTAGGTCAAACCGTTCTTGTCTGTCAGTCATATAATGCAGGTCTGTGGTCACTGTCTCAAAACACAAGCACAGAGTCCAAATTAAAACAATTCCCCATCGTCCAAATGAAACAATTCCCCATCATAAGTACACATTGATGGCCTAAGACATGAAACGAGCGGTTTGTGTGAGAAAACGAACAGTATTTATATAGTTTTTAGCTCTTGAAAACAGCACACGTCCAAATGGTCTGACGGCGCGGGCGAGTATAGATGTATACATAGATGTCGCCTTGGCTACTGCAGTTCATTGGAACGAAACCGTAGCAAAGCGACATCTAGTGTATATATCTATGCGGGTATAGATGTATACACTAGATGTCGCCTTCGCTACTGCAGTTCATTGGAACGAAACCGTAGCCAAGGCGACATCTATGTATACATCTATACTCGCCCGCGCCGTCTGACAATTTGGACGTGTGCTGTTTTCAAGAGCTAAAAACTATATAAATACTGTTCGTTTTCTCACACAAACCGCTCGTTTCGTGTCTTAGGCCATCAGTGTGTACTTATGATGGGGAATTGTTTCATTTGGACGATGGGGAATTGTTTTAATTTGGACTCTGTGCTTGTGTTTTGAGACAGTGACCACAGACCTGCATTATATGACTGACAGACAAGAACGGTTTGACCTAAAAATATCAAAATTGAAACTACTGCGGAAACAAAGACACCTACATCTTGGATGCCCTTGAGGTAAGCTAAAACATATCAAAAATTAATTTCAAAGTGAACTATCCCTTTAAGTTGATGCTAGCTGCCTGATTACTCTCGTCTGTTCTGCTGTGAATTACTGAAACTGAAACATAACACTACCACACTAATAAAGGGATATTTCACCCACTGGTTCACAAACAAGATCTATACGATCTGCACTGGTGCGGTGCTTGTTGACTCGAGAACCGACTCATTGAAATTTAAACTGTTGAAACGCACATCTCCGATTCGTTTGCGTTATCGTGTGTTTGATGAGGCTAAAGTTGCTTTAAAGGGATAGTTCATCCTAAAATGAAAATTCTGTCATTTTACTCATCCTCAAGTTGTTCCAAACCTGTATGAATTTTTTTCTTCTGCTTTTAGGACGAACTATATTTAAAGCAACTTTAGTCTCATCAAACACACGATAATGCAAACGAATCGGAGATGTGCGTTTCAACAGTTTAAATTTCAATGAGTCGGTTCTCGAGTCAACAAGCACCGCACCAATTCAGATAGATCTTGTTTGTGAACCAGACCCACAGATTCAAAGATCCATTTAAAGGACATTGCTATTACTTAACGCAGCCCACGTGTCAACAGTGCGTAGTAGGCTACATACTATAGTTTCCAGACCTTAATTTAAAAAAAAATTAATCATACCTGTCGAAGTCATCACGCCAGACGAATTGTCGTTGCCGTGATTGTACACACAATAAGGCCGCTTGCATGGTCCCCATCGAAAAAGGGGACAATCTATTTCATCGAAGAGAGATGTGGAAGGAAACATACAGCTGTCCGCACGCAAAAGAACAGCCCACCAGAATCTGTTCACAACAAATTGTCAGTATAACGCAATTTATTCTCTATCTCTTGTGGGGTTAAGCATCTGTGACACAGCAAGATTTGACAACATTTTTTTCTGATTTTTTTTTTGAGAAGATGAAAAGGTAAAAAGTCAGTATGAGAACGAGGCGATCTGCTCTTAACAAAAGTAGCCTATGTAACGCTTCATGTGAAATTGGGAAGGACTCTGGCTACGTCACCGGCTAGTAGTGCGAGTGTTTTAATGAACTCATCTCCAGGTGTGGGGGCTGGGCTGATTGGTCTGCTTGGTGACGATGAAGGAACCGTTTTTTTTAGCCTATCCATTTCAATTAATCTCTTTTACTCACTGAAATTGGCTCATAATGTACGTTTGTGGGACTGTACTGTATGTCATTTAAATTTATTGTAAAACAAAACACTCAACAACGAAATTCCCTTGGCAGCCCATTGCTCAAAAATGCTAATTGGTTTCAAATTTAAGTCTATTTACATTTCAGTCAATTCCACAGCACAACAGGCCAACTAAAGACTGTAAAGTCAGCTAAAATGGGCCACAATTAAATGACTTATAATACCATCAAATAAGCTATGCATGAGATATATATATATATATATATATATATATATATATATATATATATATATATATATATATATATAGTCTATAGACTATATATAGACTATAGTGATCTATAGTCACTATATATGTGTGTGTGTGTGTGTGGAAAAAGTATAATTGGTTTAAAATTATGAGAGTATCAGCAGACATTCTAGAGCCACGGCACAAGATTCATGTAAAATGGGCCAGCTGTTCAGTTAAGAAAGGTGTAAGGAGTTTTTATTTTTGTGTTTGTTCCTCTCATTTTCATACCCACTCTTTCCTATAGCCTAACGTTCAATCCAGCAAGGGAGACGTATGGCACATGGCTCCTGATGTCTTTTTTTCCTTTGTCTTAACGCGAGTACGAAGGCTGTTGGCCTCTTTGACAGGCAAGATGCCACTTTCCTGTCTTTTGTTTAAATGTAAAATTTCTGTAAATCTATGATGTTATTAGGCTACATTGTGCTCTAGAGGGACTGTTTGTCTCACAGACAGCCAGCAGCTGAATTCACTTTGGCTGGCAAAGCGAGCAATTAGACCTGGGATTAAAAAAGGCCTGAGGAGAATTTTCCTGCCATCTCGAGACACTCCATTACCATCAAGAACACAAGCCGTGCTGAGGTACTGCTTGAGGGTAGGCAGAAAAAAAGCCACTCGGCACTGCCAGAAAATACATTTGAATGTAAAGAGCTTGATTTTGACGTCAACATTGTGGAGGCAATAGTAGGTGGAGGCAATAGTAGGTTATATTATAACCAGTGGGACCGTAGCCTGATCAAACCTTGATTTTGGGACAGAGACCAGGTGGAATTCATTAAGCGAACACTGGCGTCAGCTCTCCTTTCACCAAGTTATTCAAAGGAATTCATCTCTACTCGATACCATCATTCAGTAGTAGCTAAGAACTTCTTTTTTTTTTCTTGTCCAATGTTGTTTTGGACCCCATTGACTTTCATTGTAAGTTTAAACATCCTTCAAAAGTCAGGCTTCGAATGACCGGTTAGGAATTTTCATTTTTGGGTAAACTACTGTATCACTTTGAGGTAAACTGTAAATATAATACTTATTCTACAACAATACAGAGCACCCTGCAGAATGATACTGTAATTTGCAGATATGGCCACAGGAAATACAAAAGGCTTATCGCAGCAGGGCTGAAATCACTTCAGTTGCAGTTGAAAGGACTGCTCTAGTCTTAGTGTGCCAACAGGAGTTTGTATTATCCCCCTTCCACACTTCCAGTCTTAACCCATTAGTTTGTCACTCATAGGATCGTTTTGCAGAAACCGAGCTTACAGCCCTGAAGGAAATGCCTTATACTCTCATCAGTCACTAGAGAGACGACGAGGCAGCCAGCTGTGCACATGTGTGAGGATGTTAGGGAGGCTAATAGCATAATGCATCAGACAGAGACTGCGACTGGCGAAACTACAAACAAATGTTGCTTTATAGGTGGGCTAAGGTTACATTTCTTTTAAATGGGGCTGAAATAGCATGCCATTGTTGAGTTTGTTAATCTTTTTAATTTGAATGCAAACATTATCTCAGCATGCTTGGCTGTGAATGCCTTCACAAAATGTGGCTTTATGACATTTATTTTTCCCTATTAATTTATTCGAAAATACATTAAAACCACAAGTCAGACTTGTTTATCTCTTGTATCATAAGTATTTTTAAAAGTAAATTATTAAAATGTATATAGACATTCTTTTAGGGGGCTTAAAACCCAAAGTAATGGCTATACAACTGTTCTGATATCACAATGAAGAACACAATCCTCAAAGAATTAAAATCTAAGATAATATTGTAATATTGATAAAAAAGATAATATTGTAACAAAACTGAATCACTGCTTTGTACTATTTGATAACTTCATGAAGTCATGATCAAGATCAAGTCATGAAGTGTGATCAATTAAGTCATGTGATCCAATTAACAAACAGAAAAAAACACAGAAGAATGTGTATATATATATATTGCAGCCTAAACAGTGCTTACATACACATTTAACATTTAGACAGATTGGTTTTGTGTGAGCACATGCAGGACCCAAAGTCTCTTAAATGTGCTTGGAGGCTCTGCTTGGAAAAGTTCTGCCTTCTGCACAGTTGTTTTGTGTTTGTTTTTTATTTTTATTTTTTATAAGTCTCTCATGCCCACCAAATGCTGCATGTATTTGATCAAAAATACAGTAATATTATAAAATAGTGTTTAAAATTAAATATAATATTTTCGGTAGTGTTTTTCAAGGTATATATATATATATTTGGTGGGCATGAGAGACTTATAAAAAAATAAAAATAAAAAGCAAACACAAACCAACTGTGCAGAAGGCAGAACTTTTCCAAGCAGAGCCTCCAAGCACATTTAAGAGACTTTGGGTCCTGCATGTGCTCACACAAAACCAATCTGTCTAAATGTTAAATGTGTATGTAAGCACTGTTTAGGCTGCAACATGATATCATAGACTGAAGGTTTCCTCCAGACAAACCACAGTTCTGGACTCTGTGGGTACAGTGCAGACGCTCAGACCTAAAGTATCTCCGCTTACAGAGAAGGGCCAAGAGCTTTTATTCGTGATTGATGGAGAGGGCGGCCCTCAGGTCTTTGGAGTTCATCAGTATTCACAAAGCATTCCAGTCTGAGTCATAAGACAGAAGCACAAGGCATAATGACTAGAAAGCATGTGCACAGGAGACAGAACGTGTCTGTACGCAAACACTCACAGCTTGCAGGACAATAGCGATGAGATGAGGTCACATGAACTTGGGGTTTATTGAACAGAACAATGCTGGGTTACAACATGGCAGTGTTGTTCAACATGGCAAATTCTTGCAAGAGTTTGTAAATCTCAGTTGTGGTACAACATCAGGACAGGAATCAACAAGACTGGAATCACAGTCAGCATATTCTGAGTCTGTAAGGGGCAGGCCAACGACACACTATTGTAGGTTGAGACAAACAGCAGTGGCATGCAGAGGAGCTTATTTACATAATGGACAAAGATCTCTCCAGGTCTACAGGTCCATCTAGTGTCAGCCCAAGAGAACATCAACCACAGGAAAACATTCTACTGTATGAGCTCATTTAAATTCATGTACTGGAGCTATGATGTAAGATCAGCAATATCTCTAGCTGACTTGCTGAGAAATGTAATTGTAAAAATAACTCTGGCCTGCTTCTGGATGATTCAGAACAAACACCCCAAGATTAATAAAAGGTGAACATCAGCACATTTTGAATGATTTCTTTTTCCACAGGGAAACATTTAACAATCAGTAAGAGTAGCATTACTCAACAAGTAGTGTTAGTAGTTTACATAGCAACTTATAGGACTTATATTTACATTTTGTACATGAATATAAAACAATTTAGGCCTAGTGCAGGAAAGGTCAAACACTTTTCTTCCGTGAAACGGCTTCTCAAAAAAAAAAAAAAAAAAATGTTTGTTGGGACTTTATTTTGTCCTTCAGGAATTGATTGGATGGTTGTGGTTTGCTATTGTTGGGATGTCACGTGAGTGACAGGTTGCCCCGCCCCCATGCCAGTAAACACAGCGGAATTTATTTTGTTTAAAAATTACGAGGAAACATTAATAATGTGCACATATATATAATTTATAATACATACTGCAATGTTCTACAAAAATAATAATCATCTATTTTGATTTCATGGTGACTTGGAATGTATTGAACACGACTGTTGCAAAGTCTTCTCATTTAAATTAGTGACCCGGATAACATTACCTATATGGCTATAATAGATTTTTAATGGTGAGAATTATATTTAAAAAAAATATATTAACCAAACAGTAGCCTAATGTATTTAACCAAATGTCATTTTCCAACAAGTGTTTATATATTATAGCTTTATTTACATTTATTTTACAAAAAAAGCTAAAATAATTGTATATTTTTTATAATATCATTATTACTGTATTACGCAAATTCTTTTTCTAATAATTGTATTTATTGATCAGTGTAAATGTTTGCAGGCAAGTAAAAATTCACTTCCAAATGTCGCAAATGGGCCAGAAGAAAATGCTCTTTTATTGTTGAGTGCTGTAAAAGTAACAGATTTCAGGTCATAGGGTGTAACAATTCTTAATCATTTCATTTCTTTTTCTTTAAATACAATTTCCCCACCTTTGCGAGATAATACAGGGACAAAGAACAATGGTTATCTCACCTACAATAATTATCAAATGTCATCAGTTATTAAAATCCTTTAAAACCAGGTGAAACACAATAATTCGAAATCGAAGGTTGCAAGACTCAATCATTTCCTTTCCAATACACCTCGGCTTGTAGTTTTCCCACGGAAGGGCCTTCCATCACAGTGTGGTGGAGAAGACTTTCAGAAGGAGGTCAGCAGCAAGACCGGGTGAGATATCTCCGCGCGTGACCCTTCGTTCCAGCTCCGGGAGCTCGGCACGCACCGCTGGATGCTGCTGGAAGTGGCGTAGAGCGTTCTCCTGGATCAGATTCCACAACCACACCTTCTGCTGAGTCTGCCGTCGGGCTTGAAGCTCCCCGCTGCTCAGCATCGCGTCCCGGAACTGTAGCATGGTATCCCACAGCTCAGGCACACCCTGCCCTGTCTGAGAAGATATGCGGACCACCTGACCACACATGGGAAAGAGAGAGTATAAAATGTGTTGGTGTGGATAACTTTAGACTAAATAGAAAGATAAAAATAACAAGCAGAGGAAGAAAGTAAAGAGAATGGAAGCAGGCAGTTGCTTTACATATGAGCAGCCACAATGCAGAAATGTAAAGGGTGTTCGCCCACACACGTCACTCCATCCTTGTTTCAATGAAAGACCTATATATATGACCTTTAGGAGGGCGGAAAAAATCAATATGACTGTCGCATCCTCCAGTACAGAGATGAAGTTTAGAAATCATGCTGCTGAGAGGAGACAAAGGCTTTAGCGGTTCTCATCCATGTGGGTGGCCTCTAATCAGTCAAATGCATGAGGCAGCATTTGGCCATTCAAAGGGCTGCCTATGCTGGCTCTGTGCCCTCTGGGTAGAAGTAATACTGGGGCTGAGGGGACAAAGAGGAAAGACTTCACAACGCAGAGCAGAGCATGATGGGAAATGACAACACAGACTACTCCACTGGCCAGGACGGGCTCTTTTGAACAGAGAATGAAGATATATAAATAAAATGCATTTAACATGCAAGTAATTCTTATATGGGAGGGAGATGAAGAAGGAAAAGTGATCAAATAAAGGCAGGGCTATATACACTACTATTTAATAGCTTGGGGTCTGTAAGACTTTTTATGTTTTTGAAAAAAGCCTCTTATGTTCACCCAGATCTGCATTTATTAGATTTAGATACAGTAAAAACACTAAAATTGTGAAATATTATAACATTTTAAAATAAATGTATTGCATTTTAATATATTTAAAAGTTGTATTTATTCTTGTGATGCATTACTCCAGTCTTCAGTGTCACATGATCCTTCAGAAATATTTCTAATATGATGATTTTGTGCTCAAGAAACATTTCTCATTGTTGGCAACAGTTTAATACAGTTGCTTAATATTTTTGTGGAAACCCTGATAATTGTTTTTTTGTGCTAATTTTTACAAACGTAAGATACAAAAACAGACAAACTTTCAGACAATAAACAAGTAATACAATTAGTTCAATAGTTAACAAGAAAAATAATATAAAGAAGCCTGATTTATCTGAAATGAACTAAAACAAGCATTCGAAAAAATCTTTAATGGCCATTTTCTTTAAAGAGGACCTATAATGCTTTTTTTTTTTTTACTTTATTTTAGTGTGTAATAATTGCTGTTGAGCATGAAAAAGGTCTGTAAAGTTACAAAGCACAAAGTCCACTTCAAATGGAGTTATTCTCTATACCAGTGAGCACATTTCTAAACTCCCTGAAATGCCTTAATTGTAGTCTTACGTTTTCTTCCGGGAACGTACACATCATCAAATTCCTTATTTAAATAATTCCCACCCAAGGTATACGCAAAAAAAAAAGTGGAGAGGCCTGGTGGAGTTATGTTAGTAGTGTGTTGAAACACGATGTGGTAAGGGCTGTGACATTTCAGAAACATGCTTGAAGCGGTTGACCAATCACAACACACTGGTCCAGCCGACCAATAAGAGCACATTGCGCTTTTCGGAAGGAGGGGCTTCATAGAGATGGGAAATAAACGGAGCGTGACAGACTGGGAAGAGGGGTGATGCAACAATGTAATGTGATAAATAATAAATTGTTTGAACTTTCAAGCATTAAAAAAAAAAAAAACTATTCTAGTATACACCAAAACCAAGACTTGCAGATATGATGGTCATCGTATACTTAATAAATTAATTACAATTGTTTTTTTGTTGTTGTTTTTTTGTAGTATATGTGCAAGATAGGAACGTAAAGAATGATTATAAAGTCACACACCTTTGGTTTCCAGACTTTGGACTTCTTTCGAAGTAACTTCAGGGCACTTGTGTATTCTGCCTGTATCTTCCGTGCGGGAGCAACCAATTCACCATCTGATTTTGTAACCACCACCAAGTCAGCCATCTCAATAATTCCTCTTTTGATTCCCTTTTTGAAAATAGAATGTAATCAAATTTCTTTAAAATATAAGAATCGCCTATAATATAAAACAATCAGTTCAGATAACTCTGATAATGTTCAATCAGTGGTTCTAACTTTTTATAAAATGCCAATTGAGTATTAAGATTTTATTAATTTACAAGAAAAAACATTTTAGAATATTTACCCAGGTCTATAAATAACACTTAAAATGTATTAAAATTTAATTTAATTCAAATAAATAAATACAAAATATTAAAATTTTAAATTATGGCAACAGGGATCAAGTAAAGGAAGTGTGTATACCTGTAGTTCATCGCCCCCTGCTGGTGGGATCAGCAGCACAAACATATCCACCATGTCAGCCACAGCAAACTCAGACTGACCAACACCTGTGTAAACATTTCAACTTAAGTTACATTGCATACACCATTGTTTTTAAGATGAGCTTTTCTCAAAACTGAAAATACTATGAAAACCTGGAACAAAGGCTTACCTACAGTCTCCACTAATACAATGTCATAGCCTGCACCCTCACAGAGGACTATGGCTTCGTTGGTGGTTCTCGTCACACCACCGAGGGTTCCTGATGTGGGAGACGGTCGGATGTAAGCACTCATGTCTCTGGAGAGTTCTGTCATTCGTGTTTTGTCTCCCATCAGTGAACCTGCATTAAAGGTTAGCAAGGATTAGAATACAAGTTTGGAAACATTACTATTTTTAATGTTTTTGAAGAAAGTCACTTATGCTCATCGAGCCTGCATTTATTTGATAAAAAAAAAAAAAAAAACAGTAATATTATGAAATATTATTACAATTTAAAATAATAGTTTTCTATATTAATAGATTTTAAAATATAATTTATTTCTGTGATGCAAAGCTGAATTTTAATCAGCATTACTCCAGTCTTCAGTTACATGATCCTTCAGAAATCGTTCTAATATACTGATATGATACTCAGTTATTATCAATGTTAGAAACAGTTGTGCTGCTTTTTGTGGTACCTGTGATACTTGTTTTAGAATTTATTGATGAATAAAAAGTTTTTAAAAAACAGCGTTTATTCATGATAGAAATCTTTCCTAACAATAGAAATCTTTACCATCACTTTTTAGCAATTTAACACATCCTTGCAGAATAAAAGTATTAATTTCCTAAAAAATAAAATAAAAAAAAGAACCCCAAACTTCTGAACAGTAGTGTATAGTTAGAAAAGATTTCTATTTAAAATAAGTGCTGTTCTTTTTTAACTTTTTACTCAAAGAATCCTGAAAAAAGTATCATAGGTTATAAAATAAATATAATTTTAATATAAAAATAAATCAGCATATTAGAATGATTTCTGATGGATCATGTGACACTGAAGACTGGAGTTTAGTTTAGATACTCTACTTTTGTTTAGAAATATATCATTTGACTTTACTTTGACTTTAATTCTTTTAATGCAATAATTAATTAATAAATAACAACTGTTTTCAACATTAACAATAATAAGAAATGTTTCTTGAGCACCAAATTAGCATACAAAGGATCATGTGACACTGAAGACTGTAATGACTTCTGAAAAATATGATAGAAATGATAGTACTAACAATTAGTAGTCAGTACTACTCACAAAAAATCCTTACTAAAGTGACTTAGAAATGAACGTACTGAATTTGTGCAGATTAAACAAGCAAATATCTATAGCACCAATCTAAAATGGGCACCATCATCCGTAGGTAAATGTTATTTCAGACATTTGAGCGCCTGTTCACCTCCAGTTGTGCATGAGGAAGGATCCACAGCCAGAACGGACACTTTATGTTCTCTTCCTGTCAGCATCTTCCCAACAACCTCAATGAATGAAGATTTTCCAGCACCAGGGGGACCAGACAGTCCTGAAGTCACACATACAGAGAGGTGATTGAGGATTGAGGGCATTCATGCAAACAGCAACACGGTTCATTTTCACTCCTATAGTTCACATCACCTTACTGACCAACTCTGAAGGCCGATGGCTTTCCACCATTGCATCTCTCCTCCTCCTGACGAAAGGCCAGCACTCTTTGAAGCAGAACCTGGGCTAACTCTTTCTTCCTCGGATGCTGGGTTTCCACAAGGGTTATCGATTCCGCGAGAGCTGCCCTTTGACCCCCGATAAGTCCATCATAAAGCTTGGTCAGTAGTCTTTTCTCCCTGTCAGTCAAGTTTGAAATGTGATGGCTTATGGCAGTCTCAGCTGAAACAGATCTCGTCTGTTGGAGGGTACAGAGGGAGGCGTAGCACAGTTTTGCAGTACGCTTACAAAGGGAATGTCTTAAAGCCATTGTACTGTGTATAGGAAAAAGAACAGCAGCATGATGAAGAATAGGAAAAACTCTAGTCGGACCCATCTTCCTTTTCCTGTTGAGTAGAACTCATTCTGTAAAAAAACAGCAAAGAATATATATGTGAATAGCTTTCAATTGTAAACCTTAGGCCTAGCGTTACCTTCTTACAATTGATGAACATTACAGCCTTATTAAAATTTACCATAGTCTATGCAAAATATAATTTATAATCAATTCCCCAATAAATGGTCATTGAAAGGCGGTGTTTAACCTCAAGTAAATTAAGTAACTAGCCTATATGAGCTACTTTTATAGCCTAGCCTACACGTTAACATTGTAACCAAATATAGGAAATAGTTTAAAATACTTAATTGAATTATATTCTATTATCATTATTATTCTCTATCAATAAAAAAAAAAATAAAAAAAAAATGCAATTATGGCAAACAACAGAGTTGCAAATTTAGCCTAAATTAAGCTGTCACTCATTAGGCTAGTTTGGGACCAATGTTTACGGATCAATTTATACAGCATAAGCTAAAGAAAAAATGTTTGTTTGGTCATTTTAACTGATTAACATTTTAATAGTTACTATAGTAAGCTTGCTATATTTGGTAGCCACCACAGATACAGATTAAACAAAATGATATATTCTGAAATCTTATGGTAATGGGGAAATGCAGTATTAGCTCATGATGATTTCACATAAGAAATAATGATAAAAATAAGAAAATGATAAGAAAAACTGTAGTAACCAAGATCATATAATGGTATTTTATCGGAGCAGGTGATCTCTGTTATCCACTTAGATCACATCATTTCATAATACATTTCAAACCGATCATAGAAATCAGACAAGACAAAACTGACCATCTGGAATGGAAAACAGCATCGATCAAATCTCACCAAGTTTAATGAAACCGTCTGTTTATCGTCATTTGGACAGATCGCTTACAAAAGGTAATCTTTAGTTATGTATCCCATGGATTCCCAAAACCAGTTGACACTGAGGTCGTAAGTGAGGGACGTCAATGTTCTTTCAAATAAAAGTTTCCCTCTTCAAAATAAAAGTACCTATTCGCTTTGGGGAAGAAAAAAAAAGAGCCTAATAATATTTTTCTTTAAATAAACATAATGAATGATTATGTTGTCTTTGAATAATTTGTGACAGCTGTGATTTGTAGTCAGCTGTGATTTCTGTAATGGAAAGGTGTGATTATGTTAATGTTATAATAATAATATTTTATTATTATTATTATTATTATTATTATTATCTGTGTTAGAGTTTTATCAACCTTATCAACCCGAAAAAAAACAACTAGGTTGTAAAAGCCTTTTTTCGAGTTGTGAAAAGGTTATAATAATGTTTTTAATCTGACGTTGTTTTTTTAATTTTTTTATATATATTATATATAATTTATTTATTTTTTTAATACATCAGATGCTCCAGAAAGTTACTACATCATCAGTGGAAGGACCATCACTGTAGTTTGTGTAGGCTATGCCAGACATTCTCTGGCTATGCTAAGACTTAAGTGGTAAATAAGCAGTAGCCCATGAATGACAATTAACATCTTTATCTTTGCAGTGAAGGCAGGAAGGGCTGATGTTTTAGGCTATATGTATTTAGTATTAGAACATATGGCTCTTAATTATGTCTAATATTAATAATAATTTCCCAAATCATAACCAAATCATTCATTTTACTCAAAAACAAATCCTACATATATGTACATCAAATCCAGTGATTGAATTGTCATTATGATTTCTATTTAATAAGAATGAACATAATATAAAATAATATTAAAATAAATAATAATGCATGATCATTCGTCACATACCAACACACAGAACAACATTGTCTTGTTATAGTTTAAGTTTTAGTTTAATTAGTTTGTAACTGCTTTTATTATTTTAGGAAGTCAGGCAATCCTATGGGATCCTGTCCATAAGATGTCTTCCGCCCTCATGTGGCCGTGAGAGGAAAAACGCAACCAATAATAATCTGATAATGTAACATTATCATGTACTTTTGAGGACTGTTAGAAAAATAAAATGCATTAACATTTGAGAAACCCATCGTACAAGATAAATTATTATTAGAGATTAGGATACTATAATTACAGATTGTCATGGACTCAAACTGACACCTATAATTAAATATAGTTAATTAAATAGACAAAATTGCTTTAATTTTTGTTTTCATAAGCAGTGTTTTTGTTTGAAACACCAAAGTGCTGTTGTAGAATATGTAAGACTATTTAACACTCTTTTCAGGAATTCAGGGAAATGTAGGTTTCTTGTGTTTAATTAATATTTTATAGCCTATAACAGAGAGCTAAAATTGAAGGTCAGTTGAACCACCGAGTTACTAACACACATTTTTGGGAAACACCTTATTTTTAGAATAACCATTTATGTAATTTATTATGCAATGACATTTAGACATTAAGGCCTGGTTTCACAGACAGGGTTTAGATTAAGCCAAGACCTTAGTTCAATTACGACATTTAAAGGGATAGTTCGCCCAAAAATGATATTTAGCCCATGATTTACTCACCCTCAAGCCGTTCGAGATGCATATGTCAATCTTTTTTCAGACGAACACATTTTCAGTTATTTTAGAAAATGTCTTATATCTTTCAGTGGTTAGAATGTGAAGCAATGTGGTCCAGCTCGTT
Source organism: Rutilus rutilus (assembly GCF_951802725.1). Lineage (NCBI taxonomy): Eukaryota > Metazoa > Chordata > Actinopteri > Cypriniformes > Leuciscidae > Rutilus > Rutilus rutilus. Next base: position 31,205,765 of record NC_140210.1, on the reverse strand, counting down.
AAAGTCCGCAAATGAGCATGCATCCTTCACAAAAGTAATCCATCCGGCTCCCATTGCTTCACATTCTAACCACTGAAAGATCTAAGACATTTTCTAAAATAACTGAAAATGTGTTCGTCTGAAAAAAGATTGACATATGCATCTCGAACGGCTTGAGGGTGAGTAAATCATGGCTTAAATATCATTTTTGGGCGAACTATCCCTTTAAGTAGCTTTTATAAACGTGCATTAGGGGGGAAAAAAAAGAAAAGAAAAAAACATTACTGGTGTGCATCTTGAGACAAAACAATGGCACTGACATATTTTAAGATATATCAGTTCAAGCTGCTGTCAGTTAAAACAGCTCAATGCATTTTAGTCTGGGACTAGACTTAAACCTTGTATGTGAAACCAGGGATTAGTGTTTTTTTCCTACTCACTGCCTTGGTCCCTACAAAATCACAGATAAACTGGGAGAAGGAAGATTTGGTGCCATATATGCAGGAGTTTGTTCCAGTATACATTAAATGGACAAAAGTATTTGGACACACATCTTAATTGTTGAATTCAGGTGTTTCAATCAGACCCATTGTTACAAGTGTATAAAATCAAAACCCTAGCTAAGCATGCAGTCTGAGCTCAGTGAATTCAGAGTGTGGTGATTGGATGCCACCTTTTCAACAAGTCAGTTTGTGAAATTTCATCCCTAGATATCCACGGTCAACTGTAAGTGGTTGCCACAAAGCGGAAGGCCACATAAATTAATCTATTGCTGAGGTGTGTAAGTCACCAACAGAGCATTGGTGACTTTTATACACCTCAGCAATAGTAGATTAATTGATTCCATAGCTGAAGAGATCCAAACTTCCACTTAATATTATGATATGCTTCCAAATTTGTGGAAACAGTTTGGGGAAGGCCCTTTTCTATTCCAGCATGACTGTTCCCCCAGTGTACAAAGCAAGGTCCATAAAGACATGGTTGGATGAGTTTGGTGTGGAAGAACATGACTGGCCCACACAGAGCCCTGACCTCAACCCCATCAAACACATTTGGAATGAACTGGAACGGAGATTCTCCAGGCCATCTCATCCAACATCAGTGCCTTACCTAACAAATGCTTTACTGGATGAATGGGCAACAATTCTCACAGAAGTTCAAAAATCTTCTGGAAACCTGTTTTAGATGCAAAGGGGGGACCAACTACATACATTCACAAAAATGTACTTGTCTGTTGAGAATGAATAACTTGAATGATATGACATTAATTCAAATGTTTTATTTTGTCGATTAGGTGGCGCTGAAATTTGCCAAGGAAACACAGACAACATATTGTAGACTGCTTTCTACAGTATGTCTCCTCTCAGTCTCTGTTTTCAATTTTATATTAATGTTGATCATAGACAGCTAATTCTTTTTCAATAGACAAGCTGCCTGACAACAGTCTGAGGAAGAATCTGCAAGAATCTCTTCATCTTTTCAGCGAGCTGTGGGAGCATCTCTTGATGAAGAGTTGATTTTGGCTGTGGGGACCAGCTGTATGAAACACAGTGCAACATCTTTAGTGGTAAGCATTTTAAAGCTGTAGTTTGGGACTTTAAGACTAGTGTCGTGTTGCTAATGGATACAGAGAAAACACGCTCTAGCAATTCAAACTTACAAATCTTTTTCCACCAGGCACAAGGGAGTACTGCTGCACAGGTGTAACCGGTTCTACCTGACCCGCTCCGAGCGGGATTCGAACCGTGGTCTCCAGCGTGGGAGGCGGGTGCTAACAAGGAGGCTAAAAACCGTAGCCTCTAGAGCGCCTCTTGAGATCAGGGGAGTGAGATTTACACACACAGTTTTTACTGGCCTACGACAGTTTCACAGGCACCACAGTGGTTTCTTTCCAGTGGTTCCGGGCCCAGTGGTTCCTGTCTTTTTCAAGGCCGCCCTGATTCCAGAGCTCCTTTGGCCGTTCCAGAAATTTCTGTCATCTACTACTTATATTCCTGTTGTGGTCGCAGAGCTTGTTGCCCTAGATGTTCCTTCTACAAAAGTTCCTGTCTTGGACAACCTGGATCCCAAGCTACCCATCAAGGCTGATTAGTTCCTAGAGCTCCATGTCTTGGTCGCCCCAGAAGTGCCTGTTATGGTATCAGTCAGAGCCGGTACTCTATGCAGCCTCAGTCGCGGGGGTCCCTGTCGATTCAGTGGATGCTGTTTCAGCAGACTGGGTCACAGAGCTGCTTGTCATGGAGGCCTCAGAGATTACTGTTATGGCCCCAGAATAACTGGAAAAACTCCAGAAGGAAGCAGTTTTACTGAAAATAAAAGATTTGTACCTTTGACAGATCTCCAATAATGAAGACTCTTTTAATAATGATAAATTATTTAGGTAAAAATTACATTTTTTAAAAGTATTAAACTGTTAATATAAAGCATAATGAAACGATAAATGTTTTATGACATAATAACATCATTGCCATGCCATCAGGGTGTTTCCCCCTCCTTTGGCCCGAAACGCTGATATAAGCTCCAACATCCCCACGACAAACACGGTTTTTCAAACCTGTCCTGGAGCATCCCCAGCACTGCACATTTTGAATGTCTCCCTCATCTAACACACCTGATTCAACTCATCAGCTCATTAGCAGAGACTGCAAGACCAGCACTGTGTCCCAATTCGCCTACTTACTACGACCTAAAAGTATACACTTTTTGTGAAGAAAAGGTATATACTTTTGAGTGTGTAGCAGAAGAGTTAGGCAGGTTCGACTTTGTCATAACTGTGTCTTTAATGGAAGCTCTGTCGCTTAGTTACGTGCATCCTGTCACCATTTAAACTGCCCTGTCAATCATCTTGTCACAGTTAAAATCCTCCACATTCAATTTAATTTAATTTCATACTGTATCGGAGAGAAATGTAGTAGCACGTTGATCTGCCATTCGTGGGTCTTTCATGGGAATCAGAACCCATGTCTTTCATCAGAACCCTCGTGTGTTTGTAATTTGCATAAAAGTTAATGACCAAACATATCTTTACAAAAGTTTACAATGCTGTTACAGATTAAATATTATGTGGATAACATTGAATAAATATCTTCTCGTCAGGTTATATACTGATTATTAATCACTCAAACCCCTTGATCTAAACCTCTCTACTTAACCATTGGACTCGCACATCCATCATGTTAGCAGTTTTTAACACATTTTATTCGTGTTAGTTCTAACTTAATCCTCGTCCAACGCGATATAGCAGTTAGAGTGTATCTTTGGAATACTCATTTTAACATTCAATTTGGGACACATTAAAGGGTTAGTTCCCCCAAAAATGAAAAGTCTGTCATTAATTACTCACCCCCATGTCGTTCCAAACCCGTAAGACTTTCATTCATCTTCGGAATATAAACGGAGATATTTTTGATGAAATCCAAGAGCATTCTGACCCCCCATAGACTGCAATGTAATCACCACTTTCAAGGCCAAGAAAGGTAGTAAAATCATCATTAAAATAGCTCATGTGACTACAGTGGTTCAACCTTAGTGTTATGAAGTGACGAGAATACTTTTTGTGCCCAAAAATCAAAACAAAATAACGACTTTATTCAACTATTTTTTCTCTTCTCTGTCAGTCTCCACGAGCTGTGGGACATTAGGGCAGGCAGGAGCTATATTAACCCGGGTCATCAATGCGAACTCCAGCGTCAGCAGACCCTGGCCTTCCTGCAATGACAAATGCTGCAATACATCCAGCTGAATGTCGATGTGTGCATGTGTGCAAGCCAATAAGATGTGGAACAGAACTGATTCACGCCGCTACTTACAACTTTCAGCCTCTTGTGTGTCCTGCCTTTAGATACATACTTGATGGCAACCTAGAAACCACAGTAAATCACACCTGACTAATTGTGACATATGACATTTACTAATATCAATTCTGAGAACATTTCTAAAGGCTGTTTGAATGAAGGAGGGAAGAACATGTCTTACTGGGAATCCATCAGACCTGCGGGTCCCTCGTCTTGCATGGACACGTTGAGTTTCATGGACTTCCATGGAGGAACCCTCGACGAGAAGACTGGGCGACATGTTATGCGGCAGGACCTTCATGCTGCTAACATTTGCTGTGAGTGAGCGCGGTGTCTTCCACCGGGACATCAAACCAGAAAACCTGCTGGTGAACCAGGACACCATGTAGGTCAAATTGATTGACTTGGGGTGCAGTGTGCTCATGAAGAAATCTGCCTTCAAAGTCTTCAGTGGTATGTGTTATGAACCGCTTTAATTAGATCACAGAAACGCATTCTATATATAGTCAACATGCTGTGGAAATATATTAATCATCAGACAACTCTTTTCTCAAGGCACAAAAGCGTACAGTCCTCCAGAGATCAAATTTGACGGCAAGTACCACACAAAGCTGACCTACCTACCAAAGCCTACCTAGTGTGGTCACTAGGGATCCTCCTGCTCGAGATGGTGTACGGGGATTATCCCACAGCCCACGACCTGTTCACCATCTGTGCGAACATCTGGACCAGTCCTGGCCTGTCACAAGAGATGAGATCTTCATCAAACAACAAAGATGGACAATTTGAATTCTAAATCATACGAAAAAGACCAATCGCTTCAAAGAGAGTGTGAAGTTAATAATCAGACGTCTGTCTCGTCTTTTTGCACAGAATGTTGCGACATTGCGCATGTAAATGTAATGCATTTAGACAAATAACACTGATTTATGTTTCTGTTTCAGGTCATGGAGTAAAACTGAGAACATCAGCAAACAACTCCTGTCATGGCCACCCTGTTGTTCTTAGTCAGCTTTGCCTCTGACTGCTGACATGAGTGACCTTTCCATCCCTCCACTTAGGCATCAGTCTTGTCCTGGTATAGCGTCTGGCGCCTTGACTTGAGGCAGCAGTATTTGCGTCTGGTGGTATTGCAAGTCAAATTTGCAATACCACCAGATGCAACTATTTCAAATTATCTTACACATTTTCACACAAAATCGTCCCCTTGGAATTATAAGGTTCTATCTGCGTTCTGAGCAGTTTTGAGATATTGAGCTTTAAAGTTTTTGCATTCCATTCGACTGTGTAGAAAGAACCTTTTTATTTTCTAAAAAAAAGGTTCCAAAATGTACACAACTTAAAAAACAACATCACAAAAGTGGTCACAGAATAAGAATATGTGAATAACAAAATTTTGACAAAAATGTCAGATAGAACCTTATAATTCCAAGGGGACGAAATGTAAAATAAATTAAGACATTGTGTAAGAAAATGTATAAAAGACATTTTGTAAGAAAATGTATAAAAGATTTTTTTTTAAAGAAAATTCATAAGAATATTTGTACAATAAATATTATTTTACAAGACAATTTATAAGAACATTTGAAGGAAAATGTACAAGACATATTGTAAGAAAATATGTAAGACATTTTGTAAGAGAATTTGTAAGAAAATGTATAATAAATGCATATTTATATTTCACTGTTCCCTTGTAGAGTTTCATAGTACATTTCTCTGACATCGCTGCCGTGACCCCAGAGCTCCCTGTCATGAACTCTGACCAAACATCTACTGTCATCTGCCATATCTCACTATATATGACCACAAAAAAATATATAACCATTCAAAATAAAGATTAATAATAATAAACATTATAAATAGGAGCAAAAACACTAAATTAAAAAAGAATCCCAAGGTGTATTTATTTATTTACTACAATTAGAGCAAGTGCTTAAGAGAAAAACTGGTTACAGAAATCTGTATTTGTATAACTAGATCAGTAACCATTATCTCAAGTTAATGAAACTTCCACACTTACAAGAGCTGTGCTGTCTTAACTATACTATCTCATCTTATCTGTGCTATCAAAGGCAGTGCGAATTTAGACCATTTTAGGGGTTTGAATGGATCTTCTTACTGCAGGTGCAAAAACAAAGAAACAAACATCCAAACAACAATAAAAATGTAGAATGTGACACAATTAATACATTAAACAAAGTTATACTGAAACATATGCCTATTGTAATACGATTTGTTATTCCTGCTCATAAATTGTAGATAAATAACATAATGCTTCAGTTTTCCTACAGACCATCTGGAATCATTTTTTGACACTCCCACAATTCCAGCATGTAGAGAACCTGGTTGCATCCAACAGGAGGTTGTTTAAAGTAGAACTCCCTATTTAATTACACTGTAATACAGTACATTACACACATGGTGCATCAATGTGTAGAGCATTAAGCAGTTATTGCTGCAAGAAATGAGTAAATTACAAACTTTTCAATACTAATTGTAGATTTGACTTGTTTATAATTTTGAAAAATATATTTAAAGGGATACTCCACTTTTTTCGGAAATAAGCTCATTTTACATCTCCCCCAGAGTTAAACAGTTGAGTTTTACCGTTTTAGAATCCATTCAGCCGAACTCCGGGTCTGACGGTACCACTTTTAGCATAGCTTAGCACAGATCATTGATTCTGATTAGTCCAGTAGCATTTCTTTCAAAATGACCAAAGAGTTTCAATATTTTTCCTATTTAAAACTTGACTCTTCTGTAGTTAAACCGTGTACTAAGATCGACGAAAAATGAAAAGTTGCGATTTTCTAAGCCTATATGGCTAGGAACTACTCTCATTCCAGCGTAATAATCAAGGAACTGTGCGGCTGTACCATGGGTGCAGCAGGCGTAATGATATGACGCAGCGCCTGAAAATAGTCCCCAGCTCGGTAACTTCTTCCAACGTGACCGGGACTAAGTTTGTCTAACCTATTAGACCTATTTTCAGGCGCTGCGTCATATCATTACGCCTGCTGCACTCATGGTACAGCCGCACAGTTCCTTGATTATTACGCTGGAATGAGAGTAGTTCCTAGTCATATAGGCTTAGAAAATCGCAACTTTTCATTTTCCGTCGATCTTAGTACACGGTTTAACTACAGAAGAGTCAAGTTTTAAATAGGAAAAATATTGAAACTCTTTGGTCATTTTGAAAGAAATGCTACTGGACTAATCAGAATCAATGATCTGTGCTAAGCTATGCTAAAAGTGGTACCGTCAGACCCGGAGTTCGGCTGAATGGATTCTAAAACGGTAAAACTCAACTGTTTAACTCTGGGGGAGATGTAAAATGAGCATATTTCCGAAAAAAGTGGAGTATCCCTTTAAAATGTATGAACTGATAATCCATTGACACTAGAGGGAGCTGTTCACACAGTCTAGTAGGCTATAGGTTTAGAACTTCTTGTAAGTGATGTTGTAAATGTGTTGAATGTTAATATAGGCTAAGTTATTATAAAGCGATACATATGGTTTACAGTTAATAAATATACAGTAGGTTCTTTTTGAATTATCGACAAGACAATAGTTTTAAAAGACATTTTATGATAAAACCAGGTTGAGAGTTGTAAAAGGCCAGGAAAAGATGCACATACGGTAGACATGCAATAGCTATGCATCTTTACTGCTTTAAATATAGGGAAGACCGGGTATGGTTGTAGCAAGGGGAGAGCTGTAACACCACTAATCGGGGATAAGCTAATTTCATTTTTCCTCCCAGATCCCATATGAGTGGTTGTCTAGGCTGTAAATAGGTACATGCAGATTTTATGAAGAAAACATATTTTTTTTAGGTAAGAATATATATATATGTATTACTAAAAACTAAATTTTATTTAGTACTTTAATTTTTGCAGATAAAATCATATAACTTATGTTACATTAAATTGCATTTTCTCAGGCAAAATATGCATTTTTAACCTGCTAATTTCAAACCATTATGCTAATATTGCTAGATACACATTGGCTGATTGTAGCACATGTTGGAACACAAGATTTAAAACCATCCACAGTTTCTTTTTAGTAATCTTACAGAATGTCTAGACAGTGGAAAAGACAGATAGATGTGTGCTGGCCAGTGTTTTATTTTTATTTAATTTTTTTTTACAGAACCAATGAGGTTTAAAAAAAGGGCAGATGAGTCAGATCAGTTGCGAAGACAATGTTGAAAGTCAGTGGTGAGGTTTCTGAGAAGTCAGACTAAAAATGTTATGTTGTCTGTATGGAACTATTTGGCAACTCAAAGCCAAAGAAAATGTGGGTAAAATGTGTTAACAACATTCATTTGTCATCACCATTGCTACTCTGATTGAAAATATTCACACAGACACAAAATTACATTTTATTGTATTTTTTAAGTTAGATCTACAGGTCCACTGCAGTTGTGTTCATTAAGCATAAATATACTAGACTAATTTACAGACAAATCAGTGGAGTAAAGTATTTGAGTAAATGTAATTAGTTACTGTACTGGAATTGGTGACTTGTAACTTGCAATTGAGTCGTTTTTGCTGTAAGGTACAGTATATGTACTTTTGCTCATGGTCAAACAGTAAGTGGATTTGTAACAAAGGCACACCATGTATATGATATCAACTCATAAGGGCTGTGATATTATTGCAGAGGTTTGAATTGGTGCCTTGAACAAATGTGGATACTTTGTATAAAAGTTTGAGCGCTGTAGCTCAAAAGTTCTGTGAGTTCCTAAAGCAAAAAGTGTTACAACTACCGATCTCCCCCTACATTGGTTCACATACATAACAATACTCCACTGATCTTACTAAAGAATCAAAGTTGCACAGTACATTCAGAATAAATGCAAGGGCATATTTAATCAGTATTGCACATTTTTATTCACATGTACCTTCACAAACAGTATGTGGTTTAACTGATAAAAGCATCCTTCTATTCTGGGGGAAATAATTGTACAAACAACTTATAAAATGTAATCATATAGGCCTACAATACTGACATGACAGAATTTCTAAGGGAGATGGCATATCCCTTGGCATTCGAGGGAGTGTTTTAGCACTGATGATTTGTACAGTACAGGACATGTTTACACAATTTTTCCTTTTGCATTGTTCTCTCAGCATTGATGTAAAGTCGTTGCTTAAATGTGGAATCTTTCTATTGTTGCAATTAAGATATATCAGAATGTTTATCATATGTAGAATATCAGTATTGTCTGGTCAAAAACATTCTGATTTCCTGCAGAAATGTTTGCAAACAGGGATCTGCATTGGGCAGATGTTATCATTGGAAAGGTAGCGGGTCGGGGCTTTTGCTTGTGTGCTTTGTTTCAGTGTACTCAAGGTCCTGTGGTTAATTGCCACTGATTGGATAAGGAGGGAGAGAGCGAGAAGGATCGCAAGGGAAAGGCAGCTTCAGCATCAACAGAGTGGTGTGGGGGTGAATGGGAAAACCAGATACCTACAAGCCCTCCCATAAATCCAATTGCTGGGCTATCTCCGTGACCTTTGACCTACCACTGCTACAGTTACAGCACTGTGGTAGTCATGGCAGCTATATGATCAATAAAGCCATGAGGATGACATCATTGCAATGTCTTACGTGCTCTCAATTCTCAAACCCTGTCACTATTGTAACAGCATTATACGTACCTTTAAGTTGTGGTTTCTATGCTTTGATTTTTTTGGTTACACTCTTTGGTAACACTTTATTTTATGGTGTCATTGTTACACCTTATAATAACGTGTTGTAATAACTATAAATTATGCACAATTACATGCAACTATCCCTAAACCAAACCCCAATCCTAACCCTAACCCTACAGTAAGTACATGTATTTTATCATTATTACACAGTACTCAAATGCATAAACTGACACCTTAAAATAAAGTATGCCACTATTTTATTGTGTCCTTATTACAGTGTAACTATACAGTTAATTAAAGTTAGGATTAGGGTTTGGTTTAGTGTTAGTTGCATAATGTAATTATGCACAATGTACTGTTACTCTAACGTGTAACAAAGACACAATAAAATAAAGTGTTAGAGATGTTTTGCTATGTTTAGTATCTTTATGTTTTTAATGGGCTGGTGGGATTCACTGTCTCTTTATGTTATTAGCTCAAGTTTATAGCGCACACATTTGCATTGTAGAAGTCCTGTGTTTAACATGGTTTGCAGATGGAAATGAGTTTAGGGTGGATCTGGTTTTTGTTGTAATATAAGCTTCATGGTGTGAATGCTGAGTTATTCTCTTGCTAACTGTTCTAGTCTTTCTCTTCTGTTTTATTTGGCATTAAAGTGCATATACTATTATTCTGTTCTAAGAAAAGCAAATCAGACATGGAAGCTTTGTTTACAGCCGGAGCTATTTTCACCACACTGATCTCTGTTTAGAATACGCCACAGGAAAGGATGATGTCAGAGGACTATCGCTTACAATATCTCCAGATGGACGCAGCACCGCGGCTTTTGTCTCTTGAGAAATTACCTTACAATGTTGCATTGAAGGAACATCTGTGAGATGGGAATAAAAATATCTTCATCTTCAAAGTTGCATGATGTAATGCAGGATTTATATTTGCTGATCATGCAAACAATAGCACCACTAACCCTGACAAATGAACAGAGAGTGTTAGTGTATTTGTTGTAGCCTTGGTGATGTTATTCAAGTCTATAGCATTTTAAAGTATAAATTATGTGAGTTCATGTTTTGCCTTTGTATTAGTCTACAATATTACGACATTGCTCATATGAGTTGATTTGTCCTGTCTGGGGTCTTGTGGTTCCAGATGAGTCAATTAACTGGTTGAGAAACTGACCCAGTGATCTGCTCTACTATCTGACGTAATGTCTTTATTTCTTCAAAAAGACCATCATTAAAGCTCAGAATAAGGGGAAATTTCGTCAACTGCTCAGTTGAGTAAGTGTGTGTGTGTGTGTGTGTGCATGCATGTGCGTCTGTCTGTAACCATAGAGAATGGTATGCATGTACAAATAGTCAGTCAACAAACTTCTTGAACTACATACATAAACACCACGAGCCATCATATCAGAGAGTATACAGATGCCTTTATGTAAACTTCCTACGTAAAAAAAAAAAAAAAAAAAGGTTCCATTTACAGTAATAAACCAGCAGCTGCGGTTGCCAGAAATAATGTTAATATCAATCTTCATTAAATGTGATAACTATACCTACCATTATAATAAAGGTACTAGAGAAAGCTAAATGATGAATCACAGCTCATTATAAGTGAGCTGTCCATAAAGCCTGGCCAATACTCGTATAGAGACAGGATTACACACAAAGACAAAACACCATCAGGGTAACACACGACACACTGTGAAAAGTGAGCAGTTGACTCAACTTTAAATTATTAAGGCAACAGGTTTCCTTACTTTTTTCTAGTCAAGTCAATAAATGCAATAAACTAAATTACATAACATTATATCAGGTACTTCTGACAATGTGCTTTTATTGTTTTTTACTATAAATTTCATTTTTGTTTTTTTTCTGTTCACTATTAATAATATAATTTACTTGCAAAAACTCTAAATTTAATAGTATTTTACTGTAAAATTAAAGTTCAAACATTTAAAATGTATTTCACATTTTTTAATAAAAAATAAACACTTTTTTACAGTGTAAAGCTAAAGTTTATTCACTGTAAAAAATTTCGAACCCTCCCAAATCAAAAATTTCAAGTGACCGATAACATCTAAATTTTTCAATTGGCCCAAGTGAAATTCTGTAAATTATTAAATTAAATTTACAGAATTTCACTTGGGCCAATTGAAAAATTTAGATGTTATCGGTCACTTGAAATTTTTGATTTGGGAGGGTTAGAAATTTTTTACAGTGTTGGTAATATAATAATGGTAATATAATGTATTGTTAAATAATCAGATATGTGATAACTTTATATTGCATCAATATATCAATGACGTGTTTGCAAAACCGTGCTCAATGGGCTTTTTATCACTGAAATGACAAGGACGACCTTGGTAAATACTTTTACACTAGCGTGGTCTTCAGTATGCAAGCCCTCCACCAAGTGACCATGGCAGCTGTTCCAGCCTCTTGAGCCTTGTGCAAAGCCCCACAATTGTCCTCTTATTCCTCTCTCCACCCTGGGGTAAGGCAGACCACCCTCCTAGCAGCCATGGGGATTGCTGATGGTGGAGAAAGGGGTTAATTCTAGCCAGGCCAGGGTGAGGGGCTTCATCTTACACACCGCCCATTTACAAATAACATAATGTCCATTTGAACAAATGCCAGTCAACAAAGTTGTTATCCTATCAGGGAGGAAAATAGGAGGCATGGTCAGCTGTCAAGGCCGCTGTGCTCTCTCATCTCTTAACCCGCATACCTTCGGAAACTATTGCCGTTCTTTAGGAACTCAAAATCTGAGAGAGCTGGAAAAGGTATATTTTATAGTATAGTTAAGGCATTCAAGGAATAACAACTTGAAATAACAAAGGAATATTCCCGATTGAAAAGTATAGCTAAGCGCAATTTAGACTAAATTTAGACTTGGCCCTATACTTCTGTTTTAAAAAAAAATAAAGAAGCTAAATCTGAGTTACAGTGAGGCACTTACAGTACAGTAGAAGTGAATGGGGCCAGTTTGTAAATAGCAGAATACTCTCTGTTTCAATTGTAGTCACAAGACTTAATTTGCAATTTATCACGACTTGTGAATGTGAACAGAATCACTAACTCAACTTTTATGGATAGTCATACAGCTTTGTTGCCACGATAATGCCCAAAACAAACATAAAAAAATAACAAGAACAACTTTACAGCTCAAATAACACACAAGTTTTAACAGAAGTGCATTTTTAAATGATAATGAAATTGTATTTGTTTCATAACTTTGCAACATTAATACCATTGTTTTCTTATTGCTGCACTCTTAAAAGTATTGGTATGGCATTAATGGTTCCCTGAAGAACCTTCAACATCCATGAAACCTTTCCATTGCATAAAATAGATGGAAAAAGGGTTTTCAGATTATTAAAATGTTCTTCACTCTAAGAAAAAATGTATTGCAGTGTAAAATGAATAATTTGTTGATTTATGATTAAAGTTTTTTTTTTGCTTTGACTGTTTAGAATTTGTTTTGTGTGTTATATGTTTATGTCAAATTTGATGTGAAATTTTAGTGCGGCCATCTTGGCCAGGAAAAATAAAGGATAAAAAAATAAAAGAACTGGCCACTGAAAGATTCTTTGGGGAACCAAACATGGTTCTTCTATGGCATTGCTGCAAAACCCCCCTTTAGTGTGTGTGGCTGCTTTGAAACAATCTGTATTGTATAAAGAACTATGTAATTCAACTTGTGACTTGACTAACACAAGCAACAAATTAACGTGTACTCATGCAGGTGGCTTTATGGTCCGTGGCGTATAAGGTTCACAGGATAAATAAAATAAAAGCCCTTGGAGACAGTATTTAAATATTACCACTCCAGACATTATTTCTAGAAGAGCAGGAGCACGGTGTCAATGGAGGCGCCTGTTTGAAATGCGAGCTGTCTGATTCTCTGCCATCATGCTTAGCATTACTGAAAACACCAGTGCTGTGCCAAAGACCGCTGATGGCACCAAAGCACAAAATGAGTTGCATACAAGCAAGCACACAGCTTGGCTCCCCAAAAAGAAATGAAAATACTACTGATTTAGACCGTCTCTTTAGGTCGAGCCTCAGGTTTTGTATACTGTTCCTCGATAAGCAGAATGTGGGCATAGTTTTTCAGCACTACCTCACATTCCTATGGCACAAGCGTCCGGCTCCATTGTGATGAGGGTGAATGGAGACTCAGTGGCAGAGGTGAGAGGCCCTCCTACGACCTCTCCTCCCTCCTCAGCAGTGGGTGATACTATAAGACAAAAGGACTCAAATCGAAAGTGCACCTGACAGCAGCCCAGTGGGAGACAAGATGAGCATTGTAGTTTTCTCGCTCATTAAGGAGGCGAGTTTATCCTTAAAGTTAGGTGTATGCCATTAAGCAAAACAAATTTCATAAGACATCCATAGTGTTTGAAAATACATGAGTGTCTGTCTAGTCCTTTTCGTGATTTAAATACAATACGTTCAGCTGCTAGATATGCTTTGATATGATTAGCATTGTGATTGTAGACATATTGTTTTCCTGTGATTGGAAAACTTCAAATGTGTTATTTTGAGTTAGTCTCGTTGAATTTTACATCCCCATCGCTACTTATTTATAGCCTGAAGAAAACTGAACAAGTAATGTCTAAACTGCAGCTTCTTTAATCAAAAATTAGGTAAACCAAAAGAAAAAATAAACATAGCCTAATCTCATTAACCAACAGAAATTCATAAATTAAAGCAATTATGCGACCACTTTTGGACATATAAGAACTATTTTAGAATTCTGCACACTTTTTGAAACGCACTCTCGGCTAGCAGTGTTTTCCCAGATTTCACATTCACGTGCAGCTTACTCGCGCCTCACTCAGACATTCTGTCGCCAACCGCGTGACGTAATCTGCGCTAGCAGCACTCCTACTCTCGATAGTCTCCTTCCGCCGCCGCCGACACAGATATTATAGTTCCACTCAGAAACATAATAAACCTGTATTGTTAATGAGGAATAAATCGTTTTACATGAATATATGACTGCTTAGATTGATTCTTGACATTAACTGCCAAACTAACCTTGAGGAGTTTCATGAAGACTGTCTTGAATGACATTCATTGATTTAGTTGTGCATTTCGTTTGTAGAAAATATAGGCTAATTGACTTTCTACAGGGATGATGGATTGTCATTTTCTCGTTTTGTTTTTCATCTTGTAATTCAGAGTTTGTGATTGATTGGCTCTACAATGTAAAAATAATTTTTTTCTTTTCTTTTTTTTTTTTTAGTAAACGAAACTTAAGATAGGCTACTGTTTTTCCAATTGATTTGACCAATGCATTTTAATTGACAACATTAAAAATATGTTTGACCTATCTGTGAAAAAAGTTGTTTTGGAGTAAGTAAAACTCAAAGAATATAAAGTAAAAAATAGAATGAGTTGAGATTCTTACAGTGTAGCCTATGCGAGAAGTTCTAACAGTTAATGTGCATTTTTTGGAGAGAATAAAAGTCTTGTGGATTAGCACATTAGTGACTGTGTTGCTTTTTTTCTTTTTTTATCTATTTTTTAACCAGTATTTAAATGAATAAAATTAAAAAATAAAACTAAATTTAATAATTGTGTTATCAATAAAACATATAGGCTAAATATAACACATAAACAGATTTTAGATTTTTAAGGCACTTATAAAGACACCATGTAAATCAGTCAACACAATATCTAAACATAAAGCATAAAGGGTAGGCTAAATACAGATGGGATAGGCTATTAATCGTAGGCCTAAATGTTGCCTTCAAAATGTGCACATTTAAATGGCATCTGTCTGTGTCGTAATGGGATTAACTTAATGCTGATTTTTAGTAATGGATGAATTTTTACAAGTTGTCACACTATCTGTATTCCCCCTACTGCAGACTACTGCACAGTGATCATTTCCATCAGGTCATGTAGAAGTATGCTGTGCTTGAATTAACAGCATCACACTGAAACGCTCATTGCATGGTTTTCCCATGGTCCTATCCAGGACAGTGCCATGATGGACCGCAGACTAGCCTCTTCGGGCCATAGAAAGAGTAGGCTACATTGTTACAATGTTACATAATTCATTCCACAGTACTTTGAAAACGTTGAATGTGTAAAAAAGTAGGACTTGTTAGGACTTGCGCACCGCCCCTCACTACATCCCGCGGCGTGATACGAGTTCAGCGCGGAGGGTGCGGCGGTCCGCGACACACTGACGCCAGGCGAGAGCACAGCGAGTCTTGTTGTATGAATGCTGTGAAGGATCGCGTCGAGGTGGCGCACAAGGTACAGTAAACTTTACTTTTATATTTAAACGCGTCAACAAACTGTGAAAATACGAACGGCACGTTTGTGAATGCCGCTTAGAGGAACGCGCAATTTATAACTTCTTACCTAGTGTTTCTCACGCGTTTGAGATCAGTATGAAGCATACAACTTGGTTGTTCTTCATAACAACTCAAGAGAGTAAATCACTCAGTGTTTGCTATGGTTCATGTGCTGTGTCTGCACATCAGCCTGTTGTTCTCACAGTTAACTTATGCTGTTTGGAATGCATAAAGTACAATTGTGTTTGACTGTCACATGATGTTTGTGCTGTTGTTGATGTTTTGTTTTCTAATCAGGATGATAATTCAGTCATTGACCTTTCTTGATTATTAAATTGTATAATCTGTATACATTATTTATTCATTATACTCCATTTCGTGCTTTACCACCCACTTCTGTTTATTGTGCAGTTGGAGGGGATATTTTTTGAGTGCTCAAAATGGCAAATCATACACATCACTTACAGTGAATATTTGCCCCCGTACATGATGCATGCAGAGACTGTGAGACCTGAGCCACATTTCCTGACATCATTGAAGATGACATATCAGATTACTCAAAGGACAAGAATTTGTCCTTGTCCATGATTTGCTTGGATTGTTTTATTCTGACACATTGTGTGTGTGACAGACATAGAAAATGAGTGTGTGTGATTGTCTAATATCAGCTTAACTTACTGTAATGTTTGGGGGAGTTGTCTTTAGACACAGACCACTTGGTGGACAGAGATGAGCAATGAACCTCTGTTACATTGTATAAAATTGAGTGTTGCTGGCTGGCCGAATATGTATACAAATACAGTAGGCTACATTGCAAATCCATTAAAATAATTAAATGTACAGATACATTATACTTGTACATTACATTTGTATACATTACAACAACAACAATAACAACAACAACAATAATAATAATAATAATAATGAAAACAGCTTAAAATTGGGTTGAGCAGGGGGTCTGCCAATTACTTACATTATACTTGTATATTACATTAAAACAGGTGAGACAATGAAACTTTAAGCTGAACTTTAGTATCTTAATGTTAGCTTTTATTAAAAAAGAAATTCCACAAATTTTAGTTTGAGATCAAACAGTAAATACAGAGACCCCTGATCTACCCAATTTTGAAAACCAAATCTTAAATGACAGGTTTGGACAGTGACCTACAAATTGTATGTATTTACTTTACATTTTTACATAAACTAATGAATCTTTTGTTTAAAAAGTTGTTTTCAAATAATGATAATATAATAATAATAATAATAATAATAATTATTATTATTATTCAATGTCCACTATTAGGCCTATGTGTATATATTTCTTCACAGACCCTAAAATATGTTTTAATTATTATTGGAATTTTTGTTGTTGTTGCTGTTATTATTATTATGAGGAGGAGGTAGATATCCCATAAATAAATAAACAAAAACAAAACAAAAAAACATTATCCTATCTATCCATAGGCATAGGCCTAGTTGGAATCAATCACACAATTTAATAATGTACATCATAATATAAGACATCTGACAGGCATTTTGTTCTCAGACCATCATAGTGTCCTTGCTTTCTGTTTGCAAAGTGTAAAGTGAATGTATCCATATCTTGCTCGGGTCTGTATATGGACATACCATAAGTATGTATTTAATGTATTTATGTATCTAAATTTGAAGATCTACATGCCTTTCCAATCATTTGTTTTCCATAAGTGTAACAGGTTAACCATCTTTGTATAATCTTGGTGGTTTCTTGGCTCTGCGAAACTCTGCAGTGGTTCACAACATACTGAGAACAAATGATTAGCCATCAGTTTACATGAACCTTGGGCCAGTTTGATTTAAATGTGGCATCACAGGGAGTTTGAAGCGCACTTGCTCTTGGTCTGAGAGTCTGTCTCTCTCACTCTCGCTTTTCTCTTTATCCCTCCTTCTCCATTTGTTCAACCCCCAACCTTTTTTATTTTTTATTGGAGAACATCGCAATTGAGCTGGTGCTTAATGGAGGGCCCAAGATCCAGCCCTTGATAAATAATGTAAGTTCTTTATAATGCAGAGTCCCCTGGGAGGACCGAGAGAGCATCATTACT
This sequence comes from Rutilus rutilus, assembly GCF_951802725.1. NCBI lineage: Eukaryota > Metazoa > Chordata > Actinopteri > Cypriniformes > Leuciscidae > Rutilus > Rutilus rutilus. The sequence continues at coordinate 31,187,938 of NC_140210.1, read as the reverse complement.
GCCTCCTAAATTGATTAACGGCACTGAACCAGCGCAAAATGATACATGGATATGATGCGGGGGGTCAAGGCTGTCAAAGTTGCGTGATGGGAGCCACATTAGCTCTGCCTGCTGCACCAACCCTCAAGCTAATGCTAATATTTACATGCACTCAGGCCTGGAGTGCACTTGCTGAAACGTGCAATGATTGCATTTTAATGGCCGCCCTGCATTGCAAATGTAGAAACCGAAACTGCCGTTTTGGTCCGTTTGTGCAATTTTTCAAGCAGCAAGCTCACAGTTTACTGACAAGACCCCTTTACGCTCATCTCACCCTGCGCTCATTTAGTATCCACCAAATTTTGCATCCTATGGCCATGCACTAGGCAGTTGGCCCACACAGTGAACTTGCTTTTAAGCATTGGTTGTTTTGACTGGGCTCCAGACAGGCCAAACTAACATTGTCTGAGTCAATACAATGGTATATTGACCTTTTATGTAAGTGTGTGGTCAGACTAGTGGTCAGATTTTATGAATCCTCAATAAAATGTATCAATTCCCATCACTCCGACAGCCTTTGAATGCCGTTGCCTAGAGTTTAGGACTGTGGAATTCCTCTCAAAATGACATGGAATTGAATTAAACAAAACAGTTGGCTGGCAACTCGAAGACCTGTCGGTGGTCATCAAAGCATGGATCTAACCAGACAGACAAGAAGATCTTACCAAACCCAATGGGCCTGGTCTGAGAACAGTGTCTACGGTTGTTCAACCAGCACCTGCTGTAGGAATACCCAATCTGTGTGGTGTTTGGGTTTGGGAAGGGTGCTTTCAACATGTATGACAGCTTCCCTAAGGGAACAGCTGCATGTGTGTTTGAGTTTGAAGTGGCCTGCAGCCTTTGACAATGAGAAACTTGGGCTGCCTGTGATATGTAAAGATAAAGAGGCTCTTGATGTGTCAGGGAGATACTTGTCCCGCACAGGTGTTGAAGAGTTTCTCCGTCCCAACAAAGTCTTGTCATCAGAGAGAATCTAATGTGTCATAATATGTCCCTTGTAATATTGCACTGTCACTTTGATATCATAATCTCAATGTTGCTTTGTGACATAATTTTTTTCAGCCACTAAGTTTCTAATTAAAGTTTCACTTTAAAGGGCACCCATTATGCCCCTTTTTACAAGATGTAAAAGAAGTCTCTGATGTCCCCAGAGTGTGTATGTAAAATTTTAACTGAAAATACCCCACAGATTATTTTTTCAGCATGTTACAATTGCCACTTTTTGGGGTGAGGAAAAATGCGCCGTTTATGTGTATGTCCCTTTAAATGCAAATGAGTTGCTGCTCCCGGCACAGAGGGCGGTGCTTCAGGAGCTCGTGCTTCAGTGTCAGGACAATCTCATCTCACGGAATGGAAATGTCAGAACAGAAACTGTACTAGCAGTGTTCAGTTCGAACCGGAGTCGGACAATAATACCTACAGAGCCAGAGAATATATGCTGAATGGAGACAGAGCAGGTATATGTATGTCTTGCTTTTATCAACTATTAGTACAAGCCTGTTGTAGCGGACCTCGTCCGAATGATGGCCATAAAAATTATTATGAGTTTTATAAAGTTTATTGTACTTCACACAAAAGATGAAGCAAATATATACAGACCTTTTCGGTGGGTGCTTAATAAACTGGTAAACTTTATATCCGTAAAACAACTCTGATGAACTGTAATAAAGTGCGCACTCTCTCTTTCATTACTGCCGTGACCAGTATCACTCCGGAAACTGTAAGCTGGATCACAAACACAACAGTTGGTACAGATCCATCCTGGGGTCATAGGCGATATTGTCCCCACCACTTTTGAAACATCTCATGGCACGAATGTACCAATACGAACAATACATTCATTTAGTTCGTTTGTTAAATAAGAGGTGATCTAGCGCTGAAATGTGTTGTTTTTTAAATCAGTTGATCAAAGTGCTTGTTGCCGCTGCGATCAGTGGCGCGGATACTGTGTTCTCTTGTGGCTCGCACACAGTCTTCACTCGGTGGCTCGCAATGCGCTTCAATCCGTTGTGGAGACTCTATTCGTTCCGGTGAAATTACAAAACAAAATGCACACAAACGTGTCCCTGCCTGATATAGAACCACTGATAAACATAATCGGTTTTGATGAGAAAGAAAGAAAAAAAAAACTATATGAGTGCAGATTAGAACCCAGAACCTCTGACACGCTTGGCAAAAGTTCTGCCACTGGACCATTTAAATAGATGCTTAAAATTGTCGGATCTATTTATTTATTCACGTGAACATTCTCAGCACTAACAACATATATTAGACCTCATTAAACGACAAATTAAACCCAATGTACTATTTAAATCGATTGCTGGACATCGTAATGTTATTTTACATACATCTGATTAGGGCTGGGTACCGAGTTCGATACTTTTTAGGTACCGACCGAATTGCCTCGATACTATCGAGTATCGAAAAATGACTTGTTTTTCGGTACCAGATTTCGATACCTAAGGGGTTAACTCGTCAACGTCAGTGCTCAAACAAATACATATGAAATGCACAATGACACGCCTAAAGTCGCTCACGCACATACACACAAACTCTACACACACGAGACGCGCGGAACTCTCTGCGCACATACTCATATGAGACGCGCGCGCGCACACAAACTGTCCAGGCACATTCTCATATGAGACGCGAGCACACACACACAAACTCGCGCACATACTCAATGAGACGCAAGCACACACACTCACAATACCCTAAAGATGTGGAAAAGTCGATCAAAAGTGTGGCTACATTTCTCCAGGCTCGATGCCAACAGCGCGCGATGCAGTATTTGCGGTAAAATAATTGCTGCAAAGACCGGTACCGCGACAGATATGATGAAGCCCTTGACAGTGCACGGACTAAACATACGAGCAGAAAGTTGCATTTAGGTAGATTAGGGGCTTATTCCCTTCAAAAACAAAAGTAATCCCTCTTCAGCAGCTCAGATGTCGGGAGTAAATGACGACTGCTATGTTCATTCTTAAATCCAACAACAAAACAGCTAAATCGCTTCTGCTCCGGAGTCGAAACAATGGCGGACTGTGTACAGCTCACTCAGGGCTAATATGCTAATATGGCAGTGTCAGTCAACGGTAGTGGGCGGGGCTTGTGCAAAAGTACGTCACATTGCTCAGAATCTGAATACGGCTTGTAAAGAGACACTGCTTATGATTTATGGGGATTAAAAAAAAGCACTGGGTGGATTTTTATCATTATAGGGTGGTTGTGTACACACACTGCCAACACACATTTATGTTCAAACGTAAAAGTGAATTTTGCATAATAGATGCCGTTTAAGTATTATTACCATGTTATTACTACATTTACCAATTTTTATTATTTGACATTTCAAATGTTACATGAACTGCAGAAAAAACAAGAAAATGCAAGAAAAATATATAGATTTTTAAATTCATGAGAAATTATATAATTGTATATAATATATAATTATATGAAATGTATAAGATCATATACTTTAAGAATTGCCAGTATCAACTCTAAAACAGTCCAAATTTTTGAAAGCTTTTGTTTTTCATTTTGAATCAAAACAGCAGCAATGTTTTCAAACAAAATATATTAATTTTACTTGCTTAAACTTTCATGCTGCAATGGTTCATCAGTAGGTGTGAATATTCCTGTTCATCATATTTTTCAGTCTCAAAAGTGTGTGTGGGATATGGCAAGGGGATAAATAAAAAGTCATAAAAAAAGTCTGCATAACTTCATATGTAAAGCCTCACTTGATCACCGGATCAAAATTGAACTATTTTTAATGGTTGTATCTCTTTAAGAAAAGAAAAAAAAAGAAGAAAATATGATGATGATATTCCGGGTCAAAATGGTCCAGAATCAACTATTAAGGTTAATTACTTCTTCTTCTTCTTCTTCTTCTACTTCTTTTGTTGTATATTAAGTCCTATGAACATTACGCCTAAGCTGAGAACTGGATTGTTAAAAAAATCTACATGCATCAATCACATTAATCTAAAAAAGGATTAAGCAATAGAAGATTCCACACAATTTGATGCATTGGCAGATCTTTTATGGCATGAAGTATTTGCAAGCTCACCTTATTCCACAAGAACAGATGGAAAATTCCTCACATATTCTTCTTTTACCCATCTGTTACCTTCCTTCACTTGTCTTAAGAAGAAGCTCTGAGGAAAGAACTTGTCATGAATGTCTGCTAGAAGTTTTAAGTACTATTAGGATCCCTTGTGTTAAAAAAAAGACAACCCAAAAACCAACCAGAAAAAAAAAGAAAAAAAAGTTATTGCAGGTTAGTTGGGGATGCACTTCCTACCCTTTGCTCATCTCCTCCCTGACAACAGCAGAAGGTCCCAGGCTTTTAAATGAGCTTTTGGCTGGGAGATGATGCTAAATATAGGAGCAACTTTTTAGCCTCCCTGTCGCTGTGGTCCATGATAACAGCTACTACTCTCTCCTTCCCAGTTAATAAATAGCACCTGTTTTCATTTAATGACTCCCACTCCAATGTGCAGAGTTCATGCGAGTTTATAAGCCAAAGACATTTTGTGATTTTTGTTAAGACCATTTTACTGATAAAAGACTTTTGCTGTAAAACGTTCAGGCCATTGAATTAGAATATTATTGTTGAAACTGGTCAGTTCTATAGAGGCATTTGTGTTGTGATACGTTGCCCTGATTGTAACCTACATCAGACAAGCTTTCTAAAGTGAAACAGTAGCTGAGGGCAGTCATACTCACCGAGGACAACATTATTCTTAGCACTCAGCATTGTTTAAATAGCTGCTCTCTGATGTCACCTTTCTTATCTAGTGTTGATGGTCCAGAATAGAGTCAGTGGATAATAACACTTACCTGCCAGTCTGACTGATACAACCTAAAGTGGATTCATATCAATCACAGGAAAGTCATTGGCAAAAAACATATAAATAACTGTAGTCTTTATGTGTGGAAGGTGATGGGGAAGAAAGGAATAGGTATTGTCTAGAAAGAGCTAGAATAGTGTTTTGCAACTTAGAAGTGGTTCAGTTATCCTCCTTGAAGTGAAAGCGTCTGAATCTTACAAAATGTATTTCAGGCCTCTTGCTTTATTCCAGTGAGGATGCTATGCTGAACCATCTGGTAACTTCAAAAGAAGTGTGCAATCTTGCATTGTGCACTCTTATTTCCCTTCCCATTATCATTAATGCTGGTTAGTGAATGGCTGCCTTGGGATCCTTCTGAATGGACACTTTTATTCTTATCTCAAATGCGTTTCTTCTCTATTCCTAGAATGTTGAAAGGCTCCCTTTATTAAACTGTTTGCTCTTTTTGCCTGTTGACCACTTAAACAGTTAACTAGAACCTAGAATATGTTCCAAAGCCTACAGCGGTGTCTTGAATAGCATCCTGTAATAAGCTGTATCTTTACATACAGTATGAGGAAACTGATATGAGTCAGGAGGACATTGTTCAGTGCTATACAGCATCACTCAGCAGTGTGTCACGGCGGTATCGTTTAGCGTGCCGTATGAACACATCCCACTTCCCATATTTTGAAAGCCATTTCGAGAACTTACCGTAGAGCAGATGTAATTGGAAGCTCTGCCGTGTGACTCCAAAGGCAGCCATTCCGAGAAGCTGTAACATAATGATGTCATCATCAGTGTTGTCAGGGTAGAAGATGTATTGCGTCATTTGTTCTGGATTTGTGGAATTAAGACTAGAATACACTATACGACTTTTAAAATCTGAACACTAGGAATCATACGCTTACCAACTTTGGTTACAGAGGAAAAACTGGCAAAAAAAAAAACGACTGAGGATCACACACTACCAGACTCCTTTATTGTTCCGAACACAACAATTTCATGTAGAAACATGCGGCTCATTGCTAGACTGTAAAAAAAAAATGGACGTAGTGTCCGGTGACATCACCCGTAGGTTTCTGAAGAGAATTTTTGCCTGCAGTTGTCTTGAAGGGCAAAATTAGCTATATAGACCAAAACCACCTTTTGTACCAGGCTGTAATAAAAAGAAATTCTGCTGGGGGGTTAAGTCACTTCTGTGTTGGATTCAGGAGAAAGACCTGAAGGTTACCAGTTGTAGAAGACTTATGCCAAATTAAAAAACAATATGTGGTCTAAAATCAGCTCAAAATATCAAACATATTTCATATCCTCTAACTGGATGGAATCATAGATAGCTGACTTGTTGCCTTGCGGACCTATTAGGCAATGACTTCACAGGCAACGTTTGTGCATGAAGTAGGTAACTCCTGAAACTGATTTCAGACAGGCTTCTAAGGCAGCATAACAGTAAACAAATCTACAACAAAATAGAGAGAGCTTTGGTGATAACTAAGTGAATATTTAATTACTACAACACTAATTTATTCCTAAAAATGAAAACAAAAGTTATAAAAAAAATGTTGTTCAAAAACATACATTCACGCACTAACTGACCACAATGCGCTACTTTCTGATGCCATTTTATTTTTAGTTCAACTGTCACAGTTGAAGACACAGCAAAGTGGGATCTTGTTGCCAATGAAGGATACATCTCTGCTGCCTTCAAAAAAGATTAGATCATTAGACAGGATGTGATTCGGACATTCCTTGTTGCCTTCCTACTTTACAGCATTTTTCAGCTTTTGGATGCGGCAATAATCTGAAGCTATGTGAGTCTGTATGTGATTTTCTGTAAATCTGTTAACTCTGACTACCCAATATCTGCAGGCTGGATCTGGCAACTAGTGTCGACTAGTTCAGACTGCAAATCGGGGCAAAAATCTGGGCAAAGTCATGTAGTGTTTTCCAGCCTTTAGTGTCAGTACTGGCACCTCTTAAACGGATCCCAAAGTAATGTCTGACTGCGTTGTCTCTCTTTACAGGTGCACTTGACAATCTGACCTAACTGTGAAACAACACAACTTTCAACAATACCCTTGTTCATGTGTCGCTGTGGTTGAGTTTTTGATTCTCTTTGAGGAGGTAGAGCAGAGAGTCCTTGTTCCTGTGTGGTGGAATTCTACGGAGTAAGTGTGACAACGTTGGCTGGGGCGCACGTGGCGCCACAATGAGCGTCATCTCGCTCTTCTCCTTCACCAGCCCGGCGGTCAAGCGACTGCTGGGCTGGAAGCAAGGTGACGAAGAAGAGAAGTGGGCAGAAAAGGCAGTGGATGCACTGGTCAAGAAGCTGAAGAAGAAGAAGGGTGCTATGGAGGAGCTGGAGAGGGCACTCAGCTGCCCCGGTCAGCCAAGCAACTGTGTCACTATCCCTCGCTCACTGGACGGGAGGCTCCAGGTGTCACACCGGAAGGGGCTGCCTCATGTAATCTACTGCCGAGTGTGGCGTTGGCCCGACCTACAGTCGCACCATGAGCTCAAGGCCCTGGAGTGCTGCGAGTTCCCCTTTGGGTCTAAGCAGAAGGATGTGTGCATCAACCCCTACCACTACAAGAGGGTGGACAGTCCAGGTGAGTGACTGAGTTTGATCATGAGCAGTACATAATAGCAGCTGAGAGATACATTTGGATTTGGATTAATCTCAGTGACTAACATTTTTTTACCTGTTCCCCCAAAAGAGTCATTTAGATTTGTTCAATGACCCTCTCTGCAGGTTACATCATTCAATAGTTGGTGAAAAGGTTTGAATGAGTCATTGAATCAGTTTATTAATGAATAAATTATTAACAACAGGCATTCACTACTAACACTTAAGGCATATTTACACCAAGGATGATAAGTGTTTTAATAATAGGGAAGTCCACACCACAACTATAACGATAACTACAGGAACAATTATGGTTGGAATCAGTTTCAGATTTTTTTGCCAGCTAATGAATGACAAAATAATTGACAGCCAATCAGGATCCGCTCGACTTTAAAGAGCTCAAGCATTTAAAGTGACAGACAACATAACTGCAGCACACTCTTATAATAAACAGAATGTTACTGTCTATCTTTATAGTTATCCTTTATTATCCTTTATTAACAGATGTGTTTCCACAAAATCTTCCAAGAGACTCTAGAAATAGTGTTTAAGCATCATAAGCAGTTACCCCACAAATGACAACATCAGGTCGTTAATTTATTATCTATAAATCTGTTCCATTTTGTCAAAACTATTTTGTGAAAACAAAGACTCGTTCAGAGAAGGTCCAACTAATGAAATTCTCCTTGACAGTCCTTCCTTAAATGCTTGTTCCCCTAAGCAGTCATGTGCTTTAAAAGGGCAAGACTTCAGTAAACAAAAATTATGAGTCAGTGCATGGAAAGAAACAAGAATGATTCCTTCTCTTTACAGATACGCTCCAAAAAAACGCATTAATTCACAATCTAAACACAGGATTCCCACTGTCATGGAAAACCTGTAAATATCAAGTAATTTTAAAACTAATTTCCAGGGGTTGAATGCTGAAAAGTCATAGAAATCTATAATAGTAATATTTATGTAATATTCTTCCGCTTTAGGTAACTCTTAGTGATTTTAATCTCTATAAAATGTTATGACTGACAGCTGGAAATGTCACTGAAAAATCATGGAAAAGTCATGAATATTTATTGGCTTAAAGGTGTAGGATCCCGTAAACACAGCTAAACTGGACTTTGTTAGTGAGTCAGTTGTTAAAGCAAAGATATTTTGTCCTTTTGGAATATTTTGTTTGAAATAATTTAAAGGGATAGTTAACCCAAAAATAAAAGTGTTGTCATCAGTTTCTCAGCCTCGAGTTGTTGCAAATCTGTATGAGTTTCTTTCTTCTGTTGAACACAAAAGACGTTATTTTGAATAATGTTGGTAACCAGATAGTAGAAGGTAGACATTGACTTACATAATAGGAAAAAAATACTGTGGATGTCAATGGCTGTTTACCAACATTCTTCAAAATAACTTATTCTGTGTTCAACAGAGGAAAGAAACTCATACAGGTTTGGAACAACGTGAGGGTGAGTAAGTGATGACAGAATTTCATTTTTGGGTGAACTATCCCTTTAAGTATTATTATCAGTTCATCTTGGTGTACAGTTTTTCTGTTGAACTCCAGTTTGTATAAATTGCAAATCACTGGAAATTTCCACACAGATTTTCTCTTTCCTGTTGTTAATATTTACCTTTAGAAGAACAAGTGAGTAAAAGCACTCTTTCAGTGAATCCCATATGGATTATATAGCCCATATGTACCTTTGCCATGCATGTTCCTGAGTTTTCCTTTCCCATGGTTCCTGCAGATGGTCTCTTTCTTTTTATGTCTTTCCCCTTCCATATCTCTCTCCGGCCTCTGCCAGGTGCTTTTCTCATTTGTTTGATCCTGATACCACTTGAGAGAATCGGGTAGCATCGAAAACCATGGAGTCTAAAACCTTCTGTGCTGTGTGTGTGTGTGTGTGTGTGTGTGTGTGTGTCTGTCTGTCTTAATGGGAAACTAGAACATTTTCTTTACCTCTGCTTATGGTGAAAGAATGGACTTCAAATGCACAGCCCCCTTTTTGTTGGCTAAGCAGAAGATGAGGGTCAGCTGACAACACAGAAACAGCTGTCCACAGTATGTGTGTGTGTATATATGTGTGTGCACATTATGAGAGCAGGAGCAGGAAATTCCAGGCGGAGGCAGAATGAGGGCTTTGTTCAGAGTCTGTGTACACTTTTGTGTGTGTGTGTGTGTGTTGTGTGTGTGTGTGTGTGTGTGTGTGGTGGCTGAAACATGCAAACATGTGGCTGTAAAGAGGAAGAGTTTTACAGGAACTCCTGTCACCCACACAGACAATAGCAGGAAAGAGAGGTTGCCTGCCTTGCACACGCTTGCAGGCCTGTGGATATCTGGACACCTGTCTTTCCCCTCCTCTCCAGAATGCCAGCATGCTGGCCACATCCATTGTTTAACAGTACTCATTGCTATATCGCTAAAATACAAGTTCCCAGTCTCACTGAAAACAACTTGACAGTCTAAAACTATTAGCCTGTCTGAATGAAAAGGCTTGTGGGCAACATAGGTGGTGAGACGTTTATAGCTGAAAATCCACTTCAAAACACCAGTTACCACATTTTATTGCTCTACTATTTTTAGAGAGCATGTCTGTGTGTGACAACTGTGAATATGGCTCTTGGATGAGTTAGTTGTAGACTCTTGGATGTGATGGTTAATTTGTATATTACAGAAATACAGAAAATTGTGGACAACAAAACACCAAATATAATCATAAATAATTAAATGGATAGTTCACCCAAACATGAATATTCTGCTATCATGGCATTCCAAATCTGTGTTCATTTCTTAATTCTGTGAAACGAAGAAGATATGTTGAAGGTATATGTTTTTGTCCATACATTGAAAGTTGTTTTACACCCCATTGACTTTAATTGGATGGACACAATTTTTTTTCCAAATATCTTCTTTTCTGTTCCACAGTAGAAAGTAAGTCATAAAGGTTTGTAACTATATGAGGGTGAGTAAATTATCACAGAATATTCATATTTGGGTGAACTAGTGTTTTGATGTTCCTTTATGTTTATTTGTGGTTTTGAGTGTTCAATTCTTTACATGTACACTACATAATATTTACTGTTGAATTTTCTGTTTATTTAGCCAGTAGTGGCAGTAGTTTAGCCAGTAGTGGCAGATGAATTCATGTCTCATTCATATCTCAAAAGTGCAACGGATTCTCGTGTCACCTTCTCCATTCTAATTGCTTATGATTGGCATATTTCTTCTCTATTCCTAGTTCTGCCACCTGTGCTGGTACCACGAAACAGTGAGTTCAATGCGAAACTTTCTATGCTGCCACGCTTTCGTAACCCACTTCACCAGACAGAGCCACCAATGCCTCAGAATGCCACCTTCCCTGACTCCTTTCCCCAGCAGCCAGCAAACGCCCTACCCTTCACCCCGAACTCTCCAACCAACAGCTACCCCAGCTCGCCCAACAGTGGCACAGGCAGTACAGCCACCTTCCCCCACTCACCATCCAGCTCGGACGCAGGCAGCCCTTTTCAAATGCCAGGTGAGCTGCTCTTATGCTATGCGTCTTGCTTTCTACTGTAGTAGAAAATGTACACTACCGGACAAGGGTTTTGGGTTGGTAAGGTTTTTAAAGGCATGTCTTATGCATACCAAAGCTGCATTATTTGATCAAAAATAAAGTAAAAAGGTAAAACTGTGAAATATTACAATTTAAAATAACTAATTTCTGTTATAATGTATTTAAAAAATGTCCTGTGTTAGCAAAGCTGAATTGTTAGCATCGTTACTTTTCAGTGTTATATGATCTTTCAGTAATCATTCTAATTTGCTGATTTGCTGGTCAAGAAACATTTATTATTAATACCAATGCTAAAAACAGTTGTGCTGCTTAATATTTGTATGTAGAAATGTGATAATTTTTTTCAGGATTCTTTGATAAATAGAAAGTCCAAAAGAACAGCATTTATTTGAAACAGAAAACTTTTGTAACGTTATAAATGTCTTTATTGTCACTTTTGATTAATTTAATGCATCCTTGGTGAATAAAAGTATTAATGTCTTTAAAAAAAAATCTTACTGACCCCAAACATTTTAATAGTAGCATGGAGCACCTAAAGTTTTGCATTCCTCTGAGAAACATTTGAACACAAAAGCATTGACATAATTTTTCCTCCCATCTCTTTTTTTTTTCCTTCATCATGTCCCTTTAGGGGCTCCATACTTATGAGATTTCAAAGTTTGTTTTGAGACAGAACCATAAAGCACGGCACTAGCAATGACAAGGTCATGGGTTTGATTGAAAGGTTTGAAGTGCCTGTCAAATGTGTAAAATGTAAATAGTAATTAGGCTATATGGTTCTTTGATACATATAGAATAGTATTGAAATGATACCTTTAAGGTACTTCAAATAATACAATGATATTTTTTAAGGGACAGCAGACACAAATCAATATGACTTTCTGTAGTCTGCCATGTACTGTACTTCTAAGAAAAAAAGAAAAGAAAAAAGTTAATTGTAGGTCTGTTTATATTGTATATAAGTTATAAGTGTTGGATGGATTCTGTCGGATAATATTTATTTATCTACATCTGTTTTCCTATGTTTTTGGGTGTTGCTTCAAAAGAAACCCCTCCACCTGCTTATATTCCCCCAGAGGAGCCAATGACACAGGACTGTCCACAGCCAATGGACACTAACCTGCTAGTTCCCAACCTGCCATTGGAGATCAGCAATCGACCAGGTACACTCCATTTGCATCATAAAAACCCCCAAAAATAAGACGGCACACTAAGCTTCAGTCACTCCAGCAAAGATATTGCCTCTTCCTTACAGCCTGACATGGGCTGCTTAAAACTATCAGCAGCTGCCTGCCCACACTGCAGGTGCAGGAAGTCCACACACAAACATACTCTCATACACACACTCACAAAGTCACAGACAGTTCGACTTTTTGTCACTTAAAGGGATAGGTCACCCAAAAATAAAAAATTCTGTCATCATTTACTCACCCTCAAGTTGTTCCAAACCTGTATACATTTCTTTCTTCTGCTGAACACAAAATAATATTTTGAGGAATGTCAGTAACCAAACAGTTGATGGACCCCATTGACTTCCATAGTATATATATATATATATATATATATATATATATATTATTTTTTTTTTTTGCCATACTATGGAAGTCAATGTAGCCCATCAACTGTTTGGTGTTTTGGTGAACTATCCCTTTAAATCTGGTTTATCTGGCAGCAAAGTATGTGGCGTGATTATGAAAAAAAAAGAAAATGTTATAATTCTTTATTGTTTGATTAATTTCCTGTGTATTATTGTAAAAAAAAAGAGTTGTTCCACATCCTGCTCAATGTTATCCTTCAAACTGTGCAAATCGAAATCGAAAACCAATATAGCGAACATTTATGTAGGCTATGCTCTAAATGATGTGCAGAACAGGTTACAAATATAAAGTTACACAGTAAATTAAAAGTAAATTGCACAGTTAACTGTTAGAAGTTTGTAAGTTATAGCAAACATTTGAAAGTTTTTTCTAAAGAATGCTGTTAACTCCTTTAATATGGTAGTTCATTTATATTTACTTTTCCGTTTTAATTTATGCATGTTTGGAAAAATAGCCTCAACACAATGTTTAAAATATGTGTTCATGGCATTTTTAAACATCTCTCTAAAGAAAACAGCACTGCACTTGATCACAATCAATGACCCACCAATTTGTACAGTACAGAGCAAAAAATATACACTTTGCATAATAGTCAAACCTAGAGATGGGTATCGTTAAAAAAAATTCGATATCGATACCAATACCGATACATTGACTTCGAGACCAGTTCCTGGACTATACTTTTTTTTATACCAATTTTATGAAATCCGTTTTAACAAGATTACATTACATATTACCTGAAAAACTTTTCAGTGTTGACTACAAAGACGAAGTTGACATTGCCATCTCCACAGTATAGTGAACACACGCCAATAGAGAGAAATGCACCTTTTGTTTGGATTACATAATCAGAGTATTTGTTTTCGATTCGAATTGGTTCATTTAAAAGGAGACATTTCAAGCTTGTCTGTGAGGCAAGTAGCCTAAATGCAGAGTTTCGGTTAATTTGTGACGTACTCCAGGTCTTCTTGCAGTTGAAGACGGAGCACCTTTCTGCTCTTAAGTTTATTCTGTGCACTGTCAAGTGCCTCATCAGATTCGTCGTGTTGCCAGTCTAGGCAGCAATTATCGAATCAAATATTGCATCGCGTGCTGTTGGCATTGAGCCTGGTGAAATGTAGCCACACTTTTGATCTTTTCCACATCTTTTCCATCTATGGGGGTTGGGACGCTTACAGAATACAGCCTCACTTGTGAGCCACGTCTCTGAATGTAACCGATATAAACTAGTGTTTTTCCTTGATGCCTTGCCACAGCCAATCATGCTTGCATGCTTATTGGCTCATTGACGTTGACAAGATTAACCCCTTAGGTATCGAAATTTGGTACCGAACGCCAAGACATTTTTTGATACTCGATGGTATCAAGGCAATTCGGTCGGTGCCTAAAAAGCATCGAACTCGATACCCAGCCCTAGTGAAACCCAGAGTTCCACAGGAGGTGAGGGGTGTGTGCAAGGTGTTGAAATATTTGTGGAAGTTGGGGATGCGCGCTCAAGCTGCATCCTGTGCAGTGCTGTAGTGCACACTTCCATTGTGATAGGCTAATGGGAAAAGAGTAGACAAAACACACCTGTGGCCCAGTGTCACAGACCAGAGGAAGTTGAGAAGAAATATGCCATAGATAAACACATTTAACTCTCTTTGGGATTAGCACAGTAGGAACAGATGAGCTGTGGATATCAGAAAGAGGACATTTGAGTGATTGGTATTTTATGGGACCCAAAACAAGTTAACTTGCACTGTGGGGGGATTTGATACGGACAGCTATACCACTTCCCGGCGAGCAATAGCCGTCATTTCACTATCTAGGTTAATTATAGACCTGATATAGTCCGGCTATGAGTAACCCATTTCTAGCCAAAATAACCTTGAATTTGGTTACATGTCTTTTTTGCCAAAAATAACTTGCAAGATGTATGATATTCCATCATTTAAGCAAAGTCAACAGTGATTACAAGGTGTTTGGTTTCATTTCTTTGACATGTTCTATGCGTAGCCTGTGCGTCTATTCTTGGGCTATGGTTAGACGTCTATTCAATTTTCACTGACAGCCTAAATTTTTCCTTGTTTTAGCCTAGATGTCAGGGCTGCGTTTGGACGGCTATTAGACATCTTTTATGAGCAAAATTGCTTGCTGGGATGTATTATGCTGATTTGGTTGTATTTTGTAGGCCCTTGAATAGTGCATTCATAACCAATCACTGCTGCCTGTTACTAAAGTGTTACCATTAATAGCCTAGCAACAGTGACATCATATAAATACCCTAGTAAAATCGATATGCCCTCGGCTGTAATAGATGAGATGCAAGTCTAAATCTGTTAATCATATTGCTAAATCACTTTCAAAGACACAGTCCAGCACTAAAGGTGCATTAATATATTGCAAAATAAAAAAAAATTGGGGGGGTTGAGTCTACTGTGCAAATGTTTGGGGTGAGGTTTGTATATGATCAAAAGTGACAGTAAAGAGTAAAGACAATGTTACAGATTTCTGTTTTAAATAAATGGTATTCTTTTGATCTTTCTATTCATCAAAGTATCCTGAAAAAAAAAAAAATGTCACTGAAGACTGGAGTAATGACTTTGCCTTCACAAGAATAAATTACATTTTAAAATAGATTAAAATAGAAAACAGTTATTTTAAATTGTAATGATATTTAACTATATTACTGTTTTACTTTTTGATCAAATTAATGCAGTCTTAGCATGAGTTAGTAATTTTTAAATCTTTACACCATACTACTATGGTTTGTTATGGTAATTGAATGTGCACTTGCATTCATTGAGTTCATAACGTTTTGTGCAGATGTTCAGCCTGTGGCCTATGAGGAACCCAAGCACTGGTGCTCCATTGTGTACTATGAGCTGAATAATCGTGTGGGAGAGGCCTTCCAGGCCTCCTCCACCAGCGTACTGGTGGACGGCTTTACCGACCCCTCGAACAACCGCAACCGCTTCTGCCTGGGTCTGCTGTCGAATGTCAACCGCAACTCGACCATCGAGAACACCCGACGCCACATCGGAAAAGGTTTTTGACACTGAAATGACTGTATAAATCAACTATTCTAGGATATATTTCATATGTAATTGGGTGATTATTGATTAGCGCAATTATATAGCACTAAAATATGACATGGGCATTGTATTAGTAATATGAGAATATGCCAAATCGCTGTTAATAAGCTATATATACTTTATAATGTAAACTCACAATCATTTTTTTCTACATTTTTGCAGGAGTCCATTTGTACTATGTGGGAGGAGAGGTGTACGCCGAATGTTTGAGCGACAGCAGCATCTTTGTCCAGAGCCGCAACTGTAACTACCACCATGGTTTCCACCCCACCACCGTATGCAAGATCCCCAGTCGCTGCAGCCTAAAGATCTTCAACAACCAGGAGTTTGCTGAGCTCTTGGCTCAGTCCGTCAATCACGGTTTTGAAGCCGTCTATGAACTCACCAAGATGTGCACCATCCGCATGAGCTTTGTAAAGGTAAGCTATAAACTAGATAAACTGATAATTCATAGCTCAACCAGCAATACTTTCATCATTTACTCACCCCAATGTGCTTCTGAACCTGAATGCATTTCCTTCTTTTGTGAAAAGCAAAAGATATTTTGAAGAATTTTTCTGAATGTCAGCATATTATCTGTTTTTCTCCATATACTATATATAGGAATAATACTTTTTTTTTGAAAGAAGTCTCTTTTGCTCACTAAGGCTGCATTTATTCGAAGAAAAATACAGTAAAAACAGTAGTACGATGAACTATTATTATCATTTAAAATAACTATTTTCTATTGCAGTATATTTTAAAATCTAATTTATTCATGTGATGGTAAAGCTGAATTTTGAGCATCATTACTTCAGTCTTCAGTGTCACACATATATTATATGTATGTATACACCACACCAATGAAATATATATATATATATATATATATCCAAATGTGAGTAAAAATCTATTGGCGAGTATATGAAACAGTGAGTATATGAAACAATCGCCAGTTGGCCGGTAACATTTTTATAAATTCTAACATTGCAAAATTGTGAGAACATGAATGTGAACAAATGTGAACGGCGCTCTGGACAGTTGACAGGGCAGTGCTGCATTGTCATAAAAGGTTAAAGGGATAGTTTACTCACAGTTTACCATGATTTACTCACCCTGAAGCCATCCTAGGTGTATATGACATTCTTCTTTCAGACGAATACAATCGGAGTTATATTAAAAAAAATCCTGGCTCTTCCAAGCTTGATAATGGGAGTGAATGGCTGGATGTCTTTGGAAGTCCATCAAAGTGCATCTATTCATGATAAAAGTGATCCACGCATCTCCCTTCAAGCCTCGCCAATTTAAATAATCAAGCTCAAGAAGACGCGAAAGGGAACTCAATTAATTACGCGTGTAGTGTGGGAAGTTTTCTGTGCACATACATCCGAAGTGCGCGCCCAGAAATCCACGTCCAGACAGCACACAAATACTGAATACTTCTCTCTTTCACGTCGTCTTGTGCTTGAACAGACATTTTCAAACAAAATTGTCAAACTGCCCATCTTGGCAAGTATCCATGTAAACATACTAGTCAGTTATGTCTTAGTGAACGTAAACAGTTGACAAATAAAATGCATGTGTAACAGTATAATGGTTCCGTGCATTAGCTCTTAAAGTGACAGCAGCCTAATATTCCTGCTGCTCTCTGTGTTTTAATGTTAATTAAACATCAAACGGCAAAGAACAATCACTTTTGTAACTTTAACAAGGATTCATGGCTGGTAAAAAAAAAAATATTTATGCCCAATACATTGTTACTGGCCATTGGCTGGTGTGGTTAAAAGTTAGTTTAGGCCCTGCATATAGACCATTAAAATATATATTTTATTTTTACTCAGGAGTGTATATACATACACACACACACACACACACACACACACACACACACACATACATGTTTTGGGCCCCACTGACTTTTCTTGTATGAACAAAAGACACCAACTAAGACACTGAAAGAAATACAATGTGTATGATAATACAATACAATACAAAATAATGTGTGTGAGTAAAAAGCAGAATTCAATTAGAATTTTTGTTTTTGAGTTAACTTTCCCTTCATGTTGCACACAATTTTAAAGAGAACTATAGACATAATTGTACTTGTGTTTCAGGGCTGGGGTGCAGAGTACCATCGACAGGATGTGACAAGCACCCCATGCTGGATTGAGATTCATCTTCACGGGCCCCTGCAGTGGCTGGATAAAGTCCTTACCCAGATGGGCTCTCCTCACAACCCCATTTCCTCTGTGTCCTAGACAGAGCTGATCATAAGGCAACTGCTGATGTAACCCTGTCAATCTGGGTTCCCATGCAAAAGCTGATTTTGTTTAAGGGAGATGTGGGAGAAGGCAGGAGGGGTGGGGGTTTTATTCTACTTGAAGGCAGTTTGTTTGGGGGCATAATATTTGACTGAAGAGTCCTCAGTTCTCAGCCCGTGAGAATCTGGAAGATACTTGACAACTTTTGTGTGACCAAGCATGTTAAATGATGAGGCCATCATACTTGGGGCAAGTATCCTCCTTTGGTCTTGTTTGTGAGTGAAGTTGGGTTTTAAGCCAACTTTTGTTTGTTTTCTTTCTTATTCTTTTGCATTTCTTCTCCTTTTTCCAGTTTACAAATCAGTATTCCATTGGCGGAAAAAAGATCTGCATCGTAGCTTAGAGACTAGTACAGTGTTGTACAGAGTAGTATAGCGTGAACACGTCTGGTAGACAAAAAAGTAAGATAACATAGCAGAAATATAATGCTTTAAATGACCTGAATGGCATGAAGCTGTGAGAAGATAATGAGGTTATTAATGCAAAATTTCTCACAGCTGGAAAGAAGAAAAAAATGTAGCAAAAATGGACAAAAATGTCAAATGTAGAATGAAAAATACATATATTTGAATACTTAAAACTTTTGAATGGGATAAACTTATTGGGAGTTAGGGCATGTTAGTGGGTAGGGATGCATGGGCAAACTCATGCGTATGTTGCGCTAATTTTACCGCAGTTGTGTTCGACTGATTTTAAAAATGGGTGTGTAAATGTACTTATTAGTAGAGAAAGTGCTGTGCAGTCTGTTTTTTTGCAAGTGTGGTTTGATCCCCAGGATTGTAAGTCTATGATGTCTACGAGAGCAGAGGCAGGCATTGTTTACTTTGTCTCTATGTTGTGCACTGCACCACTGTGCTGCACGGAAGAACGTCCTCCTTTCACTGTTATTTTTTTCCTGAAATGCCATGAATAATCTGTTTTCATAAAACACCTGTAGAAAAGTACGAGAAAAAATATACGTAATGCCTGTGCATTTCCAGCATTTTTCAAGTAAAATAGTTACCTTTTTTTGTTGACAATTCTAAATGGCACTAGAGATATTGTTTTGTAAAAAGTAGTTAATTTTTTTGATTAACTTGCTCTGAGTTTTTTATTCATAGTGAAATCCCATCCACTGTTAAAATGTAAACATTTTTGTATTTTTTGAAGAAAATATATAATGTTGTTCCTTCATATCTGCACTTTCATAAGTGGCTTCTTGTCTCTGTCCTTTTATTTTTGTGCTGTTCTTGCTTACTTGTACTCTCAGAAAGCAGTTTTATTCCATGAATATCAAAGTCTCTACTGGAAGATTCAATAAAATTGTTTCATTATCACTGTCTGCTTGTCTCTTGATGTTTAGGAAGTTATAAGGCAATTTTACAGTCTCAAATTCATTGTGTAACCCATTATTATGAAAATAATGTTAATTAATCAGATATGACACAAATTTAATACATTATATAATGTTTTATAAATGTTGACATGTAAATGGTATGGAAATTGAAGAACTGTATCTAAACAGACCTGTAAAGTACTGTAGGCCTAAGATTATAATAATTTAAGGTAAAACTATCGTACTATCTTAAATTTACAGGACAAATGAGATTATTAAATGTCATGGATTTACTGGACAACAACACTAGTTTCATTCATCCGATCTCTGTCATATAAAACGAAAAAGAAAACGGCTCCCTCTAGTGTCATAATCTGAAATTTGTGTTGCAAGGTTTGCAAACTACTGTGTTGCTGTTGTAGGTGAATGTGCCTCACATTTCTGTATCATGATTCGAATGTGATTTAATATTTAGTTCAGTAGCGCAGTTTTTTTTTTATTTACCGTAGCCTAATCTTTTTTAATGAAATCTGAGAGCTTTCTGTCCCTCCATTGACAGTCTACGCAACTACCACTTTCAAGCCCCAGAAAATGTACTGCAGTAAACTGATGTAGTAAATATTCTATATTCTATCATAAAGTCATAAACATGCCCTAATGAGTTTACAAGATCCTTGTTTTGTGTGTTAATATGTTGCTGTTCCTGTTCATACTTAGGATGACAGAATAACAACACATGATCAACTGTTTCCTTTACTTGCTGGCATAGTTCTATTATATAAAGTGTAGAATCAAGTCTTGCATGGCCCATCCTTTGTCTTGTTAAAATGATCTGATCTCCTTTACTTGCAACTTAAGTTTTGTATAAACTTTACTTATGCTACTTTGTATATTATAAAAATGTCTTCCTGTTTTAGTCATTCTAAGTTCCTTGCCATTTCCGATTGCAAGCTTATTTAATTATACTTTTTCCTTCCATATGAAACTGTAATAGGAGTATTCAGTTTAAGTGCCTCTAAGCTATTTTCTCATATTTTTAATTTCCTGGTATTTCAACATGGTACCCAAACAAAATTATTTATTGTTCCAGCTTGTCTTAATTTATATGATATTCAAGATATCATATCTAACTGTTTGAAATGTTTGAAGACTGGTAAGTGCCAATGAGTATGAGAAAATCACAGCCTTATTTGGCATCACTTCTACCCCAAAAAAGTGCCACCTGAATTGCCACCACTTCTGCAGTGTGTACTGAAGTCCCTTCTGTTAACCTCCCATATTTTCCTATTTTAAATTCTGAAACATACAGTATATGCAGATCTCTTGAGCCATCTGTGTATAGGGCCTATTGGAAGGAATGCATAATAAACTGTTCTGATATTCTATTGTATAGCTCTTGATATTAATGTCATTCTGTCCTTTTTGAATACTGACTGATGCAGATCCATATATAACATACATCGTCTAAAACAAATCGTAGCACACCGTATGGTGATCATTGGTTGTTTATCTGTCCCCCATTCTTGACCTACTATGCATCTCATTAGATTTAGTGCTTTGCTACATTTCTGTTCAATGTAGTTGACATGAATTTTCCATGTTAATTTAGAACATTTTAAGACCTAAATATTTAAAAATCTAAATATTAAAATTGTGTTACCCTTTCTAGTGGCTGTTTATAAATTAATCTTAATATTTTCTGTAATCTCCCCTAATGCAGGTTTTTTTTTTTTTTTTTTGGATACATAATCTGAATCCTACTGACCATTTCTGTACGACCTCTATTACGAGAGCACCACTAAGCATGCGTGTTGAGTTGACGACGCGAGATCAAGCGTTGAATGATAAAGAAAGCCGCCAAGTAAATCAAATAAACTATCAAAATCTTGAAAAAATTTACAGCTGGGGGCGTGTCCGCTGGCTGTGCTGAAACCACGCCCACTTGCAGGAAACTTAACTCGCGGGCACGCACTGCCGATCATGGTACCAGTTGTCAGCGCGACGGAAGGATGAAGGCCGAGGCGGGAGATTGTCAGTTCGGCCCCATTCACCAGTAACAGCGGATTATCAGTGAATCCCAGTTGTCTCCGACGAAAGTTTATAAAACTATTCTGTGTAAAATGATCACTACAGAGGCGGGTGTTGGTGGTGATCCTCAGTTCTCCATCAAGGTGGCTCTTCACAAAATTAATCCACCTCTTCTTGATATGATCGTTTTTCGGAAATTTAAATAAGGACACCGATCTGTTTTATCAGTGATCGCATCCAGGTAATACGCATTTCCGTGACGAAGGCATAGCTAGCTAGCTAGCAAACTGTAGCAAAGGCTGCAGCCTCAGCAGCTCCAGTGCGTCATCGACAGTAGGGGCGGGGCCAGGAGCTCAGCGGCTGCAGTGCGTCATCAAGTCACCGTTTTAGCCCAGCCCAAAAAATCCTGAACATGGCAATGGTAAAAAAAACACTGTTTAACGGTCTAACTCCACGATTCAGTACTTCACAGTTCACAGTCTTTGTAATGTTTTTAAGCAATACATTTCTAACATTTATAATGTGTTTAGATTTTTTATTTTTTTAGAATTGCCTTTACAGGGACTTTAATATTTTGTAAATAAAGTGGTAAATTATGTAAAAAAAATTTTAAAAAAATATTGCAAACAAAGCACTCGCGTCGCTTCATAAAATTGAGGTTAAACCACTGGAGTCACATCACATGTATTGATATCTTTACTACCTTTCTGGGGCTTGAAAGTGGTAGTTGCGTAGACTGTCAATGGAAGCTCTCAGAAGATTTGTGAACCTCATGAGTGACAGCTTACAGGGTGAGTAATTGATGGCAGAACTTGCATTTATTGGGTGAACTAATCCTTTAAGGGTGGGTTAGGTGTAAGGGAAGGGTCAACATGTAATTATCGTAATTACAGAAATTAATTACAGCTGTAATTACATGCAGGTATTTGAAATAAATAAGTAGACAAAGTAAAAACATCTATGTACACAATAAGTTCATTGTATAAGGCACAAATAGAAAGAACTCACTGATGGAAATCACAGGTTCGCTGCTGACATCAACATTAAGGTGAGAAGCAGGACGTTTGTTGAGAAGTTTGAAATCACAGCAATCCTGCATCTATATGGCAGCAAAGACCGGGAATTTTCCTTCAAAGCTTCAGGTAAGATGTTCCCCCATACATCATCACTGATTATCATCTCAACAGATTTATTAAATGGTTTTGCTTGAATTTTCATCTGAACATCAACAATTGTGACAACTGTTTTGAGGTTAAATTTCAATTTCAGTTTATTTTATTTTATATTATTTGTCATTTGGATATAGACTAAAGCATTTGTTATATGTGGAAATTGACAGATAGTAATTCAGATTTGCAGAGAAATAATAAGTTAAAGTTTTGAACCTATGGGTAATATATTGGGGCAGAAGGCTATAAGGACCTTTAAGTAAGTTATAGTCTGTTGCTATTATAACAATATAAAATATTGACATATAGCCTAATACTAATAAATATATAGTGAAATTCAGACTATCAGCAATTCAGTATGTGTATGATTGGGATTTTGTCATTTGATTTGTGTCATTATTCAGTTTTTCCAAGGTAAATGTCAAAATGGACAAGTTTTAATTTTAGTGTTTTGCATTTATAATGGATATTTTACGGAAAGCAGCTTCTCAGAGTGTAATTAATGCATTATTAAACAAACACATTTTAAAAACACATTCTAGATGTCATTTAACTCAATGACCACAAGAGGCTGATATTTCCTAACAAAAGCCTTATTGCGGAATATCATTAGCATGCACTGCAGAAACTGAGAAACTAGTTTTATGTGATTTTATGGACTGTTTCTCTAATTTAATTTCTCTCTTTGAGGTTTTGTCCTGATAACTGGAAATTTTGTTTTTTTTATGTAGCTATGTGAAAGTGCATTAATTCCTTACATTAAACAACAGTTAGTCAGAACCAAAGGAGATGGCATACAATCTATTTTTTCCACAATAGCAGTATTTGAAAAGATGAGTTTTGGTTTGTTTTGTCATGGGTAGTTTGGCCTTCTTTTGCCAGGTATCTGAGTGACACAAACTTGGCTGCTGCTATAGTTAAAGGCAAGTGATTCCAGCATGGGGCAATGTGTGTTTATGTAGTGCTATATCTGTTTGTATCTGTAGTGTGTATCATGGGGCTTTACAAAACCACACCTTTACCACAAGTCTATTAGATGCTGCAAGCCATTTCAGAATCGTGCCACAGCTGTTCTGTCATGCTTCACAACACTCCCATTGTTCCACTTCTATTACGGGTACGTTCTATTACGCCATCCCAATTGTTGCCAGAAAGGGCCCACCCTATGACCCCCACCCGCACCAATAACTGCTGCATGAGACTGCATATTTGAATAGAGTAACTGGCCAATTCTTTTCAGAGCTAAATTTATGGCATTTAGGCCTCCACTCTGTATTTAATTTTGACACAACTGACACATTTTATGGCAGCTCGACCATACTTGACGCGTGAGAACAAACCTCATTGGTTCTTACACAGAAAAATGTTTATATATGAATAAAAGCTTAGATAAAAATCTGTTTATCATATAAAGCGTCTCTTCAGAAGACTTGGATTCAACCGATTGATATGGATTTACTTTTACAATGTCTTTATGAACCTTTTGAAGCTTGAAAGTTTTGGTGAAATTGTCTTTCAATGGAGGGACAGAAATCTCCGATTTTTTTTAAAATATCTAATTTGTGTTACAAATATGAACAAAAGCCTATTAAGTTTAGAGCAACGTGCGTGAGGCATTTATTCCCCTTTAAATTATTACATTTGGTCACCTTTAATCACCTTGAATCTAACTTCAGGATGATATAATGAACATTTAATTAATATTTGTGTCAGCTTGCACATGCTCTTGATGAAAAGAGCCCCTCGTGTGTGGATTGCAGTGCTGGCCTAGTTCCATTTCAGAGATTTATACATGTAGCTTGAACAACAGAGTTGCATCTTGTTATGCGTATCAAACAACCTCCTCCTCATGTTTTTAGAGGGCATTTACTCTTGGTGTTTTCATGATAGCAATCTGATTAGTAAAACCACATAAAGTGACAAGGTGTAAACTGCTGCAGATGCAGATTTTATGCAGCAGTTGTTAGCCCTGTTTCTGAAGAGCCTGTGGTAATTCTTGACAAAAAAAAAAGTTTCCTTCCTGATCTCCTCTGATCTCATTCTTCACCCCTGTACATCCTGGCACATAAGAGTGAATTGAACATCAGAGAAGCATACCGTTCTAGATTAGTTTCATAATCTTTCCTGCTCTTGCAGGATAATCCTTGCAACAGGGTGCTCTGTGAACATATCTTACATCATAACAGCCTTCATATTCTGTCCAGTTTGGCCCAGTAGTTCCAGTAGGTCTGTGCCTTCTAGGAGCTTTAAGAGATTATAAGCCCAGTGGGAGACTTTGTGGATATCGAGATTTCCTCTTAAATACTTTTTGCACTATTTATATTAGAATCTTAGACATTAAAACAACTTTTCCTGAAGCTAAACTTCTCTTGTTCCTGTGCCACCCATATTATAACAGAATACATTTTCAACAGAAAAATAATAATACAACAGTTGAATCCTCCCTGAAGATCATATGAATTTTACAGTATGAGGTCTAAAGTCAATACAATAAATGCAGTCCAGACCTGACCCACTATAGTGATAAATCCATATGTAGCCACTGAAATATACCTTTGATGCCAAAAATGTGAGGGAAAATGTAATCAGTCAGTTCAAATCTGTCTTTCAGAGGAGTATGCCCTGGTATCTTGGTTTTATTATGGATGAACATGCATAAATGGGGTTAAAATTAACCAATAGGCTGTGATTTTTTTAAATATTATTTCATTAAAATCATTAAAATCCTTGATATTCCACGTATTCCACAAAGATCTTGTAGCCTACTTTGTAAAGAGGGCCAAATTTACTTTTTATTTTATTGTATTTTATTTTAGCAATAATATTTAAAGGGGCCCTTCACCCTGGAATTTTTTTTACATTTTCAAAAAACATCACTTAGTAGGCTATGATTTATAAGCTGTGTGTGTGTGGCCTGGTAAACCCTACATTATGGGGACAAAATGTTAAAGATGGCAACATATGAAATCCTTGTCCTTGTGGAGACATTTCTTGGTCCCCATGAAGAAAACAGCTTATAAATCATATTAGTGATGCTTTTTTTCTTCCCAGAAGTGCACGGCGAGCTGACGAAGTCGTGGAAAGCACAGCACTCAGCACGCTTGAAGCCTTCCTTTTCCTCAGCGCTCTCCACTGTGGATGGTGCGATGGAGAAAGGCTATGAGGTGATTCCTCCTCTCGAGGAAGCGGTGGCCGCTCACCCTCTGCCCGCCCACCGCTACAGGATGGAAGGCCAAAGCGTCACATCTGTCCAAGCCTTGCTGCGCCACTTCAGCTCTCGCTGGCCACAGACCTGGCCCTGCGAGGCACAAAATCGACAGCCCAGGAGATTGGACGAAGCATGGCAAACTTGACGGTACTTGAGCGGCACCTTTGGCTGAATTTGACTGACATGAAGGAGGCAGACAGGGCAGCTTTTCTTGACTCCCCTATCTCCACCACCGGTCTGTTCGGCCTAGCGGTCAAGGGTTTCTCTGAGCGTTATACTGAGGCTCAGAAAGCGTCGCAGGCTATGCGTTTCTTCCTCCCAAAGCATCCCAGCTCTGCTTCAAGCCGCCACAAGAAGGCGCCACCTGTGCAGGTAAAATCAGCGCCTCCGGTTTCTCAGCCCCGCCCAGCGGCTGAACTCCGTCACCGTTCTCGCTCTGCAAAGCGCCAGCAGTTCCCTAAGAGGCGGGGACCCCGAGCCTCACAAGCCTTCCTAGCCATAGGACCAATCTCCAAAAAGCTTCTCAAACATTTCCCAGTCCCCTCTTTACAGGCGGCTGGATATTGATCGATATCTCGATATTGCAGTAAATGGGTCTGTTACAAAACACGCACACCTGCAAACAAACACCATTTTTATGGCGACACAAATAAAGCACGAAAAGAGCTCTTTTCTGTCTGTGTCATATGTAGGTCCACTGTGAAGTGTGCACCCCTACACATAAACACTGCCAACACGGTATCAACTCTCCCCCCAGACAGCTCGGGAGAGGTAATAAATGTAGATTGTGTGCACACTGTGAAGTACACACCCCTACATATGAAAACTGTTTCCACAGTATCAGTTCTCCCTCCAGCTCGTGCTGGAGATGTGATAAAGGGTGTGCCTGCTGTAAAGTCGGGCTTTTACAGTTGCGGCCTCAGGCCCATCTTAGACCTCAGACACCTGAACAAAGCGCTTATGAAGCGTCTGTTCAGGATGCTGACAACCAAGCAGATCCTTGCGCAAATTCGCTCAGGGGATTGTTTTTTCTCAATGAAAGCTTTTCTCCCATATCTAAAAGACCACCATGTCCTGGTCCGGACAGACAACATGGCAGTGGTGTCTTACATAAATCAGGGTGGTCTCAGGTCAAACAACCTGCACATCATGGCCAAGATTCTCATTCTATGGGCTCAGCACAACCTGCTGAGGGCGGTGCATGTGCCAGGCATTCTGAACCGGGGTGCGGATATGCTATCCAGACACAATGTTCTCCCAGGGTAATGGTCTCTTCACCCACAGATGGTTCAGCTGATATGGAGCATCTTCGGCGAGGCAGAGGTCGACCTCTTCGCCTCAGAAGACAACGCTCGTTGCCAAACATTTTTTACAAAGAGCAGGCTAATAGACGGTGGGCCAAGTCCGTCTATCTCGTTTAGTTTTTGATTTGATAGTTACCCAGCAGCTGTCTGGCTCATTTTTTTAATTTGGCTGTATGAATAATTCACAAAAAGATTACCGATTGTTTCCAACGCCAATTGTTGCACATTAAAGTATAAAAATAGATTTAATTTTGCTAGCTGATCACAAACGTTTGGCGGATTGAGATCCAATCAAAGCTTGTGTTGTTACCTTGTTGAATTGATTTGGCCAATCACGTTATTCGTTGAACCGGCGTCATTCTGAAGCCATGAGTCTACAACCCAACCTGGAGAGACCAGTGTATCTCGGCAAGACAATGTCAAGGTAAGATTTGTTTTACAATGATTATACACCCCTATATCTTAATGCTTTTCATATAAGTTGTATTTAAAGACTGCAAGCTATACTTCGCCGTGAATATGTGCGCTGTCGTTGATGAGAACAGTAGCCATGAAAAATTGTTGGCAGTGGAGCAGTAAACTGGGTAAGTTGATGGGTAGTTGATGGGTAACTATCAACTACGAGATAGACGGACTCGGCCCACTGCCTATAGCCCATGACTGGCCGAGCCGCCCGCTGTATGCATTTCCTCCGGTCACGATGCTACCACATCGAACGGATCAGGGAGAGCAAGTGTGGTTCTCCGAGTTGGCGCAACTGCTGGAAACAGCCCCATGGCCGATACCACTGAGGAGAGATCTCCTCACGCAGGCAAACGGGATAATTTGGCATCCCCGTCCCGACTTGTGGGCCCTCCATGTATGGCCCCTCAATTGGTACCCGGGTGTCTCCCGGATAGCGTGCTGAAAACCATCACTGAAGCAAGAGCGCCTTCAACTAGGCACCTTTACGCTCAGAAATGGGTAGTGTTTTCTGGCTGGTGCGCAGCACAGAGCCTGGACCCCTACTCGTGCGAAGTACCAAGTGTACTCGCCTTCTTGCAAGAGCTCTTGGACGCGGGTCACACCCCCTCCACGCTCAAAGTGTATGTGCCGGCCATAACAGCATCTCACGCTCTTGTGGCCGGAAAACCACTAGGAAGGAACGACCTCATCGTGCGCTTCCTTAAAGGAGCAAGGAGGCTAAACCCTCCACGACCCCCCTCTGTGCCTATCTGGGACCTCTCCACAGTCCTGGAAGCCATGAAGGGTGCCCCATTCGAGCCGTTTCGGTCTGCGGACCTGAAGCATCTTTCGGTCAAAACCGCTCTCTTACTGGCGCTCGCGTCAGTGAGGTGAGTGGGCGATTTACAAGCGCTATCAGTAAGCGCTTCCTGCCTTGAGTTTGGGCCTAACGACTCCAGAGTCATCCTTAAGCCAAGGCACGGTTATGTTCCTAAAGTGCTCTCTACTCCGTTAGAAGTGCTGGTAGCTCTTCCCTCGCCAGACGACGAAAGAGACCCGAATTTACTCTGCCCTGTCAGGGCTCTCAGAGTTTATCTGGAACATTCTGCCTCATTCAGACAGTCGGAACAGCTCTTTGTATGCTTTGGTGGCCGCACTAAAGGGCTCGCCGTCACAAAACAGAGATTATTGTGCTGGATAGTGGACGCTATCGCGCTGGCTTATGAGTCTAAGGGCCTTCATTGCCCCTTAGGCGTCAGAGCTCATTCCACGAGAGGTATGGCCTCGTCATGGGCGTGGTCAAGTGGAATAGCTATTGAAGATATCTGTGCGGCGGCCAGCTGGGCCTCGCCATCCACATTTATGAGATTTTATAACTTGGAAGTGCCCGCTTTGCAAGCAAGGGTTCTTTCGGTATAAAGTGTAAAACACATCCCCCTAAGCCATAGGGCTCAATACATGTCTGGTTCCGGCTACTTGAACTAAGGTTCTTATATATATATTCCCTATATGAAGCTCGTCAGGGGACTGGCTTATATTAGGATTCATACTTTACTCGTCTATGAGCCTCAGGCGTCTGCCTTGGGCTACAGAATGGAGCGAAGTTTTAAGCACGCACGGCATTTTGAAGGGGGTTCCCATAGCGTAAGCTAGCCTTACGCAATACGAGAGACCTCTCAAAAGGGAACGCCTAGGTTACTAACGTAACCTTGGTTCCCTGAGATGAGGGAACGAGTATTGCGTAACCCCGCCGTGCTACTGTGCTGTGATCAGGGTATCGCTTCAGTCGATTAAACCTGAAGTTCCTAGGCGAGGAATGGGTGCTTTTATAGCCATAAGCCATTCTGGCGGGCTCTGACGTGCCCTGATTGGTTCGCACGTCTGAGCTGCCTCGCCATAGGTTCATGCAGTTGCCGCAGCACAGCCAATGACCGCGCTGACGTTCATCTGTGTCTGCTGTGCAGCTGCACTGCGTTTTAAAAATTTGGCTTCAATATTCTCGAGAAAAGGAGTTTTCCCATAGCGTAAGCTAGCCTTACGCAATACTCAATACATCTCAGGGAACCGAGGTTATGTTAGTAACTGAGATGTTATTTTTTTACCTTGTGTGGACATTTTTTTGGATCCCCATGAGCAAAAAAGTTTATAAATCAAGTTTTTTGAAAATGTAGAAATACAGAAAGTTTTCTGTGATGGGTTAGGGGATAGAATATACAGTTTGTATGTCTATGGAAAGTCCCCATAAAACATGGAAGCATGTGTGTGTGTGTTTATGTGCAAAATTTTATATAAAACGAATATTGTACACTTCAATGAAAAAAGGTATGGTAGAGGAGCGCTTCCTGGACTCCAAAGTTTGGTTAAAAACGAGGTGCTCTTTGGATGGGAAACTAAATGCCAAAAATCAAAAAGGAAAAAGGAACTCCAAGGCACTCTCAATTGCAAAAGTTAAAAAGCCTTTATTATTATGGCTTGGTCACATTAACCTTCTAAAACCCTCTTTTTAGAAGGTTAATGTGACCAAGCTATAATAATAAAGGCTTTTTAACTTTTGCAATTGAGAGTGCCTTGGAGTTCCTTTTTCCTTTTTGATTTTTGGAATATTGTACACTATTGAACATTTTTGCATTTGAAGAAAACCATGGAATCCAATGTCATTTTGACCCTTATTGTGGGTTTTTGAGCCAATACGTACTACAGTTAAATGTCCACATTAAATGCCTTAGTTTCAAAACAGGATGTACATTCAGGACTTTCAGGAAATGCTTAAGACCTGTATCACTTTCTTGTATAATTGGGCAGGTGGCCGCTTCAGTCACTGTGCTAAGCTCTTGGAAACAGCGTGTTACGTCTCACAGAGTGGGTGCGTGCCGGAGCACGGTCCCCACCGGGAGACTTGCGGCAATAATCATGGAAAGACTTGCGGATGAAAAAGCCTGTTTGAAATCACCCTAAGTGAATGGGACAGCACGAGTAATACAGGGGTCTGTGTGGTTTTATAGTTCAGTGCCTGTGTTCTGAGCGTGCGCTCTTTTCAGCAACGTGGGTGGCAGGTTACACTATCATCCCTCCACCTCCCCTCAGCTCTGTATTGTCATTGGCTCTTTGCAGCCCTTCTAGTTATCGCTCAGCTGCTTGGAAAATGGTAATATTGTTTT
This sequence comes from Rutilus rutilus, assembly GCF_951802725.1. Lineage (NCBI taxonomy): Eukaryota > Metazoa > Chordata > Actinopteri > Cypriniformes > Leuciscidae > Rutilus > Rutilus rutilus. The sequence goes on along the minus strand of NC_140210.1, from coordinate 31,157,289 downwards.
TGTTTTTTTTGTTTTTTATAATAAAAGCCTTAATTTTTTGAATAGATAGACAGAGTTGTTGTAACAGCAGATGTCCACATTAGATTTACATATTAATTGTTTTCACTTAACACAAATAGCAGCAGCGGTGTTACATTAGCACAAGAGTCCGGCCCTTTCGGTGTCATCTGCAAAGGCACTCAGAGTGACACATAAACAGAACTGAGAAAAATAACCAGAAAGACCAAGAGAAACTTTCCACTGCTGTGTGAGTTTCCTTTTCTCCCTAAGTTCATTTTCAATCCCTCCTCTCCTCTCTTAGCTTTCTCCACTTGTTTGCTTTTTATTTGTAGTGCCAAGCTTGGCGTTAAATCTTATTTTTCGGTAAATAAACCGGTTTCTGGTAGGAATTACATGCAACTTGGTGTGAGGTCTGCTTCGTAAAAAGGGGCCTGGAACCTTTTATCTGAAATGTTTTCTGTTTGTGTCCTTTGTATAGATGCTTTCTGACAGCTTCGAATGAAAAAGAGCAGGTTTTATCGCGTTTCTTGTGGTGAGTTTGTGGAATGTTTCCCCTCTCCAGGCATTGTGGTCAGAGTTATTCGATGAGGCTGTATGTTCCCCCATTTCGTTCCTTTGTTCTCGGCTGTCCCATAAGTAGTTCCAGGGTTTCGAGTGCTCTCTCTTTCTCTGTGAAGGTCCAATGTGACACCTGCTGTGGTGAACATGAATGGAGTAAGGGAGTCTGGATGCAGCTGCCCATTCCCACCACTGCCAGTGGCCTCGGAATACCAGCAAGTGCTGGACCTGAGCTACAGCGCACTTGCGTTTTCACTGATTTCCCTTAATTATTTTAATCAGCCTTTCCACAATCTGTACTCTTGAATATAAGATATAACAGAGAACTTGGGTGAACATATCGAAGATCTATGAGATAAAGGACTTCTATGAAGCCCCCTGGTTAAGGGCTATAAAACATCTGTCCACCAGAGGTCAGTATTTTATTAAGAAGTACTGATGTCAGGAGCTATTGAGGCATTACAGTATGAAGTAATTTTATGAAAACATTTTAAGTATACAAATATATATATATGTAGATTTTGAAAATTACTTTTTTTATATATATATTTGATTAAAATATATAAGAAGTAATTTTCAAGTTCTACTAATGGATAATAAAATAATTACAGTAATATTACTTAATTATAGATAAAACATACTGAAAGTTTTTGTGTGAGGCACCAGTACATCCAAATAACCATTATAACAGACCCCCTTATGTGTTTTGAGTTAAACCAATAAACACTAAGCTAAAGACCCATACTTATTGATATAGTGTTTTTGTTAAAGTGGTTTCTTTACTGGCTTCGTCAGTTTGGAGTGTTTATACTGGAAGTACATAGCAGCCCATGACAGTCCATTGCTCTTCTTCCAGCATCTGAAGCCATCTCCAGCGTAGCCCTTCTCACACTGGCAAGTGTATGAGCCTTCTATGTTCACACAGCTGGCTTGGCGGCTGCAGCGATGGTTACCCGTCAGACACTCATCTCTATCTGCAATGCATAAGAGAGGAAAACTCAGGTGAGAGCTGTCGATGAGCACGCTTGTCTGTAACAATAAGGACTGGTTTGTTAATGTATTTTAGACCGAAAATATGTCTACTGATTTTTGGAATCATCGGAAATTAATTTTGTAAAATTTTTCTCCCCTTTATATTATCGAAATTATGACACGGTATTATAATGATAATGCTATTTTGATTAAATAAATAGAACATAATTATTATAATCTTTTCATATTACCAAATGATATTTACAATATAGCTCACTACTTAACACCATAAGGTATTTTTAAACTTCTTGCTTTGATAATAGCAATTTCAAAGTTAGTCCATATTTTCACTTGCTATAATCTTTTTTTTTCTGACACAACTACAAATGTTGTCAGCTCTTTCAGCACAAACTATAATTTTTTTGTGTGTGATTTTGAGATAATTTCCCTCATTTTAAAGTCATGTTAGAAGCTACAGTAGCAACACCCAAAATTACTTATGCATGCAAAATATGGTTATTTTGTCAACATCATGTTTTATAAACAATTTAATATTTTCAGTCTGATTGTGGTAACAGTTCTATTGATTATCATAGTGGATATTACTCAATATTTGACATTATTTTTTTGTATCTGATGGTGTTGATTCATATTAATTGATAGGCAGCCAAACACATTTTGGTGACAAAATAGAATCAGCAGGAGATTGCAGTCAATGGTTAATGCATCTGAATATGCTGGACAAATTAACTAAAAATAATTCCTTGATACAAACTTTTATTTTGAATTTTGTGGCTTGTTTTATCCCAGTACTAAAGACACAGTGAGAAGTGAATTATCAAAAGCTACATTTGGCCCAAAAATGGTTAATTGAGTAATGACAGAGAATTTCTAAGCACACACACACACACACACACACACACACACACACACACACACACACACACACACACACACACACACACACACACACACACACACACACACACACACACACACACACAAACAAACAGTTGCTACACATGGCAAGCATAACCTCACATAAATCAGTGTTGTGTGGGGACAATTAATATAATCAAACTGTTTGGGCTGGCAGAACTTATGCATCACTTATTGTGACTAAAGGCCCATTCACACAACATGAATGATAACTGTAACAACATCTATAACCATGTAGTACAAACATTTTTATAAATAAGAAATGAAAAATATCTAACTGGAATCAATTTCAGAACTTTTTTCTTCCTGCTGATGAACAACAAAAAATATACTGCCAATCAAAATTCATCCGACTTGAAAAGCATGCTTAGAATAACAGAACATTATTGTTCATTGGTGTGGACACTTAACTATTTTATATATATATATATATATATATATATATATATCATATTATTATTATTATTATGTATTAATTTTTTCTTTTCTTTTTTGTGAACAGGCCTTAAAAGTGTTAAGAGAGGTGATTATTTTACAAAGGTTAAATATTAATATCACGGTTTCTCACAACTTTTGTCAAACCAACTTAGATTCACTAATGTTGGTCAGATAACATAATAATTTGAGTTTCTGTCGATTAAACCAATCTCATTCTTTGTTTTAAATTTTAGTCTCAATGAACTAAAAATTATAAGGCCACGTTACTTGATTTTTTAAGTTAAACGATCAAGCATTTTTTTACAGTGTTCAGTGCAGTCTGCTAGTTTTTTCATGAATAACTTTAGGCCTTTGTAGATGAGGATACCTCGACATGTGACTGTATCCTGAAGTGTTCCCAAGATATATCCATCCTTACAGACACAAATGAAACTCCCAAAAGTGTTCCTGCAGGACTGGTGTTCTGTGCAAGTGTGGGAGAGACCATCACACTCATTTATGTCTACAAAAGACATAACTGATTAGTAGATGGTATATGAAAATCAGAAGATGAAATTATCATTTCAATGATATGCCACTGTGGTTCAGTAAATTAAAGGCTCCCTGAAAGTCTGCAGCAACATTACTCGAATTTGCTGCAATGTTCTTTGCTCAATGTTAATTTGTGACCTTTACATTTCCAGGGGTGTCAAACTCAGTTCCTGGAGGTCCACAGCCCTGCAGAGTTTAGCTTCAAGCCTAATTATACACACCTGATCAGCTAATCAAGTCCTTCAGACTTATTTGAAATCTGCAGGTGTGTGTGTGTGTGTGTGTGTGTGTGTGTGTGTGTGTGTGTGTGTGTGTGTGTGTGTGTGTGTGTGTGTGTGTGTGTGTGTGTGTGTTGAAGCAGGGTTGGAACTAAACTATGTAGGGCTGTGGCCCTCCAGGAACTGAGTTTGACACCTGTGCATTAGACTGTCATCTATAGGGTCATAAACACAGTGGCTAGTAATTTCCGTAATGAAAAGAACAGAGTAGATGTTTAAAGTGGCTCTGCAGTGACATAAAAGGTGTCTAACAAGCCCAAATCCATATGCTGAATGAACAATGGTCTGCCTTATCATATTCTATACATTTCATTTGGATGAGGACTTCTTACTATTGTTATCTACAGGGTCACTGTATAACTTTAGGATCTTCTGAACAACTGATAAATGTTCTGGGCTGGAGAAGAGTATCATGAACATTAGGCTGAGGGTTTGCTAATGACAGACTTTCTGGCTGTGTAGGTAGCAGCCATTAGCTTGCTATGTGGGGGTTGCTGAAATGTCCTGTATGCTGCATGGGAAGCTGTCTCCCCACCTGTTCTCAGCGGATGCCAAAAAGATATTTTTTGCCATATGCTGCTTCACCTCACTCCAACAATTCTGACAGTTCAAAGGAGGCTGTTTCCTACACCATCCCTTACCTAGCAACAATGTGCATTTTGATTTCTCCCCCTACAAGTAAAAATGGCACATTTTTGTAACAGTGCCATTGATACTTTTGTATATCCAATCATTGTCCAAGCAGGACTCACTGACCTTAGGTTTAATCATTACATTAAATTTGTCCAATTCCATAAATATTAAGTCTACCTACAACATAGGTCCTGGTACATAGGTAATAAAAAAGTAAAAAAAAAAAAAAACTCTATAATGGAGGTTCAAACTAAGTTTAACACAATGGAAGTTGGGATAAGGCAACACTAGAAATGAGGGATCACCTTTGCACGTTCTGTTATCTGAAGCCAAGTGGAGCCCTGGAGGACACAAACAGCCCACTTCACCTTCTCTCTCAATCTGGCAACCAAACTGGCAGCGAAGAGAGGTGCAGTCCAGTTCCTCTGGAGAGCAAATAAAAAAAATTATTAAAAAAAAGGGGGGATGCCTGGAATATGTAACACACATACACACTCTGATAAAGTACCTTGGTACCTACAGTACCTATAATTAGGACACATGGGAAAAGTGTAAATATAGAGTGTATATTGAGGTAATTTTTCACTTTTGTCATGAATCTGGCAACCATTTGGTTCACCAAAGATAATTTGCCTTACTGATGCAGGATTTTCCATCAGTGTCCAGCATGTATCCATGATTGCAGAAACAACGGTAACTCCCCATAGTGTTCATGCATCTGTGGGAACAGGGCCTTGTAGGTAACCCACATTCATTGATATCTGTAGTAAAAAGAATATGCAAAACAAAACAACAACAACAACAACAACAAAAAAGTTAATTTGTATATTATCTGTATACTACAAACTAACTGATCATAAAATAGCAATGAATTGTTATACTTTAGTTTCAATACTTCAAATGGGTCATATTGCATACATATTGGCACCTAAAACAATAATTTTGTTTTTGATTACATTTTTACCCTCTAAAATGATCAGGGACACTGTAAGGGGTCGTTCATACAGAACACATCTTTGCATCTAAAAAAGGTTTTAAAAAAGCACAGCACAGAACGCAAGAGTGTCGAGAATAGATAGCTACTATTTTTGGCATGAAATAAAAATAAAATAGTAACACTAGCTATGGCATTTGACTTTGATAAAAATTGTGTCGCTGCTCAGAGAACAACGGGACAGTGATTTGTTTAGGTTCACCCCGTCCTCTGACGCTGTCAAATAAAACAGTTACCATGTCAACTTGCTACTGTAAACACAGGCTTGCAACCCTTGCCCCGCCTCTGGGCTCTTCTGATTGGTCCACTGTTTTGGAACTGACATTGATGAGCAGCGCTATGTGTAAAAGTTGAAATTCCCTTTCGAAAGGGAACTTGCGCTGCGTCCCCTAGAGGACACTATGGGGGAATGCCTCTGGTATGACCGGTGTCTGAAGCATGAGAATTAACACAACAATGAACTTGACATTGGCAGGCGGCAGCCTATGACATCACCACTGTTGCGACCGTAAGTATAAAAGGGCACCTGTGAAATACGTCATCCTCTTTCTTGGCTTCAGGATACCTGTTTGTTTGAATGTGTCTAAACAATGATTATGGCTAGCGCTAGCGCTAAATCCTTCAGGATGTGTGTGCATCCGTGTCAGATGATTTCACACATTATATGTGCGTCATTTGCATGGTCAAGGAGCATGCACGCTCAGCCCTTCAGGGGTAAGTTTGCATGCATTATGAGCGCTTCTCTATGAAGAAACATCGCTCTCGTCTGTCCCTTTTCTCGAGGGAATTGGGACAGTCATATGTGCCTTGCGGTTCAGGACCTGCTTCGGCTGAGGTCGTGGGGCTCGCAGATAGAGTTCGCGGATGAGTTCGAGAAAGGTATGAATAATTCTCATTCATCTGTGGCTGAAGAGACTGAGCTGCCAGATTATGATAATGTGTTGTCTTTCAGGTCATCCGGCAGTGCGTCCTGGTAGTTATGTCCAGTGTGAAGCGCGGTTCGCTCATAGTCGCTTGGATGAAAGTTTTTTTTGTCAGGACACACAACCATCCAGCTCATTTGAGCCTTCCCATTCTCCCATATCTACATGCTGAGGTGGAGAGATCTTGGGGAAAGCCGTATTCAGCCTGCATCCATTACACTCAAGCTAATTATGCTAATGTGGAGGGGATGCGGGAATATGGGTATGTGTCGATGCCTCGATTTGAAGAGACGCTGGCTAGCTATCTCTCGATGGGTGAGACATATGCATGGAAGGCTCTGTCTCTGCCTTCTAAACTGCTGCGTGTCTCATCGCATCTTAATGGCATAGGTGCGGCGCTGCACACTATGGCTGTGCTACAGGCTTACCAGGCCGACCTGCTGCTCCCCCTGAGGCAGTAGAGGAGCTGCGTCGCACCACAGATTTGGCTCTCCGTGCCACAAAACAGACGGCTGCTGTGATCGGTCAATCCATGGTGGCTACGGAGGGGCATCTCTGGGTGAACCTGACTGACATCGGGGAGAGAGAGGAAAAAGTTCTCCTAGATGTGCCGGTTTCGCCTTCTGAACTTTTCGGCACATCTGTTGAGACGGTGGTCAGGAAGTTTGGAGAGGCGAAGGCGCGCTCCGCAGCTTTCAAGATCTTTATATCGTGCCGGTCCAGGTCCATACCTCAGTCTGCGAAGGGGTCTGGCTCGTCCCAGTCTCAGGACCGGAGACAAGATTTTTAGTGACCCTTTAAAGACCCTGCTTTTTAGTGGGCAGTGTTGTCAAGTTGTTAGGCTCTCTTTGAGCCTCCTTGGCTACTGCTTTTATTGAAACTGCTCCTCAGTTCTAGGTTAACGTATAGGCGTCCTTTCATCTTAGAGAGTCAGCATATTGAGGCCTCTGTTCTCAAAGGCAGAATTAGCAGCAGCACTAAGTTGTTGCCTCTCCTTCCCTGAGTCTCCTCTGGTGTATCTAGGTGGGAGTACTTTTTACCATTGTTTGTTCGCTCCCCTGAGCAGCCTGGGTCTAAGTTGTTAGGCTCTCTGTGAGCCTCTTTGGTCACTTCAACTAAAGCGTTAGTAGGCCTCCTTTTGCTATAGAGAGTCGTTCTTTTAGAGGCCTCCGATCCTCTGAGGACCGCTGATTATTGTATCAGGCTGCTTGCCCTATTATGTAGTTTCCTTCACAGTCGTAGGGCGTAGTGTATTCGTCCTATGATTTCAGGCATAGGCTAAGTGGTTAGGCTCTCTGTGAGCCTCTTGGCTACTGCAAGCATTGTCAGGCGTCCTCTCGCTAGAGAGAGTTATCTTATTGGGGCCTCCGCTCTCCAGAGCTCTGCTAGGATAGCAATTGGGAGATCTAGGCTCTCTGTGAGCCTCCTTGCAAGAGGATCTGAAGATGGGGCGTTGTTAGGTCTCCTCTCATTTAAGAGAGTCGTCATGCTGAGGCTTCCACTCCTAAAGCTTGGCTAGGCAGTTTGCTAAATTGTTAGGCTCTTTGTGAGCCTAATAGATGTGGATGACATATTTCACGGTCGCCCTTTTATATTCAGTGGTGCCGTCATAGGCTGCCACCTGCCAATGTCAAGTTCATTGACGTGTTTAGACTCATGCTTCAGACACTGGTCATGCCGGAGGCATTGCCCCATAGCGCCCTCTAGGGGACGCATTGTCTGGTTCCCCTTCTCAGGAAACCATGGTTACATGCGTATACTGAGACGTTCTTTTAACTTTGCTCATGTGCGAGATGCTGCAAAAGACATGTGATACCAGTCAGTCTAGCGCGTGTTTACATAAAAAAACAATGGAAAAGTAGCGCATTGGAATGGAAAAAAGCGTTCTGTGTGAACGGCCCCTTAAAAATGACACTGTATTCACTCATTTCCTGAAACGTTGGGATTCTTCAAGATATGCAGAAAGAAAGGTGCTACACATAGCCAATAAAAGCATACTTTTTCGTTTAAAAAATAAAGCATATTCCTCATAATATCACCCTTTAAAATCAATGCTATTTGAAACTATTATACTTGTTACCTTACCTTCGTTGCAATATTTGCCCTTGTAACCCTTCATGCATGAGCACTGGTCAGGCCCAACACAGAATCCATTTTCACAGGGCTTTTTACATGTCGCTAAAATTACATAATAGTTTTAATTATGTCACTGATAAAAACTATTTTTAAATATATTTTCCATCAGCACTATTGAATTGTTAGAGATTATAATTAGTCTACATAATCTATATCATTGGACTATTCTAAGGCTTGTAAGTATCTTATGTGTATGATTTAGCTTGTTAGTCAAAAATAGGCTAATAATAATCAGAATAATTATATTGCTCACGTTGGCAAACACCATTAATGTTCCTCCATCCATAGCAGCAGGACATAGATGGCTGTAACACACAGAGCCCTGGCTTTCTTTGTTCTGCTGGCAGGTCTGTCTTTGTCTGGAGTCTGTCAGAATATTGAATATTGTCAGTTTCTAAATGAAAGTAATCTAGTACAGGGCTGTACGTTAACCTTTTTTTTTTTTTTGCACATAGCACTGGTGTTACCATCTTTGAAAACAATCACAAATAGTGCAGTTCATCACTTAAGCAGTTCTGACTAACCTTATGATTTAATGACTGACAAAGGACATTAATGTTCCATACAGGGCACACAAAATCCAAACCTTAGTAAGAAATGTTTTCAGTCAGACATTTTCTTTATTTTCCAAAAATGACAGACAGAAAATAATACCTCTTGCTTAACATTAAGTCAATCTCTAATCACAATCCAAGTCACATCCATCCGTTTTGGTTGAGCACTTGAAAATACCATCTATTTTAACCAACATTCATATATTTTACATATCTTTCTCTAATTATTTTTAATTATTTTTAACTCTAGATTTTTGTTTTGGCATAGAAAAATTAAAAAAGGTTGTTCTCACCTCAACAAGTTTTCATCTTTTTATGTTTTTAGATCAGTGTGGATTGAGATGACATTCAGATGTCTTCAAAATCAACATGTTAGAAACTTTTAGTATTTAATGTAGAATATCCACATATTAACTGTTAACGACAATAATGAAATATTCAATAAACAGCTTATGAAAAACAGGTTGTACTTAGGATAAAAAGCATAAACAATACCTTAATTGTTTTTGTTTGCATAGATATACAATAGTCATGCATAGTCATGCAAGCTTCAATAAACACATTTTTTCGTGAATTTTTTTTTAAATTTCTACTCACCTGTTGGGAATGGCTAGGTCAGGAACTACAAAGAGAAGTCCAATTATGAAGAAGTGTTGATGGATACGACCCTTCAAACAGCTTTTAAATGGCATCATATCAAGTCAAGTTAGACATAATATTTTATTTCAGTAGACATCGAAAAGCACTTCCCTTACAGCTGATTTACCGCCTAGAAGTAGATTCCTTTGTGTCAGACGTGACAAAGGACAGTCCCTGATAAATCCCTGACAAATAGATGGGAATTGTGTGCGCTTGTGTGCAAGTGTAGACAGGTCATGTCACCTGCGTGCAGATGAAAGGAGACTCTGTTGTGGTGGGAAGCAACTGTGAGGGTAGTTAGGGAACTGAAGACGGTCGGTCTGTTAGGTTCGCCATCTGCAATATGTCAGCATATCTCATATTGTCATACGTAAAAAATAAAAACACCATAGTGTGACTTCTGAAAATAACAACATTGTATCACACATAACAAAAATTAGTTTGAGATCAAACAATAATTTGCAGACCCCTTGCATCGCCATGGGGTCTTAGATGGTGACAGGCCTGAAAGACACTTGCTCTGTATTTTTCTTCTAGAGAAGGTTGTTTTATTCTACATGGAACAGATCACCCCCTCATGTGTGCCGCCATGTTGACACCACATGACTAGCCATTTCGTGCAATTCACCAGTTACTAATAATAATATGTTTTCTTTATACAAGGCACTTTACAATGCATTAACAATATAAACAATACACCAAAAACAACATACTACAGCCTGCAGCACAGTCCAGTGCGATGGCATGGATTACCATGTGTGCAATTCAGTGGTCCAAACAGTATGAATGGAAAAATAGAACGTCTAAACAATAGTGAATCCAAACACATGACACACAGCAAATTGGCTCTGTCCAACACACATTCGCTGCTGGAAGAGAGCTCATGTATGTTTGTACTGTGAGACTGAGAAAAGGAACAAAACTAAAAGATAAACAACAGGGCTGTGTAAAACGCAGAAATGGCTCGCTTTTAGTTCATGGGTGTAAATCGTATTGGCCACAAAGGTAAATTTGAATTTGAATTGGAATGACAGGAAAAGGAATTTACAGAACTGTAATTCTAGGAAACAAAGTGAATTATACATACATTCCAAATGAAATAAGCTAAATACTAATATTTTCCTGACATTTCAAACATATATCAGGCCTAATAACCTTAAAAGCCTTTCAAGCCTGTTAACCTTCAACCTTTAAACTTAAGCCAACATTCAAACTTCATTTGCTTTTCAAGTTAGTTAAAAATAGTTGATGAATTTAATTTTAATTCTGCATTCTTAAATCTCCGTTTTAATTTTGAATGCCGCACAACCCTGATGAACAAACAGGTTTTGTGTGAAGTGGCAGCAGTTAATAAACTTCATACATCCACACCAGTAGGTGTCAGTACAAAGTTAAAAACCACTGTCTGGTACTGCTAGTACAAATAAGACCCAGCTAAACGTAAACACAATGTTGAATGCACTTTTAAGTTAAGAAAGAAGTCTGCTTAGTTTTAAGGAAAAATAAAGCTTTCCATATTGCTTTCTGCTTCTTTGAATCAAACAACGAGGCCAATTAGCCAAAGAGAGAACAATGTTGTCCAAAACAGAAGACATCTGGCATCTGAACACAAGCAAACGACACAAATCCTTTTGTACATATTACGGTTATTTAGCCCGCTAGGATTAATATAGCTCCAACAAGTATGTACCCTAAGGAAATTACTTTTTTTTTTCACAGAATGAGTACACGTTTATAGTGGCGGAGCACCATACTAATTATGAGATTACTGCACTTGACTCAAAGAACTCAAATCAGTCTTAAATGGCACTGTATAAAAGCATGTGTGGCATTTCAATCACAGCACCTTTTTTATTCACAATGACACAATCAGTGCAGAGGAGCAACAGCAGTTTCAGGATGCATTTCACTTCGTTAAAGCTTCTTGGATTTGTCAAGTGCACCGCTGCACATCACTGGGTGGGTAGAAAGACCAGTAAGCATTATCTGCCTTTGACTCCCTGCCAAACCTCAGAGTCTGTTCATCATGATAACGCAATTAAACATAATACTGGTAATTGAGCGAGTGTGTTATCATGCAGAGGCGATGCTAAGCTCCTGGATTGTCACAGTGTTTGGTTCTAAGATTGATGTGATGCCACCCACCCCCTTCACCCCGGCAGATGATTTAACTATATCACATCACGGTTTTCCATAGAACTAACTAGTTTATAGTGACACCAATAAGTATTTGGACAGTTAAGTAATACTTAAATTAACATCATTGCATAGATATCAGAACTAACTTGAATTTTCGGAGCTATTTTTGGAATTAGATTTAACAAGCCGCTCCCAAGGATTTAATGAATATTTCTTAGCAATACCACACAAGCAAAAATGGTGTTGTTTCACTGGCCTCTCGCTACGGGGGGATCACAGCCATAAACAACATCATTGCAATTGTGACTGTCACGAATTGTCAGTCATGTGCTTCATTTAGTTTAATTTTCATTGAGTTTTAGTTTGTATTCATTAGTTCCTGTTTTCCTTGGTTCAGTTTCCCGCCATTTATGAGTTGCTATGAAGATTAATTTAATCATCACAGGTGTTTGTCAGTAATCACCCTTGTTTGCCGTATATTTAAGTTTTGTCCACACTTCACATTTGTCAGGTATTGTTTGTGCTGTGTTACTCACTTACTCGTTCTTGGATTTACCTGCCTCTGAATTATTTAATAAACTTTGTTTTTATTTTTAGCTTCGTGGATTTCTTCATCATCTTCGGACACTTAGCGTGACAGTGATATTGCTTTATAACAGTTCAATAAATAACAAGGTAAAACTGAGTAACTTACATTGCAGACACAATTTGACAGTTCTTAAATCTGTTTTTGCGTCACCAGCAATATATGCCCTGTCCCAAATGGAACCCTAAGCCCTTGAGTTTTTCCTCCGGGTCCACACTTTTGTGACATAATGCTGATTTGACTGTCGGGTAGAAGTCTGTTGTGAAGTTTGCCTCAGTGTGCGCTTGGCAAAAGTGCACATCGCTCATGAGCACCCTTCTTAAACTTAAAATGACAAACAGGACACACAACAGTTTTGTGGACTTAAACATGCGCACGCATTCAGCTGAACTGTTGCATATCTCTAAGCGGCACATGGTAGTTGGCACTGGGTGTCCCATTTGTCATTTTAGGTTTCAGAAGGGTGGAAGGAAGCAGTCTGTCTCAGTGCTAGACAATGACAAGCACATTGATGCAGAGGGTGAATTAAAAAGTGGCCTTCCACTAGTCCATTAGTGAAGGGTGCATACGATGGTCACTTGAAGGAAGTCATTTTAACATTTTTGGTCATGTGACACAGGGTGGCAAGTCCTCCAAGTGTGTTCCAAATGGTTTTATTATGATGCACAAGTGCCCTGCTCCACCAAAGTCCCCACTTATAGGTTCTGTCCTTCGGAGTGAGTAGGGCATAGAGATGTTCACTTCCAGTTGAATTTGCCCAGAGATCCCAGTGCTTTTGGACAGTTACTGTATATCAGCATTCTTGGAATGCTGCTCAACCAATCAGATTCAAGGACCAAAACTAAATGTTGTAAAAATGAAAGGGAAAGTTTACTCAAAAACTTTCCAAACTTGTATGAAGTTTCATTTTTGGGTGAACTATCCCTTTAATTAATTTAGTTACAAGTTTACACAGTTTTAGCATACCACTAAGTTTGACAGTCAAAAAATATCCAAATATGTTTAAATTCACATGTTCAAACAAACATCTAATGTAATCACATTTATAGATATGTAAGTTTGCCTTAACTATCCAAATTTGGGTTCACTGGGTATAGTATATGAGGAGCTATGTGGAAGGACTACCAACTTCTGTCTGACTTGAAATAAAATAAAATACTTGTCCTGTGTGTGATGATAATCCTTTTGCAGGTGAAGCTTTGATCTGTCATTTGGATATGCTGAATATGACATATTACTTGAAAGTTGTGACATTTAAAAAAGAACTGAACCAAATATTCTTTCCCTCACAACCTGTTGACCTCACGTTGAAAGTTTCTTATGTGAAAAGAAGAGCTCTCTGATGTGTTCAACAGGTGCCAGCAGTGATGAAAACAGCAGGGTCAAAGGTTATAAGGAATTGGGCTTCTTCCAGGTGTTGGAGGTCATAGGTCAAGCCACAGGGTTCAGAGGGTGTGACAAGACACCTGCATAAGGGTTGATGGGGTACCAGTGAGGCATATCTTTGTGACACGTTGACACAACAAGGGTGGGGGACCAAGACGATGAGCTCTTGGGTGAGTCATATATATAACAACTCAAAGTCAGAAAGGCCCTTTGTTGTCTGCCAATTGATTAATTGTACGTGAAATTCTATATAGGTGACACCCTTGGCGGTGGTGATTTATTATGTTCTTTAATTTCTTATATCTATCTATAGAGATGTTGGCATTTCAGCATTTTGTCCTTACCATTATGAAGAAATATTGTGATGATTCCAAAACATTCGTACAAAGTCTACATGAACTACAGAAACACTTCTGGCATGCTATCATTGTTATTTGCCCGTTATATGCCATGCAGCCCATTTAGATGTGGTAATAAAAAGCAATAAAGTCAAATTATTTTGTGCTTTTCACATAATGATAATGAGAAGTGCTTCACCAGAGGAGCCTCAATCTGACACCATGGCGCACTTATTTTAACATCAACACACTCAAATATGCGTCTCAGTGCAAAGAAATCTTTAGGATTGCACCAGGACTGAAAAGTAAATGTACAAACTGGCAATGAAGATCATTGTTTCGCTCCCAGTTATTAAAAAGCATACAGCTGGATTTAAAATAAATAAATAGCATGAATGAGTTTGATGAGTGAGAATGAGCAGATGAGCGGGGATTATCCAGCGGCAGTGCCTCCAAAAAAAAAAAAAAATCAGACGAGAAGAAGATACAGAAATAAAGTAAACTAATACTAAATATGACATTAACGGTGCATTGAGTAGTTTGATGCTAATTTAAAGGCAGTTTTTGCACATTAAAGTACCTAACAACATTTATTTCGGACAGACTTTTGAGGCAGTTTAACGGTTTAATGAACTATAACAAAATAGAGAGAGCTTTAACTAAGCAAATATTTAATGACTTCAGTTGTAATTTCCTGTTAGAAATTACATCAAAAGTGGAAAACATTGGTCAAAACACATTTACACACAAACTGATCACCAACCGCAACTTTCAGATGCCATCTTTATTTTTAGCTCAACTGTCACAGAATGGAACACACAGGATTGTGGGATGTCAAAAGCAGTGAAGGATACATCTATGCTGCCTTCAAAAATCGATCAGATGAAGGTATCTCAGACGACAAGAAGTGAAGGATTTGAAAGTGCATAAATATGTTGAACGGTTAAAATGTGGCTAGGTGTGGAGCAAGCAATGTTCAATTAGTTAAATAAAATGTATGAGATTGAAACATACTGGATTTATTGATGATAAATAAATAAACCTGGTGTAACGGTTGAGTGTAGTATATTCCAACAATGACAGAAATGTATGACGCAAGAGTTTAATCCATACAAAGAGAAAGAATACCAACTTTAATGACAAACACAGAACTAAAGAAACTGAGGGCTTAAATAGACAATCAATAATAAACACATAATACTTGTGTACATGATGTCATCAAACTTGCACTTTGAAACCCATTTTCAAAAGTTTGCATTTTCAGGCACCCAAAATGGCGTTGTCGTGTAAACGAACAGCCAAAACACATAAAAAGTTGTACGTTTTTAGTTGAAAACGGTTCAACTAAATACCTGTTTTATTTATATGACTGACAAATATGCATTACCGTAATTCCTCAAATAAAAACCGGGGCCTTTATTTACCTGAACTGCAGAAGGTAACAGGCTTTTATTTGAAGCAGGCTTTTGTTAGAGGCAGGCCTTTAGGCCTATTTCTAATTCCATCTGTTTGATAAATAATTGTTTTAAATAAACCATTTTAAATTAAAAGTGATAGCGTTCCAGTGGACAGAGATCATTCATTTTTTAAGAAACATTTGCAAAAATAACGCCATATACAACAACAGCCAGAAGGGCGACAAAGCAATTTGGGTCAGAATTACGTAATCAAACGCCACCATTGTGTCAGTTTGAACCCTGTAAATGTACTGGGTGTTTATTTCAAATACAGGTACTACAGTATTGCTGGTAGATTACAATAAGAGCATTCGGTAGCTATGTAAAACACATTGCTGGTTTGCAGCACACCAGTATCTGATTAACGTTATGAACATGACAAAAAAAAAATCAGTGTTTCCTCAGAGCTACACATATGCTAAATTACACGTGTACTAAGCATATGTCACATCATGGCATACAGTGTCAAAATATAAAAACAACAACAACAAATCTGAAGTAACGCTACTCTGGATACTGTAACATTAAAGTCAAAAGACATTCCTGACAGCACAGTCAACTGCCGGTATCTAATAACATTCAGCTGCAAGCAAAATCTGAACAAAATTGCTTAAAAATAACATCGTTGCAGATTACCTTGATAAATGAAACGGTGTACTTACCCGTAACAATATTTGGTGGTCAGTCCTCCTCCTCAAAATCACCATCCTCACCATCATCAAGAACTACAAGTTCATTGTTAAACAGCTCCTCTTCATCTTCCTCCTCCTGAGGTGCTTCGCGCCGGTTCTCCCGGCCCTGCTGTCGGACCTGATCGAGCGCCTCCTGTCCAGCGACGCAAGGCTGTCCCTCCCCGAAGCAGAGGATGAGGTCATCTTCGCTCCCGTCAGTTTTCACAGACAGTCCACAAACTTTGAAAGACTTTTTGATCATATCCACGTCCAGTTTCTCCCAGGAAGCGACCACCCAGTCCACAAGCAGGCGTCGGGTGGGGGCTTTTAAGTTACCTCCGGCTGTGTACTCCTTATCTGCATCCCCTGCCATCCACTGACCGTAGGCATCGTGCAGGCTCGCCTTGAAGGGTTGGTTCCACATCACATCGCCGGGGACTTGGATATATTTAGTGCAGCCTCCCGGGATCACCGCTGTTGTGATATTGTAGCCACATTTTAGTTCCTCTTTGGTGGCGGCACTGATGTGGCAGCCTTATGAGTCCCACGCCAGCAGCCGCGGGGTGAAGTTGAATTTTCCCACCACAGACTTCAGCCAGTCTGCCGTGAGAGTGTCATTCATCCAGCCATTCACAGAAGTGGCGATTACTGCGCTGCAGATCTGCTGCTGCATTGCCTTCACTTCAGGAATTGCCCCTTTAAAAACTATATAAGGCTTCAGTTTGGTGCCTTCAGCCTTGTCAGCGAGGACAACGGTAAGCTGGCTTTTCCCGTGTCCTGTGGTTTTTAGAGCCACACTCTTTGCTCCTCATGTGTCAACAGTAGTGGGAGACACCATATCAAACCAAACTGATAGCCTTGCTAACGTAGTCAACGTACGAAACAAGTTTCTCAGTTAGTAGATCTGGGTTTTTCTGGGCCATGGTGGTGCGACGTTGAAGTGAGAAACCATTGCGCTGTAGAAATCTTTGTAGCTAAGCCAACCCCTGCTAGCCACAAAAAATCTCCTCCATCACTCACGGAATTGTAGATCTCCAACGCTTTATTTTGTATAATTTTTCTTGATACTCGGTTGTCTTTGTCCCGCATGGAGTAGATCCACTCTGACAGCTTTGTTTCTAGCTCCAGCTCATCCTTCTGTTTCTTCCAGTATCGGATTCTCCTGGGGTCAATGTCGAAATGTCACGCAGCTTTTTCACCCGAGTTTCCAATGTAGCTACTGCCATCTATTGGCACCTGTACATTACGATGAACTTGAATGCATGTTATTTGAAAGGCACTTCGGAGATTATCCACACTAAATTTTCCCCGGCCTTAATTTCACGAGTTCACACTTACATCAATTAAACAGAGTAAAGATTATGCGTATTTGGCCTGCTGTCTGGGGGGAGGGCTCCGAGCTCAGAATTTTTGCCCAAACCCAGAGTACTCCCCCAAAAAGCAAAAGAGCAAAGGACAGCCGCCAGACTAAAGACCCCCCAAAACAGAGATTTGGCGGGCTGGCGTTTTGAGAATAAGCCTGGTTGCTTGACCAGGAGGGCATGCTGGCTCACGAATGGGGAGCAGTCGTAATTTGGAACAACCAGTCGGGAGGGCTTGTGCTGTTTCTTGACGGGAGCAGCTCACGGCTTCGGACGGGCGAGCCCTACCGGCCGATGAATGAGGAACAGCATGATTTATGCCGCCTGACCGGGAGGGCCCGTGTTGCCTCTGGCGGGAGCAGCTCACAGCGTTAGGCGAATGGGCCCTACTGGCTGACGAATGAGGAGCAGCAAGATTTGGAAAGGGAGGGAGGGAGGGAGGTCTCACACCGCGTCTTGATGGGAGCAGCTCACGCCGTCAGACGGGTGAGCTCTGCCGACCAATGGGCGGGGAGCAGCAAGATCGAAGACTGCCGACCGAGAGGGCCCATGTAGCCTCCGACGGGAGCAGCTCACGTTGTTTGGCTGTTGGGCCCTACCAACCGACGGCGGAGTGACGAATTTTGGAAGCTAGGCTGGGAGATTTCTCGCTGTGTCCGCTGAGAAATCAATACCCGCTGGATGGGAAAAGAGGAAAACTGCACACTACGTCCGCTGGGAGATCAAAACTCGCTGGACGGAGAAAGAGGAATGATAGATGCATGCTACGTCCGCTGGGAGACCAATGTTCACTGGACGGAGAAAGAGGAAACAGATGCATGCAACGTCCGCAGGGAGACCAATGCTCGCTGGACAGAGAAAGAGGCATAGATGCATGCAACGTCCGCAGGGAGACCAATGCTCGCTGGACAGAGAAAGAGGCATAGATGCACACTACGTCCGCTGGGAGATCAATGCTCGTTGGACGGAGAAAGAGGAAACATAGATGCATGCTACGTCCGCTGGGAGACCAATGCTCGCTGGACAGAGAAAGAGGAAACAGATATATACTACGTCCGCTGGGAGACCAATGCTCGCTGGACAGAGAACGAGGGATCGAGTAGGGGTTTTTACAGGTGAGTTACGGGAATATTAATTCTGAATAGTGAGGTGCCGGAGAGGAGACATCATTGCTGCGGCAGTGGAAAAAATAGCCAGAGTAACAGAGCTCCTGCGGGAGCAGAGGAGACATCACTGCTACGGCAGTGGAAAAAATAGGCAGAGAAACAGAGCTGCTGCGGGAGCAGAGGAGACATTACTGCTGCGGCAGTGGATAAACTTACCTAGAGAAACAGTTCCTGCGGGAGCAGAGGAGACATTACTGCTGCGGCAGTGGTGAAAATTAGCCAGAAAAACAAAGCTCCTGCGGGAGCAGAGGAGACATCACTGCTGCAGCAGTGGAAAAAATAGCCAGAGAAACAGAGCTGCTGCGGGAGCAGAGGAGACATTACTGCTACGGCAGTGGAGAAACTTACCTAGAGAAACAGAGCTCCTGCGGGAGCAGAGGAGACATCACTGCTGCGGCAGTGGAGAAAATTTGACAGAGAAACAGAGCTCCTGCGGGAGCAGAGGAGACAACACTGCTGCGGCAGTGGAGAAAATAGCCAGAGAAACAGAACTCCTGTGGGAGCAGAGGAGACATCATTGCTGCGGCAGTGCAGAAAATTGCCAGAAAAACAGAGCTCCTGGAAAAATTGAGTTAAGGTTAGCCAGACATGGAGCCTCACGCTAGGTGCTGCTGAAGGAGCTGTAGGCCACTGGTAGGGAAATAAAGGTTAGAGGCAGCGGGAGGAAAAGGAAGTGTTATCTGTGTCTGCGTCGTTAGCGGAGGCATCCTTACGCTATGGGGTCTGCAGGCCACAGACAATGGGGAGAGTTAGAGACGGCGGGATGAAATGGCTGAGCTTGCCCCATTAGCCGAGGCAACCTCGCACTAAGGGGAAGCTATTCGTTGAGAGGAGCGGGCATTGTTGTATGGGAAGCAGCGGCTGGAAAAGCCATGGTGTGTGGCTGAGAGAAGGGAGGAGGAGAGTGGGGCCTGGTGGGCCGATGCTTGTCTTGTTGTAAATTATTTGTACAGAAACGATTTAAAATGCGTATTCCCCGATGAAGATGAGTATCCAGATGGCATAACTGGGTCGTGATTCAACAACTGAAGCGATGCGAAGTTCGACCAGGGACAGAAACGAGAAGGTTTTGAGCTGAGCACTCACGGAGAGAGAATGTGAGAGTGTGGACTGGCCGGGACTGAATCTGTGGCGTGGCTTACTTAGGGCCTGCTGCTGCGGCCTGACGCAGGAGGAAGGCCAGTTCCTTCACGTGAAGAGGGCGGCATTGCCTTTATTGTCCATTTCTCTATGGCAGGAATTATTGAATGGTCCGGTTTAGAGAAATACGCGGAAGGAGATTGCGGATGTTTGCAAGGACCCGTTTGTTTGGCCTGACGTCAGCGAGATAACACCAGAAGATTGCGGCAAAGATCCTGATTCTGAAGGACGAAAGATTCTTCATTGGACAGGAAGAGCTCGATTCGGACATGTTAGGAAGGTACTGTGGGGCCAAATGCTGTTAAACTGTCAACGAACAGAGGTAAGTTTGCTGTATATATACACACCTCTTAACTCATTGATTGGGTTGATTAACAGAGTGTGCTCCACTCGTGTCTAATTAGGTTTGATTATCTGAATGTGCTCCACCTGTGTTTAATTATCTGAACGTGCTCCTCCCGAACTTTGTTAATAAAAGCATAATTTAAGACCGGCCTTTATTTGTCCGTGTTGACCACGCCCCCGGCCACTATCAGAGGCCCGGCATTTAATTGACTACCGGTTTTTATTTGAGGAATTACGGTACTTTATTAGTGTATGTTAAAACTATGTAATCCAAATGGTTGGAAATTTTGGATGCACTTTATTTTAGTGTTCTTATTACATACTGTATGTTCCATGTACAGTGCTTACTGTAGTAATTACAGGAAATGATGCTTAATTACATGCAGCTACAGGTAACCCTAAACCAAACCCTATTCCTGACCCCTACAATAGTAAGTTATATTCCTAACCCTACCAATTATAGTTGAATACATGTTGCTAATTAATATTTCTCTGTACTTAACTGCATAATTATACTGTAACAAGGACACCTTAAAATAAAGTGTAACCAAATTTTTTTCTGAAATTCAATTGCGTACATTTTAAATTGTCTGATTATCTGGTTCAGGTGTGTTTAATTGGGGTTGGAGCTAAACTCTGCAGGACAGTGGCCCTCCAGGACTGAGTTTGGACACCCCTGGTCTAGATTGTTGAAAGGGCTGGAAATTAACAGTGGGCTAAGGAAAAAAAATCCATTGACATTGCCTCCCACCACACACCACAGATACAGTATATAGGACAATAATATCAATGGACAACAAGACACACTTGATTCTTATTATATTAACGTGTTATAAAACATGCAAGTTACTTTTTGATGATTAATTTAATTTCACCATGCACATCTGGTTCAGGGTGGACAATACCACGGTTAGATCAGGATGTTTCCCATTGAAGATGTGTGTGTTTGTGTATTTCTCCACATGCACAAGTACATGTTTATCAGGAGCGTGTGTGGGCTGTCAGTTTTGACTGTTATCCCTTCAGATTCACAATGCAGCTTATAAACTCCAGATTCTCAGGGAGTTGACAGACAGTAAGGCAACTTACACAGACTACAGCAACACAAGAAATCATCACGCACATCATGGTCCAGCTATGCCTGGCCTCATTAACCCACCCGATACACAAAAGATCCATTGTAAACACAACGTGCTTGAGTCATAAGCACATACTGTGCTGATTAAGCTCTACTGCGAGGAACATAACACAAAAACATTTATATGACTATCACATCTATGTGTAAATTCATCAGTAATTTGTGGATATTTAAAACGGATATTCTTTTTTGAGGAAGGGGACAAGTCACAGATTTGTTGACCCTGATCTTAATCTGATCTGATCTTGAATCTTAAATTAATTATATAAAACTACCAATCAAATCTTTAGAGTCTGTGAGATTGCAAGAAATAAATACAGTTTTTTCAGCAGGAATGCATTAAATAGCGCAAAAACATGAGTTTTTTATATTGTTACAAATAATTATATTTCAAATATACGGACCCCCTAAAGCAGTGGTTCTCAATTCCAGTCCTCGGGACCCGCTGCTCTGCACATTTTGTATGTCTCCCTTATTTAACACACCTGAACCAGATCATCAGCTCATTAGGAGACACTCCATGAACTGAACTGAGTGTGTCAGATAAGAGAGACATACAAAATGTGCAGAGCAAGGGGTCCCGAGGACTGGAATTGAGAACCACTGCCCTAAAGGGACATGGTGAAAAATATGTTTGTCAATGCTTTTGTGTTCTCTCACAAATGTTTTGCGTTCCCCTGAGAAACTTTGCGTTCCCTCGCAAAAACGTTTGCGTTCCGCCGAAAATCTTTGCATTCACTCATAAAAACATCTAAAAGGCTAAAAAAAAAAAAAAAAAACATGTAGGGGCTCCATACAAATAAATTTTATTCTTTTGAAAATTCTATTTATGCAAGAATCCTGGAAAAAATCTATCAAAGAATCCACAAAAGAATCAGCTTTGCCATTACAGGAATAAATTACATTTTAAAACTTTTTTAAATAATAATAATACATTTTTATTTTTTTATTTTAAGTTGTAATAATATTTCTGTAGTAAAGGTATGTTGTTATGTAAAGGAAGGAGGAGGCGGGAACCGGCGAACGTTCACAAACTTTAATCATGGTAAAACAAACAAACAACAAAACGAAAGTAAAGATGGCAGCCCCTCACGGACGACTGCCGCCACATATAAAAACATAACATAAATGTCCAGGCCTGGTCCTCTCTCATCCTTCACTTTCGTCGCTCTTCCTTTTATGCTTCCGCTCCTCCGTGAGTGATACGAGACCGGTGCGTCGTTCTCCCACGGCCCTCGTCCTGCTTGCCACAATTTCATTGTATGTCTGTAGTGTATTTTTTATGGAAGTAAAATAATGCCAAATGTTTTTGAACAAAAAAGCCTGTTGAATTGCACTTCTTGAAAAAAATATGCATTGCATTAACCATGCTTGCATTTTAATGCATTATATTTTTAGGGCTTGCATTTTTATGGGCTGAAATTCAACATGGTTGAATATTTAAACTGTGACTATTTCAATTCAAAACATTTCAAACACATTTGCATTAATAGAAATTCAATAATCCATATTCACCTTTCATATTTCACTTCCAAAATATTCAAACTGTTTAAAAATACAACCTATAATATTAAACAGGCAATTTTCGGTCCATTTTATTTCGCTTTACAAATTCGCTTCCACAAATTCAGTGGTTCAGATTCGACAGTAAATTCAACATCGACATCCAGGAATTGCAGGAAAAGCAGTAGATTACCGAGCATAATCTCCATCATACGTCTGGTAGGGACTACATGACATTCCTCCCGGGTTAGTGACATCACAATTTACATAAACCCCTCCCCCGGGAACGCGATTTATAGATTGTAACGCGGGTTATTGACATATCCAAAATCATATGTGACTACAGACCCTTTCCAAAAAAATTTCATATCATGGAAAAGTTTATTTATTTCCATAATTCCATTCAAAACGTTAAACTTCCATAGATTATAGATTCAGGGCCCACAACTTAAACGATTTCAAGTATTTAGTTGTTTATTTGTATATAATTTGAGCTTCCAGCTCATAAAACCCACGAAAACAGGATTTCAAAAAATTTGAATATTACATGAAATCACACAGTAATTGCACAGTGATACCATGGTCATTGAACCAGGTTTTGGTTCTTTTGGCAGTGTGGGCAGGTGCAAATCCTGCTGGAAAATGAAGGAAGCATGAAGTGCTCTGAAAATGTCCTGGTAGACGGCTGCGTTGACTCTGGATTTAATAAAGCACAGTGGACCAAAGTCCTCTTTTCTGATGAGAGCAAATTTTGCATCTCATTTGGAAACCAAGGTCCCAGAGTCTGGAGGAAGAATGGAGAGGCACACAATCCAAGATGCTTGAAGTCCAGTGTGACGTTTCCACAGTCTGTGTTGGTTTGGGGAGCCATGTCATCGGCTGGTGTCGGTCCACTGTGCTGTCCACTCAACGCAGCCGTCTACCAGGACATTTTCAGAGCACTTCATGCTTCCTTCAGCAGACAAGCTTTATGGAGATGCTGACTTCATTTTCCAGCAGGATTTGCACCTGCCCACACTGCCAAAATAACCAAAACCTGGTTCAATGACCATGGTATCACTGTGTAATTACTGTGTGATTTCATGTAATATTCAATTTTTTTGAAATCCTGTTTTCGTGGGTTTTATGAGCTGGAAACCCAAATTATGTACAAATAAACAACTAAATACTTGAAATCGTTTAAGTTGTGGGCCCTGAATCTATAATCTATGGAAGTTTAACGTTTTGAATGGAATTATGGAAATAAACTTTTCCATGAAACTTTTCCATTCTAATTTTTTGGAAAGGGTCTGTATGTTGAAAAAAAAGAAAGAAAAAAGAAAGGGAGATAAGAAAAAAAAACACATTGTTAAGACAATACATAAAGCGGCAAAAATATGTTCGGCCAGTAGAGTTCACAACAATGATTGCCTAGCTGTTGTCCCTGGTCCAAGAGATTATCCTAGATGAGAAAGAGTTCCAAGCTTGTACAGTCTCTGATCCCGCCTTATTGAGTCGCGCAGTTGTATGTTCAAGATTGACAATGCTGACAAGGCTATGGATCCAGAATGATTTCATACACATATCCGGAATAAACCAGTTTTTCAAAATTGTTTTCTTTGCAGAGGTAAACCCTGCAAATACCATTTTGAACTGAATTTGCTTTAGATTTATATCAGAATTATCATTAAGGAGACAGAAACCAGGATTAGGAACATAAAAAATGTCAAGTATGTCCGCTAAAACTGAGTTTGCATGCAACCAGAACTTAGAGATGACTGGACAATCCCAAAATCCCATGTGTAAAAACGTTCCAGGTGAGGCAGTGTTACATATATGACAGTTGTTAGTAGCTTGTAATTTTATCTGGAAAAAAAGTGACAACTTTAACATGCTACATAAAAATATATGTGGGGTACTTTGAGCTACAACTTCACTTACACACTCTGGGGACATCAAAGACTTATTTTACATCTTGTGAAAAGGGCATTATACCACCCCTTTAAGTTTGCTACGTGTGTGACGTTTTAAGTTGCGTTGTACGCAAATAACGTAGTGCAGCGTTCTCAGCGGTTCTCAGCACGTACGAACTCAGCGTAATTTCCCATTCACTAAGCTACTTCAGTTGAGGGATCATATTGTGTGCACACATTCATGTGCAGCATTTATGTGCAAGAGAAAGTTTGTGACGAAGTAAGTTTACTTCTATGGCTATTGTTAATAACACAGATTGTCAACACAGACAACACACCACCACAACTTCAATCAAAATATGCAGTTTTATTAACAGAGGGGACTACAAGGACAGGCTAAACACAACCTGGAAAGCCGTAGAACTACAAAGAGCACTACGTGAATTCACTCACTTCATTGGTGACAAACCCCAGAATCAATTACAGATAGTGGCACTTCAAACTCATTTAAAACCTCAACCTCATGCATGTGCAAAATGGTACCCATGGCTGTTCCCTAAACCCTCCCGGTTTCAGTTCCACCCACCCTTACTATCACCCTCTATTACGAAGCACAACTTTAATACATCAGTTTAAATTAAAAACAGAAACAATCTTTAAAAACCACTTAACTCGCCCACGGCGACGTTGCCCCTCACAATTGCGGGGGAGATTCCACACCATTCCTTGTGAGCGGTGTGTCATCACTTCAGCACTCACGTTGACGTCTGACAGTCTCAGTCACAAAAGGGGACTACTACTACTACTGCTGCTACTGCAGGGAGTGCCAAAGCGACATATCCATTTCTCAACCAGGACACAAGCAACTGACTGTGCCTTCTGGTCAGAGCCGGACAGTAACGGAGTACATTTACTTGAGTACAGTACTTAAGTACAATTTTGAGGGATCTGTACTTTACTCGAGTATCCTTTTTGGGGAGTACTCATGACTTTACTCAAGTACATTTGGGAGGCAAATATTGTACTCTTTACTCCGCTACATTTCTATCCATAACCGTGAGTACCTGTTACTTCCTCTAAAAAAAAAAAGGAAAAAAGGAAAATCTCGGAAACCCTCAATTTGTTGTTTCCCTCTCAAACGTGATTGGATTGTGCAGGCGCCACTGATTGGGACAGCCTATCAGCAATCACCTTCAGCTTTCCGCCAAAGTCAACTCCATGGTCAGATTTAGATAAGAGACGAAACCATGGACGAAACAATGGATGAAGACGCAGCAGGTCCATCCCGGGAATGTGCCAACCCGTGGCCCCACCTCGCCAGACTATTTCAATTTTCTGAACAAGTTAATGATAGTTTTCGATTCAAGTGTTTGCTGTGTTTACCAATGTAAGCACTGTGGCAGTAGTAATGCAATATTTAGAAAATGTACTCTTGATACTCAAGTACTTTTAAAAACAAGTACTTCAGTACTTTTACTTAAGTAGACATCTGACTGTAGTACTTTTACTTGTACTTGAGTAAAATTTAGCAAGGAGTATCTGTACTTTTACTCAAGTAATGAAGCTGTGTACTCTGTCCGCCTCTGCTTCTGGTTGAGAAGGAGAAATGCCTCAGTCCATTTAGAAAAATAATCACTCACGACAAGGATATACCTATGCTTTCTAGGTGTCTCAGGTAGAGGCCCCAACATATCTTGCAACCGCAATTGGCCCCAAATAGAGCTATACTTCTTCAGGGCAGCATTCTGCTGTACTTCAGCAACATTCATCATCTGGGTCCTGCCTAAGATGAATTAGGAGGGCCAATTCTGGATCATCTCGCTGGGCCTGTCCCAAATCATCACCCACCCCAACATTCGCTTTCTTCTGCACCCCCTGGGGGCCCTCCTTAACAGCACACACTAATATAGCTGGCCCCTGAATTGGGCTGATGGGGCCTTCTTGCTCCTTGGCTTTCACATAAGCTGGTAGCCGCGACAAGGCATCTACTTTGCCATGCTTAAAAAGTCTAAGCCCTGAAAGTTATGCAACCATCTCAATGAGTTATGGTCTGTGCGCAACACAAACTCTTTACCTTGCAAAAAATGCTTAAAGTACTTTGTGAAAGTCACCATCGCTAACTACTCTTTCTTTGTAGTTGCATACTTGCATTCCTCTTTGGTAAGGGCCCAACTGGCATAAGCTATTACTCTTTCCAACCCTCCCTCCTCTTGCGAAAGCACAGCTCCTACCCCCACATCACTAGCATCAGTGTCCAATAAAAAGGTTTTATTGGGGTCAGGATAAGCGAGCACAGGGGAAGTAATTAACCTAGCCTTCAACTGATTGAAGGCTACCTGACACTCCTCACCTAAATCTCCTCCCCTTCTCAGTCAGCTGATGTAATGGACGTGTTATGCCTGCAAACCGTCTATAATAGGAGGCCAAACCTAAAAAGCTCCTAACTTCAATCTGAGTCCTAGGGATGGGCCATTCCCTCACTGCTTCCACCTTTACAGGGTCGGCCAAAATTCCTTCCGCATAAATGATATGCCCTAAATACTTAACACAAGAGGAAAACAAATCACACTTAGAGGGTTTTACCTTCAGATTTGCAGCCTTCAGCTTAGCCAATACTTCCCCCAATCTCGATAAATGCTCCTGAAATGAATGACCAAACACTATAATGCCGTCCAAATAAACTAAACACATAGTCCATTGCAAGTCCGCTAAAACAATCCATTAAATGCTGAAATGTGCTAGGTGAGTTACAAAGGCTATAACTTAAGACGTTAAATTCAAATAACCCATGTCTTGTGGTAAAAGCGGTCTTGCACTTATCTTTAGAATCTACCTCAACCTACCAGTAAGCACTGGCAAGATCCAGGGTGGAAAATAACTTTGCATTAGTCAAACTATCCAAGGTATCATCTATTCGGGGAAGGGGATTGGCATCTTTAGCTGTAACATCATTCAGCTTCCGGTAGTCTACGCAAAAGAGCAAACTACCATCCTTCTTTCTTACTGGGGCAACCAGCAGCCCATGGACTACATGATGACTGTATAATCCCATTTTCTTGCATTTGCTTAATGTGATCATGCACCTCTTGTTGCAAATGCAACGGAACCCGACATGGGGTATCTTAATTGGCTTTGTATCCCCTGTATTAATCTGATGCAAAGTCAGGTGGGTTCGCCCTAGATCATGATCCCCAGTGCTAAACACTGAAGCATACTATACCCAACAACTCACGGATGGCCTGCGTTTCAACCATAGACAGCCCCTTTTGATCTAGCTTCAGGACCAACTACCACGTCTGTAGACAAGGTCCGAATCTTCGTCCCCTGCCTAAGGGTGAGAGGATTATCAGTTATATTAATCACTGTAACAGGAATAACTCCTTGCCCCACATTACAAATGATTCGAGCCACTAAAAGGTCACAGTGTTTTGATAAAGAAGAGGAGGGTTCCACCAATCTGTCCTGCAAGGAGCCTTTCTACTACCCCAGAAATAATAGTTTCACTACACGGCTGTACTATGGAGTCTATTTGAACAGTGACAGCCTTAGGCTGACAAGCATCCCCTGATGAAATTATGGGAACTTCCTACGCATGACTGAACAGCACTTTTCCTCTCAAATCAATGATTGCCCCATACTTCAGCAGAAAATCCATCACCAACAAAATATCAGGGAAACTCATTTATTAACGCTAGGGAACCAAACTGACAAATAGTTTGCCAACGGCCTAGAATGTACATAGTACCCCCATTAGCTGCAGAAGCTTCCCCCACATAATCGAACAACTGTCCTATCCAATCTGACCAATCACGATTAGCTCCTGTAAAAGTTTCAGGCATAAAAACTGGTCGTGTTGTCACCATCCTAGACACTGAACCTTGCCCTGTTAGCACCCTATCAAAAGAAGCTGATGGTGTGTTATCCCCCTCTGGGTCCAACATAATGGCCCCTAATTTCCCACCGCTGCCAACACTGTAATATAACTTTCTTAATAGGCTACTGCCACCACCTTTCATTATTTTGGCCAGTATGGTCTGGCACCAGAAGACAACACACCACCACAACTTAAATCAAAATATGCAGTTTTATTAACAGAGCAATTCAGTAGCATCAGCACTGCACAGTAGCAACGGCACTCCTAACTTCCCATCCCTATATGTGATGCGATCTGGGAAAACCCATCACATGGTGAAATTTTACCTATTACAGGTTGCTACCATATTAAAGCTGGTTTCAATCCCTTTCCAAATCTGTTTTTATTTCTTTCATCGTTTGTCGGTAACAAAAGTTATGGTTATCTGAATTCGGCTGATCGCTATGATTTTCAGCAACGGAATTTTGAGAAAAACGAATTAAATTAAAACTGATTTAATTAACTGTCACGTCCTGCTAGCAGGATGATTGGTGCTCTTTTTATTGCCTTTTTTCATATCACATATTTTAGTAATCATCAGATTAGGTATCATTCGAAAGCTTACGAACTCAAAATTCATCCTGTGAAAACCGTTTTGAAGTTGGACGATTGAGAGGCGAGCAAGATCTTTTAAAGGAACACTCCACTTTTTTTGGAAATAGGCTAATTTTCCAACTCCCCTGGAGTTAAACAGTTAAGTTTTACCGTTTTCGAATCCATTCAGCCGATCTCTGGGTCTGGCGGTAGCACTTTTAGCATAGCTTAGCATAGATCATTGAATCTGATTAGACCGTTAGCATCTCTCTCAAAAAAATTACCAAAGAGTTTCAATATTTTTCCTATTTAAAACTTGACTCTTCTGTAGTTACATTGTGTACTAAGACCGATGGAAAATGAAAAGTTGTGATTTTCTAGGCCGATATGGCTAGGAAATATACTCTCATTCCTGCGTAATAATCAAGGATCTTTGCTGCCATACCATGGGTGCAGCAGGCGCAATGATATTACGCAGCGCCTAAAAAAATAGGCTAACTTCCGTCAACATAACCAACGTGACAACCTGCTTGCACAGCGTACCTTGTAACCATGGAGACATTTGTGAGAGATGATTCAGATGACATTTACTTTGTTGCAGATCCTGAACCATATCTATTTGAACCGGAATACACTGAAGATGAGCTTTTGGAACGTGAAAGGCAAGAAAGTATGGACATGCACAGCTGAACTAGTCAGGCCAAGCGAGGCTTCGGACGTCATCAATGAGATAATTTTTCGACACACGCTCCGAAGCCTCGGCACAGAACGTAACATCACTAGTATTTTGTACCATACAAACTGTAGATAAACAATACCGACAATTCCACAAGTTTCTTTTAATCAAACTATACACTACCTCACCAGAACTCTACAACAAAACTACTAACGTTACTGTATAAGCCAAATGGTCGTGCAAACCTAGCCCTCAGTGATTGCATTTCACAGGTAGCTAAAGACAACAGCAGTGCTTTTTCAATCTGGTCATTCAAACTAACTAAAAATAATAATGTTATACTTACAACCATGGGTGATGATGATACACTTGGACCTGTCTGTAAGACCTCTGAAGATTGTTGGGATGGCCGTATCCTTTAGACACCGTACCGTACTGTCCATGTTTTCCAAATAGTCATCTGGCCCAAAATGCTTTGAGCAAACACACCATTTCTTGGTTGATTCTACCGGTGTTTTGAGATCTATGTTCAGAGTAGCCAACCATTGATTGTTTCGTTCCTTGTTTTTCGTTGGTATTCTGTGAAACATGATGGTAGAGTACTCCTTCGACTTACTATCACAGCCCTTTACAATGCACAGAACCATGACTAATCGCACAGGTAAATCCACTACCTAATTTTCTGGCTGCAACTACACAAACTTGGTGCCGGTCACGTTGGAAGTTACCTAGCTGGAGACTATTTCAGGTGCTGCGTAATATCATTGCGCCTGCTGCACCCATGGTATGGCAGCAAAGTTCCTTGATTATTACACAGGAATGAGAGTATAGTTCCTAGCCATATTGGCCTAGAAAATCGCAACTTTTCATTTTCTGTCGGTCTTAGTACATGATGTAACTACAGAAGAGTCAAGTTTTAAATAGGAAAAATATCGAAACTCTTAGGTCATTTTTTTTTGAGAGAGATGCTAACGGTCTAATCAGATTCAATGATCTATGCTAAGCAATGCTAAAAGTGCTACCGCCAGACCCGGAGATCGGCTGAATGGATTAGAAAACGGTAAAACTCAACTGTTTAACTCTAGGGGAGTTGGAAAATGAGCCTATTTCCAAAAAAAGTGGAGTGTTCCTTTAAGCGAGCAGCTACTTCAGACTCCATTGTTCTCTTGTGCTCCGCTCCGCATCTCACAATAACATTGGTTCAAAAAAAAAAAAAACTTGCATGCAGTTGTAGTTTACACAGGACTGGTGGGAAATGCGCATTGATATACCTTTATTCTAGATGTTATGTGGTTTATTTTGATAGGTGAACTGTCTTTGTAGTTTTAAGAGAAAGAGATGATAGACAAGATGTTATAGAATAATAATTTAATGAAAACCCGATTTTGACAAATAAACTGACATATTCTACCTATTTTTAGACCTTACTGAAAACGTACCAGCGGGGAAATCTGACAGGTTTTCCCAGATCGCATCACATATACTCTCTCCCCACACCTGCTATCTATCTATCTTCATCGCCGGTGGCCCTAACCGACCACGAATGACACCTCAAAAAAAAAAAAGAAAAAAAAGGTGCATACCACTGTCTTGTTGCCCACAATGTAACCGGAACCGAGCCTCCGTCCATCGTCTTTTGCGCTCCATTACCTTTTTCCACCCCAGTCTCTTAATACACAGCTCCCGCCCCAGTGTTTCTCATTTCTCAATCAGTCTCATTAATTAGTTGCCCAGACAATATCCCAAAAGGCAAAATGCCTATCAGCGCATTTTACAGAGATGTTATATTTGAATTTATAATCTGTTAAATTGTCGAATATATTTGGATTGAGTATTTATTTCTGTTAATTCATTTATTTCAGAAGCTACCTCAAGTAGGCCCTACACTATTGTGTGTAAATGGTCACTCTTGTGCAATAAATGGCTAAACTCTATCTGATGACTCCGACTCCCTGACCAGAGTTCTGCAGCGGTCTATAATATAATTCACCAGCTTTCAGCGGGGCAAACACCAACAGTTAGTATATTGGACAGAAGTATTGGAAATATACCCAGTGCAATTCTTTGCTGGTCTTACATGAAATTTTTATCACTTCACTGATGCCAGAATATGTAAAGGTTAGGATAATTTCCTTATCCACTTTTACAGATGACCTTGCAAGGATTTAGTGCACATCTTTAAGCTAAAGCCTATCTGTCTCCTTTGATCATACAGCAGAAGGCTGGACTGTGGCTTTTGATGTAGCCTGTTGACTTTTTAGTTAGGTAAGTTCAAGGAGCCTCAGATCTGAAGCACAGAAACAGCACGTTTGCCAAGATGAATGACCATTTGCACAGGTTAATATAACAATACGCTACGCAAGTACCATCATAAAACATTTGCCTAGCTTGTTTTAATGTGTTTGGGAAAATTTGCAGCCACAGTTTGAAAAAATGCCTTAACATGGAAACTTTTACCTGGGTGGTCCCTTTCTGTTGATACCAATTGTTTACTAAGCCCCGCTAAGGATCGCGGTTCAGGAAGATGGACAAAAAAGACAAAGTGTCTCATTGCGTGAGTGTAGTGCCACACACACTCACCCATGTTTCTTTATCCTTGTATTTATTTTATCCTACGTCTAAAAAACCTCACGCAAACAAGTCTTTCTATCATTCTCTCATCCTGACATCTACCTGTCTCCTCCTGCCACTCTACAGTCCTTGTCCTTGGATGGGGCTGTGTGTGTGTTTACATGACAGATTGGGCCCCAGTAGGAACAATAATTGCATCATTTCATGGATGCGAGTCAGGAGTGGAGATCCAAGGCCTTGGAGAGAGTTTCTCTTTTAAGCTAATCTGCCATATGCAATGTGCTAGAGCGCTTGACAAAGAGAGGTTAGTTCTACTAGCAGAGGTAAAACCTGGAAGATAGAATGGACCTGTTGGCATGTAGGGTATATATCACTACCTTGTGTGCTGATGTATTTTTGTGAAGTTTAATGGGAATAGCTCATCAAAAAAAACCGGTCATTATTTACTCAACGTCATGTTGTTCCCAACTCAAATGATTTTATTTATTCTGCTGAACACAAAATAAATGATTTGGAGAATGTTTCAGCTGTTTTCTCCACACAATAAAAGTCATTGGGGTCCAAAACTTCAAGATCCAAAAAGGACATAAAGGTTGCTTAAAAGTTATCCAAACAACTCTAGTGGTTTAAATTAAGTTTTCTGAAGCGATACGGACACTTTATCATGTGATATAACATCATGAAGTCTTCCCTCAAGAACCAGAGAGGTCTGATTAGTATCTATGTTCGCCATATAGACCTTGGTCATGTTAGGTGCCAGATTGAATTTATCATGGATGAAAACAAGGCTGTGAGTGATAGATCACGTAATTTTCAAAAGTTTATGTCTCCTGAAAGTTTTTGTTTTTCTTTCGGAAAGACATTTTGTCAGCTGAATAATCATTATGTTGTTAAACAACGGTACCCTCCATTGAACACACTGTACTTCTATCCCTCACAGCCTCATTTTCATTCCTGTCAAAAATTAAATATTACTTCCCTCACAAAGGTCTATTGCCATATTTAATTTAGGTTGTTTTGATTTGGCAGTAAATAACCACTTAAATTTCCCTCTGTTCATCATACAAAGTGATTGTATCATGTGAAAAACTTGGATTACACTACTGTAGTTGTATGGATTACTTTTACGCTAAATTGATGTGCTCTTTGGTGCTTGAACGTTTTGGACCCCATTGACTTCCTCTGTACAGACAAAAAACAGTTCTTCAAATATCTGCTTTTGTGTTCCACAGAAGAAAGCAATTCATTGCAAGTAATTGATGACAGCAGTTTCATTTTTGTGTGAACTATCCCTTTTAGGAGGTGGCTCAAGGGATCACTGATGCATGTTTGCTCTAATTTTGAGGGTGCGTTTTGATCCATAGCTTCATCAGTGAGGCTCTGAGGGACTCAGACTTCCTCAGTCATGAACACACACACTCTGCAGCAGTAGTCCTCACTGACTCAGTCACATAAATATAGGAGGTAATAGAATACTCTGCTAAAACACGGGCGCGATAAAAGTAGATGTTGGTGTTTTGTTTAATAGATTAAGTATGGTGTTCCTGGAAGTTCATCAATATATATATCAACATATACAATATAGATAATAATATTATGTCCCTATCTCTTGTCATTCTCTTATCTAAACCCATTATCTGCCTGATAAGTCTTTATTCTGTGTATATGATATTATAAGCGAGTTTTCCAACCATCAGAGTTTTGCAAATATTTAGTATACAGACTCGTCATGTTTATGCTGAGTGCCGGGTTACACTGTTTATGAAATATAGCCAGGCAAAGGCCCTTTGGGGAAGAGAAAGAAAACCATTCCAAATGAAAAGTAATGATTCATGCCACAGATAGTATATAAACTCAAATACACCCCTATCGGCCCTGCTCCCCCAACACAATTTTGATTGGCTCCGAACAAGGCACAGACAACTTAGTATTGCGTTACTCTAAATACATTGGGGGTGACTATGGTGACGTGGGTGGTCCTCATTCATTATTATAACGACCACTCAACCTGATTGATGTTTGGAGATGGAATTTAATAATGCTATCAACCTACACTCAACATGTACTGCTCTGTTTGTGAAGTTTCCCATAAAGCTTTGCAGAAGACAGCACTGAACAGGCATTTATAAAGAAATTGTTTTGTTTTTGTGGGCATACCATATAACACCCTCATTTAAATAAATTACTTTCATCTGAGCAGCGTAAGTATTGAAGGAGACATTTAAGTTATTGACATTCTACACTGGGAAATGTTGTCCTCTTTGGCAAACCTTTCTGTTCACTGTACCTTGATGACAGAAGAAAATAGACATTTGGATAGTGACACAAGAAATGAGACACTTCCCAGTACTACAACTGATACCAGATGCACGTGTACACTCTGATAGCTTGTATTAACTGGGAAATATTGTCTTTTTTATTTAGTTTAGCAGGAGAAAACAAAGAATATGCATGTGTGTAAAACTGCAGACACCCTACAGATACTATCAGCTGATATAATATAGATTCATGTAGTAAAATGTTTATGATAAACCACTCATATCAGATATTCAGATCAAATCGGATCAAATTTTAGAGAGACAAAAAGTAAAGGAGTCGTTCAATAAGTTCTCAAACATGCTATACATTTTAATAAACATATTGATATTTCTGAGAAGAACCCAAGATAAACCTAGTTATTTACAATAAATGACCATATTTCTTCACATACAACAGTAAAAACATTGTAGACAACTTAAATAACTTTAAGGTGTAACTACTTAAATAATAAAAGAAACAGGGTTACTCTATTCACATGACACCTTCCCAGCAGCTCCAATGCAGGTTTCACATTAAGTGCTAAAATTATAGAGTAGATTTACAGCTTGGACTCCTTACACATACTGCAACAAAGAATGCTAAAATGCACCGAATAGAAAGTAATAAACAGGCGGGGATTGTTGTTAATTATACTTGTCTTTGGGAGAAATAAGTGATTATACTATAAACATTGAATACACCTGACTATTTTAGAGGGGGCTGCAAACCTTCAATGAGAAGAATCACATCACAAAAGGGCTCAATGAAACATGGTTAATATTCATGACCTCACTGGTTAACAAATGAGTCTAAAACTGAACAGAACATACTAGTGGTCTCATATTAGTCTAGTAGTTTTAGTCATATTAGTTATTCGGTAAATTAAACAGCTGATCTGATGAGGAAAAATGAAGTATAGGACAATTTCTACTTGAGTTGTAGTGGGTTTGCTAGTTCATCTACTGGATAGAGCTCAACCAACAACTTCTACTACTTTCTAAAAAAGAATCAGTTTTAGAGGGATACTATGGGGTCTTGATGATATCATATAGCATATTTAACATTCTCTTCTATTCAGTCATGAGCAGATTGACTAAAAAAATGTGGCTCTAAAATTATAGCTTGAGCCTCGTTTTAGAGAAACATCACATAGTCAGAAGGAAAGATCTATCTTTATTTTATTTATTTTTTGTCAAAGCACTCTTGATAGCAAGAGAACAATGTTATAGATTTAAATTAGATTTTTATGGAAGTTGTATCTTCAACGGAACTGTGGAAGTAAAATACGTAAAATGATTTTACAGGCTTAATGCAAAACTGCTCCTCTCCCATATATTATTCCTTAAAAAAATAAACCCTCCTTTATTAAAACAATGGCAAATCTAAAAAGTACTTATCTCAGTACAGTACTATATGAAATGTACACCAGTCACCAGTCTTGTTCCCCTTATGACAAAACTGAATATGGTTTGGTGTTTCGAAAAAAAGGAGAACAATAAATGAAGATTCCCATTGTGACCGTCAAATAACTTGTGTTTTTAAAGTGATACAAAAATTGTAGTATTTGCTAAAAACAGATTCTGTGCTTGATATCTCACAGAAACAAGATATATGAACATTTTAAAATATGATAAGATATACAATTTGCAATGAAAGCAGCGTGCATGGTCATGAACAACTATAGGAAAATAGTATAGCTGATACTGCACCTTTAACCAGAGCAGTTACCTCTTTAGGTTAGTTTCTCTGCAAACCAGTCATCTTAATTATTAAATTAATGTAATAAAAGTGACTGTCCGAACATTCTTAAAGATTTACATTTCACTTTAGTTTCCATCTAAATGAAACATCAATGAGATACAACCAATATTCA
The DNA here is from genome assembly GCF_951802725.1 of Rutilus rutilus. Taxonomy (NCBI): domain Eukaryota; kingdom Metazoa; phylum Chordata; class Actinopteri; order Cypriniformes; family Leuciscidae; genus Rutilus; species Rutilus rutilus. Next base: position 31,120,707 of record NC_140210.1, on the reverse strand, counting down.
GTTTTGACTTTGGAGGATCTTCATTGATCATTTCAGCAATTATATCAAGAAGATGGATGACATTTTAGCAGATCCGTTTTCTAAACTGCATGTAAACTGGCATCAAGTCCCATCAAAATGATTCTCCAGTTATACACAGACCTGCTGGATAAGACTAAGTCTGTTGTATGGTTTTGTGGCTGTACTGACAGCTACTTCCCCTCCCTTCTTTAAACAACCTGTGAATCCATGGCAGTGATTTTCTTTATGGTACAGTTCAGTTTGCTAGACTGTCCATTTGACTTTCCTAAATGAGCGTTTTTTTGACTCCCTAAAATCCCAATTTGTCCTGTAGTACACAGACTTATTGGTGCCCATGTTGGGGTTGGACCGAACATCCGAGTCAGTCTCATGTGGGGCTTCCAGTGCTTTGTGAGTCCTCTTGCAGGGACACTTGACTTTAAAGTGGACCAGACTTTACACACCATACCAGCAGTAAAAACCGGAGAACCCTGCGTGGTACCTCCAACATGCGACCCCTTCAGCTATGCGCTTTGAGGTTCCATTGGCCACCCTGTTATTGTTTTACCTGTGTATTTGTGCATATGGGTGAGAGTGCAGATGGTGTAGGGGAGCATGAAGATCAAAGGCTGTGGCTCATGAAAACGAACAGTGGTGGGAGAGGAGGATCAGGTGAGGGGCAGTTGGAGATTGGGGATGGTGTTCTGAAGGCAAACTCTGAAAGGCCTCCGTAACGTTCAGTCTGCCAACTGGTGAAGAGCGCATTATTATCCTGCCCTGCTTTTTATACAATATAACTGGTGAGATCCAGCAGGTAAGACGTCATGTCAATGATGTGCTCCAGGATGCTGTCTTTCTCACCGTCCCCTCGTGTTCCTCGCTCTCCTTTCTCGCACTGACCGCCGGAGAATCCTTCCTTGCAGAGACACTTGTTGGGCTCCACGCAGACCCCACCGTTACGACAGGTGGGTTCGCATTTGGCTGCAAATGACAAGCAAAAGCAGAAATAAGTTGAAAAAATGTTGAAAGAGGTTGGAGGTTTATGCAACTTTGAAATCAAAGACAGAGGGAAAGTACTCTGATTGGCTCTGTACCTCGTAAGCAGAAGGGGCCCTCCCAGCCAGCACTGCAGCAGCATTTGCCAGTGGGTGTACAGTGGCCGTTCTTGCATTCGCGGGAGCAAGCGGTGCTTAGCATCTCTGGATCCTCCACCGGCCGTCTGCACTCCTTAGGGACCTGTGGCCTGCAGGAGTCACAGAGCATTGATGGTCAACTAGGGGTCACAAATTAAACACTTGCCAAACATGCAAACACATAGTATTTCATAATGCCTTCATAAAGCATAGTGTTCCATAAATAAGCAAACATGTGGAAAACTTGTTTAAAGACAAATGAGCCATCCTATGATGGTAGGGCATCATGCTAACTTTTGCTATATGGAGTGATTTATAAGACTTTATCAAAAGTAAAATTGCTGCAAGTACATTAACCCCTTACCAGACAGCCCCCATGGCATTTACATAATATGTGATGACTGATTTAAAAAATTTGACAAACAGTACAGAATGTTAATATCAGCTATTTATCCAATATTGGCTATAAAATAAAAAATATTATTGGCTTATTGGTATTGTCCATAATTTTTTTATTGGTGCATCCATATACAAAGACATCCATTCACTTGAATGTTTGTCTATCTCTCAATTGTTGCCTCTGATTTTTATCGCTGTGAAAAATAAATAAAATTTAGTTACTGTCACTTGTGGGATGCAGTTGTATGCTGATCTTTTTATATGCTGTTTTTTCACAGAAACATTCTACAAAATAAACCATTGACAATTACTAGAATACAAGTAAATATTCACCATAGGTATTTAAAAACGAGTAATTGAAAAAGTTAATTTAATGTTCACAAAATGTTCATTTAGGTTTCATCTTGCTGTCTGTTTATAACAGAAAATCTGTACAGTAAGTGTGAGAAAAGATGCTACTTCGGATGAACAGTCAGACAGAAAGACATAAGTATTGATTTGATTAGTTTGATCTTTGTGAATTCATTATTCTCACCTATATCACCTAAAATGAATGTGTGTGGAAATTGAATGCACTTTGAACAATACCAAAAGTCCCACAACAAAACTAAGGCTCTGCATGGCAATGTCTGGAAACAATAATGCTTTTGTGTGTAATGAATTTCAAATGTAAAACCTCAGTGTCAAAGTAAGTGGCTTGTGATGAACCTGTCCGAAGTTCGGCTCTCCAAACATTCTAATGCATCACTCAGCTAAAAACACTGCTTAATGAGCCAGGCAAATCTCTTGAAGGCTGTCTATTAGTGAGCAGCAGGGCTGTTGACATACCCAACAGGCCAGCACACACACAAACACACTGTAATTGGACTCCAGTGAAGCAGTAACTCTATGGGAAACAGGCTGGAGAGCTCTTGGTGAGTTCACATCCTGTGTATCTCACTAGAGTTGGTGTATTGGAAAGTTAGGTGGCCAACGATTCTGTGCTTTCAGCACAGTATTTGTGATTGAAGTGAAGTGTGTCATTTTATTAATGTAAAAATACCAAACACAGTTTAATGTGCAAGAGACTCAAAATCTATTTTATCAGTTAGAGCCCATCCCCTTTACTTTGAGTTTTAGACCATACCCTCCGGCTCGCGGTTTAGATTTCCTTTAGTTAACAGTAAGACTAAGAGATATAGATACTCATTTATTCCCACAGCCATTTCACTTCTAAATTTATGTAATGGAGGTGGTTATTCACGGTCAGTGTATTGTTTTTACATTTTATGTTTTTTATGTAGTGGTACCTTCTCAGAAGGTTCTTTGGACTGAGAGCCCAGGATTGAAAGTACTTCACTCCAGTTTGATCTCATACCAAGCTACAGTACCAATGAAAGTACCAACAAACCTCATTGGTTCTTATACATAAAGCAAGTATGGTTCCATGTTTACTGTATTTGATGAGCTCTATGTATGTGCGTTGGTCAATTTTTATGTATGATTAAAGGCCAAAATCATATCTGTCATCATATAAAGTGATTGTATCTCTTCAGAAGGCTTGGAATAAACTGGTCAAGTCACATGGATTACTTTTACGGTGTCTTTTTGTACTTGATGCCTATTTTAACACAGTTCCATAGTCCAGCAATGACACAAATTGTTTTGTTTCCATTGTTTTAACACATTGACCTAAACCATTTTGATAAATTGTGATTGACAGTCCTATTTCTTCTGCTCCACCAAGGCAGTTGCCACTCCTGTGCACATTTGTTTCTATGAAGCTGGCAGGGATGCTTACCTTGACATGACAACAGTTCGCAATGAAGTGTGATATTCCAAACATTGACTGAACATGTTAATTCATTAACAACAAACGCCAACAGGTTTAACAAACTGAAACAGGTTTAACCAAACCCAACAACCGTTGGATGTTGGTGCTCATCAGGACAGTGTGAAACAGCCTTATGAGTGTCTATGAGATAATGGGATGTTGGATCTCTGAGTTTCCCTGACAGCTTTAGTGACTGATGGCAGGAATTGGGTGGTAACAAGGGAATTCTGGCAGGATACACTGGGGGGTCTAGTGGGGGAGCAGTTCCCATGCTCCCCTCTAACGCTTTCCGCAACCAAATCAGGTCTCCCTTGTCTCTCATCAACACTTTGTTGTTGTTGTTTTTTGTGTGTGTTGTTGTGACAGGCTGTTACGTTGTTAAAAAAACAGGGAGACAGAAAAGATATGGAAGAAAGAAATAGGAATGGATAGTGAAAAAGAAAGAGAGGGAGGGAAAGGAGAGAAAGAGGCGCTCCCTAGAGGATTGGGCTAACACTGTTAATGACGTTGGGGTCAGCGGCACTACTAAACAGTTTGTATTACTGGCAGGGTGGCCATGAAAACAACACCTGCTGCCATGGCACTTGACAAAGACAGCTGGGTCAACAGGCACTGTGGGAATGTATCAACTCTGTGAGGCCACTTGCATAAAACACAGACTGATAAATTAAAAGAACGCCCCAGCTTATTAGTTTAAGACTGTCCTGTAGCTTGAATGGGAGGTTGAACACATCAGCTGCCCAACCCCTCTTTTTGTGAATCCAAGGATTGTTTGGCACAATATGCTATTCATAATACCAGTTTTCCTCCCTGTTCTGCATTTTCCACCTAGGCAGAAATCAACACCGAAGCTGAGGAAGTCAAAGTCGTGGAAGTTGTGGATTTTTTGGTTCCTCTTATGCTGATTTTAGAAGTAGTATTGTTGAATTATGAGGAATCGATTTAGATGTGTTGAACTTAAGAATACTAGACACTTATTGGTAACTAAAAGCACAATTATTAAGCTACAATATTTCATAACTGAAAACGCAAGGGATGAGAGACATGTAGAACTTGGTGAATGAATACAATTCTGTGGACATCTGCAGAGCTTTCTGAGGAATTTGAATTCTGTGTGCGACCACTCATGGGTAATGAGTCCGGTGTCTCTTGAGCTTTTCTCTGAGAAGACAGTTTAATATCTCTTGGCTTAACTTGTTGGCTGTGATAGCAAGAAACAGTTGAGTTATTTGATGAAAGCAAGTGCACGGGGTAGAGGGGTGAAGAGCTCAGGAGTGTTCGAGCATGAAAAAAAAGGCTTCATCAAGGCACTCTGTGTGACTCCTCTGTCCTTTTTGTCATCTCTCTCTTTTGTTAGCACCTCTTTGTGGATACATTGTATCAAAAAATTTACTGTGTATTGTAGCTGTAGGCCATTCAGTACCACCCCTAAGGGTCTTTGTTAAGGGGAGGAACACGGTTGTGAGCGGGAGAGATTTAGGACGGACCATGAAATAAAGGAGACTTGTCAGAGATGGGGACCAGGAGAATGTGATCACTATTTAAAGTGTTTGTATATCTTGACACACACTTAGGCCTAAATAAATGTTTTACCTCCATATCGCTACAGAAAAGCACTTCTACGGAACCTATTCAATACATTTAGCCAACAAAATCCAAAGTCATGGAAGATACATTGTTATATTTGCTTTTTGACATAACTTCCATTCTGATGCTGAATGAATGAATGAATAAAAGTCACTTCAGAAGTCACTCAAGTAACACTCAACCAAATCCCTGCAACGCTCACAACTATTCTAGTGAAGAAGCAATGAGAAATGTGTTCCTGTGATGCGTTCCTCAAACATTTCTTGTGGATGATCTTATACAGCTGTCAGAACAGAGTGTATATTCCAAAATAATCGCTACTAAGTTCTCACTTCTAGTATCTTACATGTGATGAAATTTGCCTGCTAAGCTAAATTGCTTGTAAGAGTACACCAAGATAACATGAGATAACATTTCAATCAGCCGTGGCAGAGTCCCGCAAAATATTACTAAACTATATATATATTATGCCTCAACAGAAAAATGGAACTGCAGCGCACTTAATTGAGAGCCATTGGGGCAGATTTGAAACTGCCCTGCTTATTTTCACGTTACCTTACGTAAAATTCGCTCCAGACCAAGACAATATCAATCCACTTCAGCTATGTGTATATTAGTCTGCATCACGTCAGTAAGGGTATGTTCACACTTTGCATGTTTGGTTCGGTTAAAACGAACCACGGTGCGATTGCTCTATTAGTGTGGTTCTTTTGAATAAGTGTGAACGCTACCATCTGAACCCTGGTGCACACCAAACAAGTGCAAACAAGACAAAAACAGGACATGATGTCACAAGATGCAACCCTAAAAAGATCAGAATGCTCAAGCATGCCTGTTTTTTCTCATCATAGTCGCTGTTTTGCTTTTCACAAGTTCTCAGCTGGTCAAAATACCATCATATGTAGGCTACATACATACAACGAGTGCATTTAGCCCAGCACACAGAATTGTTTTGGATGTTTGGTAAGTTCCGTCCTGAAATATATGATCTAAAAGCCGACCAATCAGGTTGTGAACGCATCCCTATGCCGTTAAGTTTGGTATCTTTAGGTTTGATGTTAAAAATGCTGAATGTGAACACTAAGCGGACCAAGACTAAATGTATGAACATACCCTAACATGTCTGTTTTTCCTATCTGGAGTAGCAAATCAAATGAATGAAATTAATTTAATGAAAATCAAATGAATGAAATCAAATAAATGAATGATCAATGCTTTAGTTAAAATGTGCTCATGTGAATAGCCTTTATCTTCCAAAAGTGTTCTGCATGTGTTCAGCGATTAGGTTATAAAACGTACAAAATGTTTATCATAAACTAGCTCTAGAATCTGCCCTACCTACATTTACAACCAGGAGCCGCTACTGATTTCAATTAGTAAAAGACTAGTAAAAAAAAAAAAAAGGAATAAGACTGAGGATGTGCGTCAGTTTATGTTTAATATTACTAACACCAATTAATACATAGTTCAGTTACTGGCATCTTCTCAGTTATTGCCGCCGGCCAATAAACAATCTTACAGTCTCTCTCTTGTCCACATTTGACATCGACATGCATACATTTCAATGTGCGGTGGCCTATTTATTATTCTACATTAAAGGACTGCTAAACAAACTCGGATGCGTGCAGTCATCTCAAACACTAGACTTTCACATGATATTTAACACTCTCTCTTCTACCACACAGCTGTACAACCCAAAAATGCAATGCAGCAGATCAAAATCAAAACAACGTGGGTATTTTGAAGCTCTCAACCCTAGCCAGAACGCAAAGGTTAAAGGGTACAGAAAAGATGTAAATGTAGATACTTGAAATGTAAATGCTGGACCACCCCACTTGACAGTGCTAGTCCCTCAGAATTGTTGTATCACCTCTTTTATTTGGTAATTAGATCACAAAAAGTGACAAGATGTATAAAACAGTGAACCCAACACCACAGGTCTGACAGACTAAACAACTCCAATCAATGGTAGAAAGAATTGTTCTTTGGAAAAATGCAGCAATGCCAGAAAACATAAATAAAGTAAGTTTGAGGGGCCTTGTTTAGGAGACTCATGGAAACATCTGTGGTAATTAATAGCATTAGACTTGGGTGGCACTGTCGTCACCTGGGTATACAGTGCCTTGCAAAAATATTCAGACCTTCAAGCAATTTTCTCTCAATCCTTGCTGAATTCCTACAAGTAAATGTTCTCTACAATATTTGCATTTCATATGCAATGGAATTGCATAATGATTCAATACACAAAATCTTTTATTTATTTTATTTTATTTATAATATTTTCACTTTTTGCAGGAATGGCCATTTCTATTTATTTAAATGTGATACTGCCTCGTTCTTCCAGGCAGATTTGCTCCAGGTTTCAGTTGGGACTGTAAAAATGTTTGGATTGAGAATGGACTTTGAGAGGGTAGGACACTGACATTTTTGTTACTGTAATTTGTAGTGTTTTTGCAGACTGATACATATTTCTCTTTATTTTTAACAAGATACCCACTTCCTGCTGATGAAACATAGCCACCCATGATGCGTTCGCCAGCATACTTAATTGCAGGTATAGTGTACACCAAGATGTGGCCAGTGTAGTTTTATGCCACACACATTGCTTTGAATTTAGGTCTTATCTGGACCAAAACTGCAACATGGCCACACTACTAAGCAAAACTTCAGATGTGCAGTCTCATGGTCCCCTATACCTGTCAGTGTTACAAAGAACTCTTATCATATAATTGACTAGTGCACCTCTGTCTGGTTCTTAAAAAACTGAACTCCAAAGTGATCATTAGCCTTTCTGCTTCTTGTTTGTATGGTTTAGTGGTTTAGAGTTTAGAGGAAGAACCTAGTCAGTGTCTGGGTTGCTTCCACTTCCAGATTATTGAACTGACAATCCACCTCTTAGATATTCATTTGGAAATTATTTTATACTTTTCTCTGGAAGTTAGTTTTCTTTTCCACAGCCTTCAGTCCTCACTTAAATAAGGATGTCTATTATAAACGAGTTTTTATTCCGATTACGTTTTCTTTTAGGGTTTACATAAGACCAACTGTGATAGAATTGTGGCCTCATTAGAACCATACAACTGTGTAAATTAACAGAAGATATTATTGCAAGGTGTACCTGCAAATTATTAAAATGTGAGATTTTTCAGCTGTGAATTTCAATGCTTTGACATATGACAGACTAAATAAGCTAATTTTCCACCACAACAGAAAACAATTCAAGAATTCAAAAAAGAGATTCTGTTCAGGTTTAAAATTATTTCACCTGATAATTGTGAGCAATTTATATACACTGCTGTTCACAAGTTTGGGGTCGCTAAGATTTTTAATGTTTTTAAAAGAGTCTCTTCTGCTCACCAACGCTGCATTAATTTGATTAAAAATACAGTAAAAATTGTGAAATATTATTCCAATGTAAATCAGCTGTTTTCTATGTGAATATATAGTAAAGTGTAATTTATTTCTGTGATCAAAGCTGAATTTTCAGCATCATTACTCCAGTCTTCAGTGTCACATGATCCTTCAGAAATCATTCTAATATGATGATTTGATGCTCAAGAAACATTTATGATTATTATCAATGTTGAAAACAGTTCATATTTCTGTGGAAACCGCCATACATTTTATTTTTCAGGATTCTTTGATGAATAGAAAGTTTAAAAGAACATAATTTATCTGAAATAGAATCCTTTGTAACATTATTAATGTCTTTACTGCCGCTTTTGATCAATTTAATGTGTCCTTGATGAATAAAACCTAACCCTAACTTCTTACTGACCCCAAACTTGTGAACGGTAGTGTAGTTCTAATGGTGTAAAAATGTCCAGCAAAAGGATTTTGAATGGCGTAGAAAGCGCAAAAACACGTTTCATGAGCGATTGGTTTGAATTAGAGACTCTACAGATCTGCCTGTGCCTATTGTAATGTCCCTTTTTTCTGGAAATGATATATCGGATCTATTAAACATGCAAACACTTTTGGCAGTTGTTATGTGGGAATTCATATGCTCATTTCTAATAGATGATATGCCTTTCATATGTACTTGGCGTGGTGAGAACATATTTTCAAGATCTATCATAAAAGTGGCTTTTAGTGGTGTATAACACACGGGGTAAATTACGGCATATTAAAAAAAAGCCCATGAGCATACAGAAATGATTAAATCCTTTAACTGACTCCATTCACATGCGTTGAATCTCTTGCCGTGAACCCCTGCGCATGTACGTAAATTGGGTACATTTTGCTCGTCTGCAGATTAGCCAAAATATGGACATACTTGTGTTCTCAAGGAAAACATTCCCTCTGTTGAAGACAGGTGTGTAAGTCCTGTCAAAGCAAGGAAAACACCCAACCGACCACACAGGCTCGCTAGTTAACCAGCGCTGTCCGAGCCAACTTGACTGTGTTGGTGTTAGAAACACGTTACACTAACATTTGGAAATGGTATGCTTACTCTCCAATTATGGCTGAGGTTTGTGTTGGCCAAGACTGGCAGTTGTGTGATGATTTGTTTAAGGGAAGCTAGACTCCTTGTGCGTGTGTGTGAGCGAAAACAAGTAATGCTTTAATGGGATAGTTCACCCAAAAATTTACATTCTGTCATTATTAACTCACCCTTATGTCGTTTCAAACCTGTATTTCTTTCTTCTGTAGAAGTCAAAAGAAAGCCTATTTTGTAAAATGTCTTTTTGTCCACACAATGAAAGGAAATGCAGTTCAATGTTGTTTCGGACCCCACTGACTTTCATTGCATGAACAAAATCAGTTTTAACATTCTTTAAAATGACCTTCATTCTCTTGGTATGAACTAACTACGCAGATGTGCAAAGAATAGCATGTAAGAAGAATGCCAGGGGATGTTTTGTAAAGCGGAATAAAAATGGAATTAATTATGCGAGTTTCAATATTAGCATTGCTTAGCAGTAACATCACATATTTTTTACACGCGAGCAATGAAAACGGAAAAGCAGAGAGGCTGATGCATAAACTCTGTTGTATACAATATGTTGCTCTGTGTATTCAAAGCTCAACGCACCTTTTGGGGTCCACCAACTTGTAGAGTTTTCCGCTGTGCGACTGTATCACCGTGCTTTTGCTGGAGGCAAGGATGTAGACCTCACCTACAGAGGAAAGAAAACATTTAGGTCTTTGAGGGATCGCATTTGTCTTCTCTCACCTTCCTTCCTTCCTACTCGGTGCACTTGACACTGGTGTATGAGAGGGTTTCGAGAGGGGCTCATTAAATCCTCATGCAAGTAATTTAATGAGGAGCAAGCTTGCAGCACTGTGCACAGATTGTAAACATGTGTCAGGAGACTGCCATGTGGGTCTCCAGTACAGCCTTCCACTGAATCCCTCTTACAAATGCTATCTCTCCCTCACAGAGGCCCACTCTTGGCAAAGCATGAGATTTATTCTCTGTCACACTTGACCTGGTGTTTGGATTCGAGAGTTTATGTTCCCTGTGATGCACTGAGCTGTGGGGATATTACATGGTGGCAGAGAGTACAGCCTAGCAGCAGCGAGTGGGCATAACTTTGCTTTCGCAATGCACTGTCAGAGGGGCTGGCGTCAAGTTTACATAAATTAACCCCTTTACCATTTTAGTGCCAAAAATCAGTTGTTACCAATGTTAAATGTGCACGTAAGGAAAGGCAGCAGATTGTGCATATAAACCCTATGTGCTGACAGATTACGCTGACCTTTGATTTCCAATCATACCGTCTGTCAGCAGTAAAAAAAGAGGAAGTAATCTGTCAGGAAACTAAAGGAGTACTGTGTCATGCCAGAATGTTCCTTGGAGGAAAGATATTTGAAAGTGGGAGGTAGGACAAGGGATTGGTTTTCTTTCTGTTCTGTATCATTCAGATGATTCTTGGATTCCAGCAGCATTTTTTTTCTCCTTCCTGTGACTACGGTATACACATTTTAATATAAAACGATCGCTTCATTTGACCTTTTGCTTTAGTTCTTTTGAAAAATGTCTGTATTTACTAGCCTAGAAATCTAGACGCAGCCAGGGTGGGTCTAGCAACTCTCAATAGACCTTTTTGCTGCAAAAACCTAAATTGGGTCAGGCCAATCACGTCGTGTATAGAGTAGGCGGGGGCGGGCTTAACATATGACGACAGAGTTGCGACGGCTCCCTGCCACTTGAAAACAAAGAATGGCTGCTGCGGATGGAGAACAGCGGTCTTTCGAATCGGCTTTGGCCGCAACTCTGGAGGACTTGGAGTTAAGTTTTTCTTTGAGAAAAGAACAAAGAACGGCACTTAAGTCATTCTTAAAAAAAGGAAGATGTGTTCGTAGTTTTGTCGGCCAGATTTAAAAGTTGAATCTATCAACTAACGTTAGCTCCGCTGTTGGGAAAACGCTCTGGTTGGTTGAAGCGCTGTCCTATTGTGTGCAGAGGGAATTTGAAAGACAGCCGTTTATCCCGCCCATCAGATTGACCGTGTCTATGGTGAGTTGCCAGACTAAACATCTTGATGTACGTCTGGCTGGCCAGGCTATGTATTTACACTACTGTTCAACAGAGGTGTCAAGTAACGAAGTACAAATACTTCGTTACCTTACTTAAGTAGAAATTTGGGGTATCTATACTTTACTGGAGTAATTATTTTTCGGACGACTTTTTACTTCTACTCCTTACATTTTCACGCAATTATCTGTACTTTCTACTCCTTACATTTTAAAAATAGCCTCGTTACTCCTATTTAATTTCGGCTTGTTTTCATTCCGGCTTGTCGTCGTAAAAAAAATAAAATAAAAAATTGGCCAATTACACAAACGGTTTAGATCTGAGTCCCGCCTCCTGAATACACATCGCTAAACTGATTGGCGTTGTGGTGTCTTTCTAACTTGTGAGAGGCTGAAGTCACATTTGGTTGTGCGCGGCGCCAAAACTCCTCGCCAAAAAACCTAGATGCGGTAAGCGAGGGAGAAATCGGGGCAAATCGCGGAGAGAGAGAGAGAGAGAGAGAGAGAGAGAGAGAGAGAGAGAGAGAGAGAGAGAGAGAGAGAGAGAGAGAGAGAGAGATTTTTTTTCCTTACATTACTTTTACTTTTATACTTTAAGTAGTTTTGAAACAAGTACTTTTATACTTTAACTTGTGTAAAAAGCTTGAGTTGATACTTCAACTTCTACAGAAGTCTTTTTAAACCCTAGTATCTATACTTCTACCGGAGTAATGAATGTGAATACTTTTGACACCTCTGCTGTTCAAAAGTTTGGGGTCATTAAGATTTAAAAAAAATACAGTAAAAACACTGATATTGTAGAATTTAAAATAACTGGTGTCTATTTTAATGTTTTAAAATGTAATGTATTCCTGTCATGGCAAAGCATCATTGTTAGCAGTCATTACTCCTTTTGTCTTATTATCATAGTAAAAAAACAGTTAATATTTAATATTTTTGTGGAAACCATTTTTTTTTTGGGATGAATTCTTTGAAGAATAGAAAGTTTAAAAGAAGAGCACTTATTTGAAATATATATTTTTTGTAACTATGTAAAAGACTTTACTGTTGTGAAAAATGTTATGTATCCTTGTTGAATAAGGAAAACAAAAATCTTACTAACTTTTGAAGTCCCCAAACTTTTGAACAGTAACATATATACATTGTAGGGCTGGGTAATACATGATATATCGTTACAAATTTATGTCGATAATGATAATAAGCTCTGGACATTTTTACTCTATATGGATTAATCTAACAGCCAATCATACAACATAAATAACTTTGAAAACAACCAGTCAGTGCATGTTGTGTCTCTGTGTGAATAAACGGTGTGGTTTCGTCTGATACACAAACTCACACACATGTGACGCTCACAGTGTTTTCAGCGTCTGCCATCTCAATATATGAGGACATGAACACATGAGCTGCTTTGAGAGTCACTTCACAAGCTTTCCACCGTTCAAAAACTACCTTCAAATGCACTACAACTAAAATATCTTCATGACAAACTGAAAATAAAGGTTTGAAATTATGACTGAAATATATCACTACTCTATACTAAAATGTACTTCTCAAAGTAATACTAAATAATATTATTTCATACAACCAGGATATTTTTTCATCCATGTTTTAAATTTCTGTTCTGGTGCGTAGCATCTTATTTGACAAAAAATAAAAATGCAATGTTTTGGTGTAAATTAACTGTTATATTTTCGTTTGATTACATTTTAAAAGCTTTATTAAATTGTTAAAGTTTATATAAATTTGTATTAAATCATAAAGCACAGATTCCATAAAAATAAAATGGAAAACACAGAATTTTGGGAAAATTTAAATGGATTTCATGGGGCCCTCAATTAAAAGTTAAATACAGAAGTAAACATTTGAAGTGGATCAAAACCTTTCATCAAAGTTATACAATTCTTGTTTTAGGACAACTTTGATGAACTTTTTTGATCCACTTCAAATGTTGACTACTGTATTATGTGGAGTTTAATTGTGAACAAACAAGTTTACATGTTTACATTCATTCTCAAGGTCTACCAAATATGTGGGAAGTATTTCCTTCCCCCTTTAATGATCGATAACGTATGATATGGTATCTTTGGCCATATCGCCCAGCCCTACTACTTTGCATAAAATAGTGTTTAAAGAAACCTTGACAGAACCATGAAAAAAGGTTACGACAGAAGCACACAAAATTTGCGGTGAAATGAACACACATAAAGCTTATTGAGAGCTCACTGACCTAATTCATCTTCGCCAAACCCCAGGATGTGGCCTACCAGCAAAGAACCACAGGAACTGCTAGTACCAAGACAAAGAGGCTTCTCTTGCCACGATCTGTCTTCTGAAGGCCTCTGGAGGATTCTGAAGTTCCTGAAACAATCATACAGTCAGGGGTTTAAATCATAAATACTCCAATACTCTTTGCTGTCTATCATTTATGATGCCCCAGACTTGAGTGAACATCTTGGTTGTTACAAAACATTAGGGATTATTTACTGCTTTGGATTTTCAAGGAACAATTTCTTTTCTACAGTTTATCTCTCACTGTTGACAAAAACGGAAGGCTGATAGTGAAGGAGGATGAATTACAAATCAGTGCAAAGTGTGAAAAACATATACCAGTGGCCAATTGACCTGGCAGGAAACCTGCTCTCAATTTACCCTGAAAAAACTATTTTTCCTCATTGGGGTATGTGGCAAGTCAGTGTGTGTGTTGGCACAGTCAAAAACACAGGAAAGATGGCAGTTTCCTTTCGCAGTTGAATGATTACCACAAAACCCTATCAATAAGGAATATGAAAATTGGAGCTCAATATGTTTTATTTCTTTTTTTTTTTGGAAACATAACCATTTTGTAGTCTCTGACTGTGTTTAAATAAATTAAAGATACATACCAAGTTGTACTAGGAGTGCACAGATAGAAAGTAGTTTAGCATAATTAATAATTATAATATCACATCCTATAATAATTGAACATACCCATTTTTGTCTCCAAATACATAACTTCCATAAAGTCTTCTTGACTGACATCCCCTGTAAATGAATCCACCAACTGGGGTGGCACCTCCGTTTGACCCCACGTCATATATAGATGGTTCATTTTCTGTGGGCAGACATACCAACAACTCACTATTAAGGAAAAAAAGCAAAACCAAGCAACAAGTCGACATGGGTTTTATGGGTTATTTGAGTTAAAAGAAATGAACCCTAATCATCTGTATTGTTTAGATAACTCAATTTTACACATTTAACAAACTAAATGTCTTCAATCACCACCCTACATATGTTGCAAAGTTGATTTATCACCATAATAACAGTTTCCTTTGTTTGTGTAAGGGATATCCATGTTTACCACAATCTGTCAAGAGACCATTAGCACTTCACACAGGGTGGTTTTAATTAGCTATTCCCCAGACGGTTATAAAAACACTATGTAAACTTGATATGGAGGGCTGTGTTCATTTCACTAAATGTCCTTATTAACATTTAGTTTGAGCACTGTTAAGTTCACATTATAGCTCAAATAGATTAGGGAATGGACACGAGAGGAACGGAGAATGGGTGAGGTAATCCTACAATTACTATTGAGTGTTTGCATATATTTGTGTAAATTTGTATGGCTACAAAGATTACAGCAGCTTAGGGAATGGCGAGTATTATAATGTTACAGTCAGAGCCCTGTAAAACAACAAAATGTGATTTAATGAAGTAAGTCATTCACCATGGTGATGGTTTAACATCGTAAAGGGCCTGGTGTTTGGGGTAATTTGGCACACTGTGAGACAATCTTTTTGGGGTTTAAATGCATTGGTTGGGAGAGAGCCATATTTGTTTGCTGCCAATGTGTAAGGAGTACAAGAAAGCCAATCCATTACTTTGGCGATAGGAAATTATATATATATATATATATATATATATATATATTCACTTCTGGTATTGATTTAAGGTCTTAGTCAGAACGACTGAGAGAAGAACTGCTATGTTGGTCATTCTATGTTACAACAATGCACTAAATGACCATATAAACAAATTTTAACAGCGATAAATTATATTGTATACATGTATAATTATATATAAAATATATGTGCTTGCATGCTCCCAGGAATGAAAATGATTTTTATATTTAAAGTGTGGTCTCACATTTTGAAACAATAGTATTGCAATGGTATTTTCGAATAACGCGTTGATCGGTTTCTACAGAAAGTCTTAAATACATTTTTTGGAGTGTTCCCTCATTCCACTGAAGACACGCTGTTCTCAGCATAAAAACTTAACATAATTTTATAACCAGGACATGGACTGATAATTTAATGCTTTCTGAAACACAATACAGAAACTTCTTGAGTGTTGCCTGGTTGCTTTGCTTGTTGAAAAGCCTTTCTGTCTGTACAGTAATTCATCATGTTTTCAGAAATCAGCCACTTCTAACAGGCATACCATAGTCTTTCCCTTTGATGACCTGTAGAATCCTGCCTGTTGTCGTATTTTTGCCAACAGTATCTGTGCACAGAATCAGCAGACTCCCATTGGTGTCCATGCGGAGCTTATCCACTGCACACCTAGAACACAAATTATTATTTGTAAAATTCATTTTTCAAGACAGCGGCAATGTAAACAACACTGATATTTTTGTTAATATATATAATAATAATATTATATAATATAATATATAATTCTAATTCATAGGTCTCTTAATTCCAGAAAAATCTTAAATCTATGGCACACAATTACATTCTAGAGAACTGTGTGCTTCCAACTTTGTGGTTACAGTTTGGGTGGGCCCTTTTCCAAAGCGAGGTCCATAAATAAATCATTTACAGCGTCTGTTGTAGAGGACTAGCCAGTACAAAGCCCAGACCTGAACCCAAATGAACTGGAAGCCAGACCAGTTTCTGAGCTCACTGATGTTCAAGTCTGAATGGGTGCAAATTCTCACATCCATTTTACAACATATAATGGAAAGACTTCATAGAGCAGCTGTTAGGAAGGACAGACTCCCAAATTATCAGTGGTTTTTAAATTAAATGCCCGACAATTGTTTGAATGTCCCCTTACATTTGGCTATAAATTGTTTTGGGTTTTTTTAGAAAGGAAAGTCAGTGAAATATTTGACCTTACCTTCCTGGGTCATGCAGTCCATGGGAAAAGATTTCAGGGGGCTGATTTGTGCTGTTAAAATAGGGGTTGTTTCTGGGTATAGAGTAGGGCGGACTACAACTATCTGTGTCCACATCCACTCGAAGGACAGATCCTGTGAAATCACTATGGCAGAAAAACACTCCATTGAACATATTTAAAAAAATACTGAAATCACTATTTAGCCTCATAGCTTGACTCATTAATAGAGCCTGATTTATCACAGTTACTGCATTCAGTACTGTACCTTAGACCATCCATCTCCTCCATATCGTCCAAAGTGATCATGCCATCACCTAAAAATATGTGCAGAAGCCCATCAGGCCCAAAGAGGAGCTGACCTCCAAGATGCTTTCGGTGGAGCTCAGCTACTTCCATTAACACTCGAGTAGTCCTCGTGTCGACCTGGTTTGGATTTTTCCTAAAACCAAATATTAAAATAAAACTTTTAAACACAAAACTACATCCATCCAATATATGGAAAATACATTTTCCAAACCGCTTGTCCTATATAGGGTCGCAGGTATGCTGAAGCCTATCTAAGTGTCCCAGGCCATAGAAAACTAAATACATTTAAATACAAAAATAAATTAATATATACTTTTTTTTTTTCATCTGTAAAATAAATTGTAAGATATACAAATATATTTTAATATACTTAATAGTTAAAAAAATTGCACCTAAAAATTAGCACAGAAAAAGAAAAGTCAACAAACTTGCCTAAGCCTGATTATAACTCCCAACCAGATGACACTGGCAAGCTTGACATCTGAAAGGCTAATTTACAATGTGATTAAAACAAAATGTATACTTCAGCATGTTTTGTTAAGGCTGGGTGTTTTGCATTGCAGCTGGGGAGCTAAAAACAATCAGAATGGATGTCAGCTATCGTGATAATTATATGTTGTGATTACATTTCTCTATAAACCATTCATCACTGTCAGTGAAAGCATTTCATGAGGAGCTTGGCTTCTCAAGACGGATCCAAAACCAGATGGAAAACAAACACTACGCATGCACGTCCATGTGTAAAGTGTTTGATCCAAGGCCCTCACCACATAATGACATTGGGGCGACCAAATGTGTGGGTAAAGCTTGGTTTTGTCATCAACAGATTTTTTCCCTTTTTTAAGACAATAATATTATGTTGTTGTTGGTTTTGTAAATCATGACAATATCTGAATATGAAGGAGGATACGTTCTATGATGGCTACGACTGGTTAGTTGCCCCTGTTCTTGGTCAAGCTGTGACTGGTTTCCCATTACCTGGACACCGTGTACTCGACTACACGAAGAATGTGGTCGTGTGGTCCGATAGCCCAACGCTCCTGGTTGGTCGTGTAGGAGACGTAGAACTTTCCATTTTTCTTATAATTGGGGTGGAATGCAAGGCTTAGCAAGCCCCTTTCATCTCCTCCCTGCAAGTCAGATGGGGTACACAAAGAATCCAGAAGTTAATTATGTCCCTTTTTTAGATTGGGCTGGGCTGCAAAATGCTTAAGCAGTGCCTCCCCAAGTCCCCCTCTCTCTCTCTCCTTTTTCTCCGTCTTTCTCCATCTCAGTCTTTCTCCATATGGGGGCCAGTTACCCCATGCCCTCTTGCCCCCTTGCTTTTTTTACCTCCCCTCTCCTTGACTACTGCATTACAAATGATTATAAAACATTTGACTTCATGCAAACCCCCTCCACACCCACCTTTTCACCAACCCTGTCTTGGTTATAGACGCTTGTATTTGGGGCCAGGCTCCTCTGGGATGCCTAGGCCCTCCTTGCGGCCTCCATTGTGAAAGTGATTTGTGTGTGTAATCTTAGGGGGATATCCGTGAATGCAGTGCTGAGTGGCTGAAACAATTCATTAGCTCGCTCGCAGTTCATAGAGAGCACAAAAGTCCAGGATTCCTTTAGTCCCCCCCCTCCCCTCCGTCTCTTTTTTATTTTTAAACCCGTGCAACATTTGAGAGAGGCAAGAAAAAGAATGGACAGAAAAGAAAAAAAACTCCCACTGTCTTGGCAACAAGTTGGAAAACATTGAATTTGCTTGTGTAATAGGTAAAACCTCTCATCCCGCAGGCAACTACATGAGTTGTCACTACTCTGGTGGTCCACTCATCATAGCCTGTTGTAATAAGCAGCTATGTCACGTTAGTTCCTGGGGAAAGTAATAATGTTGGACTTTCCTCCCTTTCATCTTCCCAACTTTGTTTTCTTTCTGGTAACACAATTGAAATGAATGAACGGATTGCTAAGCGTATGCCTCATGAATGAATGAACGAAACAATGAATGAACAAACGGGTTTGAGGAGAATCCCTGAAAAAATGATTGTGATTTAATGCTTTGGGATAAGACATAATGGCAGTTTAATTACAACACATACAGTAACAATTCAATGATATTGGCTGTCAAATAAGTAAACAAACAGAGTTTTCATGAAATTAGCTGTCTGTGCCACCTCTGCGGCATTCCTTTCTCATTTCTCACAGGAATTTAGCAAAAAGAGGTCTTCTGTGGATTGCTGAAGTTAGCGGTGTGGTTCAGCACACGGTACACGCCAAAACATACAGATCATAAATTGGTCAGAGCAGCTCTGTTGGGCTGTGCTGAAGTAATCCAATTCGGATAGGCTTCAAGTGCTAGCGCTTCATCTCTGGAATGCTCCAGAGGAGTTCGAATTGGATCTGTAGGGACACGAATAATAACACTCAGGAGGCCTCTTTAGTTGACCACAAAGCGAAAACACGAGCAAAACTTTGTGGTGCCCATTAAATGTCTGTTCTACATTAGTCAAACACAAAATGAGGTTGGGTTGAGTTAACAGCAGGTTGATATCATTTATCCGTTCTCTCCATTTTCAAATGAAACATTCTTCCTTTCCCCGAAACTCCCTCCCAACATGTTGGACTCCTGATGCACTGACCTGAATCCCAAAACAAACACAGAGGGAGCAGGTCAAGTTAAGAATTCCAGAGAGTCGTATGATCTCAGGCCAGGGACCACCAAAGAACAACTGTAAATTAGCTGAAATATTAGCTTTTTGCTAATGATCGTTCCTTCAACAAGTAGGCACAAAAAAATCTTTACTTTTCCAGGCCCATTCCTCTGGGTTCTACCAAAAACTTAATTAAGAGAAGACAAACTTCATGATAGCCTCCCTCCATCCATCATAGCAGATGTAGGGCTATGTGTACAAGCCTCAGCTTAGTTGCAAAGCTAGTACATATTGTTCCACTGTAGCAGCCACAAGAACGTTTGTTAGACACTTAATTAGGGTAACCTTGCAGCATGCTGATGTCGATAGGAACTCTTCAGCTTTAAAATGTGGCTTCAAAAGAGGTCCTACGCTATGTTATTGTAAGCATTCTGTGCACTGCCTGTTGCTTTGACAGTCCGAAGATTAGGTTGTAACAGCTTCTCAGCAAGAATGCTAGTGAGGGGTCAGATGAATTTGCAGACAGGAACAGAGCGCTATCGCCTCCCTCCAAGCCCCCCACCCAACCCATCGGCAGCTGCTTGCCTTTCAGGACTTGATGCATGGCCTGGCTTGCACATTGTTTCTGAGCACCTTTTGATCCTTATTGGCTCAGGCAATCCTACATAAAGAGGCATTCCACCCGAGCTGATTGGAGAAAAACAATGTGTGCCTACCTCAAAGGCAATCTGAAATGCTCACACTAATTCAGAGCTCCATTTAGTTCAACACAATGAATCCCAAGACCCAAGTCAAATCCCCCTCCTCCACCTGTTAACACACATTAATCCTGTGGCAGCACTGGAGTTCTGGGTGAGGATCGCTCATTTTCAAGCAGTGAAAAGAGCAGATCGAATCGTAGGATAACATTCACTCAATACAGAGGCAGCTCTCTGGAGCAATCCACAAATCTTCTGAATGGCTCTATCACAGGTGCTCATCCTGTCTCGGGGGTCCTCGCAAAGTCTAAACCTCGGCCAGGAACTCAGAGGAAGCTATGCGAGATGACAGCAAAGCAGCGGCTGTTTCTCAAAGAGAACTGTTAAAAGAGTCAAAGGACGAGAGAGGAAAAGGTCCATTTGTCAAAGCTAGGATACTTATTTTTTGACAGAGTCAAGAGCCCTCCTGCTTGTCTAGCTGAAAGAGCTCAACAGCTGTGCGTGTCAAGTGACAGAGTGCACAACATGCTGTGATCTATTTGCTTCGGCAAGAAATATTTTTTTGCAGCTGGACCCCTTGAGTTAGTTGATACACCACAATGGAACTGCGCTCACATTGCGTGCAGATGTCTTATTCACTACATCTAGCAAGGACAACAACAAAGCAGTACCATACTTGTGTACCTATCACATCAACATGGACTGAACCGGGGCTCTTTCACACAAATAGTTTAGAAGATAAACACTTTAGGGCGCTGAAATCTTACACTTCAGGATTTTGCTTGTCACTGTATGACTATTTTTCAGCATCTGGAACCCCGTAACGTGTTCGCAAGACATCTCAAATTAGTTAACTGGTAGTTAACTATTTAAGAGCCCAATAATAGCACTCTTACTTTGCTTAAACTAGTACATGGTAGTCAGGTTGGTGTGGGATTGCACTTTAAAGACTAGCCCCAGATGTGAGACTGTAATAAAGTAGTTTGAAATAAATCAAACTGGACCACAATCCTATGGCATGCTTCCACAGCAGCCAGTGCAATCCACCTTGCGATCTCTATGCAGCAGAAGCAAAATGGCAAAGATGTTTCCGCCTGGCCAAAACCATTAAGGCAGAAGATCAGAATTTGGGTCAGTGACAGATAAGAGTGTCTATGATAAAGAAATATATAACAATAAAACATAATGCCAAACTAAAAGGCTTTTAACAACCTTGTTTTCTATATCACAACAGTTGTATCACCCTGACATTTTTTTTTTTTTTTTTTTTACTTTATGCCCCCAAAATTTATATCAACAATAAATTTTAATCCAGAAATGAAAATCATGTCAGTACATGGAGGAGAGGGTGCCTTTGCTTTTCAGTACAAACATTCTAGCTGTAATCCGAGAAGCGCAAATCGCACAGAATATTTGATAATGTCACAAAGTGTGTGTGCGTGTGTGAGTGAGTGAGTGAGTGAGTGAAGATATATGGTTTCATCAGAGAACACCCACAGTGCTCTGGGAGACTCCCTCAAGTAGACAGAGCATTGTTTTCAAGCAGTTTGGCTTAATTGGCAGTGAGGGGATTGGGCTTGAAGGAAATACAGAACATTAGAATCAAACTCATGATAAAACACTATCATTCCCCTTCATGCCCAAGTTGGGTCCCAGCGGGTCTCGAGGCCTTCCACGGGCACAAAGGGCACATGTCCTGTTGATGCTCCAAGTAAACATGGCTTACTCAGAATGACTTGGACAAACTTGACAGAATAGCACTCTTGGGGAACGCTGGGGCTTGAGCTTACTCTAATTGTCATAATGATTACTTTATCCACAGCCAATTATGTTTAATGATGACAAGTCACATTTGGGGTCTTTCCTGTGGGGCTGTTGACTCCATAATTGCTCCTTCTCCCTTTATACAGTAAGTGAAGCAACAGGAGGTATGCAATATACATAAACTTCCTGTCAAAAAGCAGTCATCTTCCTACATCTCTGGACACTTCCTAAATGAAATGTTCTCGAATTACAGAATGCCTCAGTTCTTGTGGGGGCAGATAAACATCTGTTGTGACACACGCCATAACTACTGCTGACAGACATGCATGTAAGCGAATGCTACAGCTGGCAACATTTCAGCCTTTCTCACTGATCCTCAACAACAAAACACAAGGTTTCCTCTGCTGGCAGTCAAGTTGACAGCAAGCAAACCACACACATAGAAGCCCACATATAGAATGCATTTGTATAATAATATAATTATTGTGCCAACACTATTTTTGGCTTCAATATCACCCTCTATTCAGGTTTTGATTTGTGGTGGGAGGAGAGGAAAAATGGAAATAAATCCATAGAAGTTGTTATTGTGCTCCTTTAAGATTGTATTCTGTTAGGGGGCTTCATTTCTCCCACCTCGGCTTTGTCTGAAAAGGTGCCAAACCAAAATGATGAACAACAGATCTTTCAGGTTTCAGCAAGGCTTACTGATTTATGGAAGACAGACTTCTCTGATGGTGGGAGGTCAGGCTGCATGAATTTCAAATAGCAGCTAGTTCAGAGGCAGATATGTCAGTTTAGCATACGTCAAGTTTAGCTAAAACTCACCATTATTAGCATGCTTAAAAATACTTGTATTAACTAGGATACGATTCTGAATAAACAATCCTGATAAATGTTTAGCATTGTATAATATGTTATAGGTGCACTCTGTCATTTTAGTACATGTTGTGTTAGCCGGCATTTGTCTTGGGCTTGGATGCAACAACATCATGCTAAATAAATAGTTTATAATTAAAGTCACAGTCAAACGGAAGTAGCATCTTTTCTTCCATACTGTGACATACATCAGAGTGGAATTGCAGAAGAAAATATATGTAGGGTGAGGACTTCTATCCATCAGTTGTTAATTGGATTTTGAGATATAGTCATTGCGCTCAAAATTGAATGTGAGATTGCAGTCGCTTTTGAAGGGGCGGGATTTAAGCAGACTAAATGACTGGAGAAGTTCGGCATACGACACCGCATAGAAGTCATTTTCACCAGAATATCAAGTTATGTTATTTCGATTAAACATTACGAGGCCCAAAAAAATTGTACATACATGGATTATTGTTTTCAAGCTCTGAAATAAAAGTTTTTCAGGCCACTGATGAGACTGGAATCTTAATCTGACATAAGTGATTGACTGTAAACATACTGTACATCTCATTTTTATGTCTTTATGTATAACACCTTTTATTGAAGAAAAAGAGCTAAGTGCCACTTACCTTCATACCGCTTTGGACCAGCTTATGAATGTCCAGAAAAGGCTCTTTTAGGAGCTCCATGTTGTATGTTAGGATTCGTACAAAGCCTTCCTTCTCCAAAATAAAAAGCCGCTGTGATCCATCCCCACAATGCACCACGCCAACAGGCTGTCGAAGACCACTGAGGATCTCCTGAGCGCAGTAGCAGTTGTGTTTATGTTTTCTGTTTGAAGGGAATGGCAAGATTATACATTTTGTTAGATTAGTTTATGCATCAGGCTTTAGAACTGTTGTAATTTTTCAATAAAAACAACTAAAAGTCTATTTTTTGTTGTTAACAGTATAACTGTGTAAGTGGAATTGTTATAAACAATTTTTCTGCTTGACAGACTGATTTGGGAGTAGACTGAATAAAACTCCACAGTGGAAGTTCATTTAACACAGTCAGACTTTGGGGGATCTCAAGCTGTGAAACAAGTGTTCCATTAACCACAAGTCACATTTGATGTGGGGACACGCCAGCTCACATTATGCCTTAAATAAAACAAGGGCATCAGCGGTGTGGGTGCTCCAGTTAACAAGCAGTCTTCGAGGGATTTTCCATAGATGTAATAGGGGGTGGACTGGCAGTGAACGTATGTCTGACATCTCGTGCCTGAGCTGTAACGTCAGTCTGACACTCTAGCAGTCACTTTGCCTGATCAGATATGCTGCTTTACTGGCCCTTCGCACTGGGAGATCCGATGAAGAAATATGACGTTCGTTTACAATGACTGTGGGCTCAAGGCCTTCTCAAAACACACAGTGGATTCACAGCTCGTGATTATTTGTCTAAGAAGGTCACACGAAAGTGAGGCATTTATCACGGTTAACACTAAACTGAGGTCAGCAAGAAGATGAAGGTCACACTTCACTGAAAGGTGTCATTAAATCAGATTAGGGAATAACTAGCTAGTGAGACTAGTTACCATTAGTAACATTAGAAACCATAGTAACATGGTCATTGGTTCAACGAATTCAGACTGTTGTAAATGACATCATGCAGATATATATATATATATACTTTATATTTATTTGAATCAATATTCAAAATCAATACAAATCTTTAAAATAAGCATGCTTATACTTTAGATGGCAACTTCTTGTATCTGCAATCCTATTACAGTTTTTTTCACAAATAAAGTAATTGTTTAAAAATATATGAATATGTGAATAAAAAGGAAGTAAACACTGTACCAGGGCACTCAGTAATCTGGTAGTCAGTAATCTGGTAGTTGCCATCAGCAATGGCAATCATATTTTTTCAAATAAAGACAAGGTAATGCTAACTTTACATAAAGCGTGAAAACTATATGAATATGACGGTGAGCAACTGGATATAGCACAGCATATTTTAAAATGAAGGATTTAAAGTTTTTCGACCGCGTCTCCTGTGAAGCTGATCTTCTGTTCGCATTCACTCACTTTGCACGGACCGACCATCACTCGCAGTAACACGTTTATGCACGCTACAAATGCACACTTCACAACAGATCACAGATGGATTCGGTTAAATCTGCAAGATTTGTGAAATTAAATGTTCATTAGATATTCAGAGATTTGTTTAAATGATGTAGGTGCGCATTTGCTGAAAGTTGACGGTAAATGAGAAAGTATTTTAGCCTGATTGTTTGCCTTTTCTGTAAAAAATAATATAAAAGCAAAGCTTTACTTTTTCGTAACAAATAATATAAAAGCAAAGCTTTACTTTTTCGCATACCATTTACTTTCTTTGTTTACCAGTTCTGTCTAACAAAGTATTAGATATGACTGACAGAGATCGTAAACAAACAAAGTCGTAGAATGTGAGTGAGCGCTGTGTGATTAGCCGCAGCGGCTCTCTACCATAGACAGTAAAAGAAATGGACACAGCGACCCCATAGACTTCAATGGAGAAAAGTGAAGCAAATTAGAAGCACTCACTTCCTGATGGCTGAGCATACTGCGCAGACTCAAACTGACCTTGATGACGTAGATGTGACGTGAGCAACCTGTCTGACAGTTGTAAGTCTTCTAGTAGCTGTGCCAAGAGAAATCTGAATCATTCCCTTCTGAATCTTGCGGAAAGCATGAGTAGGAGCTGTCCATGAGCTAGGAGCAGGAGCAACTTTATGACTCTCTATGGGCTTCTCCCTTGACTTTATCGGACTTTATGCCTCCACGTACCCCCGATTGACTGAGAGCTTCTTCTCCTGTCTATCCGGTTAATTTCCAGAGAGTCGCGTGGTTATGACGCAATCGTTAGCCTATTTTTACAAAAACTGCTTCTACGGGGCCATAACGTAAGATACAAGGTAATGGAGCCTTTTATACATTGTCGTGTTTCTTTAGAAATAAACAATGGACAAATAGAGTCTTTAAACGCCTCAGATGTAAGCCAAAAGGAATGGGAGTCAATGGAATGCTAACAGCAGGTGATGGCTTGTTTGCCAATGGCGGCCCCCGGGGATGGTATGCTTTCCTGGTGCTGGATTACCCCCCTACACTCAGGCGCTGGTGTTCTCAGCACCGCCCGTCAAAATAAAAGTCCGGAGCGCCGTCAAAATAAAAGTCCCTCTTCCAACATATCGGCCAATCAGAAAAACTTATCGGCCAATGCCGATATTTAAAAGATGCCAAATATCGGCAGATATATCGGTCTTGGCGATATATCGGTCGACCACTACTTGAAATGGCCTGAAAACATGATGACTGTGTGAGTTTTTTAATGAGCAATCAGCTTGGTGAAATTAAAGGTACATCTTCGTGTCTGTGACGAGGGGTGCTTCTCAATATCCCTCCTCATCTCCTCACTCCTCCGTCCTCCATCCTATGACCCGGAAACCGATCGAGCTCAGCCATCTTGTAGGACATCTCAATTCTCTAATTGCACCGCAAGGAGTCGAGGAGTGAGGAGGCTTCCTGAGGAGTCATGAGCGAGGATACACAAGTGTATCCTATGCGGAAGAGTTTTATCGACTAAAACGTGACGCACATATAAATTCTCCTCCCCCTTCACATCGGTCACAAACATTTTAATTTATACTTTACCTTTGCAGTTTATATAAACCACACATCTCACATATTTCAACAGGGTATCTTGCTTTATTATAATTTATTATGAATTTCCTAAATAAACAAACTTCAACAACATAAGGGCAGATCCTTTGAGCACTGCTGATGACGCAGTGAAGTGACGCTCGAGTGATCAAGTATTCCAATGTATAAAAAAAGCTTTCATTCGATTCCTCCGTCCTCATTATCTTTCCTTGCAGCCTTCCCTCGCATCCTACAGGGGGTGGAGCTGAGACACGAGGAAAGGAGGCAAGAAAAGGAAACGAGGATGCACAAATAAGAAATGAGAAGCACCCGAGTGTTTATCGAGCATAATGACTAATGATCCCACAATAAGTTGACTATTCAAAGAACAGCTGAACATCAGTTCACAAATAAAATATATTGTTTAAATTGTTACTGTCTTTAATTATTGAACGCATGCAAAAATGCTTAAAACATTAACTTGATGAGATTTATATTTGTTTTTAATAAATAGACCATTGATTACATTGTTAATGTAAAAATACAAAATTGAATTAAATTTGGTTTATTTTTTTCTTTGTTTCTCTTTTTAAAGTAATGTTTATTTAACCAGGAAAATGTGACAACATTAAGTGTAACTGGAACATGAATTTAAGTTTGAGTTATTTAAAAAAAACATACAAAAAATCTATGAGGACTTAGCCTCCTCATTTCAGAACACCACTGCACACTACTGTCTCGTAGGCAGGGTTTGAAATTAACTTTTTCACTCACCGGCCACTTTGGCTACTAAATTTTTAAGTTACCGGTCATTCAGAACTTCTACTAGCCAAAAAAAAAAAAGAAAAAAAAAAAAAGATTAACTACGACAGCTTATATATGTATTATAAAATATATATATACAGTATATAAAATTTGGATTTCATACATTTAGTTCTTATTCAAACAAAATCCTGTTATCCAGCCATCTCCTCCCTTCTTTCATCCAGATCCTTTTCACCAAAAATGACAGATCAATACAGTACAAAGAACATAAAAATGTAGGATGCTGGAAAATAAAAATGTCTTTTTGTTAACCAAATACTTTTTTTCAAGCGCGCCGTTATTTGTTGTGCAGTGATGGTCATGTCCAAGTAAGCCAGATATGAGCAGATTCTGCACAATTAGCTGTATTTAATATATCATGATGACTCACGAGGTGAGTATTTGCATTAAATCAGTGCAGATTTGTTTTACACGAACTTCCACGAAGTGAGTAAACATAACAAGTAACCTGCCAAATTGGCTAGTGATTTGACAGCGTTACTTTTACCCGCATTTGGCGGGTTGGCGGGTGTTAATTTCAAACCCTGCTCGTAGGCTATATGCGGTTTATTTACCGAATGTATGCCGATCCTTACGCATTTACACTCATTAGCACCCTTCAAGAACAGTGCTAATTGTTGAAGAACAGTGCTAATATATATATATACATACATATATATATATATATATATATATATATATATATATATATATATATATATATGTAAATGGAATGAAAGATACACAGTTGTAATCGGAATTATTCAACCCCCCATTGCAAATCAGGTTTATTGGCAACATTTTCAGACTTTCAGCTGTTTTGCAATGAACAAATCAAGTCAAGTGGTTTCCCCAAATTCAACTGAAAATGCAACTTTTAATGACTTCTGCAGTCTCAAAATTATTCAACCCCTTCATGGCAAGCATCTTTAGTACTAGAACACCCTTTTGCTGTTATGACCTGCAAACTAGATGTATAACCAGACACCAGCTTCTGGCAGCGTTGCTGAGGAATCTTAGCCCATTCCTCATGAGCAATGGCCTCCGGTTCAGTAATATTCTGGGGTTTGAGTACTGCAACCGCCTTCTTCAAATACCACCAGAGATTTTCTATGGAGTTCAAGTCAGGTGACTGTGATGGCCACTGTATAATATTCCAGGATAATATTCTTCTGCAACCAAGCCTTGGTGGATTTTGAGGTATGATTGGGATCATTGTACTGTTGGAGGGTCAAATGACACCCAAGCTTCAGCTTCCTCACTGACGGCATGACGTTTCTCCTACGATTTCCTGATACTTCAATGAATCCATCTTGCATTCCACAGGCGCCATGTTTCCAGTGACAGAGGATGAAAAGCAGCCCCAGAGCATCAACGAGCCACCACCATGCTGAACTGTAGACAGTGTTCTTTTCAGCATATGCTTCATTTTTCTTCCTCCAGACATACCGCTGATCCATAGGGGCGAAAAGTCCCAGAATCCTAAAACTTCTGTGAATTTTTAATATCATTTTGAGCAAATTGGAGCTGCCTTTTTAGTCCTTTTGAGTCAGTAGTGGTGTACATCTTGGAGTTCTGGCATGGAAAGTTTCGCATGCGTTTAGTACGTGCCTTACTGTTCAAGATGAAACCTCAGTGCCTGTTGCCACCAAGTCTTACTGCAGGTCTTTTGCAGTCACTTGAGGGTTTTTCTGAACCTGCCTTCTAAGAAATCTGGTTGCAGCCATTGAGAGCTTCCTTTTTCTGCCCCGTCCAGGTAATGTACCTGGTAACCACTGTTACTTTACATTTGAACTTGCAAACTATGCTTCCAATGGTGTCTTTAGGAACAGTTAGTTCCTTCGCTATCTTTTTGTATCCTGTTCCTTGTTTGTGAAGGGCGATGATATCTTCTCTTAACTTTATGGACCATTGTTTTTGACTTAGCCATTTTTCTAACATGCAGTCAAATGTGACACTCAACAAACCTAGCCAGTTCAAATATTTCATGTGTTCTAGCTCAAGTACACCTGGTGCAACTAATAAAGTTGCATCAGGTGTGCTTGCGATAACACCTGTTTTGCAGATTTGTACTGTTATGAGGTATTCTATTCAGGGGGGTGAATAATTTTGAGACTGCAGAAGTCATTAAAAGTTGCATTTTCAGTTGAATTTTGTAGAAATCACTTGAAACATTTGTTGTGTTGAGCAATTTCAATTACTTTAGTTTGATTTGTTCACTGCAAACAGCTGAAAGTCTGTAAATTGTGCCAATAAATCTGATTTGCAATGGGGGTTGAATAATTTTGATTACAACTGTAGAATGTACTACGTTAGATTGCTTATTTTCCACAAGAGCATGATCTTTTTAAGTCCACATGTCATTCTAATAAGAAACTATGCTTCTAAGCACAGATCGAGAGCTTTAGTTCCAACCACACAAATTTGCGATGCTGTTTGAGAATGTACGTTGGAACTATGGTGTCGGGAAATGCCAAATCGTTGAACTATGTTAGTAACAACAGAACTTGTGACCATAGTTGGCTAACGATGATTTTGGGAAACACATCCCAGATCCGTTGGGTCCTACAGGTGGTATTGTTGACTGCACATATATATCCATTATTATAAGTTGTGCAAAGTGAATAACACTATTCTGACTGAGGTTACAATCAGCAGGATAATTTTTTCTCAGAGCCGGTCTCAGTTGACATCCGTCACCGTCTCCTGTCACAAATAGTCAAAGCCTTCTGACTGTCACTAGTGGATCAGAGCTCCTGCAGTATAAGCACTTTCTTTGTGTTCTTAAAGCTGGCTAAACTCAGTCTGGACACAAAGCTCTGGCTTGGAAAGGGGGACAGTGGACCAGTCAATGAGTACATGCAGGAATGTTGTGACATGGAAATTTAGTCAGGCGTGTCTTGTCTCTGGTGACCTTGTTCAGGCTACCCTTATGATCAAGTAGTCAAAGCAGGTCAGTCATACTGGGCCATGGGACATGGGGTGACGGTAAGGAAGTTTCTCTCATGCCTGATGATGAATTTTGTTACAGGCAGATGTCATTACACATAATAATTCACCCAAAACATGGTCTTTTTGTCATTATTTAAGCACCCTCATGTCAATTTTGAATAATGTACTGGACCCTCTTTTCTATTCAGACGCTTTCAAGTTTCAAAAAGGATGCAAAATTACTGTAAAAGTACTCCATACAACTTCATTAGATTCATTAGATTCCAAGTTTTCTGAAGCCATACAGAACCATTTGTGACTAAATCAAAGTGGTTATTCATTGATAATCTTCCTTGTCATTGGCTGTTGCAACAAGATTGAGTCTGAGCTGAACTTCAGAACCAGTTAGTCCAAATAATTTATGAATCATTCAAACTGGTTTTGTGAACTTGATCATCCGATTCATCAAAAAGAACGATTAGTTCTCATATCAGACATTGTTACTTCTCTTCTATACTCTCATCGACGTGCCAAGGAGCACTAGGGCAGGTGTCAAGAGTTTTATGAATATTTTTATCGTTTGTTAAAAATGTTATTGTATGACTTTAGAAGACAAGGTACTATATATTTCCTACAAGTCATGTGGACCATTAGCATTTTAAAGCTTGATAGCCCCATTTCACTTTCATTGTAGTGCAAAGATTGGCCAAGATATTCTTCATAAATTAACTCTTAATTTTGTCAGAATTTTGGGTGAACTATTCTTGTATGATTTAAAAACTCTATTGAATATACCATATAAAACAAATTAAGCTTAAATCAGAATTGTGTTTTCAACAGTAATAAAAAAATAAAAATGTGTGTAAAACTTAAATATACCTGTTAATCCCTTCTATTTTTTCATCTAACAGGTAGTTGGAATCTCGGCGCAACTGCTTTCGGTGAAAATCTGGAAAGCACAGCCCACCGTCCTTCCTTCCATAGTACTGGCAGAACTCATCCACGTCGGCTTGGAACAGTTCTAAAAAACACAGACAGATAGACAACTGGTCTCAGCCTGAGATAGACACCACACAGGGTCCATTGATGATGTAATAACCTCCAAAACCAACTGAATCCCCTACAGTCAAAGCTGTACTCGAGTCAAGTATGTCCTCAGCCATCAGACTGCTTATTGTGTGGGCGTTTTGGTGGTGATTCCGGTGCCAAGCTTAATTCCAATCTTGTCTATGGTGCATTTATAAAGTACTGAGTCTCAAATGAAGACATTTGTTTTTGCCTCTCATATCTGACAAGTGCAAGCCATGGTCATTCATACTGGTCCAGATCTTTAACCATTTGTTATAAACGGTCATATTTGACAGAGCCACATTGATACACACTTCTGAGTGCTACAATTATGTGATGGTTGAACCCCAGTGAGGTATTATAAACCATTTCAGACATGTGTGGTCCGTATGTTGAGTTTAATTAAACCCAAAAATGCCAAACGGTCAATGCTCAATCTGTATCTACTTCACTGTTAAATTTTTCAGTAGAAACATGCAGGTCAAGTCCAAATAAATGATAAGTGCACACCCAAACTGATTGATTATATTTCAGAGATTAGGTCTGCTTGCTTACTTTCAGGGAAAACACCCTTATTTATTTCTCCAATAGTAGCCAAGATAATTCCACCATCTAGAGTTGAGGAATGTGCAATGAAAAACCTGAAAAATTAAGCATGTGGCAAAAATAAATCGTGGTCAGTTTCTAGGAACTGTCTTCCTTTTGGCTGAATGAGTAGTAGGACGATGAGGGGAGAGAACAGGACTCGGTTTGGTAGCCGAGACCAGCGTGACCTAAAAACCACACTGATATGGTTACCACCTTAGCTAAACCCTCTCATGGGGAGGAGTAGAGCAAATACAGCAGTGATAGAAACACAAACACACTCCTCTCCCTCCTTTCATCTCCAACGAGTCCCCCATGCTGTCTGAGGAAGGGGGCTACGGGTGGGAGTGAGGCAGCAGCACCAACAACAGAGGTGATAGGATATCCCTAAACATCTAAACACAACAGTGAGATCAAACACACAAGCACACCCACCACTACCTACACTCACACTGCCATGCCACCCACACACAAACCACAGTGGTTATCTTGGGCCTGCTGTTGTGAGAAGTAAGGGTCTGGGAGTTATTGTCAATAACTGTGAGATCAGAACCTTTACGCAGTTCCCACACTTTCAATTTCCATAATTTTTCCATGTCCTTTCAATGTCAATGTTATTTTGGATTGCTGGATAAGTATTTTTAGAAATCATTTTGATTGATTGGGTCTGTGCTGATGAGGGGTGTGGATATATCCTCTCAAAAGCGACAGGCCAAGTCTTAAACTTCTATTTGATTAGATTTTTCATCCAGTTCTGCAATAGCAATACATTGAAAAGACAACTGCTATAAAATTTATACTCTGGAACTGAAACACTTTTCCTTAACCTAAGGGGACTGAAAGTAAACAGCATGAAAATATGAAGGCATATTTTACTCTTGAAAACCAATCTGCAATCATGGTCTAAAAACATGCTTAAAAAATATGTACATGAATGACTCACATGAACTGTCTAATTTGAACAAACATGTAACTTCCCCAAACACGGCAAAAACACTGTGTGGCCTTAACTATGGTCTCAGCCCCTCCACAATACTTTCGAGTTTTATTGTACTGGCCTACGAAAAACAGGACAGAGAGAAAAAGTCTCCACATCCTTAGCGCTATAGTTATACTTCCATCTGGTTATCTTCCGAAGCAACCTGGGTGGCCACCCAAAGTACTTGACATCTTGATGCACTTCAGCAGTTTTACATATACACAACCTTTATAGAAAAATAAATGTGTCATTCGTCACCACATATGCTGATTTGGGAGGCGGAGAGGGGAGGGGGTAAGTCTTTTGGCCCCAGCTCCTGTTCTCAGAGACTTTACCACTATTTTTCTCTCTCTCTCTCCTTCCCATAGGCTTCCTCCTTGTGCAAAAAGTCGAAACGGACTGCACACACTTATTTATCTGTTTTATGGAGGAAGACCAAGAGGTAAACTGTATGTATACAGTGTCTGATTTGTTGGTCTATCCGTATTTCCGTGGGTGCATATGTGCGTGTTGCTCTCTGTTTGCATATCGGCCCCCATCTAATCTGTTATGGCTGCGCTGATAGGAAGAAGGTTTGGTCTGGCGGCCAGCTTTCTGCATACCATTCCAACTGATGGAATGCATCATGCAGCGAATGTTGCAACACTATAGAGCAGCTATGGGATGTTTGCTCCTGATGTCATTCATGTTTGGGAGAAAATACAAACCTTATGATGGCTTAGAGCTTTTCAGGTCTTCGGACTCCTCCCCTCTGCCATCTGTTCCCCCCCCCCCCATTTCAGAGGCCTTAATGTTTGTCTTTTCATTGAACGTAGGCTGCCACCAAGAAAAACAAACTGATTATATGTGAGCATTGCCTTGAACAGCCCTCGTTTTCCACTGCATCCTGTAAAGTGTGTGTGTTCTGCTGGTGAGCTGAGGTGTGAGTGTCAGTCATGTCTAGACCGTAGTCAGACCGCGCACACACACATACCCAGAGACAGATGCACATAAACACCAAACACATCTTGGCAGGCTGTGCTGACGTAAAATAAGATGCTTGCCAAAGGACCAAGGGGAAGAAACAGGTCATAAAATCATTCATTTACAGCTACAGATTTTCAAGCTTTGTTTGGGGCATGTGTCCGCCAATGTGTGTTTACATGTAAGCTTAACAACTATGATAAAGTTTGAAAAGCTATTACAGGATTTTTGAGAGATCAAAATAGGGAACACTGAATGGACCTCAATGGTAAATGCCAACGTAGCAACATAAAGAAGGATTAAAGGTATTCATTAACATTATTTTCATGTGATTTAATAAAGATTGTCTTATGAGACTGCTTCAAGGTGGGATCTGAGCTAAGGTATGTTCTTGAGTTCCTCATTCTGTTTTTGAATTCTCCATTCCGCTGCCATTGGATTCATTAATATTCAACAATAAAATATTTCATATTTAATTTTAAATATAAAATATTTAACTAGTTTAATTATTACCATTTATATATTATATTTTAAATGCTTATATAATACTATTAATTTTAAGCTTTTTTGTGATACCTGAAAGAAAGAACCTGCAACAAGTGGTTCCTGAATGGAATCTGCCGAACATCAGATTAAACAACCTCTCTGTTTCAAAGTTTGCCATGCATATCTGCCACATATATTTGTTTTCTCCCACAATAGGGGGGTTATGCGCAACAAACTTCCATCTGTAAAACAGGTTGCATCTCTTCCGGTTCAGGTCTTTTGTAAGTGCTTCATTAAATATAGAGCTGTTTCACACAAGCAAGCAAAGATGAGCATAACCAATGCCCATCACATATGCAGATTGATATGTAAAAGTTTTTTTTTTTTTTTTTTTGCTTCTCACTAACATTTAGATATGTTAGTGAGAAGAATAGTGGCAACAATAAAAATAACTAGCAAGGTTGGCTGATTACCTTAAAATCCATAGATATCGCCATAATTCCGTACTGCCGTTAACACTTTCTCCGACAAGTGGATGCAATGAGACCTGTTTCCATGTTTCCCTGTTTGTTCATGTGACGTTTGACATAAAGCCTATAAAACTTTCCAGTCTGATACATTAATCAATCTGAGGTCATTGGTTCAGAATAATTGTAATACATGTGTCTGAAGAGTTACTGATGATCTTTATGCAAAACTCTAGTATGTATTTAGTTTGTTACCTGGTACGTGTCCCCGACAGGTGTAGTAGAACTCTTGGCAGTAGTCGTGGCATAAGCGGGGTAGATCTTGTTCTCTGTGTGGTGATTTTTCAAGTTTGGGTGAGTGGAAGAGCATCTGGGCATGTGGTGAGCAATGGGCACACTTAATCTCCTCCAGAAGTCTAGAACACTCTGTGTTATTGGTTGAGAAGATCTGAGGAGAAAAAAGGGTTCTAATTGAATGGTTAATTCATATTTTACTTATGCTACAAAGTTCTTCCTATATAATGACTGTATATCATAGGGGAAAAAACGATGCGGTTTGACACACATTTTTTGGAATGTTTTCTAGTTAATTGGACGCAATTCACATTCTAAACATCTTTCTTAACAAACACCACACATCCATGTGGACTTGATTTCTCCTGATTTGTTTATTTGAGCTCACAAACAGCTAAGCCAAAATTGCACCTCGCATGGCAGCTGAGAGCTGAACCCATGCTGGAGCGAACGGATCGAAATGAGGATACTCAAAATGTTTCTTAAGACACCAAGCAAAAGTAAACAGTAGATTAGGGCAGTGAAAATGAGCAGGCTTATTTATGTAACAAATTAGCTGTAATAAAACAACAATGTAATCTGCTCCCTTCCTCAGACATGTGCCTGGGCCACAGCAGTCTGGTAAACCTCCCTCTCTCTCTGTGTGAGGTCCATGTGTAAACACCAATTTACAGA
The DNA here is from genome assembly GCF_951802725.1 of Rutilus rutilus. Taxonomy (NCBI): domain Eukaryota; kingdom Metazoa; phylum Chordata; class Actinopteri; order Cypriniformes; family Leuciscidae; genus Rutilus; species Rutilus rutilus. The sequence goes on along the minus strand of NC_140210.1, from coordinate 31,085,004 downwards.
TAGACGGGCACATCATTCCTGTGCTGGTATCAACAAATTAGCAGTCTGTCCAAGTCAATTAGACCAACACACCCAGCAGACAGCGTATAGACAGCCCAGCTCCTTCCCGGCCCACTGCTCTGCATAGTAAACCATTTGGACAGATTTCTTTGATTTTGATTCTCCAGATTCTTTCAAGTGAGTCAAAACCATCTTTGTGCATGGAAGATAAAACGGTGTCCAAAAATGTATTGACACCTCCATATGAACCAGATAGTCTAAAATTGTGTCAATTTTCAAGCTATGGTCTGTCTTGCAGTGGTTGGTGTGTTACCCTGGTCTGTGAGTGGCAACTCTCCTGCTTTAAATTGCCCATTGATTTAGTGAGCCATGGACTGGCACATGGTCCATGGAGAGAAGCATTTGTGTGCTCTCAACCATGCACTCTTCCCATATGTTGCTGGGATGGGCTCCAATGTTGCCATCAGCCTCACCAGCAACAAGAGGACCTTTGTTTTTTTGTATTTTCCAAAAAATGCCAAAAAGTTGTTCAAAGCTGCTTCAAATCACACCACGGTCTACATCACAGCCTTTTAATGCCATATGTAACTACCGTTGAAACATGCCAGCTCAAATAAGAGGCATATACGAGTTTAGGTCCAACTGTCCATTACTCAACAGAGATTTTGGGAGGCTTGTTAATAGCAGATCCTTAGAAATGGTGTTGCTCGGCATCAAAATGGTAATATGTCTACATTTAGATTACTAATCTATTGATAGTCATGTTTATATAGTGAAATCTGAGCAGATGTTGGGATCATCCATCACAGCACACAATATCCTTTGTCACTGAAACTGACAGAACAAGCGTAAACACACAAAGACTAATTTGAAAACAATCGCTTGTCATTAAGCGACAAACAGTAAGGGCAGCTACAACCTCACAAGTTCTCAGTGAGGTGCAGGAAAGGTGATCAACGATCGAAGTTACCGCAACTATAACAGTCAACAAATAGATTATTTAAAGAATGAATCACCTGACATGATTCACACAATTCACAGTTCTTCAACCCCCCCAAATGAAACCACAACTGAGCTAACTTCCCCACAAAACCTGTAAGCTTAGTATTGAACCGCTTAAGTGAAACCATTTTGGCCGTCTGGGAATTGATGTAAGTAAGTTTGGGGTGGGGAGCAGGACAAATGCTCCCTCTCAAAGGCATTAACCAACACTTGGACAGAGCCAAGGACTGGGGGAGAATGATGTTCTCCAGCTTCACCCATTAGTGAAACTAACAAACACAATGGTGTTGTTGTTATTCTTTTGCCATAAGCAAAAAGACTCCGTGTGTGGGCAGTGTAGTGGGGAGGAGGAGATGTCGACTCTTTTTTGTTCCTTTCAGCCTCGCTCTTATTTGCATGACTTGAGCAAATTAAATGATGCAATATGGCTTTTTGTCACAAACCGACGTGCGATGCCACCCAGCCGCGTATGTCGATTTGCGGAGGTTGTTTACATGAGAAAAGAGAGATTTCATTGCATAGAATGTGTTCATTGATAAAACTATTGAGATGAATCTTCTCACGTCTATAGAAAGCCTCAGAAAGGTGCGATTCATTACCGATCAAGAGACATTTGTGTCCCATCTGTTTTATGTAAATCGTATCCATTACTAAAGAGAAGCATATGCTGTCAATGAAACATCAGCGTGAAAGTTGCGCAAAATAGGTAGTGTATACATACAAACATTTAACTGATTTTGAGAGCCATGCAGATTAAGGAAATAATATTTTTGCAGCAGTGAAGCGATTTCATTCATACGCGTGCCTCGTGTTCGCGAGTGAATAGCAGATCAGGATGGAAACACTGCACGCGTTCTTACCTCCGTCCGAGCTGTTTTTAATTGTTTTTTCAATGTAAACACTCGCGCGACGTACGTGTTTGGCAATTGCGAAAGGTCCCACTGTGTTTATAAGTGTCTCGTTCCATGTTTAAAGACGCCGTGTCATGGTAAAACAAGTTAAACTTTTAAAAACGCGTCTCGAGACTTGTGCGTTCTATTTTCGCTGCACTCACAGTTCATTAAACGCGTTGAATGCATGCTACTGTATGCATACTGCTCACATGTAGGCTATCCATATGTTCATTACACGAATTCCCATTCTTCTTCTGCATACTGCTGTTACAAACATCTCATAATCAATTTATGAACCAGTTGCCATAACAAAACACGCATGATAATTTGAGGTTACAAGAAGCCTGAACATACCCGAGCATCTCTCCGATGGAGTATTTGATATGGAGCCCTCCTGGACGGACAGCAGGACACGCGAGGATAGAGCCTGTGACAAACCTCCCCTCCACCGCTTCCCTCCAGTGACAGTTTTCTCTCCTTCTTCTTCAGGCGTTTCGGCAGACTTCCATCGTAACATCTCCTCCTCCTTGGACTTAATTCTCCTTTCTCGCCGAATTTCGCATCACCACATTCCCAAAAATTGGCCGCGACGGCCAACAAGAGCACAAATTGCAAATGCTTCATTTTACAGGGATTAAACCAAGCGAAACACGCGACTGCTCAGAAATAAATAGGACTGCTGTATGACAGTCCCCACGCGTCCAGAAAGTTGTTATAAAATAACTAAGCAACTATTCATTAATAAAGTAGTCTGAATTAAATTATAGTTAAGATATTAAACAAATAACAAACAAAAAATACGATAATAAATTAAGACAAGTGCTGGTTATGATGTTGTTAAAATGAAAAAAAAAAAAAACTGATATTGTATATTAATGCGAAATTAAATATGTATATATATATAAAAAAAAGAAAAAGAAAAGTGATCAGGTTATAGGCCTATACAGAAATCGTAGTAGTACGTCTCCTTGCCAAAAAGTTAAATCCCGTTGGTGCACAAAGGTTGATGCGTGTGATCAAAAGTTGCACTAAGTTGTCTGATGCATGCTCTTCAGTGCACTCACATGTTTCTCTTTGCTCTTTCCACCTTCTTTTTAACCAGCGCGCGAGAAGGGGAACGCGCACGATGACGTCTATCCAGTCCGGGAACGCGCATCATGGTGTAGCCTACGTAAAGAAAAGGTATTATACACTATAAAAGTGTTAGTAATTTTAACGGGGAACATTTTTTTTTAATTGCAGCAGTACAAACCAATTATAAAACAACTATAAAATATTGATATATTTTTCAGCTGTAAGTAAGAATTTATAACATATGGCAGATGAACATTCCCAGATCATCACATTTGTTTAGATTGATTTTAGTTTGTTTTTATTTTTGTTATCAGCTAAAATGGAGTGTTTTATGTTCCATTTTATATTATTTATTTCATATTTATTGCATTATTTCACAGTCATGTGTCATCCTGATTTTGTCTTTGTGTGTGGCACCGTGCTCTGCGTTCATGTAATATCAAACACCACAAAAACCTTTAAGTCTATAATAAATGTTACATTTAGCTTCAAATGTTATTAGATATTATTAATATTAATAATAACATTACTAAAATCACTTACATTAATATTGTTAAGTGAGGATCAATCGATTCCCCTTTATAAAACAAAGCTACAATTAAATAGTGTAAAATATACAGTCACCAACAGTACAGTATAGTTTTCTGGCAACCACTGATACTTACCATAATATGCCCAAAAATGAAAATTCTGTCATCATTCCCTCACCCTCATGTCGTTCCAAACCTGTATGACTTCTTTCTTTTTAGGGTGAGACAACATGAGGGTAAAGGATGGATTCCACTCCATTTTATTATTATTATTATAAAAAAAAAAAAAAATAAAAAAAAAAAAGTCTTACGGGTTACACTTTATTTTAAGGTGTCGTTGTTACAGTGTAATTAGACATTTAAGTACTGAGTAATATTAAGTAACTACATGTACTTACTATAGGGATAGGGTAGGATTAGGTTTTGGTTGAGGGTTAGTTGCATGCAATTATGCATAATTTATAGTTATTCCTATAGAAGCTACATGTAACATATGTAACAATGACAATGTAAAATAAAGTGTTACCATCTTAAGAAAATAATTTATACCCTTTGCATTTGCTCTTAGTTCAAAGTCATAGACTTTGTGGATTTAGATGAGGAAATGGTTACTGAATAACCTAAATGCAACACATGAGATAATGTAAATCTGTATCTCTCTAATACATTATCTCTCCTGTATTGTATATTTATTTATGCACTTGCTCAGTTAATTATTTCTATTAGATGCTAACTTCCAACGGCTCTGTAGGAGATCAGGGGCTACAGCAGGACAGTTTGTTGATCTGAGTGTCTGACACTCTTACGTTAACAGAGTTGTGAGAATGTCTGGCATTCTTGCTCTTCAGAGGGTTTCTGATAAGAGTGAGCCAAACGCAGGACAAGTCTTCTTTTCTTCTCATCTATAGAGAGATCTTCAGATTGCAGGTCCAGAGGGGAATATCCTCTCAGAACAGACCTCAGTTGCATTAGTTGCAATCAGTCGCATTACCGCACCTGTTCATCCTTGGGGGTCCAGCACTGACCAGAACACTGGCTGATTATCAGCAGAGATCAGGAGTTGCAGGAATCCACAGTGATTGGACTGTTGGGTAATTATGGAAATAGCCCTGAGTGTTGAACAGCCTGCCACCATATTCAGCCAGGCCTGCTCTATGTTCAGAAGCGGGCCAGCCTATTTGATCTGTCTCATTGCATGCATGGTAAATATGACATGATTCACATAGGGTGCAGAGGCAAAGCTAAGGTCCTTGAGAGATGGCTTAGACTGGTTTGTGATCAGTCTAGAGTGACATGAAAACATGTGCGATACAGCTGTGGTTTGGGAATACATCTGCTCGGAGAGATAGAACCCTTTCCATTGTGCAGAAGCTCCAGTATTCTTCAGGATATTCTCACCTTTTTAAAGCTCTGATATTATGGCTACTCACCAATTCCCTGTAAGAAGGCAACATATATTCACACACATCTGAGAATAACAAACTGTTCCATATTTTGGTGACTTTATTTGAGTCACCAAAATGTATGAGAATTTATGAGTTCTAAAATGACATATTAAGCAATTTTTTAATCATTGCTGTTGTGACACTGTGACTATTACAACATCATCAGTAATATTTAAGCTTTCTAGACATTATGAGTAATTTGTAACCCTTTCCAGGTCCCCGTTTCAACAAACAACAGATGGCAAAATTAGTTTTTGTTATGAGAAAACTCTTAAAGTTTCAATTTCAAGCAAAACCGCAATTTCACATATGCTGTGATTTAGTACAGAGGACATTAACAACAATATGCACTATCCTTTTGGTTTTTATACGAGAAGTTATGCCATAACCAGAACCTAATATATAGTCATCAATTGAGGTTGGAGATGGCAGGATATTTCTTGCTTTGTCATTTGGGAAAGTCCCTGGGTTAGATCTGTTGTCTCATTCAGCAATAACAAGGCTTAGCTTTGGTCCAATAGCCCTCGAAGAAAAATACTCCCCACCAAGGGGTGGATAGTCCCTGACCACACAGAATCCAGTAACACCCTTGAACTCACAGATCAGAGGTGGCAAACCACACTCAAGAAAATATCTTAAGAGGCATGAGAAAAGGTGACAATGTCCTGTTGACACCCATTTGTGACCCTGGACCACAAAACCAGTCACATGGGTCAATTTTTTGAAATACGTAATATGAAAGCTGAACGAATAAGCTTTCCAGTGATGTATTGTTTGTTAGGATATGACAATATTTGTCCGAAAATCTGGAATCTGAGGGTGCAAAAAATCAAAACATTGAGAAAATCACCTTTAAAGTTGTCCATTTATGTTCGTGATTGTGCTGCATTCACTCACAAAAATAAATATTTTATATATTTACGGTAGGACATTTACAAAATATCTTCATGGAACATGATCTTTACTTAATATCCTAATGATTTTTGGCATAAAAGAAAAATTTATAATTTTGACCCATGCAATGTATTGTTGGCTATTGCCACAAATATACCCGTGCGACCTGTGACTGGTTTTGTGATATCCAGGGTCACATTTGTCAATGTTCTTCTTAAGTGGTGCCTATCTGTGCATTACACTACCATCAAATGTCTTTTTGTACACAGCACAGTTTAATAGCAGGAGAACTGCAAACCATTTGCCTCCATCATTGAAAGTTTCAATGTACAATGAAAAACGCAGTCTGATTTACTTGATTAGAAATACAGTCAAACAGTAATATTGTGAAATATTATTTCAATTTAAAAGAACGGTTTTCTATTTGTATGTAATTTAATTTGTAATGTAATTTATCCCTGCTGGCAAAGCTGATTTTTTTTTGCTGTCTTCAGTGGCACATGATCCTTCAAAATCATTATTTAATGCTGATTTGGTGCTAACATTTCTTATTATTAGCAATGTTGAAAACAGTTTTTGCTGCTTAATGGTCTGGAATTATATTTCTTGTGATAGCATTATATACATTTTGATCAAATTGAAAATGTTTCTTTTCAGGTTTATACATTTAATGTCAATCGACATTTAAAGGAATAGATCAACCAAAATGAATCGTAATATTGTTCCGAACCTGTATGACTTTCTTTCTTTCTTTAATTTTTCAGAATATGTTCTTTTGTATTCCACAGAAAAAGTACAGTTTTGGAACAACAAGAGGAAAATGAGTAAAGGTGACAGAATTTTCATTTTTAGGTGGACTATCACTTAAATTCAAAGTATTATTTAGATTCCAGGCTTCAGTACAACAATAATATAAAATATTATTCTATTATTGCAAACCAAATGTTGTATTTCTAACCGTGTATAATACTGTACATTTTCCTCATACAGTATAAATGGGTCTTTACATGAAAACATATAGTTGTCTTTCTGTTTTAGGGTCCCTCGCAAGGGGATCATCATATTTGGGTGTATGTAACATAAAATAATAATAAAAAACATCCTTTAACCTACTCTCCCTTTTTCTTATATCAGCAATAACAGTAATTGTCTATGGTTTCATGTACAGGCTTTTATATTCAGAGAGAATGGAATGTGTTCATAATGTTCTCAGTAGTTGTGACATGGCTAATGAGGTCCCGCCATCTGTTTATAAACGTTGTGGAGAGAGAGAGAGAGAGAGAGAGAGAGAGAGAGAGAGAGAGAGAGATTCAGTAGCTCTTTCCAGCAATGGGTGCAGGCCCTGGTTTCCACTTCAATGACTCTAAACACATAAGGATGTTTTAAGTGCGGTGACTTAGACAGAGAGCCAGCTCCCAGCGAGTGTGTGAGAGAGTGAGTGAGTCATTGGTTGCACTGGGCCGCTTGCCCGGGATCAACAACCTCTAAATCATTGGCCTTTGCCATTGGACCACACGAAGTTTCCTTCATTCCCGTCTTTTACTCTGCTTCAGTTTGACTACCTGCCTCTGTTCGTATCGCTCTGTTTTTTCCAGAAACGTAGTCACATCCTCCTTCTCTCCCATTTCATCTTTCACCTTGGCATCTGTGTATCTCCTCTTCCCTAATTTCCTTTTTTAATCCTTTAGATAATCTTTTCGTCTTTCTTTTCATTTTTCTTTTCGTTTTCTTTTCATTTGAAGAAATTCAAACAGGTTTGTAAGAACATATTTAGGGAAGGAAAACATCTAGGGAATGTCACCATGACAACTTAATGTAAACTCCAAAATGATTGTAAAAAATGTAAACAGCTTTATAGCTCAAATAATACACAGGTTTTAACAGAAGAAATACTAAGTATTTTTCAAAAAAATATAAGCTTCACATTTCTGCTGTTAAGTCCACAAAAAGAACCTGTAAGTACCTCACCATAAACTTTTGAAAGCACAAAGTCAAGACGCTGGATTAGTTCAATAACTGTTAACACGACACTTGATTTTTCAATGTTCCCCCTCTTTCATGTTAAAGCCAAAGAGTGATACTTCTTTTTGGGAGCAAGAGTGTAGACTTTGCTCTAGGGAAGGAAATGGATCAGTGTGGTGTTGGATTCGGTTCTTTACAGGAAGCGCAGTCCTATCAAGAGCACAGATTAGTGATCGGTATGGCAAAACCAGGCCTCTCAAGAGACTCCACCAAAGCGTGACCCAAAGCTGTTCCCTGACCTGTGCGTAATGCTGTTTTTTCATCATAGAGGCATTCATTTACCACACACACACTCCCGACACCACTACCACTCCATCACACGCACACTCACACATGCCTTTCATCATCCATGACCATCTCTTTCTGATTCCTCCGCAGAACAGAGGGAACCTGCGCTGCTTACTATGAGGTCTAGCGGATTGGATAATGTCAAATAAACCACATCATTTATGTCCATTTTATGCTTGGCCTCCCAAATTTCATTCTGATCACACAAAGCTTCCCATCCTGAAAGGTTAGCATAGGGTTAGCACACAGATGGATTTTCTTTTTCTCATTCTTTTTTTCCTGTCCCTAGGCTAATTATTTGTAAACGGTTCCAGTAGGGGCCAACGGCACTACCCAAAGTAGACCCATAGATTTGCCTCCCATATGTCAGTGCAAATTGCAGCAGGGGCTTCGTTCTGATTTTGCATCTCTGGCTTTACTGCAAATGAGTTGAAAGGGAGGAATGGGCCACGAGCATGTTGTGTTGTGCGTAGCAGCATTGATGGTGGTCCTTCAACATGATCCCACCAGTGCCCCACGCTTGGCCCATCTGTTCCGACTCGGCCTACTCAAATCTCTATCAGACTTCTACTGTTTTATGAAACCCAGACTGGCAGGACACTCCACCAGTGTTGACCAAATCTACCGCCAATGTGCTTGTGACAAACGATGTGGGAGTCCACTGCTCCTCAGATCTGAGAAATATAAAAGATGTACAAATTAGCACCGCAACATATTTTAAAGCACACAACAGCAACAAATTACCTCATTTTCTTTCTTTTGTGGAACAAGATATTCTGAAATATTTTATTTTTGTCCATACAGTACAATTAAAGTTAATAGGGCCCCATGCAAAACTGACCCCGTTGACTCCATTTGGACCCCAGCACATGGACAAATACAGTTGAAACATTCTTCATAATATCTTCTTTTGTGTTCTGCAGATGAAAGAAAATTGATCAGTGTGGTATTGAATTCAGTTCCTTATAGGAAGTGCAGTTCTGTACAGTCAATAAAGGACTGTTTATACAACGTGAAGTGTTTCTGTGACTGTCTAAAGCACGAGAATATAAGGCACGTGATTTGCTGTCTGTTGCTTAGCATCTAGCAGTAACATTCTAACATCACATCATTTCACACTGTATGTTTGGCACCGCAATGCAGAGTTGATATCGCAGATCAAGAGCATGGTTTCATAACCCTGGGTAAGAACAGTGCAAACCCTGATTCTAAATTACAAGTGTAAAACGTTCCTCTACCTGGGGTTAAAAAGGGGGGTTAGTATAATAATAACCTGAGGTTAAATGAAGTGTGAAAACCCATGTCATGTACTTTGTTAATATGTGAGTCATGTACTTTGTTAATATGTGAATAAAAGCCTAAATGAAATCTGCTCATAATAAAAAGTCTTTTTAGAAGACTTTGTTTAAACAGCTCAATTCATATGGATTACTTTTCCAATGTCTTTTGTTTTTAAGCTTAAAAATTTAGCTAGACTTCCTATTGACTGAAATATTGAGAGAATATTACAAATATCTTTATTTGTGTTCCGAAGATGAATGAAAGTTCTTAAGGGTTTGGAACAACACGAGGATGAGTAAATAACAGAATACAAATTTGGGGGTGAACTAACACTACAGAAACACTGTAAAGTTCTGATCTACAATGTGTGTGGGAATCTGAAATGTGACATGGAAACAATGTTGACTCAGTCTGCCTTTTTTTCCAGTAAGAGCGGGTGCCCAGATCAGATAGTGCCGAGAGGCTCAGATACACAGTGGGCAGGCGGTAGATTGGTCCAGTGTGCTCCGTGCTGAGCTCTCACTTTCATCTCAGTTCAAAAGGTCATAGGTTTGTAACTGCACCATGTTTTATTGTCCCAGGGAAGGGTCTGAGGTCCCATTCGCAGAATAATATTTCCCAGCTTAGCCCTCCGGCTATTCTTTTATATCAAAAACCAAAGTGAAAACTTCCCTTTGACGTGCATCTTATTACCAGGAATGACTCATTCCACTAGTAAGCTCAGCTTTCTACATCCATATGTTTTTGTTACATCTTTTTTCTCCTTAAAGCAGAAGTTAAGTCCAGCAGAAACCATAGAACAACAGCTTCAGAGTATTTTTTCCATCCTGCCACCCTGAATGGAACACAAACTGTGGCTGGTGTTGTATTTGCTGATACAGTTCATGGTGGGTATTTGGTTGTACAGACAGTGCAGGTCAAGCATTCACATTAAATTTCTTTTGTGCCCTCCCATGTTGCTTCACTCCATTTGGTCTGAAGTGTTTTCCTGAGTATTTCGAAAAATTGCTGACAGTCAAAGCGTTTGCTATTTATGCGTCTGTTATTTCTATTATACATATGGGTGTTAGTGAGGTCTGCCTGAAGGTTCTCATTAGCTAGCTCCCGGGTGACGCGGGTGTCAGGGTGTTCCTCCAGGTCCACCCAGCAAGCAGTGGCTTGAGCCAATGTGATTGCGCTAGTGGGACCGGGGCCTCAGACTTTTCCCAGCAGGGCCTTCACCCTCATGAGCAGTGGGGTCATCACCCTGTCTAACAACCACATGTCTTCTGTCATTCCTTAGCTTTGTCATGGAGCCAGCAAGAGCCATGGGACAGTCTGTTCTGCTGAACCTCAGTAGGAATATGATCACTTCATGTCCTTTAACTTACTCTAGTTTATTTACATGTACAACCCCATTTCCAGAAAATTTGGGACATTTTGTAAAATGCAATGAAATCATGAATCTGTGATTTGTTATTTCTGTGTTACCTTTATTTAGCTGACAAAATTACAAATAAAATATTTCAAATTTTTTCACTGGCCAACTTAATTGTATTTTGGAAATATAAACAAATTTAGATTTTGATTGCTCACTTCAAAAAAGTTGGGAAAGAGGCAAAATAAAAGTGAAAAGATTATCAAATATCCAAGTTAAACAGTGTTAAACAGTCCAAAATAAGCAGATGTACTGGTAATACAGTAGGTGAGGGTATCGTATTTGGGTATAAAAGGAGCATCCAGCAAAGGCTCAGATGGGTCATGGCTCACCGCCTCCCATTTCCCAATGCAAGACTGCAAAGAATTTAGGTCTTTCTCCATCTACCATACATAATATTATGAAAAGATTCAGGGAATCCAGAGAAATCTCAGTCTGTGTATACGGCAAGGCAGGAAAACCTTGTTGAATGTGTGTCACCTTTGAGCCCTCAGATGGCACTGCATGAGAAACCATCATGCTGCTTTGTTAAATGGGCACATGGGCTCAGGAGTACTTTGGAAAACTGTTGTCACTTTATACAGTCTGCAGCTGTATCAAGAAATATAACTTGAATCTGTTATGCAAGGACAAATCTATACATCAATTATATGCAGAGATGCTGCTGAGTTCTCTGGGCCCGAGCTAATCTTGTGTAAATAGCTGCCTTTATATTTTAGGAAGATGGTTTCTGCAATGGGATGATCATATTTGGGAAACACATAAATTAAGATAAATATATTAAAAATGGCTTACACGCAAATTCTCTCTCACACAAAAACGTTCTCGGTTACTATCGTAATCTCGGTTCCCTGAGAGTAAGGGAACGAGTATTGTGTAGCTATGTGCTTATGGGAAAACTTATTTTCTTGAGAATATTGAAGCCTTTACTTTAAAACGCAGTGCAGCTGCACAGCAAGCACAGAGCAGAGCTGACTAGTGCGCTCATTGGCTGTGCTGCGGGAACTGCACGTACCTATGGCGAAGCGGCTGATACGCGCGAACCAATTCAGCGCCTCGCGCGCCAAAGCCCGCCAGAATGGGCGTGGCTTCTGACTATATAAGCAGACCATTTCGCCATGGGAATCAGGTTTAAATCGACTGAAGCGAAAGCACCTGAACCAAGCATAATAGCATGGCAGGCTACGCAATACTTGTTCCCTTACAGGGAACCAAGGTTACGATAGTAACCGAGAACATTCCCTTTTGAGAACGGTCTCTCGTATTATGTAGCTATATGCTTATGAGAACCCATTTCAAAACGCCATGCTATTAGCTTAACAACTTCACCCTACACTATCATCTAGGGCTCTGAAGCCTGAGGTTAATAGTAGACCTAAAGTCAGAATCCAATGGGGACCAGACCATGTCGGGTCCTTCCCGGGGGCCAAGGCCTTTATACAGAAAGGACTTGTGCCAGCAGAGCAGTAACCTTTAAGTTATAAAATCTCACAAATGTGGACGGCGAGGACCAGCCGGACGCCGCACAAATGTCTTCAATTGGTCTTCAAAATGGCTCAAGGCAAGAAGCACTCATAGAGAGCGCTTGCAAATCACCCACTCGCTTGACCGATGCTAGGGCTAGCAGGAGTGCAGTCTTAAGTGAAAGAGGCTTCAGGTCAGCCGACTGAAGCGGCTCAAAAGGGGGTCCCTTCAGGGCCCTGAGGACCGTGGAAAGGTCCCAGGCAGGTATAGAAGGGGGCCGAAACGGGTTCAGCCAACTGGCCCCTTTGAGGAAGTGCACAACGAGGTCGTTCTTCCCCAGTGATTGGCTGGTCACAGGGGCATGGAATGCTGCTATGGCCGCCACATATACTCTGAGCGTGGAGGGGATGCGACCCGCATCCAATAGCTCTTGGAGAAAGGAAAGTACCAGTGGCACTTTGTTTGAATAGGGGTCAAGGTCCTGGGCTGCACACCAGCCGGTGAACACTGACCATTTCAGAGCATAGAGGCGCCTGGTTGACGGTGCTCTAGCCTCAGTGATGGTGCTTAAGACTTTTTCTGGGAGGCTCCCGGATACCCGTTTAGGGGCCAAACATGGAGGGCCCACAAGTCGGGATGAGGATGCCAGATCGTCACATTCGCCTCCGTGAGGAGGTCCCTTCTCAGCGGCACAGGCCAAGGAGCTGTTTCTAGCAGCTGTGCCAACTCGGGAAACCAGACCTGGGTCTTACAGAGAGGGGCTATTAGGAGGACAGCACGCTTGCTCTCCCTGATCCGCTCCATGACCTGAGGGAGCATCGAGACCGGAGGGGATGCGTAAAGAGGGCAGCTGGGCCAATCGTGGAAAAGAAGATTGGGCAGTGAGAGTTGTCTTCTGTGAAGAGGTCGACCTCTGCCCTGCCGAAGACAGTGTACAGGTTGCCCGAATGCTGTGGCGATTTATATAGGACGCCACTGACATGGTGTCCTGCCAGGTTTGGGAGGAAGGCTTTTAGGGCCAGAAAAAAATGCTCTCATTTCGAGGCAGTTGATATGTAGGCTTTTCTCCGGGCTCGAGCAGAGGTCGGAGATGAGCCTGCCCTCGAACAGAGCCCTCCAACCTAGGTTGGAGGCATCTGTTGAAATCGCCTTCCTTCTCGAAACCACACCCAGGTTTACACCCGACTGGTACCAATCGGCGACTTTCCAAGGAGCCAGGACTTTGATACAGCCGTGGTTCACTTTGATGCGTAAGTGGCCAGAATGCCACGCATGGGCCAGTAATCGGGGTTTTAGCCAGCGCTGCAGGGACTATGCGTATATGCAGTAGGTCCAGTTGGAGTACTGACGATGCTGAGGCCATAAGGCCCAGAACCCTCTGAAACGTTCTGAGGGGCGTGTAAGAGCCCGCCCTGAACGAACGCTAGCTTTTGAATGGAGAGAGCGCGGTCTGGCGTGAGCCATGCTCTCATCCGACTCGAGTCGATAACTGTATCCAGGAAGGTTATACTTTGGCTGGGGGACAGTATACTCTTGAAAAAAATTATCCTGAGCCCAAGGCATTCCAAATGACTGAGGAGCCAGGATCTGTGGGTCAGTAATTCGGCCTCCGATTGGGCCAGAATGAGCCAATCGTCGAGGTAGTTCAGAACGTGCATTCCCCGCTGTCTCAGGGGGGAAAGAGCCACGTTCATGCATTTTGTAAACGTACGAGGTGCCAGGGACAGGCCGAATGGCAGGACTTTGTATTGATAAGCCTGCACCTCGAAGGCGAATCTCAAGAATGGCCTGTGATGGGGGGCTATCTGGATATGAAAGTAAGCGTTTTTCAGATCAACCGACAAAAAACAATCTTCTGGGCGAATTTGCGCAAGGATTTGTTTGGTTGTCAGCATCCTGAATGGCCGTCTCATGAGGGCCTTGTTCAGGTGTCTGAGGTCTAGGATGGGCCTGAGGCCGCCGTCCTTTTTCGGGACGAGGAAGTAACGGCTATAAAAGCCTGACTTGCTTAATGGCAGGGGAACTGTCTCGACAGTTCCTTTCACTAATAGATTCGACACTTCGGTGCGAAGGACGTGAGCCACGTCGCTTCTCACCGCTGTCTTGACCACGGCATGAAAGCGCAGAGGCCTGCGAGCGAATTGGAGCAAGTAACCTCGTTTTATTATATTCATTACCCATTCCGACACATCGGAGATGGCTGCTCAAGCCTAGGGGTTGAATGAAGTCTGGGGACGGGCCACCATGCAATGGGGACCCGGCCACCCAGGTGTTGTGAGTTAGAAAAGTTCTCTTTTTGTGCTCTACTAGGGTCGCTGTTAAAACAGCATTTGTTTGCAGGAGTACATGTATTGTGACGGGCCCATTGACTGCAGAATGAACATCTCCAGCCGCCTGAGCTAAACAGGGGGCTGGGAGAAGTGTGTGAGCTCTTTTTGAGGGTGGTCCGGCCGCAGTGAGACTTAACCCCTCCCTTTTCCTTCCTTTTGTGCGAATAGGAAGGCTTCCGAGGCTCAGGGTCCAACACAATCTTGGGTCGGGGCCCCTGATGCTTCTCATATCCCTTTTCCTTCAGGCGGGCCGAGTAGTGGGCGCGCGGCGACTTAGTGAATTCGTCGTGAACCTCAGGAAAGAACGGCGCTGGTCTTTGACGAGGGGCCTGGTGGCGCCCCGGCAGGAACCACTCGTCGAGCCAGCTCTTGGCTGGCTCCTGAGGCGAAGACCAATCGAGCCCGAGGTCTTCAACAGCTCTAGTGAGGATGCAAAGAAGCTCTGAGTCCAAACTCGCCCTCGCACAAACTTCACTGGACTGAGTTGGGGGGGCGGGGTCAACCGAGCCCGCCCACTCCTCGAACTCGGATGCAGCCAAAGATAGACTGTCATCTTCCTCCTCTTCTGATCCCCCGAAAGAGACGAGGCCGGTCGCTTGCAGGGAGGGGCACTGGTCCGTCTGGTTGAACAGAACCGGTGAAGGATTCTCCACTGGAGAGAGCAAGGCATGCAGGGACGTGGCCGGAGTGGGCTCGCTCATTTACGTTTGCTCAGGCATCCTCTGGCCCTGCCATTTCTTCCTCCGTGGTTCGAGGTGGGAAGGAAACGGGAGAGCGCGAGGGGCGGGGTCGCCCTCTGAGAAGAGGGCTAGCCGCAAGCGCAGCGTGGAGATCGACATACTCTCACAGAGAGAGCAGCTGCCTTTGCCGACTGCAGCTTCCGCTTGGTGAAGTCCCAGGCACGAAGCACACTCTCTGTGTCCACCTGCGTCATGCAGAGGGGCTCTGCATGAAGTGCAGTCCGGACGCGACATTTGAAACAACGGCGGTGAAATTTGCTCTTTTAAACAGAGTGTCGCGGTGGTGAACACACTGTGCGCTCAGAAAGGATATGTGGCTTTTCTCGCCAGATGGCCACAGGTGAACGGCGAATCACGAGAGGTGCCATCAAGTCTAGCGCATAGAACAGGAGGCCGCCATCCGCTGCACTGCTTAGCTGCAGGTCGCTCGTTCCGCTGCTAGGGCTCGTCGACGGCGAAGGCTTCAGCAGGAGAATCAGCAGAGTGGAGAGTTCACTGAAGGAGATTAAATCTGATTCCTATGGCGAAATGGTCTGCTTATATAGCCAGAAGCCACGCCCATTCTGGCGGGCTTCGGCGCATGCAAGGCGCTGCATTGGTTTGCGAGCATCAGCCGCTTCGCCACAGGTTCGTTTAGTTCCCGCAGCACAGCCAATGAGCGCACTAGTCAGCTCTGCTCTGTGCTCGCTGTGCAGCTGCACTGTGTTTTAAAATAAAGGCTTCAATATTCTCTAGAAAGGGAGTTTTCCCATAAGCATGTAGTTATGCAATACGAGAGACATTATTAACACACAAATACACTCATCCCCTTCTGTCATCCTCGGACCACTTCAGCCTGGCTATAAATAAAGCAGTGCCAATAACTATAAACAGACACTAGGTCCTGCTGCTTTTGTGCTGGAAAGCCCATTCTGTAAATATCAAAGAAAACAAAGTATAAATCTGGACAAAAAGCTCTTTGTCAGAGCGTTGTGGATGTTCCCGTGTGTTTCTGCCTGTCTCCAGTTCCCGTGTGTCGTTCGTTTCCTGCACTCCCGTCATTCACGCCGTCTATTTCCTGGTCTCCGATCTCTAATCCATCTCCGTTTTCCCCGGACTGCTATCGTCATCATCATCATCTTTATCGCTACCGGAGAGATCGGGTTTGCCCTCAGTGTCCCTGTGCTGCCAAGTGCCTCCATACCGGACTACTACTCATCATCACTCTCCCTGCATCTGACCAGTTATTTAATAAACATATATTTTACTTGCACTTGAATCCTCTGGTTATTATCCTGACACTACGCTCTGACCAAGATGGATTCAGCAAGTACTCCAGACCTGAACGAGTTCCTATCACAAAGCATTTCCAGAATGGATCAACAAGAGGAAAACCTGGCTGTCACGGGACGAGCAGTGCAAGCCTTGGTAGCAGAGGTGTCCGAGCTCACCCAACAGCTTCAACACCTAGCTTGTTCCACTGCACCCAACCCACCGCCTGTTTCCCCCTCTCCACCAGCACCCAGCCGCCAACCTGAACCACGTCTGCATACCCCGGAGTTGTATTCTGGTGAGCCAAACTATTGTAGGGCATTTTTGACTAAATGTTCAATGTTCTTCTCCCTTCAGCCACAGACTTTCACTCAGTGTCAGATTACTTGATCGAATTACGTACCCTGGCTGCTGAGTGCCACTGGAACGAGGAAGCGCAGTGGGACATGTTCCTGTATGGGCTGGCTGACCGCATCCAGAAGGAGATCTTCACCCTGGACCTGCCCGTGAAACTCGACGGGCTCATCGAGTTGGCTCTGAGGGTGCGGCGATGCGGTCAGCCCTGTTCTTGATCTCGAGCCCATGCACGCGGGTAGAGCTCGGCTTTCCCGGGAGGAGAGAGAGCGACGGAGATCCAGGGGTATTTGTCTCTACTGTGGCGGAGCCAGACACTACTTGAACACCTGTCCAGTAAAAGACCGAGCTCGACAGTAAACAGGAGGCTACTGTCGAGCGGGGTCTCCGTGAATAAGACCTCATCCTCTACTCTCCTTCCGGTAAGACTGCTGTGGGGTACCTGGTCTCACCCCAGTCAATCTCTTCTGGACTCGGGGGCGGAAGGTAATTTTATGGACATATCGTTGGCTCGGACACTCAAGATACCCATCACTTCTCTCAAGGACACCATTTCTGTCAGTGCACTTAACAGTCAAGAACTTCCTGCCATTAACCCCTTAACGCCCACTGTCGCGAATTTGCAACAAACCCCTTCCATTCAGACTGCAGGCGAGATAGCGTGTGTTTTCCCCCAATGCCTGTTTGTGCACATTCGATACATACCTAGGAACATTTTGCACGCACTGGTTTATCGTAGGAGCGGTCGGAGTGGGAACTACATCCGGTTCACCGAAGCTAATATTTTGTTTTGCAAAATTCGCATATCAAGTGCGTAAATGTGGAGAAATTTCCCAAAATGAGTTAAGTTGTGCTAAGATAAAAATATGTACCAGCTTATTGATTGCTTCTATAGCTATGTTATTCATATAGACTTCATGTGACGAATATTTTTTACGTACTTTGTAGATTTCTGTTTGTAGCAAATTTGCGACATTGGTCCATAACGGCTGGATTGGGCTAATGGCTACATATTATAATAATGCTGTATTTAGATGGTTTCAGCCAAAAAAAATATTTTTTCCCCACAAAAAATAGCATGTTAGGATATAACACTATAAGAATATATAATGTATGCACTGGAGAAACAAGGAAAGAGTTAAACAGAGTGTAACATGGAATGTATAAAAACTACTGTCAATGTTAGGGAGTAGGAGAGTGTTTTGTTTCTTGCTGTTGTCAAGATTCATTAATTTGTCAAAGTTTATAAGTATAAAGTTTATAAGTTCTAACAACTTTGTGCCATGAATAAAATCTACATTCCTGAGATGGGAAAATGTGTTTTATTAATTTTTCCATTTTGTAAAAAAATACCCTAAATGCCTGTTGTCGCAAATTTGCAACATACCAAAATTTCTATTTATTTGTTGTGCAAAAGTGAAATTGATAATCTCAACATTATTTACCATCTACTTAAAGTCAAAAACACACAGAATTTTTTTTTTATATACAGCTTTATAAATTCAGGCGTTAAGGGGTTAAACTTACCACAAACCCTCTGACACTCGTTATATCTGGCAACCACACTGAACAGATATCATTTCTCCTCCTGGACTCACCTCTGGCTCCCATCGTCCTCTGTCACCCTTGGCTGGTACAGCATAGCCCGAGGGTTGACTGGGGACACAATTCTGTTTCATCTTGGAGCACTCAATGTTATGAGTCTTGTCTTATGTCTGCCTGTTCGTCAGTGTCTAGTTCTGTTTTTCAGAAGGAGGCGGTGAATTTATCAAACGTGCCCGCGGAGTACCTCGACCTGAAGGAAGTGTTCAGTAAGTCCCATGCTGCTTCTCTCCCTCCGCATCATCCCTATGACTGTGCTATAGATTTACTCCCAGGTAAGTCTCTGGGCAAACTTTACTCTCTTTCTGTTCCGGAAAGGGAGGCCATGGAGAAATATATTTCTGATTCTATAGCCTCCGGATTCATCCGCCATTCCTCTTCATCCGCCAGTTCTTTTTTGTGGGGAAGAAGGATGGCTCTCTGCGACCGTGTATTGATTACCGAGGGTTGAACAACATCACAGTGAAGAATGCTTATCCTTTGCTGCCGATGTCTTCACCCTTCGAGCAGTTGCAGGGATCCTCCGTCTTCACAAAATTGGATTTACGTAATGCCTATCATTTGGTTCACATCAGGGAGGGGGATGAATGGAAAACCGCATTCAACACCCCCAGGGGCCATTTTGAATACTTGGTTATGCATTTCGGGCTATCCAACTCCCCAGCGGTTTTCTAGGCACTCGTCAATGACGTGTTGAGGGACATGGTAGATCAATTCATATATGTTTACCTGGATGACATATTGATTTTTTCTCCGTCTCTCCAGGAACACGTTCAACACGTCAGACGAGTGCTTCAGAGGTTGCTAGAGAATGGGCTTTTTGTCAAGGCGGAGAAATGCACTTTTCATGCACAGTCTGTTCCTTTCCTAGGTTACATCGTCTCTTCTGAGGGAGTGAGTATGGATCCTGACAAGGTTAAGGCTGTGATGGATTGGCCAAGTCCAGATTCCCGTAAGGCCCCACAGAGGTTTCTGGGGTTCACCAACTTCTATCGGCGTTTCATTTGCAACTTCAGCCAACTAGCCGCACCTCTGACCGCCTTGACCTCCACAGAATGACGTTCAGGTGGTCCGATACAGCCGAGGCTGTATTCGCCAACCTTAAAAGTCGCTTTGTTTCGGCTGCCATCTTAGTCGCCCCTTATCCCTCATGTCAGTTCGTGGTGGAGGTCGACGCGTCAGAGGTGGGGGTAGGTACAGTTCTCTCCCAACGCTCTTCCGCAGACAACAAGATGCATCCTTGCGCTTTTTTTCCCACCGTTTATCACCTGCCATACGTAACTATGACATTGGTAACAGAGAGTTGTTGGCCGTCAAGTTGGCGTTGGAGGAGTGGCGTCATTGGTTAGAAGGGTAGGGGGTACCTTTTATCGTTTGGACTGATCATAAGAACCTTGAATATATTAGACCTGCTAAAAGTCTCAACTCCAGGTAGGCTCGATGGGCACTTTATTTCGGACGTTTTGACTTTTCTCTCTCGTACCGCAAGGGGTCCAAAAACATCAAACCCGATTCCTTATCTCGTATTTGTTATCCATCCGAACGCCCAGTTACTCCCGAGTGCATTTTACCCGAGAAAGTAGTTATCTCCACACTCACGTGGGTGGTAGAATCGAAGGTCAAGATGGCCTTAGAAGGGGTAACGCCTCCGCCCGGTTGCCCACCGAGTTGATTGTTTGTACCGGAGGAGTTACGGTCCGAAGTTATACGATGGGACCATTGCTCCAACGTGGCTTGTCATCCAGGAGTAAACTGCACCAGCTGTTTAGTAAAGCAACGATTCTGGTGGCCATTAATGGCTCGCGACATTCACAGTTTTGTTTTGGCTTGCTCAGTTTGTGCCATTGGTAAGACGTCTAACCGACCTCCTGATGGGTTACTCCAACCGCTGTCTGTCCCTTCGAGACCCTGGTCCCACATAGCGCTAGATTTTGTCACCGCCCTCCCGCCCTCTAATGGCATGACGGTTGTTTTAACCATAGTGGACCGGTTCTCGAAGGTGGCACATTTCATTCCCTTGCCCAAATTACCCTCTGCCAAGGAGACAGCGGTGACTGTCGTAGATCACGTCTTTCGGTTACATGGCCTCCCGATGGACATGGTCTCTGACAGGGGGCCCCAATTTGTGTCCAAATTCTGGCAGGAGTTTTGTAGATTACTAGGAGCTACAGTCAGTCTGTCTTCGGGTTATCATCCCCAGAGCAATGGTCAAACCGAGTGAGCCAACCAAGACTTGGAGAGAGTGTTGCGATGTTTGGTGTCCAAGAATCCTTCATCCTGGAGCCAACAACTTTCTATGGTTGAGTACGCACATAACTCGTTACCAGTGTCATCCATGGGCCTCTCTCCATTTGAGTGTAGTCTAGGGTACCAGCCACCAATTTTTCCGAGTCTGGAATCCGAAGTCGTGGTCCCCTCTGCTCACACCTTCGTCCAGAGGTGCCACCGCATGTGGACCAGAGCCCATGAGACTCTGCTCCAGGTGGGGGCGCGCACTAAGGCTGAGGCCGATCACCACCGGTCAAGGCCTCCCGTATACATTGTGGGTCAAAAAAGTGTGGCTTTCAACCAAGAACATTCCGCTCCGCTCCGTGTCTAATAAGTTAGCTCCCAAATTCATTGGCCCGTTCACTGTCACCAAGATCCTTAGTCCGGTGGCAGTCCGACTCAAACTCCCTCCGGCGTATTCATTCATTCATTCCGTTTTTCATGTCTCCAAATTGAAACCTGTATTTCATTTTCACCTTAATCCGCCGGCCCCGGTTCCCCCACCGCCGCGGCTCGTAGACGGGGAACCCACGTATTCAGTCAATCGTATTCTGGACTCGAGACGGAAGGGACGCGGATTTCAGTACCTGGTGGACCGGGAAGGTCACGGCCCGGAGGAGAGAAGTTGGGTTCCTGTTAGGGACATTCTGGATCACTCCCTTATTGATGATTACAATCAACAGGTAAGTTCCTCTGGGAGCGCCAGGAGGCGCTCCTAGGGGGAGGGGTACTGTCACGATTTATGAATTCGCTGTCTCCTTTCTCGTTTTGTGTGGGCAGGGTCGCTGATCACTGCCACTGATCAGCACACCAGCCACGTCTGATCAGCACGCCAGCTGCAGCTGATCAGCGAACCCTACTTAGTCCCTCTGTTGTCACCTTGTCTTTGTCAGAGCGTTGTGGATGTTCCCGTGTGTTTCTGCCTGTCTCCAGTTCCCGTGTGTTTCTGCCTGTCTCCAGTTCCCGTGTGTCGTTCGTTTCCTGCACTCCCATCATTCACGCCGTCTACTTCCTGGTCTCTGATCTCCGATCCATCTCCGTTTTCCCCGGACTGCTATCGTCATCATCATCATCATCCTCATCTTTATCGCTACCGGAGAGACCGGGTTTACCCTCAGTGTCCCTGTGCTGCCAAGTGCCTCCATACCGGACTACTACTCATCATCACTCTCCCTGCATCTGACCAGTTATTTAATAAACATATTTTACTTGCACTTGAATCCTCTGGTTATTATCCTGACAATATTAAGCTAATTGCAAAGACACGGGGCTGTGGCTTAAGCTAGCTGTGGTCTGCGCCACAATTGCTGCATTCCAGATGCTGATAGCACCAGCGGACCACCAAAGACACAAAGTACCCCTTATTGACATAAGATGTATATAGACTCAGATAAAGGGCTTTGCTAAACATTGGCTGCCCATTTTGTGGCTTGCCAGTAGGGGTGGGTGATATTACCAAAATTTTATATCACGATATGAGTAATTTTATTTCACGATAATGATATATATCTCAATATATATTTAATTATGCTTTAAATAAGGTTTTTATGATTTCACAATTGTTTGATACCATTGAAATTTCGCAATATTTGTCAATTTCAATATCACAAAAAACTACTAGGCTAAAGCCTAAGTAAAAAAAAAAAAAGGTTGTTAAAATAATAACAAATAAACTAAATACAAGCAATAGGACAACAAACTACAATAGAACAAACATAAATTGTATAAAGTAAACAAATGTATAAAAAACTGCATCTTCACTGTGTAAATTAAATATACAGTACATATTATTAAAGTTACAAAAGGGATTCAGTCAAGAGCAGTGAGAGATTTTCTCTTTTTTGTTGTTTGATTAACATTAATGACACAGATGACAGACCAACTGCACGGATCAAGTATACTTTTGCGTTTTCTTTCTCAATTTTTTACATTCACGTAAGACATAAATGACAGTTTACTTGCAAAGATGGGCATTGTGACACATAAGTATGTGTATTTAACCGTTCAAGCCCAATTAGGCAGCAAAAAGAACTCAGTTCAGTTCTACCAGAAAGACTCGGGAGGCAAAATGACGTAACAAAGCATACATTTATTAACAGCCCAGCAAGGAAGTATTGTGTTTTGAAGTTCTTTGGTGTAGGCCCCGTCCATAGGTCGCGATCAGAGGGTAACGGAATCTGCTTTTCCTGCCTGAAGACGAAGGCAGGGGCGCAGCCGACCCCCCTGGGAGGTATGGGCAGGGACCATCCTGGTGGTGGTGGGGAGGATGGAGGTAAATGTTGGTGTCAGCATCTGCGAACTCAGACATGTGTAAGTAACAATCTTTTGTACTACAAGTAATAGAACACGATTGGTTATATGTGAAGGTAATAAGTGACGTAACAATTGAGTTGGCTTCATGTGTGCATGAAACGAAATGAGTTCTCTTTCGCTGCTTCAACGGTTTAAAATCACTTGTTTTTAAACTGCAATGCTTAAAAACACATGCAAGCGATAAGCTTTCATGAAGATGCAGCTCAGCAATGTCATGTGAGCGTAACCGCAATAGAAAAAATTGTCCAAAATCTCTACCGGTTGATATTGCCCACCCCTACTTGACAGTGAGGTCTGTGCTTCCAGAGCAGAGCAGTGTTCTGTTGCTGCCTCTGGTTCTTTTCTGTCTCTTGAAGCAGAAACCTAATGTGAAAAGGAAACCTGTATACCCTGTTAAACCGCAGCTGTAATTTATGTGCATATTATATATTTTGGCATACAGTATCACAGGTGATAAGCACCTGAGTAAATCTCAGCATAACAATATTGTTCAGAAATGCTCCTGGAAGTTCCCAAAGACAAGATGTGCTATATTCTATCAGAAGATTCCGGCACAAACACATCGGGAGAACAGTATGTGAAAAGGGATCAAGAAAAGAAACATACTGTATTATTCAGAGCTGTCATCACTTTTTGAATGTTGTGTGCCACAGATGGGAATTTTCCATTGTAATGCATGGCCTGAATACAAAATATTAAGAATCAGGTAATGAAGCATAAATATCTAATCCAGAAGGTATTAATCTTAGGATCTTGGTGTGTGTGTGTGTGCATCATATCACACATCCTTCCAGTGTTTCTAATCAAGTAGCATTTGCATGCGCCCCTTTGATTCTCACAAACCGAGGCTGTCTCCGCCGTTCTGTGTGCCAAGCAACAAGGCCACAAGGTATGTTTTTTATTAAACATTTAATGAGCTGAGACATTACAATCGGATGCATTTGGCCCACCAAGTTTGTGAAGTTCTCTCAACGAATCTGCTTCGCTGAGTTCACACGGCCTGTTTTGATGAAGCAACAAAGAGGTTAATCAATCATCAATCACTGCTGTGCGCAGAGGAACTCTCAAAGACCTTTCAACACTTGTCTTTCCTTTAGGAGGGCCCTTTTTCTATCGCTCTCAACCTGCGGTTTCCAAGCCGCTTTGAGGAAGAGTCGCCTGCCAAATATGAGCACTTTGCAGACTCCAAATATTTGTATGGTCAATTGGACAGTGTACTGTTGCGGTTGCAGCCCACGAGTCATGTCCAAACACTCTTGAGCTTTCCGAGAATTAACTCTTTAAAATACACGCCATAGTGCTCCGATGAAGGATATAGGTGTAGATAAGATGTAGATATAGATCATATGACTCGAATTTCATGGCGGAAAATAGTTTAACATGCCGACTTTCAATGTTTAGGAACAGTCAGCAAGGACTATTTGTTGCAGTATAGTTTGTAATCTCTGTTAACATGAGATTGTGGGATTGTCGCTGCGAAATGATGGCTTTCTCCTTTGATGTTAGGTTGCAGACAGAACGGTCGAACTCTGAGTGAACTGTTTTGTGAGCTCATAAGCAGTTACCTCACACCTAAATGCTTTTGCCTCTTTTCATCTTCCCAGGCTTCCTTTTCCCCTTTTTATGAATGGAATGCACTGAAAGGTCTGCGCAGACAATTATTGTCGCAATGCAGCTTCAAGTAAGACATGATGTTAATTGCAGTGGACTTCAAAGTCACACCCTGCGCTGAACGGCAGGTGAGGCCTTTCCCGCACATTCCATATAAGGATTTCTGCTCAAAGACCTCACATTGCACTGGAATGTCCTGGTTGCATGTTCGACCTGGAGCAGTGTTATAATTTAGATTGCATTTGTATGACTTTATATGTATAATTTCAAGTAAATCAGGTGGTCCTTTAGCGATAAGAGAATACAAATGCCCCTCTGTTTAGGAATATTATTTTCAACACTCACCACAAAGAAGCTGAACAGTATACAGATCGTGTCTCGACAATTGTTTAGCGAACTGTTTGGACTACCAGTCTGTCACATCATCTTAGGGCTGACTAAATATTTATCAGTTCAGTGAAAAGAGAGGGGGGAAAAGCGTCATTTGTTCCATCGGCTCTGTATGTTTGGTCCTGGAGGACTGGAGTCGTGGAGCGGACCTCTGTTGGAGCTGAAGTTGACCCTGTTTATCATTTAGAGGCCCCTAGACTGATAGAAGTGTTATTGACCCAGGGGCCATGCGTGGCATGTTTGGGATCTGCTGAGTATATCTCAAGCGTTAATCTATACAACACAGCCAATTATAGTCAAGGAAGGCCAAACAATACAATCCATCAGTCAAGGGAAAGATTGGGGGGTGGCCGGTGGCCTGAGTGTAAACCAACCAACCTGGGCACGCCAAGGGTCAGTAGCAGTGTTTGATTGTGTTATTTAGTCGGGGTTCATTTTGCTGTATTGCTGGTGAATGTGTGTTTTGTTCCCCTCTGCCCCATGTTTCCACACAAGTACACTCATGTTTATTTGAACATGAAAAGTATGCTTGAATTAGTTTTATCTTCCAATCCATGTTTGTGCCACAACAAAAGATGTACTGTATATCGGTTTCTTGCATGGACTGCAGGAAACACTACTGCGTCTTTTGCAAGGTAAGAAAGTAGGATAGATCAATACAGTTCATACAGGAATGAAAATTCTATTGTTATTCACACACCCATATAAGTCATAAAGCTTTCTTCCGTGGAAAACTTTTTACATGAATACTTAAGATTTTCACTGGGGCTGTTCTATAGAAGTGTTATAAAAGTACAGTATATACACTAATGTTCAATAGTTTGTGGTCAGAATTTTTTTTGAGAAATTAATACTATATTCAGCAAAGTAAGCAAACATGCATTAAATTGATTAAAAGTGACAGTGTTGGTTGTTACAACAATTAGGTTGTTACAAATTATTTCTGTTTCAAAATGAATGCTCTTTTGAACTTTCCATTCATAAAAGAATTCTGAAAAAAAGTAACATGGTGTCTACAAAAATACTAAGCAGCACAACTGTTTTCAACATTCAAAATGCTAAGAAATATTTCTTGAGCACCAAATCAGCATATTAAGTCATGTGACACTGAAAACTGGATAAATTATGCTGAAAAGTCAGCTTTGCCATCACATGAATAAATTACATTCTTAATATATTACAATAGAATATTATTATTTTAAATTGAAATAATATTTTACAATTCTACCGTTTTTTCTGTACTTTTGATCAAAATAAAATAAAATAAAATAAAAAAACATTTATAACACACTTTTGAACAGGATATTTTCAGACACTGCTTCTGATTTATGGGGATTATGAAAAAAAAGGAGTGGGTGGATTTTTACCACAGGCTGGTTGTTTACACACTGTGGACTCACATCAATGTTCAAACACCATGTAAAAGTACATTTTGCATTTTAGGTCCACTTTAAATTTGTGTTTTCCTCACACAAAGATGTTGAATGGCTTCAGAATACACGGAATATTAGGATATATTAGGAGTATAAAAAAATAAATAATAAAAAAAAGGTTTGGAACAACACATGGGTAAGTAAATAATGACATAATTTGTATTTTTGGGTGAACTGTTCCTCTACGGTTTAATATACAATCTAAAACAATCTAAGTTAAAATCAGATTTGTATTTTTAACAGAACCAATTGTGTAA
The DNA here is from genome assembly GCF_951802725.1 of Rutilus rutilus. Classification (NCBI taxonomy): domain Eukaryota; kingdom Metazoa; phylum Chordata; class Actinopteri; order Cypriniformes; family Leuciscidae; genus Rutilus; species Rutilus rutilus. Next base: position 31,058,145 of record NC_140210.1, on the reverse strand, counting down.
AAATGTGTGTGGAAAACTGAACAAAGTATACCTGTTTATCACTTCTATTTTTTCTATTTTTCATCTTTGGGTGAATTATCCCTATGAAACCAAAGCCATGTAACAGCAAGGAGAAATTATTATTATAAGGATGGATGGATGGCATAGAAATAGAGAAAGTTAAGAGGCACGAGTGCAAGAGCATTGGTTCCATGTCAGTGCTGGAGTGATCAGGGTCACTAGCAGTCAGTGCACTGTGGCTGTGGGAGTTCAGCATGTCTTCAGACCACCATGGAGGGGTTCTTCCCCTCAGCCATCCTGCTCATCACCCTGCCTGTTCTCCTCTTCCTCAAGTATACAGCAAGCCTTATCACTCCAATTACAGCCAACAAAATCAGAAGGAAGCTGATCTAGGACCAATGTTTCCACTGCATGACCTCTTAAAATCCAGAAACAAACAGCCCTCTAATCACCATTGACCAGCAGATTAACCCTCCCATTTAAAGAGCCTGTCCTTCTTACAATAATTAATCCCCTCTCTGCCCTTTTGTGTGCTATAGCGAAAGTCCAGGAGGTACAATTTTAGCCGGGTTGTTTGGAGATCCACAAGCAGGTGACATTTTACCCTTGAAAACCAGGTTATTTCAATGTAACATTTGTTTACACTCAGTAGAAACACAATTAGATTTGAACACACTCTTCAGACCAGCTACATTATCAATATTCACATGTACAATACGTCCCATCCGTGCAATCAAAACTTCAATTATCTCACAGACACGTACAGATTCTTGATGACAGCTCTGTGATCACAACTCTTAGTTGTCTGAAATATTCTACTTGAGTTCAAGGTCTTATTGCCCACCCAGAGAGGTTATAGGCCTTCCCCACTGCCCTGTCTCTCCCCTAAGTGGGTGGTCCAAGGGGGTACGGCTGAGGCACAGGTGGGGCATTGTAGGAGTGCTCACAAATATCCCCCCACTAACAACCTCTCACGAACAAACACGCACACATACACAGACCCCATGCCAAACACTTCCTATGGAAAGATTAATCACATTTTGTAAGAACTCTTCATCAAGCTGTTAAAGCACTGAATGTGCAAAGTATAATTAGATGAACCAATTTAATTAGTTTTATACCCTCAGCAACCAAGAAAAAAAAGGGTAAAAATCCCATGCACTGGCCTTTATAAATAATTACAGTTCTGCTAAATGTGTTGTCCAAAGTTTACATGGCAGGTTCATTGCACCCTATCTGTTGTTTGGAAGTCCAAGAACCACCAGCAAGATGTTGACATATGGCAGTTCTTGTGCAGTGCACAAGGCATGACTTCGTCCTGACCATAATAAACAGTAGCATAAAGAGCTATCTGTGCAATATAAACCCCTTACTACACACACACACACACACACACACACACACACACACTCACACGCACCGAACCCCACCCATTATTCCCACCAACAGCCATCTGCAGATAGCAGACCACAACGATTCACCAAGTCTCTACATTGTGCCAGTACAAGACATCGGGATGACAGAGGCAGTACCTTCTTTGGTGGTTTAGTCCCTTTGGTTGAGGGTGCAGGTCACCTGTTGAGTCTTGAATCTGGAAAGTTGTATTGAGGCAAGGATGTACACTTCAGGATAAATCTATCTTGCTAGATTTCCTAAAGTTGCTAACCTCAAATTATGTTGAAATAGGATACAGCTAACATTTATAAAACATAACCATTTTAATAATAACATTTTATTATTATTCAACATAATCTATTAAATTCATTCTATTATTATTAAAAGTACAATGCATAACTTTGCACTCTCTATCGTGGTCACATCAGTTGAACTTCGGCACTCTTTCTGCATGGATATATCTGATAGTTTGAGGTATAGGGTACAACAGAGCTAAAAGTGCAACAGGGTAAAAGGCACATTGATTTTCCTTTGAATCACTTGACAGCACAAAAACTCACTGCAGAACTTTTATAAACATCCCGTTTCAGTATGCACGTCAGTCACATTTGGCTCTTGCACACTGACAATAAGGCTAAATCGATTCTGTGTTAAGTTGATGTAATATTTAATGTTTTTATTTTATTTTATTTTTTATGTTATAGATTTTTGTAGCAAATGAGAATTATTAAAATTACAAAATGCGTTTCGAGACAAACGTCTTGTTAATGATTTTCAGTTTTGTTGGCAATTAAATCAAATGAAGACTATGGTATTTGGGGTAAAAAGCACAACTACTTGTCCATTTGTTGACATGACATGATTAGATTCAATTGGGTGATCAGTATCACCATATTTATAATGAAACAATCATATTAAAAAATATATAATATTGATCATATCATATAACATGATATATAATATAATACATATAATATCATATTTACAGGGTGCCTGCAGGTCCTTAAAAAGTCTTAAAGTGTCTTAAGTCCAGTTTTATCAGATTTATTCAGATTGAAGGACACAAAAGTCTTAAATATCTAAAATGGTATAACACAAGTTTTTATCATTTTATATTTGTGGATGGAAAAGCAGTAATTGTGATACATCCTCATGTGATTATTAAACTTTAAAAGGTTGTGTTTATTTAATTAAATTTGAGAGTTGAATGTTCAAAGACAAAACATGCCATTGTTGCACGTTCTACTGGCAATTTTTTCTTTGTTTGTTTGTTTCTTTCTTGTATCAACAAAATAATCTGGTCATTGCAAATCTGGTTATCAACTAAATTTAATATTGGTCAACTTAAAAATGTATATGTATTAATATATTAGTACACAAACCGTTTCCAATACATACAGTATGTCTATATAGAATAAAACAAGCCTTGAGTATTTTAAACTTGCTATTACCTTATTTTTAGGCGGTATTAATTGGCATCTTATGCACAGAATCCATCAGCACATGCTGATATGTGTAGAGGCACATTCATTTTTTTTGTGGCATTTGAAAATTGCTAAACATGACACAGTATGTTGTGGCACCTCCCGTATAACTGACAAATGAGTTGAGGAGTTGGCAGCTATACTGATGTAATTGACACACAAAATGAAAGGGTCTGAAGCACGGGTGCAACTATTCCAATCCTGATTGGTGCTACGTTACCTTGTGAACTGTGCCAGCATAGGCGGAAGCTATAAAGGGAAGCCATAATCACAACAGCATCATCTTTCTGTCTTCAGCAAGCGCTCTGTGTGACCGTCAGTCTTATTTGGTGTTGCCTGTCCCTTGTTATCTTTATAAATATATATATGTATATATATATAATTATATATATATATATATATATATATATATATATATATATATATATATATATACATATAAATAAATGGTGAATAACCAGTATTCAGAGTGTGTGCATCCCTGCCCTCGTTACATCACGGGTGGGGACAAACATGATCTGTGTGTATGCTGCTTGGGAGTAGAGCATGCACGGTCAGCTCTTGAGGGAGTTGGCTGTGTACACTGTGAGGCACTCCCTCTCAGAACGCTTCACTCTCACCTGGCCGTGTTTGAAGAGAGCGGCCAGGCTCGCGGTCCCCATGGATCAGGTCCTGCTTCTGCAGAGGCAGAGAGGTGGCTTCATTCGTTGGCTTCGCAGATGGAACTGGTGGAGGGGTTTGAGACAGCTGCGGCCCTTTCTCAGTTCCTTTGCTCAAGTTCGGGATACAGAAGCCCGCTCTGCGGCTTCTTCCGCCTCAAGTGAGAGCTTTATGTTGGGATTGTCTAGCTCTGAGGAATTAGTCGTTCTAAGCATTGAAGCGAGTGATATCAGAGATTCGCCAGTCGTATCCCCGCAGTATGGGGAGCTTTTGGAGTTTATGTCTCGTGCTGTGTCTAAATTAAATATCAACTGGCCAGCCGAGAAGTGGGAAGCACAGAGAAAAAGCAAACTGAATGAGCGCTTCCTGCAGTCACAGCCACAACCTCCACATCATGGTTTAACATTTTTCCCAGATCTCCACACTGAGGTGTCAAGATTGTGGAAGAAGCCATTCTCCTCCCACCAATCCAGTCCCACGGTCCAACAATATTCATTGATCGTGGGGCTTAAGGAGAACGGCTATGGGACGATGCCAAGGGTTAAAGAGACATCTGCTGCATATTTCTACCCTGACGCTGTGTCAACCCTCAAAGCATTCAAACTCGCATGCCTATTTACTAAACACGTAATACGCATGTGCATGCCGTCATTGCCGTTTTTGAAGTTTACACGGAGATGTGATGATAACGGTATCAGTTCTCAGGCCACCAAAAGTAGAGAGACTGGCATTCAGGAATTGATCCCCCTCAGGGGCCAGATCCATAATTTCCATCCAGGAGGGCTATTAGGTTCGAAAACCAAACTTGGGCCGGCCAGCATGGGGCTACCAATAAGACTTGGTCCCCACCCTGGCAAATTTTCCCTAGAACTCTCGGGAGCAGAGCAATCGGGGGAAATGCGTACAGCCGAAGCCTCGGCCACAGCTGTACCATGGCATCCAGTCCCAGAGGAGCTGTAAAAGTGAGGGAAAACCAGAGGGGACAATGTGAGTTCTCTTGTGACACAAACAGGTCCACGTCTGCCTGGCAGAACTTCCTCTAAATTAACTGCACCGTCTCTGGGTGCAGTCTCCATTCCCCGGGCCTCAGCCCCTGCCTCGACAGGATGTCTGCTCCCACATTTAGATGCCCTGGGATATAGATTGCTCTCAGTGAGAGAATCCTCCCTTGGGCCCATAGGAGGATCTGATGTGTCAGTCTGCACAGAGGGCGCAATCTCAGGCCCCCCTGATGGTTTATATACGAGACCACCGACGGAAAACCAGAGGGGACAATGTGAGTTCTCTTGTGACGCAAACAGGTCCACGTCCGGCTGGCAGAACTTCCTCCAAATTAACTTCACCGTCTCGGGGTGCAGGCTCCATTCCCCGGGCCTCAGCCCCTGCCTCGACAGAATGTCTGCTCCCACATTTAGATGCCCTGGGATATAGATTGCTCTCAGCGAGAGAATCCTCCCTTGGGCCCATAAGAGGATCTGATGTGCCAGTCTGCACAGAGGGCGCGATCTCAGGCCCCCCTGATGGTTTATATACGAGATCACTGACGTATTGTCTGTTCTCACCAGAACATGATGGCCTCTGAGGTCTGGGAGAAAGTGCCTTAAGGCTAGCAGTACCGCTAACATCTCCACAGACCCTGGGTCGAGCAGCCCTCCATTACCGCCCCCCACCTTGTGCTGGACACATCTGTTAACAATATCTTACGCTGACACAATGCTCCTAACACAGGGCCTTGGGCTAAGAACCAGGCTTTCTTCCACATGAACAAGGAACGAAGGCAACTGCACGTAACCTTGATCATGCGAAAAGGGTTGCCCCTTGGGGAGAACCCCTTGGTTCTGAGCCACCACTGTAGTTGTCTCAAGTGCAGCAGGCCAAAAGGTATCACTTTGGATGCTGCAGCCATGAGCCCTAACAGTCTCTGGAACTGTTTCACAGTGATGCGTTGGCCTAGCTTTATTCTGGACACCATGGCCAGAATTGACTCGATACGTGCAGGAGACAACTGTGCCCGTATTGTGACAGAGTCCCACACTACTCCTAAATATGTCATCCGTTGGACAGGAGTGAGCACGCTCTTTTTCGCGTTGAGCCCCAAACACCTCATGTGGTCGAGCATGATATCTCGATGCCATGCTGCCATTTCCTGAGACTGTGCTAGTATCAACCAGGCATCTATATAGTCGAGAACTCTTATACCCTGGAGTCTGAGTGGTGCCAGGGCTGCGTCCATGCATTTCGTGAAGGTGCATGGGGATAATGCTAGGCCAAACGGAAGAACCCAGAATTGGTACGCTTTGCCCCCGAATGCAAACCTCAGGAATTTCCTGTGTTCTGGTAGGATGGAGATATGGAAATACGCATCCTTTAGATCTATCGTGACAAACCAGTCCTCAAACTTGATTTGGCTCACGATAATGGGAATCGTCAGCATCTTGAACTTGAATCTCCTCAGAGATTGGTTCAACTGTCAAATATCTATAAGCTAGACAATGACTTTCTTCTAGAGTTGCTGTACAGCCAAAACAATCTTTGTTGCATTAATTTCCTATTATCACTTTAAAGCTGCTTTAAAAACAATCTGTATTGCAAAAAGTGCTATATAAATGAAGGTGACCTGATTTGACTTGGCTTGACTTCTTATCTGGTGGACAAGGCGTACATGGTGGCAGGTCAGGCCAACGCTTGTTTAAATACGATGGGAATTTTGCAAACGTATCAGGCTGACCTGCTTAGTGGGGCCCAATGCTATTAAAGAGCTGCGTCAGGGCACTCCATGTCTCCACAAGTCTTTCCTCCTTGATGCCCTGCTGTCGCCTCCTGGCCTCTTCAGTGATGCTGTGAGCAGTGTCGTCAAGAGGATTCAGGAAGCAAAAAAAACAGGCGGCAGCATTTCAGAGGTTCATACCTCGTCTACATCAGTCCCACAGGGCTGCTGCTAAAGGGCAGCTCAAGCCATGTACGTCAGGCTTCTCGTACAGACAGCAACAGGAGAGTGTTGCGTCTCAAGCCCCCCCAAAGGTGTCTCAGTGTGTCCTGCGTACAGTACAGAAAGGATACAGTATCCAGATTTGGGCATCAGCCACCCAAGTTCAATGGAGTACTGACCACGATAGTGGGCTCTGAACAGGCTCGGGTTATGGAACAGGAGGTGAATTCTCTTCTCCACCAGAGAGAAATAACGGGTTCTACAGTCGGTTCTTCAAAGTTCCAAAAAAGGATGGGGGGTTATGTCCCATTATAGATCTGAGGCAATTGAACCGGACTCTGAGGAGCTCCCTGCAAATGAGTTGATTTTGCTACAAGTTGAATCTCAGGCTTATCATTGTGCCATTTGCAGCAGCATCCAACATAATACGTTTTGGCCTTCTGTACATGAGTCCCTTGCAGTGGTGGCTCAGGACCAGGGGGTTGTGCAGAGGGGAAATCCTGTTCACACAATCAAGGTTACGTGCAGATGCCTTCGTTTCTTGATAATATGGAAGAAACCTTAGTTCCTGTCCCTGTGTCCAGCTCTAGGGGCATCCTGTCATCGAAAGATTTTGTTGATAGATTAAACTCTCAAGGGCTGGGGAGCAGTCATGGAGGGCCGCTCAGCCCAGAGCCTCTGGAAGGAACATTATCTCACATGGCACATTAAATTGCCTAGAGATGTTAACAGTAATGCTAGCCTTACGGCATTTCCTTCCAGTGCTCAGGGGCCATCATGTTCTAATAAGAACAGACAAACGGACAATAAAAAATACGCCAAGATGGTGTTCGCCTCCTTTAAGTAGCCTCATTTTGGCCAGCACTAGTGTGGTTTTCGGACCTGTCAGCTCTCCTAGATGGTCTTCTGTGGTAGATTCCAGTCAGGAGGGACCTCCAATTGCAAGCCAGGGGCATGATATTTCACCCCCAGCTGGAGATGTGGAAACTTTGGGTCTGGCCCCTGAGGGAGATCAGACCAGATCAGTCACTCCACCAAGTTGGTAGAGACCATTCTCAACTCTAGAGCTCTCTCCACAAGGAAACTATATATTTTTAAGTGGAGAGTATTCACTTTATGGTGCAGACAGTACAGATTTAGACCCAGTGCAGTGACTTCAGTGCTTGAGTTTCTGCAAGACCGCTTCTCTGCCAGTCTTTCCCTGTCCACACATAAAAGTTTATGTGGCAGCCATTGCAGCTTTCCACGTATCAGTGGGTGGTGGATCTTGGGGAAGCACCATTTGGTGTCTCGTTTCCTTCGTGGTACTCTGAGGATGAGGCCCCGGCTCAGGTTAGAGTCCTGGCCTGGGACCTAGCCATAACATTGGCACCCTTCGAGGCCTTGGACTTGGCAACGAATATGTGCATCGCTCTAAAGGTGGCGTTTCTATTAGCAATTACTTCACTTAAGAGAGTAGGAGATCTGCGGGCCCTGTCGGTTGCTTCCTCCTGTATTGAATTTGCCCCGGGTAGGGTGAAGGCTATTCTCCACCCGAGGTCGGGTTATGTGCCCAAGGTACCCACTAATGTGGCCCGGTCAACCGTCCTTCAGGCCTTTTATCCTCCTCCTCATGTGTCGGCAGAACAAGAGAAACTACATTTACTTTGCCCTGTCAGAACTCTTGACATCTATATAAGACTTCTCAATGGAGGAAAACTGACCAACTTCTGGTATGCTTCGGGCCTCCTAAGAAGAAGTGCCCGGCCACTAAACAAACAATCAGCAGGTGGATTGTTGAGGCTATTTCCATGGCTTATGTGGTGCGCAGTTTGCCTTCACCTCTTCAAGTCAGAGCTCATTCCACTCAAAGTGTTGCTTCCTACAGTGCGTTGCTGTCAGGGGCATCCCTGCAGGAAGTTTGTGATCCTCCCCGCACACATTTATAAGGTTATATAGCCTGGACCTTCCAGGTCACTCCGGGGTCTCAAGTTATTTTGCCCTAAGTTGTGCCGGGACAGCTTCACACAAGGGCAGGCACTTGTCAGCATGGCGAAGTGGGTATTTCGTTCCCCAAAGCGTCAGCGTTCGAGTTCCCTCGAAAGGGAATGTCTAAGGTTATGCATGTAACCATGGTTCCCCGAGAGGTGAACAAGATGCTGTTTCCCCCTGCAATACTTCCTGCATGCCTGGGAGCATCAAAAGGTTGATGCTGTTGTGATCCCAGCTTTCCTTTATAGCTTCCACTTACGCCGGCACACATCACGAGATGACACAGAAACAATCAGGATTGGAATAGTTGCACACGTGCTTCAGATGCAGTCACACTGAAGGCATTCTCCAAAGCGTCAGCTAAGACACAGCATCTAGTTCCCCTCCCAGGGAACCATGGTTTACATGCGTAACCTGAGACATTTTTTTTTTTTGCTTAGTGTTTTAAATATCTGAGGTTAATCAGGTAATGCTTGATCAAATTCTTAAGCGATGAGTACAACACTTTTTTGACTATCAAGTAAAGGGGAAAATATAAAGCATAATTTTGTGTACTTAGCTTTTATAATGTGGAAAAAAGGACAATCCTAAACAAATATGCTAATTTTGTCATACTTTTTAATTAATGTCAATTATTAATTACAAATCATTAATTTTCAAAAATCAATTTGCTTTTGAATGGCATGTGCCGCTGAATATTGTGTAATACCAATATTCCATTCCAGTATGCTATTTTATGTGGTTGATCACACAAATGGCTTATTTTCACTGACAGATAAATTTAGTCACTACAAATATTGCATTAACAGTGGCATATGTAAATGTAAACATTTATTTTTGCATAATGTTGTATGCTAGTCCTACATTGATCAGCACACGATAAACAAAATATTCCAAATGAAAAATGGGTTAGCTGAACTGTCAATTCTTTGTAAATAGCATGTGTTGTATTAAATTATTCATACTGGAGAAACTAGATTGTTGAGCAAAAGAAATTATCACAATATTTTGTTTTTGGTTACACTGTGAAAAGTACATAAAAGAAACAATACTAATATAAACATTTTATAATATATTACAAGTCTCTATGTAATAATACATACAACAGGACAGGAGACAGACATAAAACCTTACGTATGTTCGAAAGCAACACAATATTAATTAAATATCATTCTGCCGTACTTTACACCATATATTACATTATGCTCTGGCAGACAGAGACATGTGTCAGTCACTACCGGAGGTGCCACAACATACAGTGTCATGTTCCACTTTTTTTAGTGGCACACGCAACAATCCACTGGCACATGACACTGGAAACCGGATGTGCCGCCAAACCTATAGCGACATGTGCCAATGGTGTCTGTGTGTCGCTACTGGAGTTTTGCTGATAAGCAGTATTTAATCAATTTAAGTAAAATAATCTGAGATTTTAAGTATATTTACTGAATAAAAGTAAATGAGATCATTTTATCAAAATAAACTAAATATGGTAAAACTTTGCTGGTGGTACTCGAGTGTGAACAAAACAACAAACAAAACAAAACAAACTACTTTTATGATTTATTATCCCCAATGTGTTGTCCATCAATGTTCAATAAAAATAAATATATTTTTAAACATAAACAATCATTCACAAAGGGATCAGTGAAAAGCACATTTCCCTTAAGGTGTGCCTTTAGCCCCGTTGTACTCTACCTATGGTTGCCTTTGGTGACTAAGTTAGAGCAGATCTATTTTACACCAGGGATTCCCAAACCTTTTTTTGACCTAAACCTAAAATATTTACTTGAAGTACCCCTTGAGATTTTAAGTTTAACAACACATTTGCATGTTCACAGTTCTCTGGTGTTGGTTAATGGTCACATGACATGTAAATAAACTAATAAAATATTTACTAATAATATATTAGTATGTGGTTTTTTTTTTTTTTTATATATTATATATTTTTTTTATTTAATTATTAGTTTGTCATCAACACACAGAAACCATGAAGTTCACACGCGAACCCCATTTGGGAAACCAACATAACCTCTCAAAATATAAATCATTATGGCAGGCTTACTGTAGCGAATCAGGGTAAGGCAAGAACACAGTTCTGAACTATCTTCCAAACTTCCAAAAATAATAAATTCTATAATTAAGCTCTGACTTTGAAAAGACATTATAGAATTCCATTTCACTTCCACACCGTTCCCTTAAAAAGGACACATTGATTTTAGTTTAGTTTAGATTTTAGTTATCTACAATCAGTACAACTGTGAATGAGAAATGTAAAGAAGGGAATTTTTCCTATTTCTTCACTTTTTGCAGTTTTGTAGTCTACTGTTGATTTGGGGATACTGACAGCTCCCTAGACCTCAGTGACCGCCTGCCATGCCTCCAGGTCTGTTTTAATGGGAGCTCTTTCACAGGGGCGACACTGGGGGCCACCTGTGACGTTTCACCTTTGGGACCTGCCATTCACACTCCTGACACTGATACCATCTCTAAATAATAGACTCTCTCCTGCCACAATCAAAGCTCAGGGCCTGCCTGTGTAATGAGATGGGTGGGGCTGAGCCACCTAACACCAGCCAAGTAGCTGTGGGGTCAAAGGTCATCGTAAAATGTTTGAACCACTGGGTCAAGAACGGCTCTGGCCTTCTCTAAAGATTAGGCTTAAATTACCTTTTTTCCTTCTCTCCTATCTCACCCCTGCTCTATCCATTTTTTATGGAGACATGCATGCCGACAGTATTTTCATTGGATTGGAAGGCATGCAAAAAACAAGAGAAAAACACAGATTCTTAAATTGTTCCCTTTGTTCAACAAATCATGCCCATGAATTAATAAACCGTACCCACAAATTCATAATCTGTGCCCACGCTTTTGCAATCTGTTCCCACAGTTATGCAAACAGTACTCAGGGATTTGTGACCCTTCCCTCATTTTAGAAATCTAAAACTTCGACGTAAAAACAGAACAAGCTCCCAGCTCTGTTAACAAATATTTTTGTATATTCTTTTATTGTGTATTATTAAATTGAATACAACAGTCTTAACTGCATGCTTAAATTCTAGGCTGTAATTTGGGGATGGGGTGAAATAGACAATGATTTATTCAGAATTATTTGTGATATTCTAATACTCTCACTTTTATAGCTAAGGGTTGGTGTACATTCAATACAAAATAGATTTTACCACAGCATTTTACTTTTGGCAAACATCAATCCAAAATACGTGAAGCATTTTCATGACAACCTTCAGTCGGCCAAGGAGCATAAGGCTCCATTCATTCTTCAACACACTTATTATTAATCATTAGCACTGATCAGTGGGTGCTCGGAAATGGCTGAGCCGATTGAGATTCGGGAACCTCTCTGATTGGTGGATCTCACATCTCACAAGCATCTCACACATTATGATTTTGTGGGTATGGATTGAAAAACCGAAGGTACTATACTGTTTACTAATCTAAGTGCACGGATTGCAAATTTGTGGGTACAGTTTATTAATCCGTGGGCATGATTTGTTAAACCGAGGGAACAAATTAAGAATCTGTGAGTACAGTTTATAAACTGAGGGGACGAATTGCGGGTCTTGTTTTTTTTTTTTTTTTTTTTACAGGTGACTTCCCAGGCTCAATACAATGAGGATGTGAAGGAAGTAGCAACGTCATAGAGTGGGTTTCTTTCTCAACTATGCTTCTAGGTCCTCAGCCTACAAAAATATATGTAAACGTTATATATACACTGTCACTCCTTCACAGTGAATATATAAAAATATAGAAATATTATATGCACTGTTTATATATATATACACACACAACACAATGGGGTTAAAAATCTGAAGTCACTCCTGAAAATACGTACACCGTGTCTTCACCAGATGCGAGCAGTGCGATGCGACAAAAGCAAATAGAACCCATTATAACCAATGATGCTGTGTACACTGGATGCGGCGCGACGCGAAGTAACGGCAAATTCTTGATAGTAAACTGATGCCCCGTTCTATTTACTAAAAAAGGTAAAGATGCCCCGAACTTAAAGTGCTCATGGTACTTATGATATGAAGAACAAACATACAAATTTTATTAGAAGTATAACAATTTAAAGGGAAACATTTAGTTGAAAAATAAACATGAATTTAACAGTTTATTAGTATTTGGTTTGTCCTTCTTTTGCTCTAATGAGACTCCAAATGGCATGTACTCCAAATGGCATGGACACCACAAGTTTGTGAAAAAGTCCCCTTATCTCAGGGAACCGAGGTTACGTTAGTAACCGAGACGTTCCCTTTCGACGTTCCCTTTCGACGTTCCCTTTCGACGTTCCCTTTCGACGTTCCCTTTCGAAACGTTCATTCGCATTGTGTCTTTGCTAACCAGTTCAATCGCGCCGTGCTATGTTCAAGCAGAACGACATGTTCTATGGCCCTAGCCTAGGATACTTGGATAAGGGCCCTGAGGACAGTAGGGCTAAGAGAGGGACAGTGGCCGGAGCCTCCATAGAAGTAATGGTGAGTCAAGCTCGTTCAGAGGTCAACTCCAACTAAACAGAAAGGATTTGTGCCTGCAGTGCACAGGGCACCTCCAAGTTGTCAAATCTGGCAAAGGTGGACGATGAGGACCAGCTGAGGACCTGCAACAAATGTCGCAGATAAGCCGCTTTCCGACCGGAGGAACCTTTTCACAGTTCCTAGAACTATTGGCTAAAGTACCCAGATGTCGGCGTATTCGCACCGCAGGAACTAGGAACAATTTTAGTTCTAGGAACTCCATTTGGAGGAACTAATTTAGCTCCTACTTCAGAGTAGGGTCTAAACCAGCACTATAGGAACTACCCGTGACGTTAGTGTACTCTGATGACCGAACGAACGCAAAACACCAGCACCTGCCATTTTTAAAACAGCTACAGTGCCCTCCACAATTATTGAACCCCCTGGTAAATATGATCAAAATTGGCTGTAAAAAATAAATCTGCATCGATTATCCTTGTGATCTTTCATTCAAAAAATGTGAAAAATTCTAACCTTTCATTGAAGTAAAAGAATTGAAAGTGGGGGAAAATCACATTATGAAATAAATGTTTTTCTCCAAAACACGTTGGCCACAATTATTGAAACCCTTTTATTAAATACTTTTTGCAATCTCCTTTTGCCAAGATAACAGCTCTGAGTCTTCTTCTATAATGCCTGATGAGTTTGGAGAATAACTGACAAGAGATCAGAGATCATTCCTCCATACAGAATCTCTCCAGATCCTTCAGATTCCCAGATCCATGTTGGTGCTTCTTCTCTTCAGTTCAGCCCACTCATCAGGTCAGGGGACTGGGAAGGTCATGGCAGAAGCTTCATTTTGTGCTCCACAACAAATTTTTGTTTTGATTTTGATGTTTGTTTTGGATCGTTGTCCTGATGGAAGATCCAACCACGGCATATTATAAGATTTCTAGCAGAAGGCGTCAGGTTTTGATTTTTTATCTGTTGATATTTGATAGAATCCACGATGCCATGTATCTGAACAAGAAGTCCAGGACCTCCAGCAGAAAAATATGCCCACAACATTAAAGATCCAATGGTATATTAAATTGTACACATGGGGTACTTTTTATCATTGTGTTCACCAAACCCATCTAGTGTGTTTGCTGCCAAAAAGCTCTGTTTTAGTCTCATCTGACCACAGAACCCTGTGTTGTTTGAAGATCCAGTCGTGTCTGACAATTAAATTTGCTGGAATTTGTTTTTGGAGGAGCGAGGAGGTTTTTTTTTAAACCCTCCCAAACAACATGTGGGGATGTAGGGGTTGTTTGATAATTTTTTTTTTTAGGCTTTCTGACCCTAAGACTCAACTAATCTCTGCAATTCTCCATCTGTGATCCTTGGAGAGTCTTTGGCCAGTCAAACTTTCATACTCGCCGTGCATTAAGACAGTATAGACACACGTCCTTTTCCTGGCAGATTCATAACATCTTTAGTTGGTTATAACTTCTTAATTATTGCCCTGATGGTCAAAATGGGGATTTTCAATTCTTTAGCTATTGTCTTACAGCCACTTTCTAGTTTGTGATGCTCAACAATCTTTTGCTACGCATCAGAACTATATTCTGTGGTTTTACTCATTGTGATGGATGATTAAGGGGATTTGGCCTTTGTGTTTCCTCATATTTAAACTTCTGTGAAACACGAAGTCATAGCTGGACAGTTTCATGTTCCTAGTCACCCTGGTGTACTAAAAAAGGTAAATATTAATGGGAATATACTTCAGAGATATTTTACTCGTAAAAAATTCTAGGGGTTTCAATAATTGTGGCCAACATGTTTTGGAGAAAAACATTTATTTCATAATGTGATTTCCCCCCACTTTCAATTCTTTTACTTCAATGAAAGGTTAGAATTTTGCACATTTTTTGAATGAAAGATCACAAGGATAATCGATGCAGATTTATTTTTTACAGCCAATTTTGATCATATTTACCAGGGGGTTCAATAATTGTGGAGGGCACTGTATATGTAAACAGACAGATTATAGCCTATATATTTACTCCAGAAACTAGATACAAACATGGAAAACAGTGATAGATGGGCCTCTAAACCTTTATGCTGAAGAGAAAATCCAACGCAACTTTGAGGGGACCAGGTCAAACATGATTATGTATTTCTGCTCAGCTAGCAACACTGGACATCAACCACACGGCATAGGCTAATAACTTTTTTTTCATATACTGTGTACTTTCTATAACAATTCTATCAAATAACATGTTAGACAGTACTGTTCTTGCCCCCTTCAGGAAGCAAACAATCATGTTGAGCATGGAGGGGGCATGACCAAGGTGCAGCAGCTCTTGTAGAAAGGAAAGCGCCAGCAGTACTTCACATGAAGTAGGGTCTTGACTCCGAGCTGAGCACCAGTTGGAGAAAACGACCACTTGAGGACATAGAGGCGTCTCGTGGACAGGGCTCTTAGCCTCAGATATAGTGTTTAGGACTTTCGCTGGCAGGTCCGTAAGTTCCCATTGAGGGGCCACACATTAAGGCCCCAGAGCTCGTGCTGGCGATGCCAGATTGTCCTGTTCACCTGGGAAAGGAGGTCTGCACGTCTGTCCTCCCTGTTAGGGAAAAAGTAAAAAGTATAAAGGGGGAGGCTGGGCCATTAATGGGCCAGTATTGTACCCATAAGAAGAGGCGTCTGGCTAGCTTGTAAAGAGGCCTCGACCTGAGTCCACTCTGGTGGTTTATGTAGGACACCACCACCATATTGTCTGACCGGACTGATGTCCAGGAAAACCGCCATTATCTCCAGGCAGTTGATATGCAGCCGTCTTTCCATGCTCGACCAGGAGCCGTAAGTCGTCTGCCCTTGCACAGAGCTCCCCAACCCGTGTTGGAAGCGTCTGTAGTAACCACCTTCCTCCTTGAGACCAACCCCATGTTTACTCCAGTCTGGTAATGTCTGGGGTCCTCCCAAGGGGCCATGGCTCTGATGCAGCCATGGTTCACCTTGAAGCAAAGGCGACCTGATCGCCAAGCATGAGTTGGGACCGTGGGTTTCAGCCAGTACTGCAGGGGGCGCATGTGCAGCAAGCCCAGTGGTAGTACTGACGAAAAGGTTCTAAGAGGGGTTCTAACAGCCCCTACCCTGAACGATATTGTGAGCCGCTGGATAGTCTGAGCACGCTTGGGTGTTAGCCAGGGCTGCTTTTTGGCTGAGTCGAGGACCGCCTCTAGGAAAGAGATTAGTCCTAGGCATTTCAATGGCTGAGGAGCACAGACCTGTGAGAAATCAGTTTTGCCTCTGACTGGGCCAGGATAAGCCAGTCATCGAGATAATTCACTGCATCCATTCACTTCATGAAAGTGCGTGGTGAGTAACCTCCATTGATTGTCCCCAAAATCCAGCTCACTACTCCGGGGATGGTCTGCCATGCCCAAGTCGAGTGTCAATAGCTTAAGTGTTACAGGCTATGTCTCGTGCTAAGGAGGGAGAACAGCACCTGTTATAGCATAGATATAAATGGGTAGCTCTTGGTCGAACGGAGGCGTGGCTTGCAGCTCTGCTACGGTGCCTGGGTCGCTGCTGAACTGCAGAACGCAAGTGCAGTGAGGCGACTTACACTCTCACAATAGGAGCGTCCATCTTGTTTGAAGTATTATAGGCTGCATCTCGTTACAGCACTGAGATGAATAAGTAGCGTTTGGCCGGGCGGAGGCATGGTTGCGGCTCTGCTTTGTCCCCTGGGTCGCTGCTGAGCCGTGAAATGCTAGCGCAGGGAGGCGAGACTCGCGCTCTCGCCGTGAGAGCATCCATCTTTGATGAAAGATGGGCTCAGGCTGCTTGCCGCTGTAGTCTGCTTGAATGCAGAGCGAAGATTCAGCTCGTTCCACTGCTGGGCTTCTTCTGACGGTGAGAAAGCTTCTTTTTGAAGAATCAATACGAGATGTAGATCGTCGCTGAAGGAGAATAAATATGAAAGCTGTGTTTTTAGAACAATCGCCGGCAAAAAGCAGCTCTTTTTAGGGAGAAATATTGCTATATGAGTCTCAGCGAGGGGAGGAGTCACCTTCTTTAGAGAAAGCGGTCCGTGAACGTGGCGAGGCAAGACTCACGCTCTCGTAGTGAGAGAGTCAGTCTTCAATAAACGCGGCTTGGGGGGGCGAGCCCGGCAAGCGGCACGAGAATTTGCTCTACGAGTCTCACCTAGGAAATCCCCTTGCTGCAGGGAGAGTGAGACATGCAGGCATTAGACTGTTGTGAGCTACCTTAGTCCCGTTCACTCAGCCCCACAGCTCCATTGTTTCTTCGTCATATGCTTGAGAGAAAGAGAACGGCTGATAAAGCGGTTTGTGAATACAGCAAGGCAAGACTCGCGCTCTGATAGTGAGAGTGTCTGTCTTCAATGAACGGGGGCGGGCCCGGCAAGCGGCGTGTCTGGTGTCTTTTGAAACAAATGCCAGCAAAACTATAAACATGATTAATTAGAAAATCAACAATTTTGGTTTCTAAATAATGGTTTCATGCTCTCTGTAGCCAATAATTCATTGCATAAAACAAATTGAGGACAATGTTTATTGTCAATGCAACTGAAGATATATATGATGTATAGTATGGATATTTTCATGTAAGGGACAATGTACCTCCAGCCAGTTGATATTACAGAATAAACTCCGACAGGGTGATCAGGACCCGAAGCAAAGAAGATTGTATCATCACCCTGAAGGGGTTTATTCTGCGATAACAACTGGCTGGATGTACATTATCCTGCTTATTACATGGTTACTTGCCACATAAGTAAATAATTAGACACGAAATATTGACTTATTTTATTAGGTTTTATTATTTTATTGCAAGGAAGCAGCAAGTTCAAACTAGACGGATAATTAAGGGATACGGTACAGTCATATCACTTATTACACAACATTTTGCCACATAAATAATTATTTATAAGGGGATAAGAGATATTGATTTGAGTTGAAACTGTTTTAAAATCTTCCCTGTTTGTTATCTTATAATCCATTGCATTGTACAAAACAATTGTTGCAAAATTGCAGTAGCTGTTTGTATAAAACAAGAGCGAGTTTGCGATACCCTAATGACATAATTAAATAACTGTACACAAAATATTGATTTGAGCTTTAATATTTTATTAGCTCACCAAACGCAAAACTTCCATGAAGAAAAACCTTTCATAGGAAGCGTAGCGCTTTCTTCAGTTACCTGGATGAGCCTGTGTTATCAGTTTTTACCAGTTGTTATTGGGGAATAACATACCGCTGGATTGCACGATTGATCAATCAGAATCCACAGATCTGTGTAATAATTAATTTTAGAGGATGAGGGCATATCACACAACCTGTCTATGTTGGCATCGGTCTAATTTGGCTAGTTTCTACTAAGTGACACAATAATGGCAAAATAAGAAGAGCTTGATTGGACACACATTCTTTGATGTCAACAACAAACAATATTGAAACCATTTTCTCTTTCCTTTTAATATTCATTAAGCATATTTATTGTGCTATAACCATTCATGATTATGCAAATTTACAAATATGTGCATTTGCATAAGTACAGACCTGCAACACACTTGTGGGTTGCATCTGCACCTTTTGATTTGCTCTCACTCTGTCTCTCTTTCATCTTTGTCTTCTCTACATATTCCACTTTTTGCCAACTCTGCCCATACATTTGTGTTTTTTCTTGAACTGTTCTCTCACGCATTATACATTCACCCTCTCTCCTCTGGTGTTTTGCACTCTAGTGCTGAAAAAAGCAAAGGAGGGTGGGGTGTGCTGTGTGTGTGTGTGTGGGGGTGGGGGTGGGGGGGTGGGGGTGGGTTGGTGTACAGACTGGAAAGGTTTGTGTGTATGTGTGTCTTTGCTTTGCTTTGCTCGGCTCAACGCTGGGTCTGCCTGCCTGCCTCCACTGCTGCTGCTTCTTGTGTGGTCTCCCAGCAAACTTTATGATTTATTCAGCCAAAGGCAGAGGAGCAAGACCCCCAGTGACCACAGAGAGAGCTCCGCACGTGGGTTTAATGATTTCACCACAAAAATGTCTGCTATGGCTGGGGCCGCTCTTTCAGGGACACGAAGAGAGAGAGAGAGAGAGAGAGAGAGAGAGAGAGAGACATACAGCACTTACTGCTCATATCCACTTGCTGAATGAATCACGTTCCTACTTGGGTTGATTACCCAAAATTGACATCAATAGGAAACAAGAAAAACCAATCACAACATTGTACACATATGTAGGCTCAACACCTATGTATATTTATTGCTGATGGAATGGATTTATCGGTACATACTCAATGTTCTCTCTCACACTCTTCAAGTACTCTTTTTCTTCTGTTCTTCTTCCAAGAACACATCAGTGGTAGAGTAACTGAAATTGAGTGAGAAAAGAGTGAGATGATGTAACTTAAGCTTTGAAGGACAGTAAGAGAGAGCAAGAAAAAAAGAAAGAAAGAAGAAAGAAAGAAAAAAGATTGTCCCTTTTATAATGTGACAACCTTCATTTGTTGGAAGATTAAAATAAATAGATTTTTATAAAGTTGCAATATCAAAACCGTAAAAAAATATAACAGCACTTACAAAATTACATTTCAGACTAAATAACCTCTATGCCAAGGATGTAACGATATGCAGACTCAGAGAAAACAACAAAGTGAACAACGAGTTTATTTAAACAACAGTGAGCAATGCAGACAGGTGAGTATAGAATGGAGAACAGTGTTCTAGGGTAAATATGACAGACTATTTCTGTCTTTCGTAGAGCCAGTGAAGCAGACAGGAAGGTTGCCGGTGACAGGTGAGATCCACGGTGAAATGGGAAGTGCACAGAGATGAGGGAGAGGAACG
Organism: Rutilus rutilus; assembly: GCF_951802725.1. NCBI lineage: Eukaryota > Metazoa > Chordata > Actinopteri > Cypriniformes > Leuciscidae > Rutilus > Rutilus rutilus. The sequence continues at coordinate 31,038,373 of NC_140210.1, read as the reverse complement.
CTGGAGACAGGAGCTGGAGAGGAGAACTTGGAACTTAAGCACAGGAACTCGAATCTTCTCAGGTAGTTAACGCATAGGTAAGTGGAGCATGGGTTTTGTCGTGCATACATATTGGAGACAACGTATAGGGGCCGTATTCACAAAACATTTTATCTTATCACTAAGTTCTCCTAAATGGCAGTAAAAGTTTAGAGTTTAGAGTTTTCTCTTAAAACCTATTCACAAAGCTGCTGAGACCAACTTTTAATAAGGAATAGAGAGAAGTCTTAAGCTAAGAGTAAGGGTGGGGTTGACCTCGTTGCTATGAATGATGTCAACACGCTTACTAACTATGACCACAGTGATTGGCTGATGGGGGAGGGGTCTCTGTCAGTGATATAAATATTGTAGAACGAGGTATCATGTTGTTATATTCAAATTAAGATTTGAAAATAAAACTAATTAAACTAGTATGGGCCCTATCTTGCACCCGGCACAATGCAGCGCCAAACGCGACACAAGTGTTTTTTGCTAGTTTCAGTCCGACGCAGTTATCATTTTCACGTCCTGCGCCACGTTGTTTAAATATCAAATGCATTTGCGCCCATTTGTGCACCCAAACAGCTCGAGAGGAGATATATATACACAGCCGATAGCCGACTCACCTAGTTACCTCAACCGTTTTCTGCATCCCTCCGCCTCCCCGTTCCTCACTCTCGGCTGGGGATACGGGGGAGAATTCTGGGTTTGGGCTAAATTCCGAGCTCGGAACCATCAATCCCCTTGGACAGCACGCCAAATACGCTTGTTATATATTTTTTACTCTATTCGATTCCTTGTAATCGGACATTATTTATTTATTTTTTAAAGATTTATTTTTGCCGTTTTATTTTGTAGATTAAAGTCTATAAATCAAAAAATGTATTGCATTTATGAAGAAAAGGGTCAGCACCCAAGGCTCTATCGCTATTGCCTCAATGGTGTACAGTGTCTTTGGGTGGATTGCTGAGGCTGACTGCCAGCAACAGCCATTAGGATTGTTTGGGATTTTGTCTTAGTGACTTAGGAGTCCTCTTGACTTTACAGATTTAGGAGGTAGTTTTAGTGCTAAAATCTTTTGTGAAATACTCTTAGAGCCCTAAAATTAGGACTAACACGGCCATTATTTTTAAGAGTTTCTCCTAAATAGTTAAGTTAGGAGCTACTTTTAGCCGTAAGATGTTTTGTGAATATGGCCCCAGGCAAAGACTGAGGTTGAGGTGTGTGCTTATGTAGTGTGTTGATTGGTGCACTGATGGGTGACAGGTGCAGGTGATCAGTACTCTGGTGACAGGGATAGTTGTGTGGGAGTCACGGTAGAAACTGGTGTGTCCATTAGAGTATCCCCCCCTCCATGGCCCACTCCTGAGGGCCGAGGACCCCGACGATGCATTGCCTGCTGGGAGATGGCATGATGACTTAGAGATGGCACATTCCTGTTATCCTAGAATGAACCTTCTAACGTCACGTGCCAATTCTGGCCACCAGAAACGATCTTTCAGCAATGAGAGTTTAAAAGGCCCCTGGGTGGCCAGAGCTCATGGAGGAGTGAACTGAGTGGATCCACGGAGTGCTGTGAGTTCTGGAGACTTAAGTGCAATTGGGTAAACACCCCAGCAGAGTATTTTCATTGGCGTTGGCTTCGGTGAGTTGTTCCTCGAGTGACCACTGGATGGGGCTGACAATGAGGCTAGAGGGAATTATGGGCTATAGAGACTCAATGAGATTATCAGGAGTGAACAGACGAGAGAGAGCGTCAGCTTTGGTGTTCTTGGAACAGGGTCTGTAAGATATGGTAAAAATAAACCTGGTGAAGAACAGTGCCCAGTAGGGTTGGGTATCGAAACGCGGTGCCAATAGGGAACCAGTTCCGATGTAAACGGTAGTAACGAGACTGAATAAGAATGAAAATTTCGGTGCCTGACTTTTTTTTACCGGCCCCTGGTGTTCCGGCGTCAACTTGCGTCAGTGCCACTACTCGGCACACTTGTTGAACTGATAGTGAGAGGATTAATGAAGATGCCGAAGGCAAAAGGTTTGGCTGCAATTCACATGTAATGCAGAGTTAGACTCTGCGACATGCAACAAATGCCTTAAAGCAATATCATGCAAGGGAGGTAACACTTCAAATTTAATTAAACATCTGACGAGACAAGGAGTGTACTTAAAAGCCGAACAATGCACCGTGTTTGACAACCTACCAGACGCAGAGCCAAGCACGTCAACAGCAGCACCTAGTGTTGGCCTCGCCACCGGACAAATTGAAGAGAGTCCCAGCCCTGCCAGTGTGGTGGTGGACATCACAGATGATGATAACAGCAGCCGTTCGTCTTCGGTTAAGTCTAGTAATTTAATGCCAACTGCAAATCTTGCATATCAAGTAGGCTAGCAAACACTGTTGTCACTGTTGTGACAACATGTGCAAAATGTTTTAACAAAGTTCCAACACTTCTTTATACGAGGCTATAATGTGTGTTAAATATTTCTGCTCAGTGTCAGATATTTCTCTGCTAAAAGTAAAAGTCATAATATGTGAAGACAAAATGTTGATCTTAAGTGTTTTACATCAGTATTAAATGGCACAATTTTTCATTTAATCAGAAACGTAGGTTGGTTGGTAAGGTATACATGTGTTTTGAGGCTGTATCGAGAGGGTGGGGGGACAATTGTTGTTCGAGGCTACAGCCTACTCAATCCGAGGCATCTCCTATTTATCGAGAGGGGGAGGGGGAAGTGAGGGAGAATTGTTATGAGCTGTTGAGCAGAATAGGCTACTAGTAGTAGTAACCTGAAGAGTTACAGTAGGTGTATGTTAAACAATTTTGATAGTAATATTTTTATTTCTGGCTTTCAAGTAACAACAGTGACTCCTTCCGTCATGGCTAAGAAGGCTGCACTAACCAAAGAGAAGGTGCAGGAAATCCACAGGGCAGTCACCAAATTGTGATGGGGCTTCATCCATTTTCCACGGTGGAATCGCCATCTTTCAGGTGAAAATGTGGGCTATATCAAAATAGAATTTCCTTGATGCATGTGAATGCCACCTCTGTACCATGAAGACATTCTGTGTACAAGACTAATAGATATCATATTTATTTTTTTATAAAGGGAGATGAGCACTGCCCTCAATCATAGATACCAACCACCATCCAGGGATGACATGTCCAACACGTACATACCAGCGTGGTATTCTGTTATAAAACATAATGTCATCCAGGAGCTGGCGCAGGTCAGCAAAATTACAATTACTTGCGATGGATGGACCAGCGTGGCACAGGACCACTATCTAACAGTGACTGTCCATTACATTTACAAAGGCAGCATCCAGCAGAAAGTGCTGAGCACTGAAGCAGTTTATGAGTCCCAGACAGGGCCACTAGTGGCACAGGAAATCCACAGCATTCTTGAGGAGTTCAAGTTTGAAAGACCGAAAGATAACTTCACGTTTAGTTCAATCACTTTTATTCCATCACTGCCATCCACACACAGGAACAACCAAAACAATACAACTTCTTCGCTTACCTGAAGAGGAGAAAACACCCCCCGCTTCCCACGCAACAGTTCCCCCTTACGGAATGACATGCCATTAACATAACACACAGGAGTAACAATCTCCCTCTCTCTCAAAAAAAAAAAAAAAAACGACCAGCTAACCTGTCATAGTGTATAGGGGGGGGGGGGGGGGGGGGACGGGACTCATGCTTGAGTTCATTTAACAGTCCAGCATCCTTCATAGAGAGCCCTAAGAAGTGAGGTTGAGGAAGCTCCCTTTTTTGTAAGACAGTCTGCAAGTTGATCTTTTGTTTCAGACCATAACATTTGATCAACCCTCTTAGTTTGGATCAGTTCTTTTATTGAACTGATTTCCAAACGCAGTCTTTTCTCAGCAACAAACTTAGTAGACTTAAGTGCATCAACAAGAGAGAAATTATCGGTGACACAGATTATGGGTACAGGAGCAGCAGTACAACCAGCATTCAGTTCAGAAAACAGGGTTGACAAAAAAATTGCATTATCAATCCCCTCAGACATAGCAAGCGTTTCACCTGCAAGAGTGCTTCTGACAACTCTCTTAATTCTCTTAGATTGCCATGAAATAGGAGAGAACTGCCCATTTTCACCCATCAAAACGATGAGGTGCCCACCTTGAGTACCCCCATCTGAAAGATTTGCAAACGATGCATCAGTGAATGTAACCATCTTTAAGTCTTTCCCAAGCTGTTGAAAATTCAACTGAACTGACTTGGTCTTGAGTTTACAGACTACCCTGTTAGCTTCATTAATGTTCTGTACTGTAGCTTGTTTGAGACAAGATGCCAAATTACTTGCATCAAACATGACATCAGGTCTGCTCTGTCTCGCAACCCACAGAAGTTGACCTATCTTTGACCTAAGTTGTTCTCTCTCCTCTTCTGTGAGAGGTGAAGCGGACTCTGCTGCTCGTGAAGGCGTGATATGCATGGGCTGCAGTTGCTGAATATATGTCATTTGGTGTATTTGCACCTTCTTGCCCAAAGTCACAAAATCCACACCCACATAGGAAAAGTTATTGTGAGCTTCACGACCTACATTGAACTTTGACCTAAGGTAAGGTATGACACTCTCTGAAAACAGCTGTGAACCTCCCCATATGAAATCATCAACGTGACAAGCAAGTACACCAGTTACATTCGTGTCCTCATCAAGCCAGTAGAATACTGCAGGGTCAACCTTAGACACAATACCTCCTGCTTCAGTCATAATGCTTTTAACTCTGTTATACCAATACAATGAGGCATCAGCTAAACCATACACACATTTTCTTAGTTTCCAAAGTGTCCCTGTGCCATTGGCCTCCAGTGGTGGTTTGATAAAAATGTCTCTGGACAGCTCCATGCCTTGTAGGAAGGCAGATTTTATGTCCATTGAGTGAAGTTCCCATTGTCTTTGACATAACACTGCCACTAGGAGTCTCAGTGACTCTGAGGCACAAGTTGGCGAGTCCTTTTGCAGCTCAGAAACTTGTAGCTCCTCAAATCCTCGTGCAACAAGTCTTGCTTTGGGAACTAATCCATTTTCAGTCTCTTTCAAAGTGCACACCCATCGAGTGGAGACGCACTTTTGTCCTTTGTCCTCAACTTCTTCAAACACCTCGTTCTGTCTCCAATTTTGTATTTCCTTTTCTTTTGCTTCATCAAAAGACACATCCTTAGTCACAAAAACATCCTCATGTGTATCCGAATTTGGAACCTCTTTCTGGACACGAAGATCCTCTAATTGTGACAGATCTGCTGATTCACTGTTACCAGCTACCTCCGCAGGCTCAAGTAGCTCCAAGTTATACCAGGTCTTATATTTTCCAGTGGCTTTTCCAGCACGTCCTAGCACCTTTGCTGTTTGTGAAACACCACTTGCTTGGTTTCTAAATGTCACAATTTGTCCAGTCTTTATGTTAATGTTTCCAATGTCTGGTCTCTCTGCTTCTGCATTTTCAAGAGCAGGTAAAGGATCATTCTCTGCGTTTTCTACATTTGTCTCTTCTTCAGTGATGTCCACTGTACGTTGTCCTTGATTATTCTCCTCAGAGACAATCTGAGGCTCTTCATTTTCATGAGTAACTTTTCTTAACCTAAGTTGGTGCACTCTGACACAGGTGCCTCCATGTCTGACAAAAACAACTGCACTATCCTGTCCAATGACCACTCCAGGCCCTTTCCATTCTGGACAGTCCACTCGTTTGTAATAGACCTTATCTCCAGGTTCGTATCGCTCGTCAGTGGGCCGTAACTGTTTCTTTAGAGCTCTCCGTATCCTCTCCGAACATTCAGCTTCTGTAAAAGCCTTTCTTGCAGCATGAAGGGCTGAAATGTGCTTAGCAACCCATTCACTCTTGGTAGTCCCCTCTAGAGTTGGTGCTTTGTCAATTAACACTGAGGGCAGATTAGGATTCTGCCCAAACACCAGCTGATGTGGACTGTACCCATGGACACTTTGCATACAGTTCTTTGCCATCAAGGCCCAGTCCATTGCAGTGCTCCAGTCACATTCAGTACTAGCTTTCACTTTCATTATGATCTCAGTTAGGGTTTGATTATGGCGCTCCAGTCCATTGATCCAGGGGCTGTAGGCAGGTGTTGTCTTAACTTCAATATTAAAGTTCTCGGCCATGTCTCTCACTTCTTCATTATTAAACTCGCCACCATTGTCACTGAATAGCTTTTGCAGTGGGCCATGTACACTGATCCAATCGTGGATAAAACGCTTGACAATTTCAGAAGCCCTCTTGGTGGTGAGGACACTACCAGCACTAAAACGAGTAAACTGGTCAATAATGTGTAGGTACCAAACCCCTGGCTCAAGCTCGTGCAAATCTATAGCAACTGTTTCATTATACGTAGATGCCAGTGGTAAGCCGACAGCAGGTTTTGGTTTGGTTTTACAGTATTTCTGACACACTTCACACTGGTTTATGATCTTTTGCAACAGGCTGGGGCATTCTGCGTCCTTGTTGCCAGAATTATTCATAAGTCTTAGTAGTTTGTCTGCAGAGGCATGCCCGAACTGTTTATGAAGCTTTTCCAAAACTTTCATCTTCTCGCTTGTGTTCATCTTGTCTGTGATTGACAATATTTCATCTTCAACTGTTAATATCTGATCAGAGTGAGCAGGATTTTTATTGTCATTGTCCACAATGTTCACACAATAATGTCCAGAGCTTGTAAAGTCTAGTTTGACCGGCTGGTTGAACATCACTGCGCTGTCATTTTCCATGTCCAGAACGGTCCCTGCCCTTTTTAATGATGTCTTACTCAATAGCAGGGGGATGTTTACAGGTACCACTTCTGTTTCAATATTACACTTCATGTTGCCAATCTTTGCAGGAATCTTGACTCTTTTTCCTGAGTAAACTACTTTTCCATCTCCAAACTTGAAAGGCCTGTGACTTTCTGCTTCTGTTTCTTTCATCATCTTTACACTTTTCTTCTGTAACACAGTACTGTAGTTGTCAAGCCACTCTTGTCCACAGACTGTCCTAGTACAAGCAGCGTCTATTATTGCTGAGCCAAAACATTCAGTCATGAATATTTCTGCATCTGTCGGTGATTCTTTGGTGTACAGAGTAATATTACACTCTTCCATGTCAGTTTTATCTTCTGTAATCTTAACACTCTCACCTTTATGCGGACAATCTTTGGCCCAGTGATATGTACTTTGGCACACTGCACATTTCGATCGCCGTCCGTACTTATCTAGCTTAGGTTTGTACCGGGCTGTGGAGTTTTCTGATGAGCGCTTTGCTGCCAGGACTTACTTTTTTGCCGTCGCTGCTCTGTCACAAACACGGACTCCTGGCTAATACTTTGTGCTGCCGCGCTCGTTTTTCCGCCAAATATTCTCTTCAGAGCGGACTTCATCGAGGCATATGTTAAGTCAGTGCATGCAGTTAGAGCCAACTGCCTATCCGTCATATCCAAACACGCAGTGTCCAAAAGCTTAAAAGCTAAAACTGCGTCGGGTAGCTCCATGTTGTACTTTTTCATCCGAGAATAGCGCTGTTCGAAATCAATAATATAGTCCGCCATGGACATGTTCGCTTCTTTTATAATCCGGTCAAAATCTGAGTAAGCATCGTAGATCCTGTCCTTTTCCTCTTTAAGGAACAAAGCATCCAGTTTCGCTAACAAAGTGGTCATTCCAGTGTCTTTATTTAGATCATCTACCGGAATTTCCATCGCCGTATCCCGCGCCCTTCCTGATAGCACCAGGGCGACGGCAAGAGCTTGTTTTTTTTTTTTTTCAAATCGGTAACTCTGGTCCAAATGTTGACTTCATTCTTCCAGCTTTCGTAGGGTTTTCCTTCTTCAAACGTTGGTGGAACCCTGTAGTTAGTAACCATCCTCTGCTACCAATGAAAGACCGAAAGATAACTTCACGTTTAGTTCAATCATTTTTATTCCATCACCGCCATCCACACACAGGAACAACCAAAACAATACAACTTCTTCGCTTACCCGAAGAGGGGAAAACACCCCCCGCTTCCCACGCAACAGTTCCCCCTTACGGAATGACATGCCATTAACATAACACACAGGAGTAACAAAGTTGACTGGAAAAGTCATAGCTGCCACAGTAGACAACGCATACAACATGGATGTTGCCCTGAGAAACTTGACATTTTTTAAAGTTGGGTGCTTTGCCCACACACTCAACCTGGCAGCACAGAAGGTGTACGGCATCCAAACTGTGATTAGGTGGTGTGCAAAGATTCGTGCAGTGGTGGTGTGGCTGAAGCGCTCCACCATGAGCAAAAAAGTCCTGGGAGACTCCTCAGTAAATAGCATATATATAATTATAAATACATCTTGAAAAGTAATACTTTTAAATATAAACAATTGTTTATTGTAATTCAAATGTCTGTGCTTTAGATTTGCCAGAGCACAATAGCCGTGTTTCCATTACCCTTCAAACTGCGCAAATTGAAATTGCGAATTGAAAATACGCTTAATGGAAACACGTAATTTTCGCAAACACTCCCATTTATGACAAAAAAAAGTTTTTACGCTCGCATGAGGTGGTTTTTCAGGCAATTCGAAAAAGAAATATTTCGCAAAACTGCAATGGAAACAGTTTTCACGCATTTACAGGACACCTGACGTAGATGCCGCGGTGTGTTTGGACAGAATACGAGACAGAGTTCTTAAGAATTCATACAAGACAAAATAATTACAGCAATAATGGATTCAAAACCTCAAATAAATGCCGCAACCAAGACCTCGAAGCAGATATGAGGGAGAAACACCCAGAAACACCTCATATGTGCCACTCACAAGTATGGGTCGTTCCTCACCATTAATGCTTGGAAAACACACATACATCTCCTTCGATTAATAATAATGGGTAGGTCAGTGACTGGGATTAGTACATAAACCTCCATTTTGGAATGATTTTACTAATCGCGAGAGGAAAAAATTAAGTTTTAGTCGCATAACATCGGTTAATGGAATTGCCGTCATTTCGCAATCGTTTTTTGTTGACATTTAGAAGAAAAGAAAATCGCAAAAGTTTTGCGCAAATGGCGTCCTGTCAGAGGTGTACTTGTGTGTGCAGGCCTCATCAACCCCTTCTGAGAGGGTTTTCTCCTGTGCTGGGCATGCTATAAGTCAGGAAAGATGCCGTATATTGCCAGAGAAGGCCAAAATGGTGATATTCCTGCAGAAGAATTGTTAAAAACTGTAAAGTGTCCTCACCAATAGTCACAAAAGCTTCTTTAAATGTGCAATACTGTTGTGTAATACACTCACCTAAAGGATTTTTAGGAACACCATACTAACACTGTGTTTGACCCCCTTTCGCCTTCAGAACTGCCTTAATTCTACGTGGCATTGATTCAACAAGGTGCTGAAAGCATTCTTTAGAAATGTTGGCCCATATTGATAGGATAGCATCTTGCAGTTGATGGAGATTTGTGGGATGCATAAAGGGATGGACATGGTCAGAAACAATGCTCAGGTAGGCCGTGGCATTTAAACGATGCCCAATTGGCACTAAGGGGCCTAAAGTGTGCCAAGAAAACATCCCCCACACCATTACACCACCACCACCACCAGCCTGCACAGTGGTAATAAGGCATGATGGATCCATGTTCTCATTCTGTTTACGCCAAATTCTGACTCTACCATCTGAATGCCTCAACAGAAATTGAGACTCATCAGACCAGGCAACATTTTTCCAGTCTTCAACTGTCCAATTTTGGTGAGCTCGTGCAAATTGTAGCCTCTTTTTCCTATTTGTAGTGGAGATGAGTGGTACCCGGTGGGGTCTTCTGCTGTTGTAGCCCATCCGCCTCAAGGTTGTGCGTGTTGTAGCTTCACAAATGCTTTGCTGCATACCTCGGTTGTAACGAGTGGTTATTTCAGTCAAAGTTGCTCTTCTATCAGCTTGAATCAGTCGGCCCATTCTCCTCTGACCTCTAGCATCAACAAGGCATTTTCGCCCACAGGACTGCCGCATACTGGATGTTTTTCCCTTTTCACACCATTCTTTGTAAACCCTAGAAATGGTTGTGCGTGAAAATCCCAGTAACTGAGCAGATTGTGAAATACTCAGACCGGCCCGTCTGGCACCAACAACCATGCCACGCTCAAAATTGCTTAAATCACCTTTCTTTCCCATTCTGACATTCAGTTTGGAGTTCAGGAGATTGTCTTGACCAGGGGCCTCATTTATAAAGCTTGCGTACGCACTAAACGGGGCTGAAAACATGCGTACGCCAGTTCCTGCGCAAAAGGTGGGATTTATGAAGAAAAACTTGACGTGAAAATATGCGCACCTACACGCAAACTCTGACCCATGCGTACGCACATTTTGGAGACGGAGCAGTTTGGCGACACCGATGGTGAGTTGGAGTTAAATGTCTTTTTGGTCACTTTTAGAATTTAGAATTAAAATTAAACATAATACAGAAAGATAATACAAATATAATTTCCCTCACCAAGCCTGTCACTTGAAGCAAATATCCATTCCTTCTTATGTCCGCGCCAGCGAGCGCGTTGGGCCGTTTAGTGAAACTGACGCAGTTTAAATAAATAAAATAATGATTTAAACTATGTTTTACTTCTGATATAAACATTTAGATTAAATATGCCATTTAAATTATGGAGTTAAACACTTAAACATGAAATCATACTGAAAAGTTACAACATTTTTTTATATTCAATTCAATCAATAGAAATATTTGTTGAGGATGCGATGTTTTTGAACACTTTCCTGCTGTGTTTTAATGTTTTAACCACAGAGATAATTGCTTATCATGATAATACCAGATTGTCTGAGAAAATAGTTTCGTGCAAATAATGCCCAAGGCCTATCTGTTTCCATTAAAAATATAAATCAATTAAAAATACAATTCGGCAAGTGGAAAAGATTGAGAAAAACTTTCTCTGAAATGTATTTTACACTATTTGATATATGTATTCAAAAACAAGGCAAGGATAACTACTTGATTTGTATTAATGTAATGTTTCTTGTACCGTTTATATCATTTGCATATGATTATTCATCCACGTGATAACGTTTAAGTTATCACGTGGATGAATAATCATATGCAAATGATATGTAGATGAGGATCTGCATAGTAAAACTAGGCGTTGTAAGCTCCATATATGGTTATTTCGGGTGGAGACGCATGTACGCACAATCTTCCGCTGACTGGGATTTATAAAGTGAATTCTGCGCAGGTTCTGGCGTACGCACGGTTTTATAAGTCTGAATATTTTTTTGCGTACGGCATTTTTGGCTTTTGTTCGTACGTACACTTTTAGTAAGGTTCCTACGCACAGTTTTATAAATGAGGCCCCTGGACCACATCCCTAAATGCATTGAAGCAACTGCCATGTGATTGGTTGATTAGATAATTGCATTAATGAGAAATTGAACAGGTGTTCCTAATAATCCTTTAGGTGAGTGTATATTGTTCTATATTTGTGTTTTATATTTGTTTCTATTTTAATATTTAAGGTGTTGCACTGTTCAGTTCAGGTCATTAGGAAGAGAAAATGGAGATTAGATTACCCTGGTAGTAATCTCTATTAATCTCCAGTATTATTATATTGTTTGATACAATATCGTTTTATTTGATATTATGTAAATGTGAATTTTTATTTTATATTGGTTTATTTATTATTACCATATGTTACTTGTATTTATATTGTTTAAAGATTTAAGTTAATATTGTGTCCAGTTTGGCCCTGTAAATAAAAGGGGATTATTTTTTGACAAAGTGTGTGTGGTTTAGTTTTCTTAAGTACCGGTTCAAGAACCGCTTAAGTACCGGAACCGTTTAAAAAATACAGAGTAGGTACTGGTATCGGATAAAACCCAACCGATAACCAACCCTAGTGCCCAGCGAGCTTGATAAGGATTCAGGCGCTTAGCTTCTCGGAGATATTCCAAGTTCTTGTGGTCAGTATGAACTGTAAATGGATGATGAGCTCCCTCTAGCCAATGGTGCTCAAACTAGAAACCATTCTTCTAGTGCAAGCTTGATGGCTTCAACAGTTCATGATTGCCAATATTATAATTTCTTTCCGCCAGGGTGAGTTTACTGGAATAGAAGGCACATGGATGGAGCTTAGAAGGTGTTCCCTGCTGTTGAGATAGCCCCACTCCTACTCCTGTGGTGGAGGCATCTACTTCTACCACGAAGGCCTTCTATGGGTCAGGGTGAACAAGGAACGGTACACTGGTAAAGGCTGTCTTCAGCTGTTGCATGGCTTTGGTGGTTGCTGGAGTCCAGGACAGAGACTTGGGCCTACCTTTCAGGAGGGTGGTAAGTGGACTGGTGATGGAACTGAAGTTATGGATGAAACGATGGTAGAAGATGGCACATTTTTTTGCTTTTTTTTTTTACTGTTGTGGGTGTAGGCCAGTCACGGATGGCAGAGAATTTCCCCTCATCCATCTGGATACCATCTTTACTGATGTTGTATCCCAAGAACTACACTGATGGTTGATGGAACAGACATTTATCCGATTCGAGGAACAGGCTGAACTCTCTCAGGCATGGAGGACCTCCGAAACACGCTGGCGATGTTCTGCCAAGCTCCGGGAGTAACAAGGATGTCATCAATAGCCGCTTTCCGACCAAGTAGTTACAGGAACTTAGTTATAGGAACTGTCCACTTCTAAACAGTTCTAAGAACTACTCTCCCCCAAACGCGGTTTTGCTGTTTGCGTTCGCACTGGCCAAGTGGCCATAGGAACTGGTAGGAGGGGTAAGGGCGTGACGCAACCACGGCGACTTTTATTTTGACTGCGCGATGGACCTTTATTTTGGCGGCGCTGTGAACGCCAGAGCAAACAATGCTCGCATTCTCTGTGTTTATTAGTTAGCGATCTGTCTAACAGTACTGTTTAATATGTTATTAGATAGAACTGTTATAGAAAGTAGACAGTATATGAAAAAAAGGTTATTAGCCTTGTGGTTGATGTCCAGTGTTGCTAGCTGGGCAGATAAACATATGTTTGGCTTGGTCCTCTCAAAGTTGTGTTGGATTTTCTCTTCAGCATAAAGGTTTAGAGACCCATCTATCACTGTTTTCATGTTTGTATAGTTAGTTTCTGGAGTAAATATATAGGCTATAATCTGTGTGTTTACATTATAGCTGTTTTAAAAATGGCGGGTGCTGGTGTTCCGTGTGCGTTCGGTCAATCAGCGTACACTAACGTCACGGGTAGTTCCTATAGTGCTGGTTTAGACCCTACTCTGAAGTAGGACCTAAATTAGTTCCTCCAAATGGAGTTCCTAGAACTAAAATCGTTCCTAGTTCCTGCGGTGCGAACACGCCGACATCCGGGTACATTAGCCAATAGTTCTAGGAACTGTGAAAAGGTTCCTCCGGTCGGAAAGCGGCTAATGTAGACTAGTACAAACCGGTGGAGGTACTCCCGGAGCACTTCATGCATGAAATCCTGGAATACGGAGCAGGCCATACGGCATGACGCAGTACTCGTAGTGTAGGGGTCACAAAGGCGGTCTTCCATTCGTCTCCCTCAAGTATCCAGATGAGGTTGTAGGCACTTCGGAGGTCCAACTTGGTAAAGATTTGAGCGCCTCTAAGGTGTTCCAAGGATGCTGGGACGAAGTGAAGTGGATAGAGGGATTTTACAGTTATCTTGTTTACCCTATGGGGTCTGAGGTGTTTTCTGGGCCCTGGAGGTGTTTTCAAATGCCCTGACTTTTGTGCATGTGCATTTCATGGCTAAAGTCTGATTACACTGTACTAAGCACAAACTCTGCTATAATAATATGTAAGCAGCATGTATGTAAAAGTTTGTAGTTTTAAGAAATAACACTGAAATAAGGCCATAAAGCCCATACTGAATATTTGTTCAGAAGACTTTTGAATTACATTTTTATTTTTATTTTTTATCATGTACCCTAGAATTTTCGCTTCAAACCAACGTGAAAATCATCCTTCCCACTCATTCACATAAAACAATATATAGATTTAAAATATGTAAGACATGTTTTGTGTAAGAAAGCTTGTATGCGGGGAGAGGTGTGACTCATCGTGAATATTGATGTGTGTCACACTTGGAAAGACAAAGACTAATGGCCCTATCAGGCGGGACAATGGGGGATCTAGAACATAGAATGTAAGGAGAATAAAATAATGGCTTTTTGATTGTTTGTATTTTATTTACAACACAACATAATCCAAATATAAATAAAGGACAAATAGGCACATTATTGAGCACACTGATCTAAACACAAAGACTAGAACAGTCACACACCTTTTTGGCATTTCTGAAACAGTTCCTGTTCAAAATACCTGTCATTTCCAAGGTGTTTGCTTTTTCTTTTGCCACGAAAACTGCCCTGCCATCCAAACATTCGCCTATCATTCATCGATTTCAAATTTGGCTTATCACTTGAAACACACAAGTAGTAGCAACTTTACAAGTCTTTTAACTAGCAGATATCACCATGAAACTTTCCCAGTTGATTACCTACATTAAGATGAGAAAAAAATGTATTACAAGTTTTCTGTAATTTAATGTTTAAATATGCAAATTAGGCAATATCTAATTAAATATGTGCTAATTTGCATAATATAAAAAAAACGAAATCTGAGTATTGGATAAAGCCAGGTTAAAAAAAAAATGTCATTGTGTTCACATATTAGATGGGAAAAAATTACAGAGGGATTTATGGATATCTACTTTTGTTATCCTGTAAATCAGAATATACTGTCAATAGCCTTAAAAAAATGTTTTTGGAATAAAATGTTATATAAATCAGGCTAGGAATAATAATAATATAATATATAATAATATAACTAGGTACAAGACTGGAAAGTTTGGTGTATATAGGTGCTACTGAAGTGGAGATTTCGTACTTGGAGTATGAGAGAAAGGTCATTTTGAGAAAACGGGCTTTAAAGATTTATCATCAGCCAATGAGATTGCGCATTCAGCCCTTTTACTTTCACGATTGGTTGCTGATAAAAAGGAAATGACCATATTTGGATCCGACAGCATTGTACAGGAGAGAGAGAGCTATCCAGCGGTGCGTGTGATGACAGGAAGAAGACAGAGATCGCGGAGCAGCGGGAGGATTAAGAACGCCAACTTTTGTTGAATTTATGAGAAATCTACAGACGGGAACTGACAAAGTGTAGTAAAATAAAGACCTTAATGTGTATTTCTGACTTTTTTTCCACCAGACAAATATCCAAAAATCTCAAAATTGACCAGTAAAAAAAAACGATGTTTTTACCTGCCGTGTCTCGCCTTAACTTAAAATACTCCTTCATTTTTGGTCATACAGATAAGAGTAATGCAAACTGTAAAGGGTCTACTTCTATTTCTCTAAACTCATAATAACAACAAAAAGTTGTGCTTTTGTGAAAACAATCAGGATGCGCTTCTGCTGTTTTGTTCTCAGTGAACTTGAGCACGTCAGGAAAATGAACCGAAACTCAGTGTATACTTGCCTCACAGACATAAGAAATATATTTATAGAAAGCTTGAAATGTCTACTTTTAAACGATCAAATTCAAGTGGATATTGAATATTCTCAGATAATGTAATCCACATATATGTAATCCATATCCATTACTGCGGAGTCAATATCGTCAACTTAATCTCTGCATCTGAAAACACAGAAAACATTATCAATAAATTATTAAAATGTTTAAACAGTCTTCTTCTGTTTTTTTTTCACAACACACTAATAATCATTACTTTTACCGGTGCGCTGTGGCAAGCTTTATGCGTGCGTTTGAGCGCTGATTAGGCCATGTATTATATAGGCAATTATGCTCATATGATTTATGGCTTATTAATATAAAGGCGCGATTAGTCGACTAATAGCTTAAATGAACGACTACTAGTCGACTAGAAAAATCTTTAGTCGAGGGCAGCCCAACAGAAAAAAAAAAAAAAAAAAAAAAAAAAAGATACTTTAAAAGACACTTCAAGGTTTCTAAAGACATATCTCTCCTGTCTGTGTGGCAAGGATTCACTAAGTTACAGTTCATTTTCAGTTGCGTTTCAGAATTGACTTCACTGAGAGAGATGGCAGAACGCATATCCTGTTGGTTTTCGTTATTTTGCGAAAAGCACAACATGTTGTTTTTATTGTGAGTGTACACAAATAAAAGTAGACACTTAACAGTTTCAAATGATGTATTACCCTGATCTGTATAACCAAAATCGGTGGAGTATTTTGGGTCTCTTTCGCACTGACAAGAAAAAAAGCGAGGTGGACGAGCCAGTGCCTCCACCAACCCCAGGGAGTTAAGTGCCTGGTAATCAATGCAGGGCCTCACGCCTCCGTCCTTCTTTGCCGCAAAAAAGAAACTCGAAGCAGCAGGGTAGGTGAAAGGACGGATGTATCCCTGTTGAAGAGCCTCCAGAATATACTCCTCCATGGCCTTCTGTTCAGGGATGGCACTGGCTCACCCGATGTGAGGTCAATAGAGTCAATAGTCCCATGGACTATGAGATGGTAATTGGGAGGATCGTCTTGGGAAAAATACATCACTGAAGGGGGTGTAATCTGCAGGAAAGTTCAACTGATTGTTTCTCTAGAGGGCTCTCTGTCTTTGTGGAAAGGACAGGTAGGGTCTTGACTGCTGAGTTCAAGGTGAGAGGTAATTCTAGGAAACATGTTGGGAAACATTTCACACCCCACCTGTGTGTTACCTACCTGAGAAGATTCTAGTTCCTCTGCTCCAATTCCAAGTTCTCCTCTCCAGCTACTGTCTCCAGTCCAGTCCAAAACAATTTGGCAAGTAAGTAGAGCATGGGTTTAGAAGTGTATCCGTATTGGAGACCAGACTATGGCTACGTTCAGACTGTCAGTCCAAATCCGATTATTTGTTTATCCGATTAGAATCTGATCTAAAATTATTGATGTCCACACTGTATATCACAACTGTTCAGATCCGATTTGTGTGTCCATGTTGCTCTTTTGTTTCCGGAATATCTGCGTTGGTTTCTATGGCAATGGCGTTGCGTAGGCAATACACAAACTACAACAACAAAAACCACAACATGGACTGGTTTGCAATAGAGATGTTGTCTTATTTATATTTTACAACATGCAATTGTGCAGCAGTCTCAGGCTCTGGACAACTGTGTCTTCTGAAGCAGCAGCAGAAACATAGGAGGCTGGTATGCGCGGCTTTTTTCCGCGCTGTCATCTCCGCCGGTTTCAAAACATGTCTCCGTTATATTGTCATTTCCTGCTCGTCCAGCGCTTTGCAACAACACAGCATTGTTTCTGCAATGACTTTCAGGATGTTTCCTATAACAAAGTTTTACGTGGCGTGAGAAAGTCAAATAAACCACGTGAAATCCAATCTGAGCAGTCAGACTGAAACGGATTTCCAGAGATGAGATTTGAATAGGATTTCAAACCACATATGAATGTAGCATAAAAAAAAAAAAAAAAAAAAATCGCATTTCATGTGATTTTTGGCCGTTCACCCTAGCTAAATCTGATCGGCTTTCAATTGGATATGCACAAAAATTGGATTTGAACTGACAGTCTGAGTGTAACTGTGGCTGCTTCAGAGGAACGAGAGTGGGATCCAGATGCAGCAAACATTTATTTAAACAAACATAATAAAAGTAAATCCAGGCAAAACTGATAAATGCAGACAAGGGAAAGGAAGGCAAACAAAACTGACAACAAGCGTACACATAACATCCATAGAAGGACAACGCCAGACAAAGAACACGAGAAAAACTTGGGTATATATACACTCAAGGGGAGATTGGCGAACAAGACATACCTGGGAACAATCATGAACTGATCAACAAGAAAAACTACAAAGGACTACAAAACATGCCACAGAACAGGAAATAACATAAAAGTCCACACAAGACAAGGGCAACACAAGACAGGAATCATGACAGAGCCTTTAAGGAGTGGATTCCAGACACTCCACATAAAAAAAGTCCAGGAGGGTGGTGAAGCGGAGGTGGAACGGGGGAAGGATGGAGGGCCAGGTCCATGGAGAGAAAGAGGGCCGGAGACTGCGGCAGGACGGGAGGCCAGGGTGGATTAGGCTTTGCAGGCGGCCAGGGTGGATCAGGCTGTGCAGGCGGAGCACGCTGTGCAGGGGAAAAGGGCCGCGCCGGCTGGTCAGGCGCAGATGCGGCCATCATGTCTGAAGACACCGGCATGTAGTCGGCCATCTTGTTAGAAGACACAGGTGTACAGTCGGCCATCTTGTCCAAAGACACAGGCGTAGAGACTGCCATCTTGTCCGAAGACACAGACGTAGAGGCTGCCATCTTGTTGGAAGACACAGGTGTAGAGTCGGCCATCTTGTACGAAGACAGAGGCGTAGAATTGGCCATCTTGTCCGAAGACATAGGCGTAGAGGCTGCCATCTTGTCGGAAGACACAGGCATAGAGGCAGCCATCTTGTCCGAGGGCTCTGGAACGGCAGCCATCTTGTTCGAGGGCTCTGGAATGACGGCCATCTTGCCCGAGGGCTCTGGAACGGTGGCCATCTTGTCCAAGGGCTCTGGAACGGCGGTGACCATCTTGGCTGAGGGGTCACAGGAAGGAGTTGAAGTGTGTGCTGCCCACACACACAAAATAGCCGTGGCCATGATGATCAGTGCTGTATCATCCGGAGCTGATTCAGGCACGGCGTGAGGAAGCTCAGGCTCTGCAGGCATGATATGAAGAAGCTCAGGCTCGGCAGGCATGACATGAAGAAGCTCAGGCTCAGCAGGCATGACGTGAAGAAGCTCTGGCTTGGTAGGCATGACGTGAAGAAGCTCAGGCTCGGCAGGCATGACGTGAATAAGCTCAGGCTCGGCAGGCATGACGTGACGTGAAGAAGCTCAGGCACTGGAACAGCGGTCATGACGGGACGGGACTCTGGAATGGTGGGTACAGCGTGGCTTTGATGTTCCCCGTCCACAACATCCACAGTAAAAGCAGAGCCACTCAGTTGCAACGCAAGTTTGATGCAAGCCAAGGGACCAATTAGTGTCGTGCAATGGCATGACTGAACTGAGTGGCTCAGATAGCCCCCCTTTAAAAAAATCATGAGGCATACCTCGTTTATGTTTGTCAACTGAGCCAGATCGATAAAGTCCAGTACATAGTCCTCTATACTGCGCTCTCCTTGTCAGAGACACATAAGTCTCACTGCTGGATCCATATGTGGTCTGGTGTTCTGTAACGGTGGCTGTTTCAGAGGAACGAGAGTGGGATCCAGATGCAGCAAACATTTATTCGAACAAACATAATACAAGTAAATCCAGGCAAAACTGATAAATGCAGACACGGGAAAGGAAGGCAAACAAAACTGACAACAAGCACACACATAACATCCATAGAAGGACAACACCAGACAAAGAACATAAGAAACACTTGGGTATATATACGCTCAAGGGGAGATTGGCGAACAAAACACACCTGGGAACAATCATGAACTAATCAACAAGAAAAACTACAAAGGAATACAATACATGGCACAGAACAGGAAATAACATAAAAGTCCACACAAGACAAGGGGTCATGACACTGAGGCCCTGTCCACACGAACACAGGTATTTTAAAAACCGCAGATTTTTCTATGCGGTTTGGCCATTCGTCCACATGCAAACGCAGTATCTGGTCACTAAAACCAAACGTTTTTGAAAACTCCTGCCAGGGTGAAGATTTTTAGAAACTCCAGTTGCAGTGTTGTCGTGTAGACGGTGAAACCGGAGATTTTAGCTTGTGACGTCGGAGTGCTCGCTGTTATCTCCTTTGTTTAACGTCAGATTGTGCACCGCTATATTCTTTGTTTACATGAAGCGAGTCTGTGCAATGGTGGAGGTAGCCAAAATATTGCTGCTAATAACTGTGCTAACAGGGCTTATAGCATGTATACAGATACATGCACAGGTATCCCATTATATTGTGGAACATTATATTGAGGCGTCAGAATGCAATATTACACAGGTCACTGCTTCCCAAACCGGTAATAACCTTTTTTCAGGCTTCAGATTGGCCAACATGGTTTTAAAGTTAGGGTTATTTTTGGTTCGACACCTTTTGGTTTGGCATTCCCTTGACAGCGCTTCATATCTTGTTTTCATGTTTTGTGCTTGTGTGGATGCAAAAACTCTGTTTATAAAAATACTTGTGTACGTGTTGACGTAGCCAAAGACTGAGGCTAAGGTGTGTGCTTCTGTAGTGTGTTGATTGGTGCGCTGATGGGTGACAGGTGCAGGTGATCAGTACTCTGGTGACAGGGATCGTTGTGAGGAAGTGACGGTGGAACCTGGTGTGTCTGTGACAAAAAAAAACAGTTTCAAAATAAGCCAAAGTACAAAGAAGTGTGTATCGTCAATCAACACAGACAGTCAGCATTTCAGTGGAGCAGAGGGTTTCTTAATTTGCTACTCCCCACTTGCTGGTGAGAGAAACATGCAGTGATTTTTCCTAAAACACACAAAATCGATATTCAGACTGGACCAGTTTTCTTAACAACATTTGAGTTACAATTCTTATTATCGCACATCTGTGATTTTATGTATCAATTTGGACAGGACTGTTCCATCTGTTCATTACTGACATGGAAGTGTAGAGTCTAGATGTGGGGATTACATAAGGTTATATACTGTGGTTGCATGCATCATGTATGAAAATCTTTTAATATATATATATATTTTTTATAATCATTCATTTAAAAAGATTCTCAAGTTACGATTGTAACCCTGATTCCCTGAGAATGGGAATGAGACACTGCGTCTTGGATTCACGCTTTGGGGACGCCATCAGTGTGACAGGTGTCTGAATCATGTGTGACAAACGGCAAATGATTGGGTGGCGACAGTCCATGACATCACAAGTGGAGCACCCCTTAAGTATAAAAGGGCATCTGTAATAGACGTCATGAACTCTTTTTTTTTTTTAAGGAGATGCGCAGGCAGGCCTGAGGCATGGCAACAAGATGCAGTGTCTCGTTCTCCTTCTCAGGGAACCAGGGTTACAGTCGTAACCTGAGATGTTCCCTTTCGAAGTGGAAATTTAATACTGCATCTTGGATTGGCGCTATGAGAAACAAATACCCACTATGCCATAGTCACTATGCCACTATCCCACTATGCCATCCTGAGGGAATGACTGCCTCATTAAACTGTGAATATGCACAAACGTAATAGACAGAGCATATATGGACTCTACGGATTACTTAGCTGGAGTCAGAGCATGTCAACCGCAAGCTCTATAGACTATATAGTGGTATCACTCCCCAGGCCAATATCTTCCAATAGTAGAAGATACCCAAGCTTTTATGCTCTGTAGCAAGGGAAGTCCCGGCCTTTACAACCTTCCTTCCTCCCTCGCAGGACAGGCATAGCCTTATAAGGCCCGAAAGCAGAGCTCTATGGACAATGGCTAAGCTATGTCAGCTTCTTTTATCTAGACAAAGCTCTAAGGGAGAACTGTCCAAAGGGAGAATCTCAACTTGACATTTGGTAGTTACCTCAAGGGGGAGATTGTAACCCTCAAATTCATAAGGAGGGATGCAAATATGAGAGCAGTCTACCTCCAGGGGGAGCCAAACAAATCTTGCCATCAAACTCAATCCCTAGGGAAACCACATCGCTTACCCCAGGGCAATAAGGTGAGAGTGCCTACACCCTGCTTGCAAAGATATTTCTCCAGGATCCATAAAGACTCCTTGTGCAATCTACAGAGTGCAGATAACAAGGAGGGATGCAATTGTAGTTGCAAACTACCTCAACCTGTCAGGTTCTTTATAGTATCAACTACAGAAACTTATGTGGTACCCATCGAAGGGGAGGAAGACCTTGCTTCAAGACCGGCTTCGGGCGGCTTGAGTACACATATTCCGATGCTGTTTAAAATAAATCCAATCAGTCTCAGATTTTGAGCAACGTGCTTTACTCCAAAGTAAATAGATTATTACAGTACGTTGCATTTTAAAAATAGAATTAACATAATTATCAGTGTCTGATAACTGCTAGGCTACATAAAATAGAATTAGACACAAATATTTGATATGGTAATACAGACATTGAAAGATCTATTTACACATGAGTGCAAAGCGGATCATTATTTGATGTGCAAATTTAAAGATGCCTGCGAGTGTGTGTATAGATAAAGTGCAACAATAAGTTAGCCTAAAAATACTGTGATGATGACCACATGTTTAACGTACACGCCCCCTAGGTTAATGTGAATGGGTGCTCCCTAATTAAATTAATGTGCACAGGTGATTCGTGTGAAGTTCATTATTTAAGGAATGTTTGAGTGCTGTTCGAAAAGGTGCTAGGGGAGTCTTTGGCTAGGTTTACACTTGGCAATTAACATGCAATCACCATGATCTGATCAAGCAGATCGGATCATAAGCCAATCAGGACATGGTGCGTTTACACCTGTCCCCATCAAGTAGCTTCTTATCTGGATAACAGATCGGATCTCGCATTCCCGCGAAAAAAAGTCGGTGCAAAGTCGACCTGAAGTGTTGGGTTTTCTTTTAAAAACAGTTTTCAGTCGAGGTACATTTTACAAATCTCGCAAAATGAGGAGGATGAAGAGGCTGCAAGCACTAATAATGTGGATAGATGCCGTAATGGAAACGGTACAGAGAAACGTATGGGTCCGAGAACGTTGCCAGCTGTGGTGGGAAAAATACGCCTTCTTTACAGAAAATGAATGGTTCTGCAACTTTCGGGTGCGAACTGCGAAGGCAACCATTTGAGTATATTTGCGATGTACTTCGTACTCGACTGTATCGCAAAACCACACAGCTACTTGCAGCAATTCCTGGAGAGAGGAGGGGGTTTTGTGTGACGTCCACCTGTGAATCCAGACACGATGGCTGGATTGCGTTTACATTACACTGAGATCCGAACACAATGCGTCCTCGACTACCACCGAACCTGGACATGCTGATCGGATAACATTCCGGATACAGGTCGCATGTAATGCCAAGTGTAAACACAGCCTTTGTGTGCCGGGAGCTCCGACTTGGGGGAAACGCTAAACGGCCGCTCGGGATAATTAGTGTCTCCAGTAGTGAAGATAGTCAGTTAGTGGGGGTAATGATAATATAACAATAAATAGTTACAGCCTTAACTCACAGTTGCGAAAATTTCAATTGCAAATGTAGGTTACAGTAGCACTAGCAACCCCCCAAATTCTGGGTTGGGAAAACTGGCAAAACCAGTTAATCTTAAAATACACTGAATGCCGTGTGAATGAAAGGTGAGAAAAGATTGACGTTCACACACATCAAACAAAAACTAGCCCCTTCTTCTGTTAACCTCACGAGGACACAGACGCACTGCAATGTGTTTGTTTAAATTATTTCGAAGTTACTGTTAGATTTAATGTTATTACCTTAATTCGTTACATTTATATAGCACTTTTTCTGAGACCTCAAAGTGCTTTACATAGAAGGGGGGAATCTCCTCAACCACCACCAATGTGCAGCATCCACTTGGATGATGCGACGGCAGCCATATTGCGCCAGA
This sequence comes from Rutilus rutilus, assembly GCF_951802725.1. Taxonomy (NCBI): domain Eukaryota; kingdom Metazoa; phylum Chordata; class Actinopteri; order Cypriniformes; family Leuciscidae; genus Rutilus; species Rutilus rutilus. The sequence continues at coordinate 31,014,850 of NC_140210.1, read as the reverse complement.
ACGCCCACCACACACCAGCTTGTCAAACTATGCTACATCATTAAAAAGATTGAATACTCAGGCTTCATGTTTTTGCAACAAATACATAAATAGGCTGTTTAATTTTATTCCAGTTGTGGTTATGAATCAGGGTGGACACACTGGAATAAGACAAGATAAGATAAGCCTTTATTGTCTCCTATTGGAGAAATTCGTCTTGGGCACGATTCTCAGCCTGTGTTCCCCTGTCTTGTGCCATGTTTTGTAGTTCTTTGTAGTTTTTCATGTTGATTAGTCTCCCCATGTGTATCTTGTTTCCTCATTACGTTGTTAAGCTTGTTTGCCCCTTTGTATTTATAGCCCTTGTGTTTCACTTGTTACTTTGTCAGTTGTTGTATATGTAATGGTTGCTTCTGTTTCTGTGATAATGGTGGTTTTGTTCCTTGAGTTATGTGTTATCTGTTTAATGTGTTACTTTATTAGAAACCCTGCGTTTAGATCTTCACCTTCGCCTGCTTTCTTCAGCACGTTACAGGAATGTAGTAGCTAAAAACTGCAGTGTAATGCCACAAAAGAGAAAAAATAATTAACTGTAGTGTAGGCCTACATGTCACTTTCAAAAAATAAAAGCTTTGACATGACCATTTTGTCGTATTTTTGTATTCATTGAATTAAACTAAAACCTTTTTATTTCTATTTATTTTATGTTTTGCTGGGGAAATTAATAGTCAACCATTAAAAAATAGTCAACCAAACATATACTGTAAAACGTTACACTGCTCAATTTGAATAGTCTGTAATATAATCTATTACGTTTAGCGTGAACACCACCTCACTGTGCTGTTTGGAAAGATAATATTTTACGTCAATAATGCCTGTGAAGTACAAAAATGAGCCTAATAATAGCAATAAAAGTATTATATATATATATATATATATCCAGAGAAGCTGGCATGGTATTAAAAAAAGAAAAGAGAGATTATTATTATTAAAGCCTAAATATTATTATTGTTATTATAAACTAGGCTACATTAAAAAAGTAAAACAAATTAACATTATTAATCTGTATTTTTTCGAATCAAACAGATTTCAGAATGTTAATAATACAGAAGGAACGCAGGAACAGAAACATTAAAATAGGCTACTGATTCTGCTCAGAGTGAACTGAGGGATTTACTTTTTTTATTTATTTTTTTATCCATGGAAAATATATAATAGGCTACAGATTGTACTTTTAAGTGGCCAATGAACGAACAATATTATTAAAATATCAGAATTATTTGGTGGAGGCTTCTGCTACCTAAACTGTAGGCCAGGGCTGCCCAATCCTGCTCCTGCCGATCGACTGTGTGTTTGATTAGGGTTGGAGATGAACTGTGCAGGACAGTCTATCAGCAGGAGCAGGATTGGGCACCCCTGCTGTAGGCTATATAGGCTAAAATAAATTAGTGAGAGATTTAGGATAAAAAGCATAACATGTCTGAACAGGTCATGTCTGTGGCAAAGACAGACATTTAAATGCAATATAATTTTATGTTAGACTTACACAAGTCACATTTTCATTGTTGTATCCTTGCAAAAGACCTTTTATAGGCTATTTAAATGTCAAAGAAATGCGTTAAATTCACAGTGTGTTAATTCCACAATATGGAAATTAAGGTTGCTAAAATGGGCTGGGATATTTGCAGTTATAAGTGCACTAAAAAATTATTTTAACACTTTTTTATTGTAACACTGTTTTATGCTACAGTAATGTCCAAACGCCCATGACAAGCATCTAAAAACCCTTAATAACTGAATCATTAATATTTTATTTCTGTTTGAGCTGTACATAAACAATATAGCCTACTTAAAAATGTGGTTCTCACACGTTTATGAGCTCTGTCGCTTGCTGTCAATATGCGCCTGAAGTGGTCAATCAGGCAATGGTCAGATACCAGAAAACACAGCAACGTAGGACAGACACAGTCGTGGTCAAAAAGCAGGCAGGAGATCAGGGCAGGCAGAGAACAATCACAGATAAGTAACAAAGCAGATAGTCCAAAAGGCAGGCGGCAGAAAATCGAGATGGTCCTCACTGCAGAACACGAAATCCAGGGGGAGGAGTTGGATCCAGATCCAACTCCTCCCACCTTACATATACCTAAACCTACCCATCTCCACCCCCTGATCCCTAAACCCACTCCTAAACCTACCCATCTCCACCCCTAGATCCCTAAACCCACCCCTAAACCTACCAATCTCCACCCCTTATATCTGGATCCAGCTCCGCCCCCTGGATCTCGTGTACTGCAGTGAGGTGCTACTGAGAAAATCATAAATAGGGAACAGACTGGGTCACAACAGGTAGGCAATACAGAAGTAAACGCTCATAAATGCAAACCGTAGTAATACAAGACTTCGGAAGGAAGAGTAGTGGTGAGACAGTTTATATAGGCCAAAGAATGAGCTACAGCTAAGCAGCGTAATCAGTGCCAGGTACGGGGTTGATGGGAAATGTAGTGTGTGAGTGAAAAGTCAATATTCGGGTGAGGGAGCCCTCTGATGGTCAAAGGAGGCAATCACAGAGTTCGTATCTGTGACACTGCCATCTAAGTAATCATTACGGACAATGTCAGTAAAGATTACGGCGACTTTTACCTTCAGTAAAAAGGTCTGGAAAAATCATCTCAGGTAATACTAATCCATGCGAATAAATATGTACGTAAATATTCCGTAATTTCCTTTTTAAAAGTAGTTTACCGCGGTTGGCTCGGTACGGCTCGCTTTAAATGGTACCACCTCTGTTGAGGTTCCAAGCGTATCGTACCGATACTAAAATGTGACGTGAAAACTCTACAGATCACTGATTGGTCAGAGAGAATCGTCACTGGATTTGTCATTGGATTTGCAACACGAGACACCTAACCTGCTAGATTTAAATAGTTCAGCAACAGCCACCGCAGTATTATTTGTTGATTTTGTTTACACAATTTTTATTAAACGACTTGCTTGAAAAAAAAAAAAAAACTTGAAAAAAGAAATGGCTGAATCATGGTGACTGGTCAGTAGACAAGGTGCAAATGTTCCTCTCATTGGTAGCCGAGGAGCAGATCCAGCGAGAGCTGGATATTGCAACCAGGAATGAAAAAGTTTTTCAGCAACTTTAACGAGCAGGCTATAATCCCACCCACTTTGAAGCGGTACTAAACTGCAGTGGAAAAGCAAACCGAGCTGAACCGAATCGTACCGTGCAGTGGAAAAGCAAAGCGAGCCGAGCCGAGCCGAGCCGTACCTTGCGCTGTTAGGTATCGGTTCCATATTAGTGCCGGTTTTGGGTACCCAACCCTACCTAGTACACTCTCTTACCCTAAAGAGACCACAGGGGAGCTCGGGTTAAATTTAAAAAAGCACATTGTCAAAGGGGGAGAACAGCTCAACCCTGCCTAAACAAGAGTGCTCGACTAAGAACTGTTCTCTTATTATTCTTTTGAAACAAGCTCAGAGGAGCATTTAGTAAAGGGGAGCAACTTCCCTACTCAAAAACCCAACTGTAGTTGGGGAGGGAGACAAATGAAGTGTTAGGGAAATAGGAGCCTATACAACTCCTTTCCCATAGCATCAACCCTTAATGTCAAGCCAGAGGAGAGGTATGCCTCAGATAAGATTAAGGCAGTCTGAAATTACAGAAAACTCTCAGAGGAGCTATGCACTTCTTAAAACTCCAGAATACTGGGGGAGAACTAGCTCATACTTTAAATGAGAACAGTAGTATTTTACCAAAGGAGAGCAAACCCTACTTCACGACCCATTATGCTGGGGAGGGAGATAAAGAACAGAGGGATATCTTATAAACTGCCAAACATTGTTTCAATTACCCTGCTCAACACTAAGGGGCACTTAAGCAGCTTTATAAAGGGAGCCTAGGTCACTTAACCCCCTCGCCGGCGTGATCTGCTCGCTTTTTTTCTTATCAGTGCAAAAGAGACTCAAAATACTCTGTCGATTTTGATCTTACATACAAGTGTTATACATCATTCTATCCTGTTAAGTGTCTATTATTTATGTGTATACTCACAATAAAAACAAAGTGTTGTGCTTTTTGCCAAATAAAGAAAAATAAACATGCTGCAAGTTCTGCCTTCTCTCTGTCAGTGAAGTCCTATATGAAACGCGTCCGAAAATGAACTATAACTCAGCGAATACTCAGTCAAACAGGCATACAGACACACAGGCATGAAGCTTGAATTCTCTTCTTTTAAATGAAGTAATTTATATAAAAAACAAATATTCTCAGTTTATGTAATCTGTATGAAAAGAGAGAGATGTCAGCCGTTCTCATCTCAGCTCATTGTAGCTCATTAAGTTTTAATGTGACCCCGCCCACGGAGAGCGCACGCTATTCAAACGCAAATGATCTGAGGCGATCCATGCAAACGTGTCAACGCCCACATCAGCTGGATAAAACACACCGCGAGTTTTATCAGACTCGTGCACTTTGTCGTCTTGCTTCGCTGTGTGGAATAATCCTTAGGAATAAGGAATAATAAAGGAATAATCCTTTTACCAAGGCAGGGTAAAACAGGTCCGTAGATGAGAACAGCGGTGGCTAGCAGCAGCGGCCGTAGACTGGTGTAGACTGGCCCTGAGGGAGGATCTCCTCCTGGGTTGGCACAACCTCTGGGGAAGCGAACTGACACGAGAGGGCGTCGGGTTTGACATTCTTAGAGCCCAGATGGTAGGAAATCGTGAAATCAAATCGAGCGAAGAAAAGTGCCCAACATGCCTGACGAGCGTTGATCCTCTTTGCCTAATGAATATACTCTAAATTTTGGTGGTCCATCCAGACAATGAACGGAACAGACGCTCCCTCCAACCAATGGCGCCACTCACCCAAAGCAAGGCGGACGGCCAGCAATTCGCGATTACCGACATCATAATTTCATTCAGCGGGCGTGAGGCGATGCGAAAAATACGCACAGGGGTGAATCTTCCCATCGGAGGAGGAACGCTGGGAAAGGATTGCCCCCACGCCCACCTCCGATGCGTCGACCTCGACAATAAACTGCTTGGTGACATCTGGAGTTGAGAGAATCGGGGCAGACGTAAAGAGAGACTTAAGGAGATCAAAAGCGACTAGAGCGGCCGTGGACCAAACAAAATGGGTCTTGATAGACGTAAGCGCAGTGAGTGGGGCAGCGACTTGACTAAAGTTACGAATGAACCGTTGATAAAAATTAGCGAACCCGAGGAACCGTTGGAGTGCGATGCGAGAATCAGGAATAGGCCAGTTAGTAACAGCGTGGACCTTGGAAGGATCCATGCTGATCCCCTCCGCCGAAATGACCGAGCCCAAGAACGTGACCGACTGGGCATGGAAAGTGCATTTCTCCGCTTTAACAAATAAACGATTCTCCAAAAGATGTTGAAGAACGCGCCAAACGTGCTGAACATGCACCTGGAGAGAGTGGGAGAAAATCAAAATATCATCGAGATAAACGAAAACGAAAATGTTTAGCATGTCTCTTAAAACGTCATTGACTAAAGCCTGAAAGACAGCTGGGGCGTTGACGAAACCGAAAGGTAAAACACGATATTCAAAGTGCCCTAAGGGCGTGTTAAACGCCGTCTTCCACTCATCTCCTTCCTTGATGCGAATCAAATGATAAGCGTTGCGGAGATCCAACTTTGTGAAAACTTTAGCTCCCTGCAAGACCTCAAAAGCCGACGACATAAGTGGCAAGGGATAGTGATTCTTAACCGTTATGTCGTTCAACCCTCGATAGTCTATGCAGGGACGCAAGGAACCATCCTTGCACCGGCAGGAGAGGAGGAAGGGACAATGGTACCCGCATCTAGCGATTCAGAGAGATAATTCTCAAGCGCCTCGATGCCAGGGATGCCAGGGAGCCAGGGATGGCCCAAAACCACGGGAGTAAAAGGAGAATGAAAAATTAAAAAGGAAATAGTCTCTCGATGATTGCCAGAGACGGTGAGACTCACCGGAACAGCGTCGAGAGTTCTTGGTGGTGGCGGATCAGCACGGAGATGATGAAGTTGCTTGGATAGATCGGTCATCTGGGCGGCCAAAGTCTCAACGGCGTGACGGGCGGCGGACAACTCCTCTTTGTGTCTGCCCAGCATAGCCCCCTGCATCTCAAAGGCAGTCTGAAAAGGGTTCTCCTTCGCTGGGTCCATGATGGCCAGATTATTCTGTCAGAGTTGAGAGAGAGGACCCAAAAGCGAAAGCAGGTAATAATGTATTTAATAGAAATTAGGCAATTGGCCGCTTTGGCTGGCAAACAGAAAGTCTCTCATAAATAATCAACAAAAGCAGATGAAGACCCAAGGCAGTGTAAAACAGGTCCGTAGATGAGAACAGCAGTGGCTAGCAGCAGCGGCCGTAGACAGGTGTACTCACGGAACAGCATTCAGCGGCAGGTGAGCTGGGCAGAGCACAGATTTAGCGCAAACACTTAAGGTGGTGGAGGTAGACGAGAAGGTCGTATAGACCAGACAGGACAAGACAAGACAATATTTGGTGGTAGAGAGATCAGACACATACGTATACAACGTTAATAATCTGGCAGAGGACAAAGGAAAGAAGAGAACTAGAAGTAGTGGTGCTAATCAGAGAGAAAGAGGGGACAGGTGTGGAATGGATGAGCGTGATGGCAACAGGTAATGAGGAACAGCTGAGTATAAGTGAGTGTATGTGTGTGTGTAAAAGGAGGGTGTGTGTGAGTGTGTGAATGAGACCAGCAGAAGGAGAAAGAGAGAGAGAGAGAGAGAATTTGTGTTTGTTCCAACATTCAAACTAATGAATCATTAACTTTGAAATACGTATGATAAAATCGATGTATACTTTTTAAAAAGAAAGATTACACTTGAAATATTGTTAAAATTGTAATTGTTTTTGATTTATATGTGAAAACTGTTTAATAAAATAGCAAAACATATATCTACAAGGTAGATGTAAGCAACATCTTAATAGGTCAATATAAACCTTCTCATCAAATTATTTATTATAGTTTTCTATTAGTGTCACATTTGGGGAGAGGATATATTCCAAAACATTCTGAAAATACAGTATGAGAATTAACTGCATAGTTACTAGAAATGTTTACCATGGATATGCAATTTGCATGCATACAAAATAAGTCCTCACATTCTTTACTTGTGGTACTCTCAGTGATACACCTGAATGAAAGGCTCATTATGCGGCTCATTATGCGGGTTGTTGTCTTCTCAGGTGTGAATCACGCCCACACGCATATTGTCTTTCCAAACAAAAAGTGTCTTACAAAGTTTAAATCAATGTATTGTTTTATGTGAATGATTAGGCAGGATGATTTTCAGATCATTTTGAAGAAAAAACTCTAAGCGACAACACCCATTATTCAAAAGTCTTGTGGACACATATTTAGTATATGTTTTGTGGCACTATTTCAGAAACTTACATTTTTTGTTTTTTTCAATAACCATGCATAAACATTATTCTCTCAAATATACAAACATATACATACATGTTGCTCACATTTAGGGTAGCCCTGTTTGCGCTAAATAGAGTCTAATTACACCTTTGCCATTAATATGTTTATAAGCAACTGAAAAAAGCACAAATGTCAGGGCATGTCAACACATCTCAAGGACCCCAAAAACACCTCAGACCCCAGAGGGTTAAGGCTACAACCTTCAGAATCAATCCTTATGTAAAGGGGGAACCTAAATACTCTACAGTTACATTTAATCATTTAACAGATGCTTTTATCCAAAGCGAATTACAAATGAAGAGAACAATAGAAGCAATCAAACCAACAATAGGGCAACAATATGTGCTGTGACTAGTCCCAGTTAGTCTATCAAAGTACACGTAGCAAGTTTTTTTTATTATTATTTTTTTTTTAATATTTAGAATAGTAAGATTTAGTATTAATGGGTGTTCAAAAAGTGTTCATGAAAAATATGCGTCTTCAGCCATTTCTTCAAAATGGCTAAAGACTTAGCAGCAGCTTGGGTTGAGTTAGGCAGGTCACTTGACCAGCTTGGAACTAGTCTAAGCCTCAGATGTCATGCCCACGGACCATTGGGTGAACGTCCGATGCATATGGCACACTTTTCTGGAAACACTTCAGGTTTTGAAGTTGTCATCTAATTGGTTGAATTCTATAGGATGTCTGGGAGACGTGTGTGTCACGTTCTTTAATGGTCCACCTGGAAACCGTGGCCGTGATGCCAAAACCCCTTGTGGAAGAAGAACGCCATCGTGTTTACAACTGTGACAATGAGCGCCTCTGGATCAACTAAACACTGGATTTTCAAAAGTATGTGAAGTTTGCGGCACCATTGTTGCAGTAAACTTGCACAACGTTCTTGAATTAATTATTTATAGATGAACGCCGGTTATTGCAGGGACAACACATTACATTTTCATGCCCTTAACATGACGCGGAACAAAACAAACAGTGATTAGTTGCGTTACATGTCAGTCAAACGTCCTCTTGGCCAAGAAAAGCTGCGATAGAGCCCAGACCTTCTGCCATCAGTCTGAAGGTCTGGCTACGCAAGACTAGCTTGGAACAGTCAAGGTAAAGGTCAGTGAAAGTGATTTTGTACCTCTTTGACATGACACCACAAGGCGTTGTTCACTTGAAGAACGCAAGCTTCTGGAGGGCACATAAGTCTGAAGTAGTGAGTTTAGGTATGGGGTGCAGAGCCAGTGGTTGTTCTGTAGGCAAACATCAGTGCCTTGAATTTGATGCGAGCGGCAATTTGCAGCCAGTGCAATTTTAAGAGGAGAGGTGTGACGTGCTCTCTCTTCAGTTTGTTAAAGATCACTCTTGCTGCAGCATTCTGGACCAGTTGCAGAGGTTTGACAGTGCATGCTGGAAGGCCTGCCAAGAGAGCATTACAATAGTCCAGTCTGGATAGAACAAGAGATTGGACAAGGAGTTGTGTAGCATGCTCCAATAGGAAGGGCCTGATCTTCCTAATGTTATACAAGGCAAATCTGCAGGGCCGGGCAGTTCTAGCAGTGTGGTCTGTGAGGTTTACCTGATCATCAATCACAACCCTAAAGTTCCTGGCTGTCCTAATGGAGTTATGGTTGACAAACTTAGCTGAATGGAGAAGTTGTGATGAAGTGTTGGATTGGCTGAGACCACAAGCAGATCTATCTTGGCAAGGTTGAGTTGAAGGTGGTGGTCCTTCATCCAGCAAGAAATGTCTGCCAGGCAGGCAGAGATGCGAGCAGCTACCATCGAATCATCTGGCTGGAATGAGAGATAGAGTTGTGTGTCATCAGCGTAGCAGTGATAGGAAAAAACATGTTTCTGAATGACAGATCCTAGTGATGACATGTAGATAGAGAAGAGAAGTGGTCCAAGCACTGAGGCACCCCAGTAGTAAGTAAGTAAGTAAGTAAGTTTTATTTATATAGCACCTTTCACAGGTATAAAGCCACAAAGTGCTTCACAACAAAAACATTTATATCATAAAATACACACAATAAAAGCATAGACAGAACATGATCATATCAACCCACAAGCAGCTAATTAAAAGCCTGAACAAATAGATGAGTCTTTAGTCTGCATTTGAAGGCATCAACAGTAGCTAGATGTTGCTTAGAAACCTCACTCCTCCATGACACCCTGAAGGACCTACCTGAGAGGTAAGACCATTGGAGTGCAGTTCCTGAGATCCCCTTCACCATGAGGGCTGACAGGAGGATCTGGTGGTTAACTGTGTCAAAAGCAGCAGACAGATCCAGCAAGATGAGTACTGAGGATTTGGAAGCTGCTCTTGCCAGTCTCAGTTGAGTGGCCACTTTTGAGTGGGTTTCTTAAGCAGTGGGGTTATACAAGCCACAAGGTACCAATGTGAAGAGATGGGGTTGATGATGTGAGTGTGTGCAGATACAAATAAAGAAAAAATGGCTTGAAGGAGATGAGTGGGGATAGGATCAAGCGGTCAGGTAGTAGGGTGACTGGAAAGGATTAGTTTGGAGACTTCTGCCTCAGAGAGCGGAGAAAAGGAGGGGAGAATGTGTGTATTTGCTCTTAAGATGTGTGTATCAGTTTGTGGTGTGGAAAATTGCCTGCTGATGGCTGATTGTGCATGTTGTGCCATGAGCCAGGTTGAACTTAAGAGTGAGGAGGAAGTGATCTGAGGTGTGAGGATCTGAGGTTCTAACAGTATTTTTGATCAAATACAGCCTTGGTGAGCATATTGACTGTTACTGTTATAAAAATTGTTGTTATTCCAGCTTTAGCATGTCACAATACGGAAGAAAAGGTCTGTTGCTACTTCTGTTTCATTGTGACTTTAATAAGCACATTCATTAGTTGATTTGTTGTCTAGGTTTAAAACAATTGTTTTAAGAAATAGAAAGTATACAGTAAATAGTATAGTTTTTGCTATACCGTTTCCGTGACGGATGGAAAACAGCGAATGCTGTTAGAATTTGTATTTTGTACAATAAATACTTTTTGGTTACAAAAGTAACTGGTAATACTAATAGTAATACTAAAATTAAGCATACTTAATATACAATTATATTGTACAGTGGTTTGCAATTGCACATTGTTGCTATTACTATTTTAACTAAAATGTTCTGTTACCAACTATTACGATGTTGAATGTTTTAATATAATGTAAAGCGTACTCACTACATTTTTATGTTGGTAATACTCTGATTTTAATTGAATTTTAGAGAATGATCTTTGTACCTCACCCTTAAATACTACACTGAACCACAGCATTATTCTATGCACTGCCAATGTGAATTAAAGTGTAACCATCCAACTCCCCTTTCAGGAAAGCCATTTTATTTTCACAGTGAATATTAGGTAACTTTAAACATGCACAGCTGATGAGGGCATTTGTTTGTGTTAGAGAGCTCTTGATGATATGTGCATCAAGCGTTTTGTTTGTGGAAGAAAATGGAGTTGAATTCATCAACTTGTGGACAGCATAATTTAATGTCAAGGGGCCCATTCTCCACACTCACAGAGCTTCTTGTGGTAGCATGTGTATTATCCTAAGGGTGGATCTCCATCGTCAGACCACTGCACAGTATAACAACAACAACAACAACAACAACAAAGAAACAACACAGTGACTGATGTTCCACTTCCTTCTAACCTCCTTCAATTAAAGCCAGGAAAATTCAACACAAACATAAACATGCAGTGACACTGCTAATGCAAGACAGCTTAGAAGGCAGCTGCCCCAATCTCTTCCTGCTCCCTCACTTGTTTCTTTCTTTCTCTCTCACTCCCCTGCTCCCTGGAAGAGATTGGTAATGCCAGAGGCTTCCAAGTGTGACACATACCCATGTGTCCCTCCTCAGAGGGTGGGTTTGTTTGGCCACTGGTGCCCATTGAAACCTTGTGGTTTTAGCCACGATGGTGGCAGAGTGTTTCATGCTAATTATTATGAAAGCGTCATGAAGAGAGAGGGGGTGGATAGTGGCAGAGGGACACAGATTCTGTCTTTGGCCTTTAAACAGGTGATGTGGGCTGCTGTGGAAAACTAAGACCTCCTTGAGAGATGAAGGCGACAGGATTTTGAGAAACAACTTCTGGGTTAAATCACATTTGCCTCTCCCAAAATGGGATTTTGAAACATGGTCCTTAAAGCAATAGTTCACCCAAACGTACAAATTAAGTTATAATTTAATCATCATTATGCTGTTCTGGCGCTGTCATGCTTCAAAATGACAATAAAGCTCTATAAAAGTATAAAAGTGGACTCTATTCTTCTCAAGCTATTATACACCTTATTTTAAATGCAGAAGCAAGTTTTTTTTTCTGTAAATGTGCGAGACTTCAGATTCTTTAGCCGCTATAGGGAAATAACGTGAAGAATAACAAAGTGAACGGTGAAACTATTTCCACTACAAACCAGTGTGTTTATAATTAAGAAAATACATTAAAATAACATGTTAAGAAATACCAGTTCACATGGGTCAATTTTGTGACATTGAGATTTATACATCATCTGGAAGCTGAATAAATAAGCTTTCCATTTATGTATGGTTTGTTAAGATATGACAATATTTGGCCGAGATAAAACTATTTGAAAATTTGGAATCTGAGGGTGCAAAAAAAATCTAAACATTGAGAAAATCGCCTTTAAAGTTGTCCATTTATGTTCGCGATTGTGCTGCATTCACTCACAAAAATAAATGTTTTATATATTTATGGTAGGAACGTTACAAAATATCTTCATGGAACATGATCTTTACATAATATCCTAATGATTTTTGGCATAAAAGAAAAATCTATAATTTGCCACAAATATACCTGTGCGACTTATGACTGGTTTTGTGGTCCAGGGTCACAAATGGCCTCTCACGCACTTACGTTCAAATTAAGATGGAAAGATTTTATGAGAAACAATCTGAAATTTCTTTTCAAATTTTGACATCTATCCTAGCTCTCCTTGGCAAGTTCATTAGATAATTTCCAGTTTCTTAACAAATTGTTCATTTAAGTCAAATCTTTACAATGAATTATCAAGTTCATAAAACCGTTCGTTCATAACTGATCTGCTTCTCACCAACTCCGCAATTGATCTTAACATCTACTCTAGCTGTCCTTGGCATGTTCGTGAAAGTTCATACATAAATTAGCAATGCCCAATTTGTTACCAAACCAATTGGTTTATTCAGTTCACAAAATCTGTCTAAATCATTTATTTACAAATCAGAATGTTTCAGTTCTCAATTTCAAATCTTTATCACACAATGCCATTGTATGGCTTTAAAAGTCTTGCAATACAGAATGTGTGTTGTATTAAATGTTTATGATAATTTGATATATTTTTGCTTCCTTTTTTTAAGGCTTGAAAGCTCCAGTTTCCCTTTATTGTAACTCTATAGAAATGAGTGAGCAGAACATTTTTCAGAATTTCACTAGTGATGTTTCAAAGAATAAAGAAAGTCATATGGTTTAGAATAACATGACAGTTAGCAAATAAAGACAGAATTGTCCTTTTTTGAGTGAACTACTCCTCATTACTGCTCTCCACACCCCTCTGGCACAGTTGCTACAACTCACTTTCTCTCGTTTTCCCTTCCTCTCCTCTCCAGTGAGTTGTGGCGTCTTGTGAGTAATGACAAATGTTATTACGCTCCCCTTTAGATTATTTTAGCACACACATCCGAGTAAATCACTATGTTTTCCTAAACCATGGGTCATTTGCCGACCCCATGTTTGAACAGCTGTAATGAACCCTCAGCATTAATAACTTCTCAGGGCTGAGAGAAAGAAACAGAAAAAAAAGAGTGAGACAGAGAGAAAGGATGAGGTGCTAACACTCTGTGTGTGTTTTGGAGAGTGGATTTTTTTTTTTTTTTTCTTTGAATGGAACTGACAGATATTGCTGTTTTTGCACAAATGAAGATATACTGCGCTCACATCCAAGCCTGGTATATCATTTCTCAACCGATAACGTCACTTATTAAAACAATTCTGTTTTAGTTGACCCACACGGATTATGTGGCACAGAAAACGTCTGTAATTCATATATTTTTACACATGCCATGAGATTTGCATCTTTAAATATTTTGGCAAATTTGATAATGCAACTAAGAGGAGTGAAGTTTAATATTAACTCTCAGCTCTGTTTAACATTAACATTCAAAAGGGATATTTCAATAAAAAAAAAAAATTCTGTAATACTGTCATTTCATAATGACTTTCTTTCTCTTGTGGAACACAAAAGGTGGTTTTGAGAAATGTCAGGTTCTCCCCCATTTCTCTGCCTTCACGAAGTGGCCATTTCATGCCCTTCGCTTTCGGTTTTTCTGAGCCCGAAAATTCGGATTTACAACTGCTTTGTCGTTCTTCTGCACTTCAGCTTAAGTGGAACTCTGTTCTCCTTACGGTGAAGTGCAATGGAATATCGTCGCTGCTCTCCACCATGTGCTCACTTCATTGCGAGCGACGACCCTCACAGTAAGTGCGTTAAGTGTTTGGCTTTTTCAGATGCGCGTGAGGCTGTTTTAGGATCGTCTAAATGTAAATTCTGTGACAATCTGCTTCTCAAAACCCTCCGCTCTAGGGTCGCGGTTTTTGAGAAGGAGTCATTCGTTTCCCCCTGTCGCGCTCCCGAGACCGCCGAGGCCTCTCGAGGATCTGCGACCTGGGGTTCGGATGTAGAGTTTGAGGATTTGGAGCATGATCAGACGGGCCTCGCCCTTTCTCTCCCTCCCTCTCCCGAGCACGCACGTGGCATGCCAGTCGAGTTCTCGCATGATTATTTATGCCCCAGCCCGGGAGCACGCGAGACGGTTTCTTTCGGGCTGGAAGACGTTATTTATACTGCAGCTTCCGACTCCGAGGATTTCGGGCCTGCTTTAATCAACGACGTTATCCCGCCTAGCGGGCAGGAAACGCGGCCTACTGCGGCTTACACAGAACTTATGGACATGTTTTCGCGCGCTACGGAGAAGCTCGCTATCGACTGGCCTGACGAGCCCTGCGAGTCACAGTCGTCTAAACTCAACGAGAGATTTCTTAGTGGTCCTAATTCTAGGCCAGAGCAAAGAAAGCTGCCCTTTTTCAGTGATCTGCATCACGAGATTTCCAGATCCTGGAAGCAGCCTTTCTCCACTCGTCTGACAAATGCGGCAGCCGCTGACTTCACCAACCTCGTGGGTTCTGTGGAGCAGGGTTATTCCGCCATTCCAGCGGTCGAGGACACGTTAGCTAATCACCTCGCTCCGTCGTCTGCGTCGTCATGGAAGTCGCGTCCCCTCCTTCCTTCTAAAGCGTGTAGGACTACTTCCTCCCTTATCGGGAAATCCTACATGGCAGCTGGTCAGGCAGCCATGGCCCTACACACTATGGCCATTCTTCAGGCCTACCAGGTGGACGTCCTGAAGGAAATGGAGTGACTCCTGAAGCTGTCAAAGAGCTACGTAAAGCCACCAAGCACACCGCACGTGCTGTCGGCCGTTCTATGGTGGGTGCTGTTGCCGCGGAGCGCCATCTATGGCTTAATCTCACGGAGATCCGCGACAAAGAGAAAGTTTTTCTCCTAGACGCCCCTATTTCACAGTCTGGTCTGTTTGGGGAGGCGGTCAACACGGTAGTTGAGAAATTCCGAGCTCCTAAGTCTCAGTCGGCTGCGTTTAAGCAATTTATGCCTAGGAGGGTTAGGGAATCTTCCAACCCCTCCCCTTCTCAACCCAGAGAACGCCCCTCTCATAGAGCGGAGTTCCCTACTAGGAGGAATGACCCGTTTCGCCCGTTTCCCTGCCAGCGACCTCACAGACGTCTTTAGCTGAAGCGGTCCAACAAACCGGCCGCTCTAAAAAGCCTCTGGTCAGAAAAAGGAGAGCTCCTCTCCATCTACGAGGTTGGGACAGACCGTGCAAGCGTTTCTGCCCGCCTCTAACCAGCTCTCCTTTTCCTACCCTGTCACCTTCGCCACCCAGCATGTTTCACAGTGCAGTCCCTATTTTACCCTTTTCACTCAGTCCGGCGCGGGAGGAAGGAGACACATTTTGCTCTCTCCCCTCACCCCCGACGCGCTTTATACCTGCCGATCGCATCCCCGGAGGCACATTTCGTTTTCCACAGGAGCAGGCAGACCCAGTCACTCTGATCCAGGCAGTGGTACCTCCCATCACGTGTCAGGACGCCAGGTGCTCTCCTCCACGGCCAACCATGTCACCCCACAGGAATCAGTGAGACACCCTGACTCAGGTATGTCCTCTGCACTGCAACACCCCTCTTCCTCTATCACATTTCTATCAAGAATGGGAGCGCCTACCAGGGGTATCGCCTTGGATCCTTCGCACAGTTCGACTCGGCTACACGCTTCAGTTTTGTCGCAACCCACCCCTGCTTCAACGGGGTCTTTCCTACTGTAGTCGACAGCACCGCAGAGGCTTCTGTACTACAGCAGGAGATTTCGTCCCTTCTTCTCAAAGGGGCGATAGAGGAGGTTCCTTCAGGGGAAATCGAACAGGGCTTCTACAGCCGTTATTTCCTAGTCCCGAAGAAGGGCGGTGGCCTGCGACCCATACTAGACCTCCAAACTTCTCCCTTTACAAAGGGAAATTCAAGATGTTGACGCTTAAAGCTATCATATCTCAAATTCGGTTGGGAGATTGGTTTGTGACAGTAAGGCAAGTTTGGCAAGGCAAGTTTATTTATATAGCACATTTCATACACAATGGCAATTCAAAGTGCTTTACATAGAAGAAATTAAAATAATAAAAAGAAATAAGAATAATTAAAACAGTTTAGAAAAATAAAAAATAGGCAGAGAAATCTGAGGAGCAGATGGCGCGCACGCCTGTATAATGTGACGATGCAAAAGCGTCGGGGCGGCGCCCGCGCCATCAGCCAATAAATTGCCATGATTCTATAAGGGCTTCAGACAATCGGCACACCCTGAGGTCCCACTGCGTCTTAAAGCTACGCAGCGTCTCGTTCCCTATTCAGAGAAAATAGGTTACATCAGTAACCAGAGACGTTTCCCAATGTTTTTCAAAATATCTTATTTTGTGTATAAATAATATACACTTTTGTGTGGATTATACCTTCAACATAGTACTAAAACATTTTAAATCAATCAACAGATTTCCCTCCAAAATCAGCACAGAAAATAAAGTATGCAGATTGCATCTAGGCTTACTCATTAATACCATGGAAAGGCTTCAGGAGTGGAGGCTACTTGGCCATTGTGCTCCGATCCAAATGAAACTCCACTCATTCCTTAATTTCCCACAGTAATGATTGGGTATCGTTCTGTATGTGGCCCCACTCATGCTAGTGTCAGGGCCATAGGTATATCCCAAGGTTCTACTTTATTAAGACAACATGTCATTACTTTTGTGCTAAGTTATAATTGAGAACAAAATGGATGCTTCTAAACAAAGAGATAATCACATGGAACAGTGAGTTTGGCCAGCCCTTGCTTCTAAATATAGAAAAAGCATACATTTCTGAGGAACCACCCGAAAGTTTCCTATTTAAGCTCAGCCTTGAGTCCTTACAACTTTGTAACATGCAGTAAATAATTGACACCATCTTATATTTTGATGCTACATTAAAACATTATTATTTTTAAGCGAAGGTCTCAAACTTGAAAATCAAAAGTCAGCATGGATACTAACGTCCTCATACTGTACTTTCATGCCAGTTGGGTGGTTCTTCAATCATCCCTGTTAGAAAAGTGTGATATGAATGTGTCTTGGTTACTGGGTAAACACAAACCAACCGTTGTATATTTCTCTGTGTATATTTGCTAAATAGAGATTGGATACTGAAAGGTGAAAGTATGTCCTAATGATGTCTGAACAGGTCTGGACAGGCTACAACAATATGTGATGTTTGTTGCCTGATGTGATGCCCTTAACATCATCTCTCAATCTTGCTCATTTCATTCTTTCATTGCTTTTTCCCTGTCATCTTACCACTCATCAGCATGAAGAAGCTGTTTCTAAACCGTATTTGTATGTCAGCACCTCACAACTGGTCCACCTTATCTGTAATTAAATCATCCCCTGCTGATACTGTTGGATCTGTTTCAGTGTGACCAAACATCATTTGGACCCACCTAATGATGATATATGTCAGCATCCACTTCTAGCATTTATTCCACCAGTGTGTAGGCACCTACAGGATTTACGCCATTGGAATTTCCACGTCGCCACCCATACCATTCACATCACTCGCCACTTCACGGTCTACCCATTTCCAGCAGTTGCTTTTCTGCAAATTAAAGGAATCTTCTAAGTTCAATACAGATTCAATATATATTTTTTATAAATATCCCTCTTTACAATTAAAAAAGGCATTTACTATGGAAGTACACAGGGTCAGGCAATAATAATGAATATTACAGTTTAAAATACACTACCGTGCAGAAGTTTGGGGTTGGTAAGATTCTCACTAAGGCTGCATTTATTTGAACAAAAACAACAGTAAAACAGTGATATTTTGAAATAGTATTACAATTTAAAATAACTGTTTGCTAACTTAATATATTTTAAATTCCAAGTATTCCTGTAATGGTAAAGCAAAAATTTTAAGCATCTTTACTCCAGTCTTCAGTGTCACATGATCCTTCAGAAATCATTCTAATATGCTGATTTGGTGCACAAGAAACTATTTATTATTATTATTACAGTTGATAATATGTTTGTGGAAACTGTGATACATTTTTTTTAGGATTCTTTGATTAACAGAAAACATACTGACCCCAAACGTTTTGAATGGCAGATATTAATTAAATAAAACCCTTTTTTTTCAAGTTATGACTGCATAATGGCAGTGCAACTGGTAACTTTCACATGATATGTGAAAGGACACCAGAAAAGGGGAGAGAATCCACTCAGAATTATGTAGGTAAAGCATAATCATCAAGTGACGTGACATGACGTGAAGTGTTGCCCATGGTATGGTGTCCCATACTTGGAATTTGTGCTCTGCATTTCACCCATCCAAGTGCACACACACAGCAGAGAGTTTTGAGTGTGAACACACACCCGGAGCATTGAGCATTTTTGCTGCAGTGTCCGGGAAGCGATTGGGGGGTTGGTGGGCACCTCATTTGTGAGTAATGAGAGTGGAAGAGAGCACTGTTCATTCACTCCCCCCACCTATATTTCCTGCCGGTACTGAGACTTGGATCCGCGACCTTCAGGTTACAAGTCCGACTCTCTAACCATTAGGCCACAAATAGAATTCAGAAAGCTCAGATAATAAATATTTTTAGTAAGTGACTCATTTAAGTGCTTTAACAAAAATATGAGCAACACATTTTTGTTTTTAAATTAATAATAATCTAAACATTAAGATTCTTAGTTAAAAGATTATTAGGATATTGGTTATTAACCATCTAGTAATAATCTGCATCATTTGCTAATAAACTGTATTAGATCGAATTGTTAATATACATGTTTAGGTGTGTATGAGAGAGGATCGTCTGTTGTGTCCTTGAATTTCTCTTCTTCATCAGCCAACATACAGCCAAATAAGAAAAAAGCCAGTCTTCAGCTTTTTATCATCAGAGGACCTTGTTCTGAGCAGATCTTTTACCTCTTGTAATAAAGCACATGCTCCTTTATGCTCTTTAAGCCATTTGATGTACTGCATGCCTACTTCTCTCTTCTGGATCTCAGAAACAAGAACTGTAATGGAAAATGACTTGCTGATATCACACCCCATACCATTTCACGAGTTCACACTTACAAATAAGTCAAATAGAATAAATGCGTATTTGGTGTGCTGTCCGAGGAGAGGGCTCCGTATTTGGCCCGAACCCAGAGTACTCCCCCCGTATTCCTGGCTGTGAAAGAACAAGCCAAGAGTGAGGAGTAGGGGTGGTGGAGGGATGCTGAAAACTGTCAAGGAATGTTAGGTGAGTTGACAGAGTGAATATATATGCTTCCTCTCATGCTGATAGGGTAGACATGGTAATTGTTTGATGACGAGTTGATTGATTGATTATTTGAACATGCTCCTCCCGAACTTTGTAAATGAAACATCATTTCACGAGTTCACACTTACAAATAAGTCAGATAGAATAAATGCGTATTTGGCGTGCTGTCCGAGGAGAGGGCTCCGGGCTCGGTATTCGGCCCGAACCCAGAGTACTCCCCCAAAAGCTGCAAATAAATGCAGGACAGCCACCAGAATGATGCTGATGACCCCTCAAAAACTTGCAGAGTGCAAAGCGTAAGGTATCAGACGTAGGAAGGGGTTAGTCACTGGAAGGCTTCTTGTAACATCGGACGGGAGTTGGTTGTCATGACGTTGAATGGGTGTGCCTCTCAGGTGGTAGGCTGGGGATGGTCATACGCGATGTACTTCTGCGGAAGAGAATGGTATAACCGCTGCAGTGGAAGCAAGTTTGATGGAGAACTGCAGGAGCGGAGGAGATGACACTGCTGCGGCAGTGGATCAAACTTGCTTTCGACTTGCTTTCCAACTATCTGATGCAAAAGGATGGAGAATTGAGTACTTGTGGGAACGGAAGAGGAAACACTGCTGCAGCAGTGAAAGCGAGTTGGATGGAGAAACGGAGCCCCTGCGGGAGTGGAGGAGATGACACTGCTGTGGCAGTGGAGCAAGTTTGGACGGAGTAATGGAGCTCCTGCGGGAGCGGAGTAGATGGCACTGCTGCGGCAGTGGACCAAACTTGCTTTTAAATATCCAAAACAATTTTGGACATAGAACTGAGCTCCTGCGGGAGCGGAGTAGATGACACTGCTGCAGCAATGGATCAAACTTGCTTTTCAACTTGCTTTTAAATATCCAAAACAATTTGGACATAGAACTGAGTTCCTGCGGGAGTGGAGTAGATGACACTAGCCGCGTTTCCATTACCCTTCAAATTGCGCAAATTGAAATTGCGAATTGAAAATACGCCCAATGGAAACACGTCAATTTCGCAAAAACTCCCATTTATTGCAAAAAAGATTTTATATATATAAACCTACCAACGTCCGTTGCCATGATTTTTGGAATGACTTATCGCGAGAGGAAAAAATGACGTTTTAGTCGCATAACATCGGTTAATGGAAACGCCATCATTTCGCAATAGTTTTTTATTGATATTTAGAGAAAAAAATCGCAAAAGTCTTGCGCAAATCTTTAATGGAAACGCGGCTACTGCTCCGGCAGTGGAGCAAGTTTGGCCGGAGTAACTAAGTAGATTAGCTGTAGTAAGACTTGGTAAATACTTGGTTTTGACTTGCTTTTAACTGTCCGATGAGCCAGTTGGGTGGAGAATGGGCTCCTGTTGGAGAAAGAGATGATGCTGCTGTGGTTTTGGAACAACTTGCTTTCAAACTTTGATCCGAAAGGTGAGTGGGACAGAGATCTGAGCTCCTGCTGGAGCGGAAAATAGCACTGCTGTGGCAGTAAAGCGAGTTAGGATGGGGAACGTGGCTCCTGCAGGAGTGGTGATCTGTAGGGATGGGTGTATAAGAAGTTGACAAAAAGAATTTAGATGATAAGAGTTCGTTGTGCTTCTTTGATATGGAGGCAATTTGAGCGGATGTAACCCTCGAAGGCCTCCGATGACCAGCGGCCAAGTGCTTGTATCTGCTGCTGAGAGAGGCCTCTTTGGGCAGCTGTGGATGCTGCGCCTATGTGAAATGAATGGCTAGAGAAGTGGTCTGCTGGAATGCCTGAATGGAGCAAAACAGACTTAAGATGTTTTTGAAACCAGAAACATCTGACGGGGCGGTTGGAGTCGTCTGCGAAAAGTGGGTCGGAAGGGGATTTAGTCTGTGAATTTCTGAAAAGCAAGTAGGCTGAGAGAGTTTGGTATGGTTGGATTGGTGATGAGAGATTCAAAATGTATATGAAATGGCCTTTCCTGGTTTGAACTGTCTTACTTTGCTTTATGAAGTAGGAGATGGTTTCGTTGTCTAGCACTGATAGATCTGTGATTGTGGGGTGGACCTTTGGGTTAAAGCTGGAAGTGATGGTGAGTTCTGAGCATTTGAGAAAACCGAAAAAAGCCACTATGAACATTGCGTCCAGTGTGCGGGCAGTGTTGGTGGAGTGGTAGCCTCGGCAGAGGGTGGAGATGCATATAGTAAGTATGTCTAACGTTATTGGTTGTCTGGCATCTGGGTGAGTAGGTTGGGTTTTTTGGATGCCTTTGATGAGCATCAATGTTTGAGAATTTGCTATCTCTGAGGAAGGCGAACCAAAAATGAGTTTGTGGAAGAATTGGATTCCGCTTAGATAACCCTTGATGGAGCAGGCTTTGAGGTTCTTGATGCTGTTGAGATAGGATATGAATGAAGTGATGGCGAGCAGAGAAAAATTGGGAAAAGGCAGGTTGTATGTGAAGTGGAAAGACTTAAAATGCTTCCATGCGGTTAAGTAGGATTGGAGGGTGCTGGGTGAAACGGCTTGAAGAATGGAATTAAGAGAGGCGTCAAGAAGTGGTTTCAATGGGTGGGTTATTTGGATATCAGCTCTGAATAGTGAGGTACTGGGGTTGGGAATGTGTCCACGTCTGGTGCCAGCAACCTGAATTTCTGGAAAGCAAAACGGAGAGAGTCAGCCATTTGATTTTTGGACCCGGGAATATGTTTTGCAGTTATGATGAACTGATCGCAGGCTGCAATCCAGATGAGGCGTCTTACAAGAGGCATTAGTGCGGGGGAATTTGAGCGGCCTTTGTTGATGCAATGCACGGTTGCTTCGTTGTTGCAGTGCACTATGATGCTGTTAGTGGACCATTCGTTATCCCACAGGAAAGCTGCTACCACTAAAGGATACAACTCGAAAAGCGCTGAGGATGTTAGTGACTGCGGTGAGTCTAACAGCTGGGCGGGCCATGTAGACGCGAACCAACGGCCTTGGTAGAATCCCCCGAAACCGATAGAGGGAGCTGCGTCGGTGAACAGTTGGATATCCACAGGGAGAGAAATCAGATTATTATAGAAAAAGGACAGGCCGTTCCATTGTTTAAGGAAGGTTAGACAGAAACTGAGCTCCTGCGGGAGCCGATGGTCACATCACTGCTGCGGCAGTGGAGAACATTAGCTAGAGAAACTGAGCTCCTGCAGGAGCGTGAGGGGACATCACTGCTGCAGCAGTGAAGGCAAGGTTAGCCAGAGAAACTGGACTCCAGTGGGAGCAGAATGGACTGCTTGACAGTGAAGAAGGTTAACCAGAGGAACGCCAGAGACGGAGCTCCTGTGGGAGCGGAGGAGATGACACTGCTGTGGCAATGTGAGAAGTGAGTGGGATCCTGCGGGAACAGTGGGGAAAGGTGGATATGGTGAGCTTGTAGGTTTAGAGGTTTAGAGTTTAGAGGGCAGCCTTGCAGGATTATGCGCATCTAAGTTTAAGTGGCCGAGCAAAGATAGCAGTTCGCGTTTAGGACAGTTTAAAATGTCTGGGAAGGTGGGTGAGACCAGAAATATCCTTTGATTTCTCCTCGTGCAGTGCAACCTGGAAATTAACTGTATCCAAGTTAATGCCCAGAATTCAATGGATGTGGCTAGACCCATGGTTTATCCTGGGTGACTGGAATCCAAAGCTCACCGGAAACCGTGTGGGGCTGAGAGATTGATTGCTAAATTATTTTTATTTATTTTGAATGAATATATGAGAAGCCTAAACGGTTTATAACCTGCGTATATTCACCTCTGACACATTGATTTGATACTGTAGTCGTTGTTTGATCATCAAACAGCAAAGTACAATCTGATTTAGATGATCGTTTGTTCCTTTATCTGTTGCTGGTTCATTTATTAGTGAAGTTCAAAAGAGACTCACTTGTGGTGAAAGACAAAGAGCTTTCATAGAATTTTGCGCCTTGAATTTATCCAATTGTGTTTGAAAATCACTAAGGACTACTAACTTTGCCGTGGAAACACACTACTTGTATGAATTTTTTATTTAAATTCTTCATTCTATGGGTCACATTACCTGCTGATTTTGTTCGTTCTGAATCAGATTTTTACCAATGGTGAAGCTGTGGTTTTAAATTACTTTCAAAATAAAAATACATCTGTGCTATAACATCTGAAGTTTCTAAGCGATTTTTGTAGATAAATTGCAAGACAGCGTTAACGATAGGTTCTTATGATTCTGTGTGCGTGCAATCTGCACGTAATGTGCGAGCTACTGTTTGTACGTGTGAGTTTAAGCCACAAGGAAGCAGCACATTAATGACGGCAAATAATTTGAACAGAAACCATTTAAAATGTGTATTCCCCCGATCAAAATGAATATCCAGATGGCATAACTGTGCTTGTGACTCAACGACTGAAGCAATGCGAAATTTAACCAGGGACATTAAAACAAGAAGGTTTTGAGCTGAGCACTCACAGAGTCGAGCCAGCGGGGGTTGAGAGTGTGAGCTGGCCGGCCGGGACTGAATCTGCGGCGCGGCTTACTGAGGGCCTGCTGCGGCGGCCTGATCCTGGAGGAAGGCCCGTTTCTTCGTGTGAAGAGGGCGGCATTGCCCGAGACACGAGCGTGGTGCTCGGCGGGCCTTATTGTCCATTTCTCTATTGCAGGAATTATTGAATGGTCCAGTTTATTGAAATGCGCGGAGGAAGATCGCGGATGTTTCGCCCGTGGTGGCGAGGACCCGTTTGTTTGGGCCTGACGCCAGCGAGATAACACCAGAGGATTGCGGCAAAGATTCCTGAAGGACGAAAGATTCTTCATTGGACGGGAGACACTCGTTTTGGAAATGTTAAGAAGGTAGGGCGGGGCCAAATGCTGAAAACTGTCAAGGAATGTTAGGTGAGTTGACAGAGTGAATATATATGCTTCCTCTCATGCTGATAGGGTAGACATGGTAATTGTTTGATGACGAGTTGATTGATTGATTATTTGAACATGCTCCTCCCGAACTTTGTTAATGAAACATCATGTAATGCCACTGAAATAGGGATGCTAATTAATGTGTGCAGTGATTTAAAACAATATCGTTGTACAATACTCATCCATGTACCATAATGTCTGTGGGGGAATAAAACATATTGGGTTAGGAGGAAACACAATATGGCAAAGTTTGCCGTATTCATCCATCCTTCCTTGTACCACCTAGCGAGAAAAAAAGGGGGTTCCGGAAAGGTTGTGGTGATAATAACATTGCACATGTTGGGTAAAGAAGCAGAGAGCGTGTAAAGACAGACCTGGTTCCTATGGGAGTACAGGACCAGCTGCGAGCACAGGGTGTGAAGTGTAGGGTTTCCTCTGAACATGGAGACTGCCAGTCTGAGGGCTGTGCTTCACAGGTATGCCACAGACACTGAGGACGTTCATGTTTCAGCCCACACCAGACCACCTGGGATGCTTATCTCCCTGTGGAGTACCATGTTTCACACACACATACACACACACACACACACACACATAGAGTTATACATATTAGGTGAACATGCACAGTTTTCTCTCACACACCCGCGTTAATACACAGGGCCACACACATCAAGTTCATATACACACCACTGACAGCCACACACACCTTGTCTCTGGGCAGAACTCTTACACACAATCACTCTTATACACACAAACTTACTGACACTCTCACCGGGTGTGTCCGTCAAACAGACGAGCCCATAATGAGTATATGTGCTCTAGCCGGTGACCCACGTCTGCTGTGGGCAGGTTTGTGTGCGTTGGATGAATGCAGGGGGTGTCATCCGGCCAGCAGGCTGCTTGACCCCTCATGCCCTCTCTGCTATCTGCAGTCACAGATCAATGCCCCCCAGCTTTCATTCTCCACGTTTCCTCATGCCACCACTCTTAATGCCTCATTCGCTACCACGGGCCAGTTTCTTGTATCGGCAACATGTCATCCTATTAGATGGATGATTCTTTTTTTAATTAAAGATGATTATAAAGATCTTTTTAGAGAAATTCAGTTTACATTGCAAATTTATTGAAAGCACACAAAGCAACTGTATTTTTCTCAACACTGTCTGAGAGAGTTTAAGTTTATTAATTTAGAGGTCCTCAATGATTTTAAAGTATTGAGTAAAATATGGGTTTCTTCAACTATATGGGCAACTTTTTGTAATTTTTCTGAAATGTCAGGAACATTTACAAAAGAATGTAATTTTCATTGTGTTCGATAACAAACTATATGCAATAAAATGATTGCTAATAGTCAGCATTTTATGTATTTTAAAGGGGTCATGAATTGAGAAATCAAATTTTTCATGATCTTTTGACACGTAAGAGAGGTCACTGTACTATACTAGACTAAAAATAACATTACCTTCCAAAGGATCCTAATGCTAGGAAAGTGCTTATTTATTTGCAAATATGTAAATGTCTCAGTGGAGCATTATTTTTTTGTTCCGTATATTTCACTGTGGATTATTTGGTAAATCGGTCACAATTTCGGTGCAGGCTTTGCAAACAGACTTTTACTGTAAGATATGGACCCGGCAGTAATGCCACAACATGTAAGTAACCGTGTTAATTCTAATGCCTGATTGTGATCAATGATTTCTGATATGTAATGGTGCATGTACAGTCAGACGTTCTTTGTCTCAAAATGGTTTATTGCTGTTTATGCATCAGTTCAAAGTTCATTAATCAGTCATTTTCACATTGTTTCTCTTAGTAGCATGAAAATTATCTGTTATTTAAAATGTGATTAAATTATATACAGAAAGCGATCAAAGAAGCCTCTCTTTATAAACGCTGGAGCTGTCAATCACACAGGGGTGCGTTTCCCAAAAGCATCGTTAGCCAACTATGTTCACAAGTTCCGTCGTTATCAGCATAGTTCAACGAGTCAGTGTTTCCCGAAACCATCGTTCCATCGAACATTCGCAAACAGCATCGCAAACTTGTGTGGTTGGAACGACAGCTCTCGACCTGTGGTTAGAAGCATAGGTTCTAGTTTGCATGACATGTGGACTTAATAAATCCTTATCTTGAGCAAAATAAGCAAGCTGGCATTCAGTATAACCCGTGTCTTTTATTTAGAGTACATACAAAAGTCATTTACGTCTTTTAGTTTGTTAAGAGATTTAAAGCACCGTTTTTGAAGAGTGCGCATGCGTAAGAATGAGCCTATGATTAAATCTCGAAATAAAGCAAAATAACTGAGAAAAATGAGAAATAGTCCTCAGATGCCATGTTCATAATTTATAGCAAAACATCTAGCATTAATTCGATCTCAAACAGATTCATTAAATAAAGTTATTACTCCACCACCTGTGTGACATCATTAACCAACGTGGTTGAACAACCAATTTGCGACAATACGGTTTGGGAAACAGTCGTGACTGGCTAGTTGATTTCTTCAAGAATGCATCGTAAGCTACTATGGTAGTGAACCAGCGAGTTAGGCCATTGTACGGGAAACGCACCCCAGCACGAGTTTATCAGTGACTGAGTTCCTGTTTATAATTCCCGTTATAATCAATGACGCTGTCTACATCGTGTTCGCACTGTTAGTTCTAATGAAAGCATTTGAGAGAGGGGAGAAATCTACGAGATCATTGCATTCATGTATTTCATCGGCTACAATACTCATCACTGCAACCTTTCATGCAACCGGGGTAGGTCTAAATATAATGCTATAATCAACATTTTTCACAATTAGTTCATCTCCACAGCTGTAATACTAAAGCGTAGTAAACAATTTCAAAGGGGGTTCCACATGTAACAATTATTTCATAAGCAAAGATGTTACACATTAAAATATTAAATAAAAAATTTAAGGGATATTAATATATTTTCTTCAGATGTGACACCTCATTACTTATAACAATTGACAAATCAAAACAATTGACAAATCTTTGATAGATTTGATGTGATCTTCATGTAATGAAAATGTTTAAATCTGCTCAACCCCAGGAGATAGTGAAATTATCTTTTCAGCATCAGGACAACTTGCAGGTTGGGAGGTAAAACTTT
Source organism: Rutilus rutilus (assembly GCF_951802725.1). NCBI lineage: Eukaryota > Metazoa > Chordata > Actinopteri > Cypriniformes > Leuciscidae > Rutilus > Rutilus rutilus. The sequence goes on along the minus strand of NC_140210.1, from coordinate 30,987,506 downwards.
TAACCTAAGCTATTTCCACCTCTGCCCTGCTATCACGCAGAGGTGAGTGGGGTACATGACATCCCCAGAAGCCAGCAATTATCTCTTTTGTCTTGTTGTCATACAGAGAGTTCATATTTCTTGCTCTCTCACCTCTTCTATGAACACTGTCTCATCATTAAGCTCTGCCACTGAGGTGTCATCACTGAACTTCGTGATACGGTTGCTCACGTTCCTGGAAAAAGTTGTAAGTCTACAGCTTGATCAGTAGATGGCTAAGGACAGAGCCTTGGGGGGTGCCGGTACTCAAGATGATGGCTTGGGAGGTCTGGTCATTGATCCTGACTGCCTGAGGTCTGTTAGTCAGGAAGTCTAGGATCCAGTTGCAAAGTGTGGTGCACAGTCCAAATGTCTTTGTTTCGTCAGTTAATATCAGTGTTAGTGTTGAATGCTGAACTAAAATCAATGAACAGTATTCTTACATAAGTGTTTTGATGTTATAGATGGTAGAGGGCCAAGTGTATGATAAATGATATGGTATCCTATCCACAGTACAATAGTTTTGCCCATAAGCGAACTGGATAAGGGGTCCAATGTGGGTGGGATGGAGGACTTGATGTGGGTTATGACCTGCTGCTTGAGGCACTTCTCTATGGCAGGGGTGAATGCAATGGGGCAACAGTTATTCAGGCATGTCACCGCTGATTTTTCTCTTTGGAGCATGGAGACAACTTTTTGTGTCAGAAATGTATATATTGCGAGGATATCAGTCAGCCACATCACGCACTTGACTGACTGACTGCTATAGATGAATAGATAGATGAATAGATATAGATGAATGACAGTTTGTCAGGTAACTATCATGTTGAAATAAACATGAATAAACAGAAGCATAAAGCCAATGCCTGTTTTTGAGCTCACATTAAATTATTAAATATTTAAGTTTTATAAGCTCAAAGCAATATGCCCCATATCCTGAATAAAGACAGACAGAGTTACCGTTATGTATTTTAATGTTCCCCTTTATGAGAATTCCTCTATCCATGAGTCAAAGGCAAATTCAGAACATGAAGGCTAGCAGGACTGCCCACACACATTGACTAAAACTGCTCAAATAGAGCCAAACCACAAGAATTCAAAATTAGGCATTTAAAAGTCCAAATATTCAAAATAATATTAGAATATAATTAGGGTCACACTGTTTAAGGAATAGAGATATTCAAGATTAGAACCTTAAGAATATTTTAAACTTTAATTCATGTATACACAAGGAATTTATACACATGGCAGTGCAGGTATTTGCAATAAGATGTATATGTATGCTTTATATAAACATTCTCATTCTTATTATCTAATCTCAATACAGACTGAACTGGCCTACCTCAGACAAATATATTTATTTGGAAATTGTACTTTTATAATTGCTATTATACTTATGAACTGTGTAATCTAATTTATTACATTTTCTTTAGTTGTAAAGATTGACCGGAGTTCTCCTTTAAGGGCGTGACACACCAAGCCAAAGTCAAATAACTAGTGATGACGAAAACCGACTGTGTTGTTGCCTCAAGTCGGCTGCGTATGGGCCAAAAATCTGCGCTTGAACACATCGTAAAGACTACAGGCGACTGCCAACTCGCATGTGCGTTCTGCGCCTGCATCTAAGGAAATAACTGTTGTATATCAGCAGGTATCAATAGAAAACAAAAAAATCAATCGGTGCACTCCTAGCATAATCAGTATTTTATTGCATTACTTCTGTAACATTAACGTTCCGAAAAGTTTGATTAGAAAATATTAGTTATGAAAATATTTGTGTATTGGAATGCTCAGGTAAGATGCTGTAAAATTAGAACAGAATTTGAACTTCTGTCTATGTCGTCTTGACTTCTTTGCTCGATTTCATTACTTTCACTTTTTATTAAAACTCGTTCGCTAAGCTGAACAGCCAATCTGAGTGATTTCTCTCACCAATGGCCCTGACACTGATTCAACTGAATCAGGTGAACTGCCACTGATGTGACCCAGAATAGAACCCAAATGTGGAAAACACAGCAAAAACTAGCCCAGCAGACGTTCACAGACGGTCCGACGGACGATTTGATGTGTCAAGGCCCTTATAAAGCAAAATTTATGACATTTATAACTCGAGAGCTGGATCAGTCTGATTTGTGAACAAATCATTCAGATTGGTTTTGTGAACCAAATTAAGTTGAATCACCATTTATTGTAATTGAATGGAAAGGAGAAACTGATATATTCTTCAAACTTTCGTATTCTGTGTTCCAAGAAAGAAAGCTAGTTCTAAGGGTTTGAGAGGACATGAATAAATAATGACAGAAAATGTTCCTTTAATAGGTGTTCAATTCATGCCCATTTCTAAAAAATAATATTTATTGATTTCATACTCAAGTGGTCTCCTTTCTTTGGCCATACATTATAATGTTTTGACATACTTTGACTTTGGCCAAGTCAAAGAGGTTCAACATCCAGCTCAACATAATGTATGGCATACTTTGGACTTCATACCAGGCATCTTAAGATTTTCTATGAAGTGGTAAACTGCATGATGTAACATTTAGCTCTCACCATGTCCATCCGTGGCCATTACTCATCGGCAGCCAGCTGTCAAAGTCCACTGCAGTAGTATTAGGAATGCCTCATAAATTATGACTGCTTCATAAATACAGGGTAGCAAATCATTGTGTGGTGACTTCAGTTTACCACAGTCTCCCTCATCCATTCATACTGCTCACCGTGGCTCAATTGTCCTCTTTGAGTCACAGCCCAAGACTAGTGTTGCTCTTGAGTAGTATCCAACTGGAAAAACATAGTTGATATCTGCTGTACTGTATACAGGTCAGAATCATTAGCTTATGTGATGCAGTGGTCTTTTTAAAATGTTTAAGGCATAATGCACGATGCATTATTTTTGCATTGTATGATTAATGTTCACTTAAATTTTCAGCACTTTTTTTTTTTTTTTTTTTAGCCAGTTTGTCTTTTGATGAAAAATACCGGTAACACTTTATTTCGATGGTCCACTTTAGACATTCTACTAACTATAAGACACTTTGCAGCTACATGTCAACTAACTGTCATTCGAGTATTAGTAGACTGTCTGCTTAATACCTGCTAAAACTTTATTTTGATGCTCCTCCAACAGACATTCTACTGACTACTACAAGTCTTATTTTATTCAACTTATTTTACTAACCCGAACCCAAACATCTAACCATAACCTAACAGTCTACTGACAGTCTACTACAGCCTACTAATACTCTAATGAGAGTTAGTTGACATGTAGTTGAAAAGTTACATATAGTAGTAGAATGTCTAAAGTGGACTATCAAAATAAAGTGTAACCAAAATACCTTTTAATTTAGTCAATATTTTGTCATGACAAATTTTTAATTATTCTAATTTGTCAACAAACAAATACCATTAGTTGATGAGAAAATGTGAAACATAACCAAATATTTAACTATGTATCAATAAAATCAACGTTGAATAACATCGAAATACAATATTAAAACATCATTGTTGTGAAAACTTGTGCTCCTGAAATAATAAAATTAAACTAATGTTTTTAATCAAACTGATGCACAATTTTTGTCCTATCTTTGTTATTATTGACAAACAAACAAACAGGAAAAAAAGCTCTTTTGGCAGTAATTCTATTGACAAGATTAACACTATTTGTCTGACTCTGGACTTGAACCATAAATGTATTGTTGTTAAAGTTTCAAAGTTTGCCATAATGTAACACAATAGTGTCACAATTTAAGCGGAAGCTTTGCAAGACAGGAAGTGCCTCATAGTAAAATACCAGAGAACAAATTTCTTGTATTCTCACCACATTATTTTGCATACCTCGGATGAACGCTGATAGAAACTGAACCAATAAACATAACCAAATGCCCTGCTATTGTGTGGATCATTGACAATCCTTAACCACATACAGTTATTAAGTATGAGTGATGACTTAATGGTTCTTCTTTTAAAAATGATACTGTAATTTCATCATTAAAAATCAATCTTGGGCCACATTTTGTGGGACCTCAGGGCTAAAGTGAACTGACACCTGCTAATGTTTAAAATGCCACTAAAAACACATGCCAGTGACACTGATTCTGTAAAAGAAAGATGGTATCTTTGGTTGGCAACCTGCAGTAGAATTAATTAGATAAGATTAATTATGTTACTAACCATATCTGAACTTAGATTTTCATCTTATGATAAACTTTTTATTACACTTCCCATTTTCTATGTCTGATGGTGACTAACTTTCCATTCCAGATCTAACAATAAAACAGGATAACTTTTACTTCCTTTTATTTAAGATGTAGCCACCAGATGAACTTTCGATATGATCTAACCTTCTAACAAACTTTTGACTCAATGTAACCTTGGTCGAATGGAACTTTGAAAAAGGACTCAATGTCCTGTTTATTTTGACTGTATTGTGAAATGATTGACTGAAATATTAACCCCTTACAATGTTTTGGATATTTTGCTGATGTAACTAACAAAGGGTAATGAAAGGGGGGGCTTGCTTTAAACTATTTAACCAATCATATTGATAGCGCATGACATGTTAGTCATGATGATTCTATTTTGATGTGTCTGGCTTTACCCTATAAAGCCTATTATATTCTTATGTTAGGCTGAGCATCTCTGAGTATTGCTCGAGAACTCCCGGCCGTTTTGAATAAACCATCTGAGGGACATTTACTGAAGTCTGTCTCGTTTATCATTTATGCTGCGCAGCAAGAGAACTAGTTAGTAAGGGAAAACAAGTTAGACTAGGAGATATTGAGTGGGGACGTCGATTTGTAGACGAGACCCAGATAGACTAAACGTCGACAGTAGACGTTAGGGGACGTCGATTTGTAGACGAGACCCAGATAGTCAGATTCAGGAAAAAATCCACCACAAACCCCAATAAAGAAGGATGTGCATACGACTAAAATACAGGAGAAAGTATGTTGGAGAGCCACATGCTGGGCTGACCCTTTGGGTCACTGGCAGCATATAATTGGAGCAGGATAATAACTGATAGCCCGGCCGTAACAATCTGGGCTAATGTCTGTGAGTGAAAGAGGCTGAAAAGAATAAGAGAGCAGCATGAGAGTGAGTAAAAGTGAAGGAAAAGAAGGGAGGGAGGTAGAGAGAGAGCAAGCCATGGAGAGCTTCCTTATGTTTTGTGTCATCTGTGTTGCAAATTAGAAGCGGAAAAAAAGCTAAGCGAGTGGAACAGATGGACCACACTGGTGGGGGCTAATACGGACGGTCCTTGGGTCAGATATTTACTCCTAATTAGCCCAAGGAATGTGATGCACAAGAGCGGAACAGATACGTTGCCATTATGACTGGAATTTCCTTCCTCTGTGGCATGCGGTGCTTTAACCTGATTAGGTATGGCACTTATCTGAGAGATCAAAGAGCTCCAGGAACTGGTGACGTTGTGGCAGGGTTGCGGCGCTTGGAATGCTGCGCCCTGTTCTTTACAGTATTTGACACATTTCATTCAGGTTCCTTTAAAAGTTCAGTGTGGAAATTAACAGTAAAATAATTTCACAATTTACATAAATTCTTTACATGGATAGACTATAAATAAAATCAAATAAACTATTTTAATAATGCATAAAACTGGATCTACATTTCATGCAGGGACAGGGAAAAAATAGTTGTCAATAATTAGTCTTATTTTTCCAGTAAAAATATCCAAACAAGATACATTTACTTGAGAATTGTATAAGAAAAATATCTTGAATTGTGTTTTTCTTTTTCAATTTTATTTGTATGTATTTTTTTTTTTTTTTTGTGTTAAGCATAAACCTCATTAAATTTGATCAGATTCATATTTATATCATCAGTGTCCCTGGCATGTGTTTTTAGTGCCATTTTAAACAATAGCAGGTGTCAGTTCACTTTAGCCCTCGAGGTCCCACAAAATGTGGCCCAAGATTGATTCTTAATGATGAAATTATAGTATAATTTTTTTTAAAGAAGAGCCATTAAGTCATCACTCATACTTAATACAAAATTCTATAACAAACATGATAAATGTAACAATTAAAAACTGTGACTGTGCTGTGACATCACGGGGTTGGTTGGCTCCGTTGGCCAGCGAAGTAGGGTTAGCATTTCTGTACCTTAAACACACACAAAATTAAGGAAGATGGACTTGAAAGGACTGTTGAGTTATGTCAAGTTGCAAAAAGTTACACAAACACACATATCATACCGAGTCATATATGAGGGCAGCAATGATATTGGTGCTTTTGCTAAGCATATAGCCCAGTCTACAGGACCTAGTTGAACCCATGTAGAAGCCCAGGGGGCGGTGGCTATGCCGGTGCCTTTCCCACAGCAGGGGCAGGGTGGAGATGACTGGTGAGATATTAGAGGACATTAAATTGGGGCAGTGCCAGCACCATCACAGTTTCGATAACTTAATTCAAAATTATGCATGGGGTAACAGCTGAGCCAGTGCTCTAATGAGTAGTATATTACACAAACGAGCTGGCCCATGTAGCCGGGCGGCAGTGGGGACAGCGATGCTCGTGTTATGTCAATCACGTAGCCATCTAGGTATATCATAATAAACATGACGAGCTGAGAGGGGCAGCATTGAGGGGTCAGAGCAGGAGTGTACACTACCAATAATCACATTAAGCCATATCGTGATTTATGTTTTCTGGCCCTAAATGTAAGACCTATTATAATGATAATTAAGGCTTTTGTTATTTACCTTAACTGACTTTTTAATTACCTTAAATTTGACAAACCTGACTTTTTATTTGCACACGTACTCCTAAATGCATTTTACAGTTTGGACTTTGGACAGAACTACCTTTAGTCGCAAAAGTGAAATGCTCACACTGTCGAGTGGAAGTCCATTTACTAAATAATGTTAATTAGATTGAATGCTTCATTTCCACTTTAATATCCTATACAGCTTAGCTTCACACTGACAATACTGATTATAAAAGGATTTTGTTTTGTTTTGTTTTATCCAGCAAATAATATTCTGTACTTATAGTAGAGCAGGGAGACAAAATCCCTGCTTTAGCTTTGAGGCCTTGATTTATGTGCTCATTCTGGGTGGTTTGTCAGACTCAGAAGGATAAACACGAAATGAACATAACTAAAGCTGCTTAGCTGCTTACTAATTAAAGTTGAGCCCTGCATTGGCAAAGGGTAAATTGGTCATTAGGATGTTTAATCAAAACACACACACACACACACACACACACACACACACACACACACACACAAATGTTTTAAGATAGTAGTTATTTATATATATATATATATATATATATATATATTTTTTTTTTTTTTTCAGTGTGCCAGTAGGAAAAGATGGTTTACATTTTCAGAAATTAATTTAGGCATAACAACCAGCTCTGCTTCCAGTCAAGGCATACAAAGTCACAAACAATTGTCTTTGAGAACTAATCAATTTTCCAGAGTATATACTTTCAATCATGGAAAATGAGACATCGCTGTCTTGAAAACCTACAAGACAAGAGCAAGACTTAATCAACAGTGATTTGACTAAATACACAAACCAAATCGTGGAGAGGGATTCTTCTTCATAAAAATATTCATATGGCCTGGGTTAACTTGAGGTAAACAATCTTTGAAGGAATGATTGAGCACCAAAGCTGACTTAAAAAACTGCAGGACGGGAGCCGGACATAAAACAGCCAGCAGTGATTCGACTGATGACACAAACAATATTAATAACTCATCAACACACATATGATAGTACTCACAGGCAGTAAAAATGTGTAACACATTTGATTTCATGGCTATTGTTAGCATGGCCTTTGGGCATTCAAAGTTCAGTTGTTTTTGACTTATCTAGCTGTCTCCTTTCTCTGGCCACACATATTTCAGACTGGAAATGATGTCAGGTTCCAGCATTAGTGCCATATGCAGCAAGCTATCTTTGAGTCCAAGACCCACCTCACATTGAGAAACTTGTGCAACATCTGCGTACCTCCTGTGAACCTCAGCCTGTGAGTTTGTTTTCTGCAGGTGGACTCCCATTGAGACCAAAGAACTGCTTTGGACTTCCATCCCTAATGAATGAACTTACAGTCAGCGTTCAGCTGTATTACCGGCTGCCAGGTACACATGCTGGATTTAGTTTAACTGTTTGAATAACAAGGTCATGTGGAGATCCTGTCCTGACATGTTTTGAAGTGATGCATTAGAGTAAAACCTTAGTAAAAGCATGCTCTTACAGACAGATACCACTCGTCCTCGCTTATCCCATATCATCCATTCTTGTAAAAGAATCAGTATTTAAGAACACTGTAAAAAGTGAACAGTTGGATCAACTTAAAAAAATTACTTCAATTGGTAACACCTAAAGAAATTAAGTTTTCTCAACTTAAATGATCACGTTTTATCGTGAAAAACTTGATAATTTAAGTTGAGAAAACTTCATTTCTTTAGGTGTTACCAATTGAAGTAATTTTTTTAAGTTGATCCAACTGTTCACTATTTACAGTGAATATTTAAGCTCAGCATACAACTAATTTCAATCTACATCTCAAGAAGCATTTTGTACAATTAAGTCTATTTATAGATAATATCAAACAAAGTGGCATTTGCGAACAAATGATGGTAGACCTTTTCTAACTTCACTTTTCTTTAAGATTTTTGCCCTCGACCAGCAAATTGTTCCCATGGCCATTTTTAGGGTTTGTATGTATGAAGTCAGTTCACCTCAAGTTCACTCAGGAGTCCTAGCAGAGAAACATCACATTAACTATAGACATTCAAGTACTTTACTTAATTTTGAATAGTATATTCTACTGTTTTATAATGTCAAGACAAGAAATCCTCATTACACATTTTTCTTACAGAATGCAATATATTTAATATAAGATAATCAACAGATCTACGAGGAACTGATTGAATAATATGATAATCAATCTGATTATTATATTTATTACTTTTTGGATATGTCAAGCCAAAAATGGCAGCTCTGGTGACAGTTGCGCTGCATATGCACTGAAATTTTGTTCAGAATACATGTAATTCTCATATAAAGGAATGTGTGAATCAGATTTAGTTTAGGGTACATTTAAACTAAATGTTCAGATTCTGAAACTGAATTGGATTCATTTGGATTGAACGTACATTACAGTTAAAAAATAAAACAAAAATATGCACTGTAAATATGGAAAAGATGAGGCAATTTGGGTTTCTGGTGGAACCTTCCAGAGAACCTTTTGAGGATATGCCACCAAATACAGGGACTGTTCCTGGAAAACTGAAACATATGGTCCCACTAACTGGATTCTACATCAGCCATTTGTCCCTAGAGGCCCTTGTGATTAAACATACGCAACAATGATCCATTTTAATACAATAGACCTGGTTCAGTCCCCTTAAGTTTAATAATATTAATAATTTAACTGAGTTCTTAAAATGTATGACAACTAGCCCTGGTCTCCTATACAGGTACATGACATTAAGACTGTATCCAGAAAGTTCAGGGTAAGAAAAGCATACAGACAACACAAAACGAGCATCTCTTCCCTTCAAACTTCCAGATCCATTTATCCTTTTCTTGATCTTTTGGTCTTTTCTTTGGCCTCTCTGGAGATTGTTTTCTAATGTTGCTTTTATGGGTGTTTTTGTGGAAGCATTAATTGTAAACAGGATGTGTTTTGTGTGGTCTTTAAGAAAAAATGTTTCATATTCCTGCTTGGACATTCTTCAAGACAACCTCTTGAAACTTACAAATTACTTGTGCTGAAGTGCTGAACAAACCACATGTGACAAATATATAAATGGTCACTCGGGTTTGTCTGGTAAAGATGTGCGAGCTGCTGCAAGATCACACAAGTAGATTCAGCTACAGCTAATGCAATCTTCAATCGCAATGCACCATTAGCAAGCAAAACAGCAGCTACGAAGCATTTGATTTACGTTTCCCCAATAACCCACCTGCAAATAAAATCTCTCTTTCGTAGTTTTGCTTGAGTAGGAGACTCAAAGAGCGTTGCATATAAGCAGAAGCAAGCGAAACAATGTGAACAATGATTTATACAGGCACTGCAGAGAGTGTCTGTCAAATGAAGCCCTCAGGAAGCTTTCATAGAGAGGGGGGATAAAAGAGAGGCAGCAGGCCAGAGGTTTGAATGCTCACAGTTCTTGACCTTTTGGCATTAGAAGCCTTGTAAGTTCAAACCTCAGCTATTACCAAACTGAGCTCATCTTAAGTGGCTATACAGATGTAGACGTGAGCCCCAACAACAGGTTCCTACACAGTAATACCTTTGCAAGACTGGACTGTCAAACACCATTAAAATATCTGTGCAAACTTTTTTTCACAGAAATTTCTTCATTAATTGTTCGGTATAATATATAGTATGGTGCAAATATAGCTTAGGCATGTTAGATTTTTCACACACATACACATACACATACACACACACACACACACACACACACACACACACACACACACACACACACACGTTTTAAGATAGTTATTTATATATATATTTTCAGTGTGCCAGTAGGAAAAGATGGTTTACATTTTCATAAATTAATTTAGCCTGTAATTGTAAAAATCTTGTGTAAAAACACAATCCCCGAGTTTTTTACACGAAGAGAAAGGAAGAAACTGAAACAGACTAAATCCATAAGAACTGCAGCAACATCTCCAAGACACTTGGAGAAATCAAAGTTTTTTTGTGTGTCAAAAAATGCTGCAAGTGTTGAAAACAAAAAAGTCATACATTTATTGTATTTGTCATTAACCTCTATTAACTAAATCAAATCGAAATGTATTATGACCACCCTTGTTAAAACAGCTTTTGTCCTGAATACATTTGCGCACAATGATTATAAGGTAGTTTTGCAGATTTCTTATTTTCTTCTTGGTAAAGAATCTAATGTGCTTTTACACAATCAATAAATCTATCAATCTATGGCTTCCTCCAATTTTAGGACCAGGTCTACGGCTGTAAACATTTTCGAATGACAACTTAAATTTGATGTATATTTCATACAACACTACAATCTTTCATTTATTATGGCACCAAACATTTAATAGCGGTGTATGTTGCTAATGTCCACTAGGCAGGGTACATGGAGGATAGAGATCTGCACGGTCTTTAAACTGAAGCCTGAACCCGGCCAGTACCTGAGATCATATAACCCGACCCAACCAGTTACATTTTGAGCCCGAACCCGAAGTCCGTGTCTTTTTTTTCTTTAGTTACAAAGCCGAACCCAAAGCTATTTATGAAACATTAAGCCGAACCCGACCCAAAGCCCGACAGCTTTTTTTTTTTTTTTTCTGTAATGGGGGTATATATTCTAGGAAGAATCGACAAAAAGGATGAAGGAATCACAAAAGGTACTGGAAAAAAGTTTTTAACTGTGGATATGGATGGAGTATATACTCTCCAGAAATAAACCACTATAACTAATTTTTATTTATTTTTTCTAAAAGAATGCAACAAGGACTAGTGGAGAATGTGGGCTGAGTATGTCATACTCTGTCAAAGAGCTCATCATCTGGAAAGCATTGCATTATGTACAAACATCTGATAAACAATGCAGATCAAATAGCAGATGGGCAAATGGTCTTAAAACTGCAGATGGATGTCTGGGCATTGTACGTATCATAAAGGTGCTTCAGAGAGGTAGTATTAGATGCTTTAAAGTCTATGGAAAAAGGCTCTGTGGGCCAAAAAAAATAAATGTTTTTGATACCTTTATAAGGATATGATTATAATGTGAATGCTTTTATTATGCAAAACATTTCTTGAGACAAACCACATGGTTTCAGTATTTACATTCAAACAGGTTTTCACTGAAATCTCAGTCTTAACGTAAAAAAGACATTGACAAGTTTAAAATGGCATAAAGGTGATTATTGTACATTCTTTGGCAATTTTGCCTATTTTTTTCTCTCTATCAAAGAATATTTACTTCAGTGTTTCTAGTTTATAACTTCCACAAAATCATTACATTTCTCTAACAGCTTTTAATATGTATTAATTTAAAATAATGTGGAAAACATATGTTGGAATCTAGCCACCGAACAACAAAACATATAAGACCACATCTTTCGCACCCTTGTAAAAATCACTTATACAGTATGCTCACATATGCCAAGTACAAAAAAAAAAAAAAGCTCAGAAAAAACAGGTTGCCAGTTTGGTGCACAACAGAATAGTATTTCCCCCTTAGGCTATGAGCCTCCACAGATGTTTCATTCAGCCTTTGCAGCATTTGGCCACTCTAAAAGTGCTTCAGCCACTGCATTCCCTCCCATTGTACTGTGAAGAAGAGCGAGAGCGAGGGAATGACAGGGACAGGCTGTTTACCACCACCCCCTTCTTTCTCCCTGTGTTAGCTCGAGGGAGGCAAAGAGGTGGGGGTTGGGGGACATTGGGGCGGCAACACAATTGCGAAGGGTCCAGCTTGGAGCTCCGGGCGGCACAGAGGGTCATAGAATGGAGCTCCACGTCTGGGCCTCCCGAATCCTGAATCCGCTGGGTGGGTGGTCTCCACTCTCCACACCCATTCTCTCTCTCTCTAATTCACCCGCTCGCTCTCTCGTTCTTCTGCTATCCCAACACCTCCAAGAGAAACGATTAGATCATCCACTCTGGCCAGCACTTGAGCTCTGATGTGGCAGTCAGTGGCACAGACTGGATTCATTCAGAGCTAGATTAGAGAGCCTCATGGGCGAGCTGCGTGGCCAGACCCACAGAGGGAGCCGCTGCCTCTGCTGCTGTGCAGTTCTGCTGGTGGGCTCTTTTCACTTACACTACTAACTGGGTGGCAGTTAGCAGTAATCCTGTCACTGATTAGCTCTGGCATGAGGAAATAAACAGTAATAAATGAATATACAACCTTCCTCCATCAACACGCCATGCACGTTTTCAAACATTTACAGACCTGTTCTCCTTTTTTCCTGGTCCCCACACGTCAAGATCACACACACATTTCATTTAGTCCCCACAATACAGACAAAACCTGACCTAAACACACAAATTTATGAAGGTTCTTGAAACAAATTGGACATTTGTAGATATATCAGAAGGAAGAGGCTTTTGAATTATATTCCAATTCACATTTACATTTTTAATGTTTTTGAAAGAAGACTTATGCTCACCTAAGCTGCATTTATTTGATGAAAATACAGTACACACTGCAATATTGTGAAATATTTTCCAATTTACTGTTTTCTTTTTTAATATATTTTAAAATGTAATATATTCCTGTGATGGAGAAATCATCCTATTATGTTGATGTATGGTGTTCAAGTAACATTTCTTTTCATCATTAATGTTGAAAACAGTTGTACTGCTTAATATTTTTAGTGGAAACTTAAAATAAAAATTTCAGGATCCTTGCTGGAAAGGTTTTTTTTTTTTTATTATTTTTTTTTTATACTTATATATATATATAAGTAAAAAAAAAAAAAAAAAACCTTTCCATATATATATATATATATATAAAATAAATTTCTAACTTTTGAACAGTCGTGTACACACACTTACAATAATTCACATTTTCAGCATTTTATTAGCCTTATTAGACTTTTTAGTCTACATTCTTTCTAACAAAACAGTATAAATTAGCTCAAATGTTTGTTATTTATATATTTGATTTGTTGGATACTATAGAGATGATCCTATTGTAGGTCAATGCAATAGGAAGACTGTTTATTAAGTAATGTCTGTGTTCCTGAAGAGTATTCCTGTAACAAACTTCTAATGCTTTATCATACCTACAGTGACACCTTGTGTCTATATCTGGTTTTACATGAAAAGGTCCCAGTTGGTTTTATTACCATTATGTCCTTGAGTGCAACCAATAATAAACCAGTAATAAATATATTTATATAATTATGTAATAATTAATTTATTACTTAAAGCTCACTTGAAGTACTTCGATACCACAGCAAAAACTACAAGCCTATCTGATAAAGTTCAAACATTATTAAAGACAAGTGACCAGTCAGTGATAAAATAAGAACAAATACACAAATTACAAGCAGAGATGAATACTAGAAAAGACCGTTACAAAGTCTAACAGTAGTATTCAGGTACATAAATTAATAATTAGGCCTAAAGGTAAAATAACACAATTTGTTCACTGTAGAAAATAGGTTCATATTTGTTAAAGCTTTATTTAGTTGTTTTATTAACATTAATGACATGGACAACAGCCGGAATATTAGGCTGCTGTGATTGTCACTTTAAGACCGAATGCACAAACCGAATAAACTGACAAACATCTGGTTTCTTTCTCAACTGTTCACTTATAACATAACCGAGAGAACTTGCCGAGGTGGGTATTTTGACATCATTTTGTGTGCATCTGTTTCAAGGGCAAGGAAACGCGAAAGAGGAATCAATTCGGCATTCGAGCACTGTCTGAAACACGTCTCTCTCTCTCTCTGTCTCTCTGTCTGTCTCTCTCTGTCTCTCTCTCTCTCTCTCTACTTGCATGACGTATTTCCTCTATTTGGCCCAAGTCTTCAAGTAGTCGTAAAGACTGCAAGTGTGTGTAGAACTTTTGATTATTCGATGGGACACACTTACAGTCTTGCAAAAAATGCAAGTGTTTACAGAGCTTTTATTATTAGGGGTTCAAGCATGAAATGCTGAAACCCTATTGTAATTGTAAGGATTCGTAAAACGCATCGTGCAGTCCAAACCGTAAGGCCTAGAGACGTGAAACCTGGCCAGATGGTAGGCCTCAATTTGGGGACAACCTATCAGAGTATGACCCCGAATGGCCCATAGGTGGCGCTACAGCAACCAAAAGTTCAAAATTGCTCATAACTCTTAGACCGTTTGTCCCAGGATCAAGTGTCTTATATCGCTGGAATCCTTGGCTCAAGGCGGACAAAATGGCTATCTCCGATTTTGATTTAGGCAGGGAAAATTTTCTGCTATGTCGAATTTTGTCCAAAACCTACTTTTGCGAACTAGTCCCTGGTTTTTCGCCCGATCGGAACCAGACCAGTCTAGGACAATTCTCTGGACTCTCTAGATCAATAATTATCGAAAAAAAGTTGAACTTTTGCGTTTGGGTGGCTGTAACAGGGTCATTTAGAAAAGGGGCGTGGCAAAATACACTAAAAAGCCTATAAATCCCAAATGAAAACTCAGAACTTCACCAAAATTGGTGAGCATATGTGACATAACATCATTAACAAGAATGCAACATTTTATGGAGATCGGACCAAAGGTGGCGCTATAACAGTTAAAAGGCTTTAAAACCATATATTTCATATGGTAAATTGCCTGTATTGGCTGTAAATGGACTTTTCCATCTATTATTTCAGTGGTTAAAAGCTTTCTAAATAAAACTTAATGTCTTAAATGCTTATGTGCTTAAAGGCCTTAAATGCTTGAACCCCGATAAATGCTGCTTGCAGCTTTAATATTTTATTATATTTTCAATACGTTTGCATTTTAAAATAAACTTCTACATGTCTGTTCGGTAGTCACTATTTAGCCTAACTAACAGAAGACAAATTTAAAATTGTGGTGCTTCTAATTAAGTGATAAAACAGTTGCAAATGTTGTACAAAATAGGCCTACACATACCACACTGCATGCATTTTTAAGACATGGGACAGTCTTGTGCACTAACTCACAACACCTCCGCGCTGTCTCCTCCCTCCAGACTTTAAAACTAATCTCAAAACTCATTTATTTACACTACGCTCTGTTAACTGATCGTATACTTTAAATTTCAGACTCATGCATGCCTTACTTTGGTTTCCTTTTGTATGTAATATGATCACTGTCTGTCCTGCCTATTCATGTTGTTATATCCTGATTGTCAATATGTAAAGTGTCCTTGAGTTCTTGAAAGGCGCTATATTAATAAAACATATTATTATTATTATTCATTCATTAATTTAGTAAAATACTGGTTATTTCTATTGCAAAAGATTCCCAACAAAATAAAAAGTATTGAAGTGAATCATAAGTGCTGTTACCCCATAGAATTGTATTATGGAAATTACTACTGTTACATTTAGAAAGAGAAATATCTATGATGAAATTACTTCTGAGAGGAATTACAGATGCACTCGCTTAACCAGTGCACCACATGTTCCTATACAGCTATTTCCCTTTTTTGCTTTACTGCAAACAATAGATCATAACATCAAAGCTTGCAAAGCACATACCTATATGTTTTAATTAGATGCATAATGCAAATGTAGAAAATGGGGCTTTCTAAAAGTGCACAAGTTCCTTATGTGTCTGTTTTAGGCAACTGTTTGCTGCATCCTGTGCTGGTCACAGAAGTGGAAGTTACGCGGTTTCAGACTGATCACTTGCTGTCCTGAGGAAGGAACACTCACTTGACTAGATTCTACCTTCTCTGAAAATGTGCTCCGCATCACTTCAGCTCCTCATTGGTATGTTTAAAGATGTGTATTTTTTTTTTTATTTTGTGTAATTTACTTGTGTAAATTTGAGCGAAGAGCTCATTGAAATCAAGTAAAGGAAGATAATTAATTAAGATTACATTTAGTAATCTAATTGACAGTGTATTTTCTATTTCCTATTTCTTGTTGGGTAAAGGGTAGCAAATGCTTTCTATTGTTCATTCAGCTACTACTGCATATGAAGTTGTAATTTATAGATTCCATAATGTGTAAATGAAATAGTTCTGTTCCTCATGACCTGACCTGACCTTTCTCTGGTACAATGCAGGTGCCTTACTTGTTCTTGCTGTTAAAAATGAGGCCACAACCATTATAACCAGCACAGAAACCAACACTGCTCCAGTTTCAATGTCTATCGACGACACCACCATATTAAATGAAACCTCAGTGGACATTCTGAACAACTTAACCACTTCATTCCCTCCGAACTCCACCGTCATACTGTCCAGCACTACGGATGTGAATATGTCAGATTACAAATCAGGTAGCTTTTTCAGTTTGCTTGATTTTATTTTATTCATGTGTCTACACACCTAATGTAGCAACATGGTTGGTAGGACACCTGTAATGCTGCTTGTTTCATTGATACATAAATGAGAACCTCTAACTAAAATAAGGTCACATATGGGTATCTTTTTTCCCTTCTTTTTGGCCAATAGATTTGACTACTCCTCATCCTTCAGAAGATCCACAGACCAGTGTCAACACAGATGATCCTCGAGATAATATTCCACAATCCAGCACAAAAGAGATTAAAACCACAACCAGCAAAACCACCAGTAAGAGAGAAAATACTGTGAAATTCAAGCAATGATAACAGGTTTTATTTTGCACAAACGAGCAATGCGAGAATTCTGTTTTAATATCCAACTGTAACCTGAGTCTGAGTCATTCTTACACAGGAAGGACGCGTGTGGTTTAGCAATATAAAACTGTCATCACTAGTAAAAAAAAAAAAAAAAGATTTATATCACCTACCTAAAACAAGCAATATACTGTAGGAACAAAAGTCTGCTGAATAACAGTTAATTATTCCTTTGTTTACCACCAAAATTATAGCATAAACTTGCTATTCAGCTATTCACCTTATTTTTATTATTACAGCAACTCAAACAAAAGAACCGGTCAAACCCAATGGAGCAAGTGAGTGATTTTTTTTCAATTTATTGTCAGTGTTTGTTTATTCATGTTTCATTTCAGTTTTGTTTATTTTTAATTGGCATAAAAAATTATAGTTGTTCTTGATTATTCTTACTGTTTTTTTTTTGTTTTTGAACAGTTTACATAATTATCCTGATTATTGTTGTTGTATGCATATCTGGGGTGGTAGTTTATTGTTGCCTTCAAAAGAAGTCCAGGGTAAGAGATTTTTTATTTATTTTTATTTTATTAATTCGAGGAAACCAATAATAGCATTTAATAGTATTAATTTATGGTTCCTTGTGCATTTGATATACTATAATTATTACACTGGATACACGAACTGCATACTAATCATGTTTGTCTAATGCAGAAGTACTCTGTGGACTTGCATCCCAAACAGGAAGATGCTCAGATCCCACTCAGCACAGTGGATGTAGAAGTGTTTGACACCACATCAGTCAAAGGTACCAGATATTCCTAACACTCTATCACAGGGGTTTCTCTAACTACACTGACCGTGTGCTTTAACTGTTACCCAAAGATATGCAAACATTTACTGCTGTCGAGTCCACTGAGCCATTAAAGAACCCTGACCCTGTGAAGGAAGCAGAAAAGCCTGAGGGAGGGAAAGGTATGAAACAAACAACTGATTTCTGTCAAATACTGTCTGGTAATCACTTCATCTTGAGAGATGCATTATAGCTTAAATTAATTTCACCACAAACGTATGTAGTGGTATCATACATTATGATTTTACAAGGAAAAACAAGGAAATCAGTATTGAAACAACTGTGTGTGTGTGTGTGTGTGTGTGTGTGTGTGTGTGTGTGTGTGTGTGTGTGTGTGTGAGAGAGAGAGAGAGGAGAAAGCTGCCATGTTTCTGAACCAAAGTACACTGCAAAAGTGAATCGTTGTTAAATTAATAAATCAAATTATATAAATACTGTCATTCTAAAGTTTGGGGTCAGTAATTAAAAAAAATTAAGAAAGTAATACTTTTATTCAGTAAGGATGAATAAAATTTTCAAATAAATGTTCTATTCATCATGAAAAATATAAATATCATGGTTTCCACACAAATATTAAGCAGCACAACTGTTTTCAACATTGATAATAATAAGAAATGTTTTTTGAGCCCCAAATTATTAGAATGATTTCTGAAGGATCACGTGTCTTCTTACCGACACCAACTGTACTGAAAGTTCCTAAACTATCTGAACTACTGTACTAAACTCCAAAATGCACGCCTAATATGCTACAGCAAAAAAATGGTTTTGTCCATAATCCCCGAAGTTCCTTTAGTAAAACCGGTGACTAGAAACCTGAAGAAGAACAATAATTTGTTCAACCAGTTGCAATAACAGAGAGCTCCACTGGATGGACTTCTAAGACAAGAGTAAATATCTGCCATACCCTCTTCTCAGGAAAGATTTTACACCAATGACAAAACAGTGGTGGAAAAACAAGTGGCATTGTCAATTTTAGGGCCATAGATCCGGCTTCTTAAACGTACTCCCTTCATGTAAAATCCATGAATGTCAAAATGATTAAACCCTTGAAATATCCAAGAACCTTCAACTTCAGCGGTTGCGCTGCTTTGTAATAATCTCTGTGCATAATTCTGACATACAATAAGCAAAACAAAATTGAAAGAGCAAAGAGATGTGAGAGCCCCAGCTCTGAACAAAACTTATTTATGTTGAATGATATTCTAGTCTCTACCAGCAACCATTATCTGAAGTGAGCCTGCTTGGACATGTTTTCAATGCCTGGCAGTTAGGAAATTACCACTTTTGACCAGAGGCAACCAACTGGTCTTTGTGTCTGATCCATACCATCTGGAAGACCCATAACAGAAATAAAGATGACTTTGGCTGTCTGGGTTTGCTCATAGGAATATAAGGAATAATGCTCAGAGATGTGGGGTGGGCTCGTAGTGCTTTTTATTAATCTACTGTCATGTTCATTCAGTTAATCAAAAAAGGTAATGAAAAGTAATACAGGTGGTTAAAATGTAATTCCTAAAAGAGCTCTTTACCCAACAATCTATTGAAAATTGAAGAGTAAAGGTGGACTGCAGTTTACTGGAAATAATGACAGCTGTGTTACACCCTAACAACTTTTGCAACAGGAAATTACATTATTTGACTAGCAGTCTAGCAGTTTAAGGAACCTCACAAGTTCCCCTAATAACGGCATTGTCATTTTTTCAGCAGCAGAAATACACAAGATTATTCCTAGAATGTATAGGGGTTCAAAGTGACCCAACATGGTATGCTTTTTGAAAATATATTTTATTAAAAACATTTATTTATTTGATATCCATGAATAAAAAAAAAAACTGCTCTGTGAATTTATATTAGTAAATTTAAAACAAACGCAGGCTCCTTGTTTCTTCTCCATTCAATGAAAGTCCATATCCCTTTCAAACTGATTAATTTGAGGCCAATTACAATATCACATGTACTCGCGTTTATGGATTAGGCTGTGAACACCTTGTAAAATGTTAGACAAAATGACAAAGTAAAAGTAACAAGCACGACTAACAAAAGGCGATAGTGGGGTTGTTTGCCTACAGCAAGCAATTGGAATTGCTTAACAGCACAGCAATACTTCCTATAGTCTCAGTTTCTCTTCAAGCTCCCTGTAATTAAACCAAAATCCACTGCCTGTCATTGACAAGCTCCACAGGCTCCACTTTAGGAACTAATGGGTCTCAATCCATTTCCTGGCTTTAGCGGCTTTATTAACTAAAACCACATCCAAGTCTAAATCAACCACACAGTGGGAGAGA
Source organism: Rutilus rutilus (assembly GCF_951802725.1). Classification (NCBI taxonomy): domain Eukaryota; kingdom Metazoa; phylum Chordata; class Actinopteri; order Cypriniformes; family Leuciscidae; genus Rutilus; species Rutilus rutilus. Next base: position 30,967,119 of record NC_140210.1, on the reverse strand, counting down.
GTGAGAAACAATGAGAGAAGGATAGAAAATGTAACAGAAGTGTGCATTGAAATGACATAGTTCATAATGGTTTTACGATGGCCCTTCATCTAGTAAATGCTGACTTTCCAGTCATAAGGCTCTGTTTCTACCACCTGCTCATTTCTCACACTCCTAATTTTCAAGATTTACTGCACTGAAAATGATAGGAACACAAAAGGTTTGAGACCGCTAAGGCCAGACACCCAGGTGTTTTGTGTGCAGTTGTGTTTTTAGAGTAGTAAGAAGCAAGTATCCAATAGTACCCCTTAAGGTAACACTTTATAATAACTGCACGCTATTAATCATTAGTTAAGCATTACTAAACAGTTAATTCATCATGCATAAAGCATTAATAGACATTAATAAGCAATTTATAAATACGGCTATAAATGCTTTATTCTTGATTTATAAGCATATCTATAATGTGTTTAATAATTGTATTTTCATACTTTATTAATGATCAATTTATCATTTCTAAATGAAGTATAGCATTATTTACAAACCAGTTACATTATTTACCATTATTTACAAACTAGGTGTTGTCATTGATTACGAAGATCACTTAGAAAGTGTAAGTAAATGTAGTAGATTCAGGTAGTTATAAAGCATTTAGTAGTGGTCAGTTAACTATTTTTGTGAGCTCATCTAAAGTGAGGACTAGTTATGCCTTGTAAAGCATTTATAAAGGAGATTTAAAGGCTCATTGATCTTTTAAACAGAAAAGGGAAACAAACACACACAGTGATACAGAACATATACATATTTAACAGCCTTTAAATCTCCTTTATAAATGCTTTACAAGGCATAACTAGTCCTCACTTTAGATGAGCTCACAAAAATAGTTAACAGACCACTACTAAATGCTTTATAACTACCTGAATTAACCCTGAATTACAGTAGAAATACATGTTAATCAAGCATTTATTAACACACTAAGTAACTATTACTATATGTCTGAATAATAATAAACAGTTTATTCATCATTTACTTACACTTTCTAAGTGATCTTATGAACCACTGACAACTCCTAAATTACCGGTTTGTAAATAAGGCTATACTTCATTTAGAAATGATAAATTGATCATTAATAAAGTATGAAAATACAATTATTAAACACATTATAGATATGCTTATAAATCAAGAACAAAGCATTTATAGTTATATTTATAAACTGCTACTAATGTCTATTAATGCTTTATAAATGACAAATTAACTGTTTACTAATAATTAACAAATGATTAATAGCGTGCAGTTATTATAAAGTGTTACCCAACTTGGATATGTTTTAGTGTTTTAGTTCTTATCACACTTGAAAGGTATCAGACTAAATGTGTTTGATGATCAGAGGCCCCCATAGTATACTGTGAATTTGGTTTTCATTTAGTTGGTGTGAACAGACATTTTGTGAATATTAAGTTTGCTCTTTATCTGAACTGATCTTCAGGCACTAGTAAGTGACTATGACTTTTTTTTACAATTATGAATTAAAGGTCCCGATATACAACATTTTTGTTCTATGCTTAGGAGTAAAATGAAGTTCAAAATATTGTTTCAGAAGTATACTGTTAGCGAACATCCTGACGCCATCCATGCTGCTGAGAGCGGCGTTTAGATGAATATGTAAATATGTGCTGTGTGCTTTCCTCTCGATAATAATATAAACACAACAAAAATGACAAGAGAGAAGACAGTTTCGCTGTCATTTAGAAATACAACTTCAATGTTTGAAATTCTATGTTCATGATTTTACTTGCATCTGACCTCGACAAACTGATTTCCACATCAAAGAAGGTGGAGCATCAGAGCTTATATCTATTACGTACATAATCGCCGCAGACAAATGGTAGTTGGAAGGTCTTTAACCACCTGTGCAAACTTTACCAGAAAGTTAGCTTTGGAAAGCGGTTTCGAACTCCCGAAAAGAACCCGATTTTGTTCGAAATGACGTCCCACCAGTTTGTTCTTTGATTTTGCTTGAAGTTTATAGGGGCCTTAATTTGTGACCCAGTGAAAAAATAAGTGTTTTGTTTGATGTAAAAATGATGTACTTTAAACTTGATTGTGTGACACATCATTATTTTAGAAATAATTGAGAACCATTATAAGAATCATTGCCAAAAACAAATTCAAATACATTTTCCCTACAGAATCAGCTGATGTTAAACAAGAAAACCAACAGAATTTGTCCAGCACTCAGGCCACAGTGATCCCAAAGGACAAAACAGAGGAGATGACTGTAGTGGATATATCTGATGTAGAACCTATGGTCTCCACCAAGACTTCAATGGAATCCTTAGATGATGCTCTCAATGAAAACAACAGCAACAATACAAGAGTTAAAGGTTAGTGGAAATGTGAGAACTTTCTAATGTCAGTTACACTGTCCATGTTTTGTGGCCTGAGAGATGATCTGTAAACCATAAGATTAAAGGGATAGTTCACCGAAAAATCATGTCATTCCAAACCCATAAGACTTTCGTTTGTCTTCGGCACAAATGAAGATCTTTTTGATGAAATCTGAGAGCTTTCTGTCCCTCCATAGACAGCTACGCAACAACTACGTTGACGCATCAAAAAGTTCATAAAACTAATCCATATGAATCGAGTGGTTTAGTCAAAATTTTCGGAAGAGATACGATCAATTTATATGATGAACAGATTGAATTTAGGCTTCTTTTTTTTTACATTTAAACATCAGCGAACATACACAGATGCTCAACTGAACCTGCTTGACACGCAAGAACAAACCTCTTGCAGAAGCTCAAATGTGACCCTGGATCACAAAACCAGTCACAAGTCGCACGGGTATATTTGTGGCAATAGCCAACAATACATTGTATGGGGCAGAATTATCGATTTTTCTTTTATGCTAAAAATCATTAGGATATTAAGTAAAGATCATGTTCCATGAAGATTTTTAGTAAATTTCCTACCATAAATATATAAAACATTTATTTTTGTGAGTGAATGCAGCACTATCGCAAACATAAATGGACAACTTTAAAGGCGATTTTCTCAATGTTTCGATTTTTCTGCACCTTCAGATTCCAGATCTTGGCCAAATAATGTCCTTTCCTAACAAACCATACATCAATGGGAAGCTTATTTATTCAGCTTTCATAGTATGTATACATCTCAATAAAAAATACAAAAATTGACCAATGTGACATTTTGTGTTTTGTAGTCCAGGTTCACAAATGTGCTGCGTAACACAAGAATGCACCTCATTGGTTCTCGCACGTCAAGTGAACATGCTTGAGCTTCCGTTTACCACATGAATGTTAATGTTAATGAATGTTTATATATATAAAAAAATATATATTAAAAAAAAAACATTCAATGCTCATCATAGCGTCAAAGTGTCAGTTGCGTAGCTGATAATGGAAGGACAGAAAGCTCTCAGATTTCATCAAAAAGATTTTCATTTGTGTTCCGAAGATAAAAGAAAGTCTTACGGGTTTGGAACGACATGAAGGTGAGTAATTAATGACAGATTTTTCATTTTTGGGTGAACAATCCATTTTACAGAGAACCAAATAGGCTATACTATAAAACATAGTAGTGAGATTATTATTGAGATTATTGAATTGTTTGGATATTCTAATATCTCTCTCTATTACCACTCCCTCTTTTTGTTTCAGTCAATGGCAAAGTGCATAAATTCACTGACATCTCTCTTAAATGTTCTACTTTAAAATAAATCAGCACATTCACAACATTTTATAAGGATAAATGTTTTCCAGTAGACCACAGACACATACAGTGTTGTGCTCCATTGGAGATGTAAAATAAATACTTCTGGTATATTAAAACACTGGATTTTTAAAGCAAGTTCCTGAAAAAAAGAAGAAGAAAAAAACAGAATATAGAGATGGTTATTCTTACTAAAAAGCACTTATAGGGCATAAATCACCCATTTATATCATGATTTATATTGGTCATTCCAATCAAGATGCTTTTTCTATTCACACATAAATGCAGTAAGAGCATTCCATCTCTCATTACATCATATCCACTGAGCTCAATCACAGACGCCACTCCAGGTCTCATGTCATCAGACACTTGTGAGAGAAACCAAAGTTTTAATTCCCCCTGTCAGGGAGGTTTTTTTTGCACACCTGTGCCCCAGCAGCATTATTTCTGTTTGCAGCTTCCAGCAAAATGTGTTTCTCTGTTAACAGCTGATGAGAGACACTCATCAGCATTTCAGTACAAGATAGCCAATGGTATGGACAATAGAATGCTGATGGTTTTATTATTGCAGTCATTCCACACTTTACAGTGTCCTTTCAGAAACACTAAATACTAAGACATTCTGAAAAATTTCAGCTTCAATTTTCAAAAGTCTGAGACCAATAGTGAAAATGCTGCTATTTTTATTCTAGTCTTTTCTGTCAGTGTCAGCTGCAAAGATGAAGTTGAGGATTGCCATCTCCGTAGTGAACGCGCCTATAGCCTAGAGAGAAATGCACATCTTGGATTACATAATCAGAGTAGCCTATTTCTTTTCATTTTGAATTGTTTCGTTTAAAGACATTTAAAGCTTTCTTTAGATAGGCTATATTTCTCATGTCTGAGTTTCGGTTAATTTATGATGAGATGCACTCGTGTGGCGCCTCCGTCATCATTTGCATTATTTGTTATATTTATATATAATATATATATATATATATATATATATATATATATATATTTATTAAATCCAGGCAATTGGTTGATGAAAAATTTATTAAAATTAAGATACAATTTATACAAAACGATTTATAAACAATTTATAAATTCCCTTTAAAGAAAGGTTTTCTACAAAACAAGACTTAGGCTGAATCCCAATTCTCTGTCTTACCCCTTCCCCTTACCCCTTCCCCTTAGTTTTGCACGTTCACGTGAGAGTAAGGGCTATCCCAATTCTCATTTTGATCAAGGGGTAGGGCTAAGGGGAAGGGGTAGATACCCCTTAAAACCAAGAATTTTCGCGAGCTTACTTGAAACCAAGGGGTACCCAGAATGCACTGCGCAACCGGCAACAAAGGCGGGCATACCATCAAGAAAGTCTCATTTTCGGCTTAAATGATTGAAAAATTATGACAGTCGTGTTTTGTACTCTACACAGTCATGTACATATATATTTGCAACCATGTTGTTAACTGAAACGTTTTTAAAAATCGCTGGTCTGCTACGCTAGGCTATGCTAACGATACATTGCTGGTTTGCACAATCAGTCCCGCATTTCTCTGACTAATGTCCGGGATTCGGCTTTTGTTTTCTACAGTCGCCATTCATTATGTGTAACGTTTCATTATTTGACACTGACACGTATGTGCCAGCTTTGCAGGTCATGTATTCAGCTTCAAACGGATCCCGACTGATACGAAAACACAGGAATTTAAGCAATGCTAAAACGCACATAAACCGATCACTTGTTTAGCGTTCATGTACGTTAAACACTACATTCAGATTCACCGATTTGAATGAATTCAGTCCGGTTGAAACAACACTCTCTGTGCATAATGAATAGCGACGGCAGAAAGGAAAAGCCGAATCCCGGACATTTTGGGTGATCCCGAAATCCAGGCGACATGTCCAGGAAAAAGATACGTGCTTTACATATTGTAACGTGTTGTGTTAGGAGGGAAACAAAATAAGGATAGCTCGCAGCTGAAGTATTAGGCCAGACAGACTCACGGAGGCGATTATTCACTCGCAATTTATTGACAAATCAAACTCCTGCAAGTGCAACTGTCTGCCACACGCTCCACCTTGACTTCCACAGCGTCACTCAATAAAACAAAGCAAGAATAATGAGCATCAACACAGAAATGACCCACATACATGGGGTTGTTCGAGTCGCACGGCACAATACCATTACAGCCCGTTCAACAGAGAGCGCACAGCTCTTAAAGGGGCCATACTTATTTCCACTCGTTACAATATACTGTCCTGTATCACACAGGGACGCCGGAGTATTATGTATGATGACGTAACCAAGTGGCGTCTCATTTCATAGGGGTATGTTTTCAACCCTAGCGCTTACCACTCGGTTTCGAGGGACAAGGGCTAGGGGTAAGACGAAGGGGTAGGGGTAGGGGTAGGGGAAGGGGTAAGACAGAGAATTGGGATTCAGCCTTAATGAAGAAAATTAAGTTTAATCATGTCTGACCCATTAACAAAATCATGTCTGACCCACTCTATGTCTCCCGATGCATCCTATCATGGTGTTCACTTTTCATAATCAACATAGATGGAAAAAATAACATTATAATATTTGAACAAATATGAAACTAAATGCTCTTATTTAATGGCTACAACAAATATAGTAGGCCTACATACTCTCTATTTGTACAAATTGCTGCACATTCAAGTTAATTCTCGAACTAATTTTCAAATTATTGAAAACAATAAACATACCACTTAAAAAAAAAATATATACAGTTGTACTGAAGTTTTTTCTAAGTAAGTTACAAGAAACACTCTTTCTGCGTAGAGGGTCCGTTTATGTTGGAAACAGGTCCCATTCATAAAATCCTTCAGTTTTCGCGTGTTGTTTGTACGGTCGACAATGGTACACGTTGAGCCACAAGGAGCCATTGCTTAATCTGTCAACATTACTACTTGTCAGTAATCAGTTTCACCCGTTTGTACCGCGACGCGAGTATCCCTTGTGTGCTAGCTTCATTAAGCGTTAGGCTAAACCCGGAACTGAGATACCGTCAACAGGAAGTATCGAGTGTCATGGCGACGCCCAATAAGACTCGCAGGAAAGTTGTGAATTATTACAGATTTTAATACAGTTTGGTTTAAATATATATAGAAGCATTTTCATATAATGATAAAATCTATAACATAAATTATTAATTTAATAACTTTTAATTATAATTGTATTATATTAATATATATATTAATATTATATTAATGCTTATATAATTTTATTTAAAATGTAACTATATTATAATATACTATGTATATTATATTATAATGTTCACTGCTGTTCAAACATCTGGGGTTGGTAAGTTTTCTCTCTTAAGGGTCTCTCTTAAAGACATACAGACATACCACCCAAAGGAATTTGGTAAGCAGCTATGGCTGCCACATAGACCATGAAAGTTGACTGGGATAACCCTGCAGTGAATCACTTGCAGGAACTCCAGCACTGTACCACAAGGGCAGTTAACTGGGTCCAGTGAACAGATCCGGAAAAAAAGTTTGCTTTTGGGACAGACGTCCTGCTTCTCAACTGGCCAGTCGATATTTAATCTGGCAACAGTGCGAGTCACAACCTCCACCAGCTCTGCATTGGCTGGAGAGCAAGTCCTCAACCTCTCCTGCCTCGATGCTTTCAATTTCCAACTACTCAGAAATAGATAATTGAAGCACTGGTGCCTCACCCAGTGCGGAAGGAACCGCAAAGAGTGCTTCCGAACACTGAGAAAAGGCACTGGATCTAGATCCCCATGATTTAGATTGCCTCGGCAGCAGTGGGACCCACACCCTGGGGAACGCAAGCCTGAGCACCCGCCACAAAGAGCACCAGGCGGGAGCAGAGCGTCCGTAGTGGAAGATGCTCACAATGTACACAGCCAGTGCCCTTGAGCGCTGACTTGTGCATGCTCCGTTCCCAAACAAGCAACACAAAGATCGTGTGTATCCCCACCCGTGATGTAGCGTGGGCAGGGATGAACACACACACATATGACTTTCTGACTCTCAAGATACATATGTGTGTGTGTTGTCTGTCTACCATATATATACATAGGTATATATATATATATATATATATATATATATATATATATATATATATATATAGCTGGTAGACAGACAACACCAATTTCACATATAGCGCTTACTGAAGACACAGAAGCTAGCATTGCACTGTTTGGGCATGATTTATAGTTTCCTGGTTCATGACGTCACCCGTCACCCGCTCGTCACACCATTGAATGATTTCACACGTGCTTCACAACGCTATCATGCAGAGTGTTCCCACAGCGTCAATCAACGCAGCGTGAGTTCTCTTGAAAAAGAACAGTAATATTAAAATAATATTTATTATTTAAATAAATATTTCTGTGGAAACTGTGATCATTTTTTTCAGGATTCTTTGATGAATAGAAAGTTCAAAAGAACAGCATTTAAATGAAATAGAAAACTTTTGTAACATAACTGTCTTTACTGTCAGTTATGATCAACTTAATGCATCCTTACTGAATAAATGTATTAATTTAACCTTTCAAAAAAAGGTAGTGTACACACATACACACACAGAGAAATACAAAGTTAAAAAGTGGACATATTTAAACATAAAAAAAGAGGCTATACACGGATGACCTATAATTAGCAGAAAATAAGGAAAAGTCCACTCATTCAAAAAACAGCAACAGCGAAAGAATCAAAGGGAGGAAACAGAGAGAAAACCTCTCATTCATTCCAGCTGGTTTGGAACTGATGGGCAGGTTGGAGACATGAACTTGAAAGAGGTCATGTTCTCCCACCCCCACAGATAACAGCTAATGACCATGACTGCTCATAAAGCAGTATAATTAGCCAGAGCCCCAAGGACTATATAGGGTATTATTTTCCAGTAAGAGGGTATGCTTTTATATGCTCTCCGGTCATTGTTGGAGGCTCTGTTTCCACATTTTGGGAGCTGATAGAGCTCTTGTAAATGCTTCAGCTGTACCTGTGCACTTTTTTTCACTTTACGGTGCTTTGTCTACTCAACAGAAAGAAAGAAAAACTTGGTGGCTGACAGTGCTTTGTATGATCTAACAGCACATTATGCACTACTTTAAATTTAAATTGCTACAGATTGACAGCAGATGGTTAGTAACAGTCCATGACATTGATGGAATCTGGATTAAAAAAAAAAATACAGAAAAAGATCTGAAATGTCAAAAACCGTTTTAGGAGTGGTCTGTAAAATACTGTCTAATGACAAAGAAACCAAGTCAGTGCTAGATTTACAATAACAATCTAACACTCGCCTGGGCCTGAACAGTATTAGACACTGTGCTTTGGTGTAGAACTAATGTGTGTTTGTGTATGTACGCATGCAGTTATTGACCACCAGCATTTTGATGTGGTTATCACATCACCTGGCCAGGTGTAACTTGGGATGAGTGGGAGTGAGAAAAACTCAGAGCTGTACCAGGTGGTGCCTTCTGGTTTGAGTTGAACCCTGCAATCTTTCTTGTAATCTTTTACTCAGTAATTGCAACATGAACGGAAAAATGTTGTTTCACCATATCTGAAAGTGTTTGTGAGGAAATTGTGCTGAGAAGCATTTAAAGGTCATTAGTGAAGTTTGGTTTTCTTTTGTTGGTGTTTAGCGCCAGTTATTTGCTATTTCCATGGTTACATTGATATGTTATGGTTTGGATTAACCACACGTTTGGCTCATTGGGATGTCGGTGTTTGTATGTACACAAACACTGATGACTGTATTGTAGGCAAGTGAAAAATCCATATTTGGACAGTCATAATAGGCAATGTTGCAAAGTGGACATGAATGTAGCAACTCCAGAGTGTTTTTATAGACTTCCTCTTTGCACTTTAGACCAAGTCAAGTAAAGTCAAGCACCCAACAATCTGTAATCATTTACTCACCCTTGTGTCATCTCAATTTTCTTTCTTTCTTGGTTTTTGCACACACACACACACACACACACACACACACACACACACAATATGAACAGCAAAGAAGATATTTGAACAAATGTTCTGCTTTTCTTTTTTTTTCATACAATGAAAGTCAATGGGGTCAGTTTCAAGCTCCAGAAAGGAAAGTAATCCAAACAGTTTCAGTGGTTTAATCCACATCTTCTCTTTGTTTGATGAATAGCGCTAAATTTAAGTGATCACTCACTCTCAAATCAAATCATTGATCAAACCATATATACAAAGCCCAAATCAAATATGGTGACCCGCCATCAACAACATCAAACCCAATTGGTGCTTACGTCATGATGTCAAGTCATATGACACGCAAGAACCAATGAGGTTTCAGGTTTGATGTTATTTTTCAAAGATCATCACTTGTTCTTCAGAAGAAATAAAAGTTCCATGATTTTGAAACAACATGAGTGAATAATTACAGCAGTTTCATTTTTGGGTGAATTATTATTGTAAAGGTGTGCAAAACCTTTTTTCTGTACACACTGATGACAATGACAGGTGAAATAACCATTAAAGGGTTGAACATTCAAGACCATTAAGCAATTACACTTGAGAAGATAAGACTGGAGAATTTGGGGTTAGATTGTTGGGAGTGTGTGTTCGTATATTTAGATACTTCATCCCCTCTCATATTTCTAAAGCTTCTCCAATTCTCCCTCCGTGAGAAGTCATGAAAGGGTTTTTTTTTATGTTGAGACCACACCCATGTAGGTCTATCCCACCACACTAACCCAACAACCCTACATTTTATTCATATGGGGAATCCATCGATATCCACTGATATCCATCAATGTCCCTGTTGATCTTCCTGTAAATCTTCACACCTTCCTTGATTGCAGCTATTTTTGTAGAACGGGATAAAAGAAATGCAATAGGCCCCCGAGTCAAGCCAATGACTTCTATTCTGCCACAGTTGGGAGGCAGAAAACTTGAAGCTCATTCTCGTCTACCAGTTCAAAGACCATGCAACCTTTAATTTTTTTGATCAAGTATAACAATAATTCCTGTCATTCTTTTTCACTTAAAGGGACAGTTCACCCAAAAATGAAAATTCTGTCATCATTTACTCACCCTCAATTTTTTTCAAACCTGTATGAATTTCTTCTGCTGAACACAAAAGAAGATATTTTGAAGAATGTCGGTAACCAAACAGCTGATGGGCCCCATAGTATGAAAAAAATATATATATATATACTATGGAAGTACAAAAAAATACTAAAATACTATACTATGGAAGTCAATGGGATCCCGTCATTGGTTTGGTTACTGACATTCTTCAAAATATCTTCTTTTGTGTTTAGCAGAATAAATAAACCCATACAGGTTTGGAACAACTTGAGGGTGAGAAAAAGTATTTTAATTTTTGGGTGAACTATCCCTTTAATAATCTATTTATTGGCAATGTCAAAGGCTAACAAAAATTGTAAACTTAAAAAAAGCAGAACGTTTTCAATTACAGGATGCTTTCTGCATTGTTGTCATACAGTGACTGTCAGACTCAAAAGTTCATCTATATTTTGTCCTTCTCCAGCTGTCCTTTCGCTTGAGCTTTTTTTATCCATCCTGTGCTACTCATCATACATTTAATGATGGCTACTTTCAGTGAGGATAAATTTGCTTGGGTGACTTTACAAGCAGTGAAGTAATTTAAGTGGGGTGATAATTAGTTCATGGCAAACATACATGTATATCTTAAACTTCCTGTGAGTTTCTTGGAACTTTTTCCAATTACTTTATGGGTTTTCTTTCATTCTTGGAGTTTATTTGATTTATTTATATAGTAGTAGTTTTGTTGATATACAGCTAGTTCTGTGAAAACGAACAACCTGAAACTAGCAGGCAACCAACTTATACAGCTATTTGTTTTTGGCATTTCTAGTGTGTATTCAGCAAAGTCAATTTCCTTTCTGGGAAGTATAGACTCTCTTATTGTGGGTTCACATCAGTGAAGACACTGTTGGTTAAGGTTTACAAAAGGTAGAAAAAAATATCTTTTCTAACACAAACAAGGATGAAATTCTTTAACACAAGCAATTAAACACCAACCAGCTGTTCTGAACAACCGACACAAGTTTGACCACCACTGATGTCTGGTCACGTTTGTCTAGACAAACAGAAGTGCCCAGAAGGGAACATTTCACTGCATTTGAGTTCCATATGTTAAATCTCAGTATTTCTAAAGTAAAATGCTCAGTTTTATTATTGTATATAATTATTAGGCATACACTGCAGTAATAAATCATTACAATTCAAGTCTAATTTGTTTGTTGAAACAAGAAGCCTTAGAGAGAAGACATTATTGTATTTATTTGTCCATTTAACAACAATATTTATAATTAAATCATTAGTTTTCTCTTTAATGATTTAAATGCATTATATCAGCATCATAGTGCATGACAGTTAGTCATTCAAGTCTTATTATAACAGGTACAAACTGAAAGCCAATAAAATAAAACATTGATATTTTTTATTTTCTTTAGACAATATACAATATCACTCAATATGACAAAACACCTATTATTAAATACTACAACATTTGCTGGTGGTGGTAATACCGTAAATGAGTCCTAAGATTTTTATCAAGGTAAAATCTACATAAAGTTCCCAATGAAAGTATTATTTAGTGTAACACATGCTGAAGTTTAGCGAACAGTTTGTCGATTCATTAAATGATAAGCTATTTCCTTACAAAAGCTGTTTATTCAGCGTAGTCAAGCCTCTCCTCCATTGATATCCACACAAAAAAACAGCCTCTGGTCTCCTTCCCTGCGTACCGCCAAAGCCGCAGCGTTAGCGTTAGACATTACGCTCGTTTGGCTAAAGGTTGCAGGCTTGCCTTCCAGTGGCTTTGGTTAGTATGCCTTATAAGACCATAATTAGATGGTTCAGGTGTGTGTAACTGGGGTTGGAGCTAAATTCTGCAGGACAGAGATCCTCCAGGAGCAGGAATGAACACCCCTGCTCTAGAGCTTCCATAGCCCCTCATATGACCCACAACAAAAAACAACTATAACGTTCAATTTGAGATGCAATTGTTCATCTCTGATGATTGTGACAATGACAAAGTTACTTATAGTCAGTAGAATGTCTGTTGGGGGACAATCAAAATAAAGTGTTAGCAGATATTAATGAGAGTTAATTGTGGAGCCTGATTAATAGTAATAGTTCACCCCAAAAAAGAACATTTTAGTTGGAATAGTTTGAATCTAAATATTATTTACTTTTAAACCTATTTTCAGGGTTTCTGCAGGTTTCAGTAAGTCAAATTTAAGACCTTTTTAAGACATTTTAAGACCATAAAGATTGAAATTTAAGACCTACACGACGCATTATCCAAGTTAGATAGATAGTTACCTCGGGATCATTAGAGTATCTATCTATCTATCTATCTATCTATCTATCTATCTATCTATCTATCTATCTATCTAGTGACCAAAATTATCATGGTTATCACAGAATCCTGTTCAAAAAGTACTAATTCTACAGAATGAAGTCAATTCAACAAGTTTTATGTCGAAAAACAGCAAATAACAAATTGATTAGCTTCAATATGCGCTTTTTGTGTACGTAAACATTAAAATACCATTAAAAATGATGGCCAGATTTTAAAAGAGTGTCTTGCAACATGTTATCTACTAACATGTACAAGTTCAAATAAAGTTTTGACAAAAAAGGTTTTATACAAAGATAAACCTCATATTTCAGCCTTTAAATAATTTTTTGTAAAAAGAATGAGTCAAAAAGGATAAATTACTGACATTTACACATTAGCTTTTATTTATTAGTAGTGTTTGGGTGCACCCCCATCCTTCATGTTGACTGAGCTTTCAATGTTGTTATGGAAAGGGGTGATTGGTTGGTTCCTGTCACATGACCTGCGGTGCGTTTGCGGCATTCTGAAAAGTTGAGATTTTTTTTTATCTTGTTGCGCCTGGTAAAAAAATTTGCATGTCGCTTCAATTATGAGCGCGCAAAAGACGCGATATGTGAACGGCCTCTGGCGAGCTAGCTCATATCAAGCCACGAGCTATTGGTAGCACGCGAGCGACGTGTTGGAGACCCCTGCTCTAGGGCTCCGCTTTGTAGGCTACAACTCGATACTTTTTTGCTACGTTGTAATAACTTTCTGCGACAAGCGTTTCTGGAAATGAACGAGGGTAAACACTTTTTGAGACCTGACTAAATTAAATTTAAGACCTAGGATGAAAATCTGGCCGTTTTTAAGACTTTTTAAGGCCTTAAATTTAAAGTTCAGAATTTTTGACTTTTTATGACTTTTTAAGACCCCGCGGAAACCCTGATTTTGGTTTGTGACATATACATACAATAAAAAACAACTCTACAAAGCAACTCCTATAATCTGTAATATCCTGTGCTATTTTTAAATAAGTACAGGTGACCATTCTCACACACTGTTTCAAGCACATGTTTGACTGATGGGGCTCTGAAAAGACAGAATTCAAAGGAAGGGCATCCAATAGCACATTCTCTCTCTTCCAGTTTTCTATTCCCAGTGAGTGTCCTAGAGCAGCGGCTTCACAGGCCTGGCTGTGATCAGGCCACTGCTGAAAGATAGATTCCTTCACCTGCCCGTATCTGCCCTGGGCATCATATACACATTCCTCTGAGCGGGATTGACAGACTCCACTGATACTCTTTTAACTCCTAGTAGAAGAAAAGAGTTCACAAGGCAGCTTTGGAATGATGCATGTATTGTGCCATGTTCTTATGCCATGAACCCTTATTGTCATTTATTTAAAAATCCTCTTATTCAGTCATCTGCAAAAGCATCCTCAATTATTTATTTGCTCAGCCGTCATTATCGTTTGAAAATAGTATGTAAGCCGTTTCCGACCCAAGGTAAAAAGGAAATCATTGTGAATTGTTAAAATTAGAAATAGTACATTGCCAGATACAAAGTCGCAATTACAATAATGTTGCAAATGAGAAACAAAGTGTCAAATACAAGAGACAAAGTCGAAATTGTGAAATATAAAATCACATTGTATAGAAAGTCACATTGTGTGATAAAGTGGCAATTAAGAAAAATAAAGTTCCAATTTACAACATTAATTTGCAACTGGAGAAAAATCGTTTGATTGATGCTCACTATCGGTTGATCGTGTTGGCCTGTCAGAAGATCTTTTTTTTTTGCAGATAAAACTGAATGATGAATCTGTTGTGTAAAATGTGAAACTATTGAAAAACCCATCCCTTCAGGACATGTCCTTTTTGGATTTTGGGACACACAAATCATGATTTCCACACCTGGAAGCAGACAAAAGGCTGTAAGAAATAGGGATGCACCGATCCGATACTCAGTATCGGTATCGGCTCCGATACTGCCATTTTTGGCGGATCGGGTATCGGTCAGACAAGGCCGATCCAAATCCGATATTGTGCGTATACTATTCAGTGTTATTGTTAAGCCCCACAAAAGGCACACAAACATTATAAAGCACCATAAGTTTTCGTGCACAATATTATAAGTGTTCTGAAGCTGTTATATAGTATAATGTGAGATATAAATTAATATTTAAGTCGTTAAATTCAAGATCACGTAAACCCTCAGCTGCGCTGTCAGTCATTCTTCATTCAAACAGCGCGTCGCGTTCGGTTACAACAGTTAACACAATGAAACTCTCTCCAAGATGATTCAGTGTTACTATTATTATACTTGATCTGTAGATAAAGGTCTATGGTTCGCATAAAACAACTCTATCTTGCTGGACTTTATTGCTGTACCTTAATCATGTTACTTTCTACCGGGTGTCTGTTAGATCACAACACTGGAGTAAAGTCAGAGCACTATTTGTTCTTCACGCGCACAGTAACTGAAATTTAAAACTGTTAAAAGAAAATGCTGAATAGACTATTGCATAGATAGATACTGTACAATACACTACGCATCAATATGTATTTTCTTTGTGCTATAAACTTTTCAATGCGGACTCGACGCGCTGCGCGCTGTGACTCATGTTGCTTCAAGCGCATCATTCTGCGCTCGGGATGCGCATAAGCGCTTTGTGCCGCTCTGTATTGGAGACTTTCATATCATAATACAGGGACGCAATGAAACAATATCAATAGCCGTTCTTGTTCTGTCCTATCTATTATGTTGCTACCTCATTAAACAGCTGTGCTATACATTTAAAAAATGTCTCAATTTTATTGTAGGCTATAAAATAATTTATATTTTGGATTTTTGTTGTTGTTTTTCATGAATGTATTTTACAACAAAACAAAGAGCAATGTGTAAAGTTTTACCAGATTTAGTGTTACACTTATTGTCTCTAATTTGTTCCCCACTAAACATTTTTTTTCACAAAATGTTCAAATTTTATACAATTATTGTGCACTCGTAATTTTTCTAGACTAAATTTTACTGCTGAATTATCCACTAATCTAGTTTATAATAGCATTTATGTCAGATTATGATCATATATTTTTTGTTGTTGTTTTTCTTTTTTCAGTTCTTATTATCAGTTCAACACAGAGTTATAGAAATTCTATTTGATTAAAAAAAACCTGCGCTGGTATCGGTACGGATCGGTATCGGCCGATACTCAGAATGTTTGGTATCGGATCGGATCGGTTCTGAAAAAATGGTATCGTTGCATCCCTAGTAAGAAATGCACTTGAAGTGTCACCTCAGCCTCGGGTCTGGGGGCAAATATGAGAACTGAATCATTTACTTTTGGAACAACAATCTTTTAAAAGAATTCCAAAAGTAAAAACCAAAGATAATTTGGCTTAGTGATGTTAAAATTATACAGACATATCCCAATACATGGATTTTAAGAAATTAAACTGCTTTACACTCTACCTGTTACATTTAAAGTTTAGTTGGGTATCTTAGGTTTAAATCTAGGGTGGAAATGGCACTGGGATGGCTCTACAAACCTGCCCTAACAGCTCTGATATAATTAGAGGTTCCACTTCAGTTTAAAAGATTGGAACTCTTAGATTAGTCCCCTGGTTTCGTCTTGATAGATCCTTAAAGGAATGTCCAGTCTTCCAGCTACCTGCTTTCCTTTCTCTATTTAGGGGGGGTTGGGAGATTGTTATCTCAGGCTCAGTTTACGTATGCCAGCTCAGCCTAATGAGTCTATTTGAATGTGTATGGTCCACTTGTGCGTTTGTGTAAGCCTGTAAAAAAAAAAGTATTGTTAAATTGGATACCACCTTTTCTACTGATAATTGAGTGGTTATTCATAATTTTCAATACAGATGTCATTGCACGCCATTTTGTGAACAAGCCTACAGGTTAAAGAAGTCATGAAGCAAATTTTCAATGAATGTGAGCATGTCCATAAATGGCTCCAAAAATTTGTTCTGAAATATTATAAAATATTTAAACTCTGCATTTATACCATACTGACAAACCATGGCATATAACCTTCACCTTCAGGCTTTTTTTGCAAATAAAATCAATACATAGGTGCATGTCTACCATCAAACAGAGGTTTTATGTGAGGTAAAGCGTCGTGTCAAAGGCTAAATACATAGGAGGCAATGAGCTGGCTTTACAACTCATGGGAAAAATAGCAAAGTGGCTTTGATCATTTTGGAACCTTTTTCTTTTATCAGTAGGATAATTATCTCATTGTTTGGTCAAAAACAATGAATTATTTACATCTACAAATTGAATAAATGTGAATAAATGAATGCCTTTAAAAACAATATCAACTCTGTTTTACAGATATCTGAACCTGACTGATGGATTTTTGAACCAGTAAATAAAAACTGCATTGCAACATGGAGAAAAAAAAGAATATCCATTTGTAAATTATGTGTCATAATTTTCATTTCAGACACTGTTAGTTGACACATTTTATTTTTATTTTTTATTATGCATTGCATTGTGTTTTAAGGTTAATTGAAATGCCAGTAAACTTAATGTCCTGGCAGAAAACTACTAGTACCTTGACTACCTTCTTTTCTTTCTTTCTTTTTTTTTAACATATTCTTTTCTTACAATGTATTGCCTTTATCTAAGTACCATAATATCATCTATTATGTTTAATTTTAATATTGTAACCATTTTAAATCTAATTTATGAAAATGTAATCTAATCTATAAGCTCGCCGAATTTCAACCAGCTTTGCATTGTAATTATGAAGGTAGTTTATGTAAATGAACAATATATAGAACAAAAGTCTGCATTAGAGTGCTATAATGCTCACTGTTACTTTGTTGTATGTATGTTATTGATGCCTATAATTGTCATCTCTAAAACTTAGGATATATATACATATATATGCTAATACAACTTTAATTACTGTACCTTTTTTTTAAATCTCATGATTATTATGTTTTGGGTTATAGGCTAGTTTTACAATTGTATTAAACTGTGTTTTCTTAAACCTCTGTAAACTACGCAGTCTTAAGGACAATCTTGTCGGGTGCAACGTGGGTTTATAATCAATTGCTTCTCCCTTCTAATACCATAATGTCGAATAATACAATAGAATTTTTACCTTAATTACAATTGTCATTACTTTTAGTTTCCATAAATCTTTTTCTAGAGTAAGAGTCTCAGTTTTTACATTTTATGTTTAAGGCTATTGCTAAATTATGGCTTATGATATTAAATATCATGTTCTGGCTGCCCATTTTACTCTGCTAATTATTGCAACAGTTCAACAATAACTACTATTACCGCTAGTTAGCTGAGCTGTTAGATGAAACATTGTGTAATAGAGACTGAACCTTAAATGGAATTTGTCAGGTGTATGTTCTATCTGTAATAAATAAAGATTATTGTATCAGAACTGTGTTAGAAATTTCTCTAAGTAATAGATGGTTACGCAAGGAGCTCACAATAAAACTATTATTTTTTATTTAAAGTAGTTAATTTTAATAACTACCTCCTTTTTAATAATAGCAAATTTGTTTCATTGCATCGATTGCAAACTTCCAGGTGCACACTAAAACACCTCAAACCATGTGTGCTGTGTGCTAAAAGACAGGAATTAGTTGTCACCACAAAAACACCTGAACATCAGAAGTCTCTGAACTGACATGTTTATAAAAACAAAAGGAAGAGGAATGTGAGGAAGTAGTAGGTGATGTACAGTATAGTGAGGGCATCTATACTGCCTTGTTGATAATAGTACAAATCTTAAGAGAGACCTTAACAGTATTTGCATCCATTATTCATCAAAATCCTGAGTTGAACAAGAAAAAAAGTTTTGAGTCGAACATTGACAAAAACTGAAAAGACAGGAAGCTGAGAATGCTATTAAATATACAATAACTATATTGGGTTGTGCTCTGAAATTATATAATTCTAATATATTTTAATTATATTTCTAAAAGAAAAGACATGACCCAACAGAGACTGTTATGTCCACAGCACACCTGTGTAACTGTACAGTCCCTGCGGTTAGCCGATGGGCAGAGGGGAGTGTGGTCGGGAAAGAGGGAGGAGATGGAGAGGAGTTATCGCAGGAATGCTGACGTGACCGCAGTGCAAGAGGAACGGTGCCACTGGCCAGGCCAGGCAGAAAGCCTCCCCTCTCCCAGCTCACCCTGTGCTTGATCTAGAGGGGTAAATTATCCTAGGATCCTCTATTTATACAGTGTGTATATTTACAGCAGTGGATGATTGGGATGCTGCAATGTGTGAAAGCAATGCGAAAACGTTGCCATCCTTTCTGGGAAAGAGTTATTCTGAAGCAGAGAGAGTTGATGCTGGCAAAGCTGAATAACATAACTGCCATGACTTTGAGGGCTTGGTCCACTGAACCTGCCCTGAACTAAACCAGTCGAAGTTTAAATGAAATTAATCAGAAATTCATTTTTATTTCATTACAATCCTACTCTACTCAGGTTTATATATATATATATATATATATATATATATATATATATAAAGTAATATCATAATAATGTAAATGACAGAAGATCCTGACATTCCTTTAGAAACACAATAATAAAACATGTCCTAAAGGTATTAAAGGTTGCCCGCTTTGCTTTAAAGTGACATAATTTATATACAAGTGCTGATTGGCTAGCATGTGCCTGTCAACATACTTGTTGACAATATTTTCACTTTATTGGACATGTAGAGGCACCCTTCTTGTGCCCAACCGTGACTGTATTGACATAGTAGCATGTTGTCTGTTAGCATGCTTGACTTGTACTATGGCTGAAGAGGTGAAGGGGTTGAGTGCTGGTAGAGGCGTTCATCTGTAATCTATGCATCCTTAGACAGTGATGCATGGCCACAACTGTGGCGTACAGCTGCATGTAGCCATAGGTTAAAATGTCAGATGTAATGCTGGGAGATGTTAAACCGCTATAACGTTACTGGACCTGGGAATGGTACTACCAATAATGATTAATATGACTTTTGTTTATAAGCAAATGATTGACACAAGTTTTTAGTTAGTCTAGTGACTACATGTATGCTCCACCTTTTCTGTGGAGCTCTGTGATTTCGAGATCAGAACAACTGTATACATTTAATTTAATATGACAAATCTTACATTTATTTTGCTGTGCTGACTGGTTTCTACTAATCACTCAGTACTACACCAAGTGTCCGCTTGACTATGCATCGGTGCACCAAAAGTTATTTTAGCAAAGTAACAAAATAGAAACAGACTCATCAAGCACCCATGGCATGCTGGCTATTCGGCGAATGCTAACAGGGGTTTTTCACAAGGGTTGCTAAGAGTGGTGTAGTGTTGTCCAAAACATGTATTCGAATAAACAGAGTGCCCTTTATTTTGGTTCATGTTATTAAAGGCATCAAACAATTCATTAGTGGAACAGTAGTTGTACGATTTGCATCGTTAAATTCTGTGTATATTTACTCTCCTTGAAGATATATGACCTTTGTGTTCTCCAAGGGATTTCTGCTGCACAATGTGCTGAAAGGTCTGAATAACAGCAAATTTAAACCCATAAATTCAAGCTTTGGTTGGTATTTCATAAAACTTCCGATCCATCTGAAAGTAGTGAGGGTCACTGGGTCAGAGGGAAATGTAAATGCTATATTTTAATTATATTAAATTATGTGTGTGATTAATGAATGTAAAAATTCCATTGTTGGTTAATGAAAACCAATGCATTAACTAATGCTAACAAATTGAACCTTATTATATAAAGTGTTACCAGGAAAAACTGTACATTGGGGCATACTTAAACATCAAAACACATGTATATGTTCAGTAATATGGTGCTTCAAGTAGATTACTCTTGTTGAGTTAACAGTAATGGAGTTGATTAGTACTAATAAACTAGAAAATGTCAGATATCAGAGAAAATGATGACCAAAACAAAAATATTATTGGTCATTTAATCGGATATGTGAGGTGGTATCCACACTGCTCCATAAATGGAAAGAGGGTATTTATATCTAGATGTGACCACAAGGTTTCCATACACAGTATGTATTCTCAAGTATCTACCCTGATTCTCACTTCAGCTAGGTCATGCTAAGCTAAAGTCACAACATAAAAACATGAACAAATAAAGTAGTATTTTAAATCTTTCCTTTTTTTTAGTAAGTATTCATAAATAAGGCTTATAGATAAAGTATATGAATAAATAATGCCTAATCAAAGAATTAAAGCTATTTATCCACCTTTTTTTGCAATTGATGCTGGATGCTTGTATTGGCGCGCTATATCATGTGTCACTTTAAGAGATAAACTCAATGTACTTCTGACAGCCATGGGGGATTTCCATCATCATCCGGTGGACGCATTTAAAATCCCATCCCCGGTGACTGCAATTGCAAAAGATATATTTGGACTCTCTAGAAATAAAATTATATGAGAGGATTTTTTTCAGGCAGGCAGCAGGACATCATGCCTGTTAGGTCAAACTATGCTTATGGTTGGCAAATAAAGTGTCATTAGGTAATGTGCCTGAATATTCAAGTTTCAACCTTTCAACAACTTAGTGCTGCTGATTATTTGCATGGATGCTTTTGTAACTGGAAGAATTAAGCAAACTCAAAAAGAAAACCCTTGTTTTTATCATTTCATTAAAATACAGGGCCCTTGGGTAGCCTTTGTCCACCTGTTTAACCAACTGGTCCGTGTATTGTGTAGCTTGACCTTTCAACTGCCCCATGAAGTGACCCCCCAAGTTATAAGCATGTGAACTATTGTACAGTAACTCAAACACAATTTCATCTAAACACAGAATGAATTTATTGACTGTAAAGTGTTATTAGAAAAAAAGTACCAAACACACACACGCACACACACACACACACATTTTCATGTCTATCCACTAACCCTAAATCTACCGCTAAACCTACCCATCACAGATTTTTTTTTTAAATAATAATAATAATAATAATGGTATTATAAGATTTATAAGCTGTGTAGGGTATGCCAGAACCATACACACACCAACAAATACAATTATTTTTAAATAATTATTTTAATTTATTTTAAATCAATTATGGGAATGTATTACATTTAATATTGTTTATATTTTAATATAATTTATGAGATGGCAAATTCCAAAAATGTTAAATATTTAAATATTTTGTCCCTACCACTCCAACAGAAGGCGCTGTCACTACTTGATGGCTATATCTATAGTTATTTTGGCAAGGTAAACTAATTGGATACTTTTAAAGAATACATTCTCATGAATTAAGAAGTTAAACATCAGATGCCCTGACCATTTTTTAGACCATGAAAAAAAACAAAAAACAAATTCTAGGGCAACCACACCCATTTCTATTCCTTGAAGTATTTGTCAAACATATCACAAATCAGAGACCACATAAATATGGACATCAGAATTTCACAACAGAACATGCTTGTCTTGGTTTATTGTCTTTATTCTTTCCTTTTCATTTCTATAGGAAAATGTATGTTACTGTTCTTAATATGAACTTCTTTTTTTGCTTTCAGTGGGTAAGGAAGGAGATAAAGGGAGGGAGGGGTAGAGTGAATGCAACACTTTGGGGGGCTGTCCAATGTGCTGCCTTAAATTATCTGTGGGAGAGGTTGGACTGAGGGTGGAGCTTTGTGCTGTCACTATCTCCCTAAGTATTACCTGCAGTGCTTCAGTAGGTTGGCTGCACTTGTACTGTGTGTAAGGACAGAGAGTGGGGATACATAGCAGTGAAAACCAAGCCTTGAGAAATCAAGGGCACCATCCTAAATCTGCAGTGCATCTATTTTAGCAAGTTCATGCAGTGCAACTTGCTGTAGATATGGCTGGTTGTCTGCAAAGAGGAAGACTGAGTGCAGCAGGAGCACCTCTGAAGTGCCTGTTTATTTTGATTTCATTAGGATGTTGTCTCTCTAAAGTGGACGCAGATCCTTTCGACACAGCTTTCCGCCATAGTCAGAGACCTGGACCTACCATTGAAACAATCTTGGTAGCCAACAATGGGATTAGAGTTCCCTTTGGACGCTCCATCTATCTGGATTCTATCAATGACCTTGTGACTGAAGTGCACGCAGGAGACCGCTGTCACATTACAGTTCTGGACAATGACCCACTGGCTCAGAGACCTGGAATGCTAACACCCAAGAAGTTCCCCTGTGCTTTTGGTGCAGAAGAGGTGAAATATACTCACTTTGGTTCCCGGAGCCCAAGCAAAGACCACATTAAACTACAACTGAGGTATGACTCCAACACAGACACAGTGGTGGTTCCTCTGATTCTTGAAGTAGAAGTGGTCTTTCAGCAACTGGAGATTGTCACTCGTAACATGCCTCTGGTTGTGGACAAGCTCAATGGGCTAAGCAACCCAATTGACAAAAAAACTTTGGAGTTTGCATTTGAAGATGGTGTCACTACATGCAAGGTGACCACACTGGTTGGTGCAGGCAAACTTCCCAGGTATGGTGGTCTTACTGATAACTCTGTTAATGGCCAGATGATTAATTGCGATGATTTTGTCAAGAAGGGAATTCAGTATCAACACACCGCAACTACCAACTCTCCTAACAGAGACTACATTCCAATGCTAGTGGAAGTACAAGATAATGATGGTAATACTATTCAGCAAGAACATTTCCAGATAATGGTTAGAATTAAAGAGGGTAATGAAAATACACCACCAAAACCTAGCTTTATATCTATGATGATGATGGAGATTGACCAGTTTGTGATGACAGCCATTACTTTGGATATGCTGGCAGCTGAGGATATTGAATCAGATTCTGATGAATTAATCTTTAACATAACATCTCCCTTGGGCTATCAGCAGGGCCATATTATCAGTACAGATGATCAAAACCAGCCAATCACTTCTTTCCATCAGAGAGATATTAAAGATCTTAAGATCGCTTACAAGCCTCCCTCTGAGGATTCAGACTTAGAAAGAATTTTCCAGATTGAATTTGAAATTGTTGACACTGATGGGGCTGTTTCAGATCCTTTTGCGTTCATGATTGTTGTGAAGCCAATGAACACTTTAGCTCCGGTAGTAACCAAAAATACAGGACAGCTGCTTTTTGAGGGTCAATCAAGACCACTATCCAGCTCACAAAATTTAGAGATCAGTGATGAAGATAATCTTGATGATGTGAAGATTACTGTTATTGATGGCTTGAAACATGGAGAGCTGACTGTGCTTGGGTCTCAACGGAAATTTTTTACTACAGATGATCTAGATGCAGGCATTGTTGTGTACCAGCACGATGGAAGCGACACTTACAGTGACAACATTATATTCAGAATGACTGATGGAAGTGATGAAGTAGAGTTTTTATTCCCCATCACAATAGCTCCAACTGATGATGAGCCCCCTATTATAAATGCAAACACTGGTATTGTGCTTTTTAAAAATGAAGTGATGCAGATCTCGCCCTTTATCCTGAGTGCCACTGACATTGACTCTGAGGATTCAACAATTAAATTCATATTAGAAGAGCCATTCTCGGCAATTGGTGAGCTGCTTATAAAACAGGTGGAGCCTCCTCCAGATCCATCTGCATGGAAATTTAGTGCAACAGATGAGATGTTTGAACAGGTGGTGACAGAATGGTTTCAGCAGGATATTCTGGATGGGAAGCTGTTCTATCGTCACAAAGGTCCTCACAGTACCACCACTGTGATTGACCAGTTTGCCTTTAGAGTCCAGGATGACAATGACCCACCAAATCAATCAGGAGAGCATGTGTTCATAATTAAAATCCAGCCGGTGGATGACATTCCTCCAGAACTTTACTCTGGCACCACATTACACATGACAGTCAAAGAATATGAGCTGACATTTTTTAAGAAGAAATTTCTACGTTACACAGATCTGGACTGTGATGACAGGGATCTTAAATACACCATCGTCAAACCTCCTACTGACACAGATGAAAACAGCCCTGTTCCTCTTGGCGCCATTGTACTGACTGATAGTCCTGACATCATAATAAGTGAGTTTACACAAGCTCAGGTCAACCACCATAAAGTGGCATACAAACCCCCAGACCAAGAGCTCGGTATTACTCCAAAAGTGGTCCAGTTTTCATTCAGTGTGGAGGACACTGCTAGTAATTCTGTTGATGGACTTTTTACAATCTTTTTACAGCCTGTTGACAACAAACCCCCTGTAATTACTAATACTGGTTTCACTGTTCTGGAGCGAAATACTTATATAATAACCAAAAATGAACTTGATGCCTCTGACCAGGACACAGAGGATGAGAATATTAAATTTATAGTGACCCAGATTCCCAGGTTTGGGCAGCTGCAATATTTAGGAATTGACATGTCTAATGGGGAAACATTTGTGTTGGAGGACATTGAAAACAGCCGACTGGCCTACATCCACAGTGGTGAAGAATCTCTTCACGATGTCATTAAGCTGGACATTAGCGATGGCTTTCATGAAGTCCCCATTGTTGTCAAGATCAGCATCAAACCTGTCGATGATGAAACTCCAAAAATTATGTTACCGGCAGGTTTGTTAGGCACGTCCATTGATGTACTTGAGAATGGTGCAACAGAAATCACCAGCAATGTTATTCAGGGTCGTGATGAAGACACAGATGACCTCATGCTGACTTTCATAGTTGAGGAGCCTCCTAAGCTAGGAGAAATAATGGTGAATGGAGCTCCTGCTGAGCGCTTCACTCAGCAAGACATAATAAATGGCGTGGTCGTCTATGTTCACACTAGCGGTGAAATTGGCCCCATCAAAGAGCATGATTCTTTCAATCTCACAATATCTGATATGTCAGATGAATGGGTTGTTGGTGGCAACAAAGTTCAAGGGGTCCGTGTCCAAGTCACCATTCTTCCTGTAGACAGCATTCCACCTATTGTTAATGTAGGTGGCCAATTTGTAGTGGTCGAGGGTGAGAAAAATGTTATCACATTGGAGCACATTCAAGCTGAGGACATTGACACTGATAATGATGATATCTTGTGTACTATCATCGTTCAGTCCACATCTGGCTATGTGGAGAACATTTCCCCAGCTCCTGGGTCTGAAAAATCCAGAGTAGGCACTGCCATCACTGCATTCACCATTAAAGATGTTGGTCTAGGCCACATCTATTATGTCCAAAGCATTCATAAGGGTGTTGAGCCAGTGGAGGACAGATTTACTTTCCGCTGCTCAGATGGCATTAACTTTTCAGAAAGGCACTTTTTCCCCATTGTCATTATCCCAGCCAATGACGAAAAGCCAGAGATTTTCATTCGTGAGTTTGTTGTCATGGAGGGGATGAGTTTGGTTATTGACACACCTATTTTGAATGCTGCAGATGCAGATATCCCAAGTGATGAATTAGTTTTTGAAATACTTAAAAACCCAAAACATGGAAACATAGTTCAGCAGTTGAGCACTGGGACAGTCCCAGTGGTGACATTTACCTTAGAGCAGATCAAGGAGGCTTCCAATATTGTTTATGAGCATGATGACTCTGAAACCAAGGAAGACAGATTTGATATTCGACTCACTGATGGGAAGCACACTGTTGAAGAGAAGGTCATCATAATGGTCATTCCTGTTGATGATGAAACCCCAAGGATGGCCATCAATGATGGCCTGGAAGTAGAAATTGGAGAAACCAAAGTAATTAGTAACAGAGTCCTGAAGGCCACAGATCTGGATTCTGAGGACAAAGAGCTTACTTACATTATCCGTTATGGCCCTGGCCAAGGCTACCTTCATAGAATGACCAAACATGGAGTTGTAATTGGCAACATTAGTATTGGAATGAATTTCACTCAAGATGAACTTGACAAACAGTTGATCCAGTACGTTCACACAGGGCAGGAGGGTGTCCGTGACCTGCTAAAGTTTGACGTAACTGATGGAATCAATCCTCTCATTGATCGGTACTTCTACATTAATATTGGCAGCATGGACATGGTCTTCCCTGATGTTATCAACAAGGGTGTGACACTCAAAGAGGGAGGTAAGGTCACCTTGACCACAGACCTTCTCAGCACAACTGACATCAACAGTCCAGATGAATATCTAAGTTTCAGTATTACTCGTGCTCCTAGCAGGGGCCATCTTGAAAGTACTGATCTCCCAGGGGTGCCCATCTCCACCTTCACTCAGCTGCAGTTAGCTGGAAACAAGGTCTACTACATCCATACATCTGACGATGAAGTGAAGATGGACAGCTTTGAGTTTGAGGTGACAGATGGCTATAACCCTGTCTTCCGCACCTTCCGTGTATCCATTACAGATGTCGACAACAAGAAGCCAGTCTTGACGATCAACAAGCTTGTGCTGGGGGAGGGAGAAACCAAGCTGATCACACCATTTGAACTGACAGTGGAGGACCGTGACACACCAGACAACCTGCTGCGATTTGTAGTGACTCAAGTGCCAGTTCACGGTCAGCTTCTGTTCAATGGAACACAAGTCATTACATCATTCACCAAGCAGGATCTAAATGAAAACCGTATTACTTATAGGCATGATGGCACAGAGACGAATGAAGACAGCTTCTCCTTCACAATTACTGATGGGACTCACACAGAATTTTATGTTTTCCCTGATACTGTATATGAAACTCGTAAGCCTCAGATGATGACTATTCATATTAGCACAGTGGACAATGGGGTGCCTCAAATCATAGTAAACAAAGCAGCACCCACTCTTAGGGTTCTTCATACTGGGCACCTTGGATTTTTGATTACCAGCAAAGCTCTAAAGGCTGAGGACAGAGACAGCCCAAACAAAGTGCTTCAGTATGTTGTAACTGAGACCCCTCTTCATGGCTTTATCATGAATTCTGCTTTGGGGAATGATAGCATCAATTCCTTCTCACAGGGTAAGTTATACTTATTTTCCTTTTTGTTTCCTAAATATTTTATGCAAAACCTTTCACTGTTATTTAAGATTTATTAATATCCGACTTCTCCAACTCTCATTTCTCGTCATTAGCTGATATTGATGATATGAAGATTTGCTATGTGCTTCTTGATGGGTCCAATGCCACAAGTGACATATTCTACTTCAGAGTGGAAGACAATGGTAAGAATGTCTCTTCCTTGCCCCTCTCATTAACTGAAAGTGTCATGTGTCAGTAAAGCTGCTTTTGGAATTCCCAAGCTTTCAGGTGCTTATTTAAATCAATTTTGCTGAAGGGGACTTTTCTAGATTTTCTAGGTTAGGAGAGTGTTTCTTTGTCAGTCAATATAAAAAGTAAACAAAACACTTGTTTTTATAGTACAGTGATAGTTAAAGATTGGAACTATGTGATGGTTCAATGCTTTCAAAACTTTCTGAGTTTAACTGTGAGATTTGGAAATCCTACTGTATGCCCCCTCAGCATGACACATACACAGAAACATGAAAAAGGAAACACTTTAAAAAAAGGATTAAGCAAAGAATCTTTTTTTTTTTTCAACTTGGATGAGCTATCAACAAGTAGAGCTTTGGTGGTCAGCAAATAATAGCAATACGCTAACGTGCTTGGAGCGCAGATCAAGCTTCTTTTTTTTTGACTGAATATCTAAGTGATTCCCAGTAACTTTAAAGGTACACTGTGTAGGAATTTCTCCCATCTAGCGGTGAAATTGTATTTTGCATTAAAACAAATAGTGCTTTCTAGCGCCTCGCTTTTTCAAATGCGTGTTGCAACTACGGTAGCCGTTATGTACCAAGAAGCTATGACAACATGTCTTCCAATAGCACTTCATCGAGTTTAACTATAACCTACATGTTCTATCGTTATGCTGCCTATATAATGAATTACACAACCAATGAAAAAAACCTTGTAATTTAGACCGTAACATTGACTTAGATGATGACAGCACAGTCCATTCTATCTGCTGTTGACCTGAGAACACACACACACACACACACACACTCATCTGGAAAGTGAGTTGTGAGTCCTCAGCCATCTCTTTCTATGAAAGCTGTGTTTCAATTACTGAAAAGCTTTGAGGTAGGCTAGTGCTTTTAGTCCCTCTCTGCTATTATAGTTTTTCAAAATGGCGGAACGACATGGAAGTCTCCTTTGACTTAACCGTCCAATGTAAATAAAGATAAGAAATTCTTCGCTTACGAGGATAAGTCAGATCATTGGCAGAGGTAATTTTACACCAATGAGGACATATTTATGAATAAAGACATTGATTGCAGCTAATAAAATACTTAAACTACACAGTGTACCTTTAAATAAGGCTGTAGTTTTTTGTCCAAAATTGTATTTTTTACTTATATTTGAATTCACTGTCAATGTTAATTCATATGATCAGCACAAATGAGTTTGTGTATCTGTGTGAATGCCTTAATCGTAAATTTAAAAAGTCGCAGACATTTGCTTGTTAGTAGTTTAACTTATGGCTCTTTAGCTGTGTCGGAACTGGAGCATGCACCAGGGCTGGCACTTCGTCTTTTTGGCAGCATTTCAGCTGGAGGCAGTCATTGCTATAAGAGCCAGGAAAAGATACACACTGTCAGTGGCCTAGCCAAGATGGTAGAAACAATACCATTTAGAAAGATTCAAAAGAAGCCAGGATTAAAAATTATTTGGAGGAAACTGTTTGTTTGTTTGTTTGTTTGTGTACATTTTAAAAACCTCAAATTGCCATATTACACAGTCTAAAATTCCTATAAGCTATAGCCTAGCTAACAGAAAATAATGGAACAGGATTGCATACTTTCTGGTCAGTTCTAATAAGACTAGGACAAGTCATGAAAAGTCAAAGTTTTAGGTTGACGCATATAGCAGAAAAAAGACTGGGTACGCGACTGTTACTTACGTGTAACTTGCTTAAAAAGAGTTATTAAGTGCAATAAGCTGTGGAAAAAAACTGACCCGAAGCACATGCACAGAAAACCGCCTCTAAGACAGCGCGCAATCCCGAATTCTGTTATATTCTGTACCCAACTACACACACAGTTATGTCTTGGTGAGTATTCACGTAAACACAGTCAGTTATGTCTTAAGTGAACGTAAACAGTTGGGAAAGAAATTGAATGTGAATAGGATCAGTGCATCAGGTAATAAAGTGACAGCAGCCTAATACAGAATACCTGCTGCTGTCTGTCAGTCAAACAACAAGAGAAAAAGAGAAAAATCACTCAATAGTTGATTGAATAACTTTTGTAGTTTTAATATAAATCAATGTACATTTAATTAATAAGAAGACTATGCAGTTTTATTTTTACATTTGATTATTCAGTTTTGAATTGTTTCTTACTTGCTTTATAAGTCTAAGATTATCAGAATAAAGTTTAAACTGCCTACAGGTTTCAATTGAGCATATACACTTCTAATTCACCAGGCTTTGTTTAATTATTGGCAAGTTGCAGATCATGACATTTTTCGTTATAATGTAACTTCCATTTACTGTCAGCATTCACATAATACTTTTATAAAATACAAGCTTAGGTTTCATAACAGAATTTAAGCTGTTCGTATTAGGGACATAAATCATATCCAAAGCAATGTTATATGATCATTTGTTAGATGGTGGAATGCATTTCCTCCAGATTTGTGGCTCCAGCTACACTGACCCGGTGTAAGTGTAGAAGTCATTGCAGTCAGGGGTGTGTGTGTGTGTGTGTCAAGGAGCCTTGATCTGCTAACAGATCTCCTTTCAAAGATCCCTCTAAGCCAGGCTGAAACTCAAAGCCATCACAAGATATGCTGAAAACCTTGGGGCTTCCCCTTGCCTAATTCATCTTTTGAGATGTAAAATATCATACTGCTAGGTTGGGTTTGGATTTTCTTCCAACAATTTTATTTAAAAAAAAAATAATTTGTGAAAAGCCAGGGAGCTTAAACATAGACTCTGCTCCAAAACCTTGTGAACTTTTGAGGCATCATAGGCACTCTCTGGAGATTGATCCAAAACATACCTTCAAAAAAGGAGGCATCGCATGTATCTGTTCTGCAAAACGCTTTGTAAAAGAATTATAATAATTAGGGATGCACCGATACCAGTATCGGCCCGATACTGAGCTCATGTCTCGTACTCGTAAAAATGCTCCGGTACCAACAACCGATACCAGGCAGCGTGTAAACAGTGTTTGTGTCCAGACAAAGAAACACTGACAACAGAGGGTATAATGGGGATAAAAAAGAAGGCTCTCTATGAAGTAAATGTATCTTATTAGTGGAATATTAAATGAAATTTAGTAACGCCTAGCTGTGGTGTGCGAGCTGATAAGAGAAAAACGCGCAGTGGATTAAGTGCGCAGCGGCACAGACGCTGGTCTGTGCGAGCTGGTCGAGCGCATCCCTTTTTCACAGACGTCAGTGGAAAGTTTGTAGTTCAGTCGGATGTCAATGGCAAAGAAAGTAAAACGAGGCATGTAGCTTATTAACGTTAACTGACGAGAGAGAGAGAGAGAGAGAGAGAGAGAAACGTCTTGCGCTTGTACGAACAAATTCACACAAGTTTATGTAAAAACGCCCGTCTTGGCAAGTATCCCAGTAAACAAAGTCGGTTATATCTCAAGTGAAACAGTAGACAGTAGGCTATATTCAAATGGGGTCCGTGCGTTCGGTCTAAAAGGGGCAGCAGTTTAATAAACCTGCTGCTGTTTTAATGTTAATCAAACAATGGACAAATAAATTACTCACTGCTCTTGACTAAATAGTCAAGAATAGCTACCCTTTTCAACTTTACAAAAATATCCATCTATATTTAATTTATACAGTAAAGAATATGCAATGTTTTTTCACATTTTATTACTTTATTCAAATTTCTGTACCTGTTAGATCTACCCGAAAAACTCTAAAAACACTGTTTACTTCATGTGTAGCCTTTCTCTGTTCTACTGTATTTATTTGTGCTATATATGTGTAATGTGATTATTTGTTCTTATTTTATTATGTTTATTTATTACGTAATGTTTTAAATTCACATTAATTAGGCTGGTAGTTTTTGAAGTATCACAATTGTAATAAAGAATTGATATTTCACTGGTGTCTAAACATTTGTCCAAACATTTGCATAATAGCTAAAGGAAATATA
The DNA here is from genome assembly GCF_951802725.1 of Rutilus rutilus. NCBI lineage: Eukaryota > Metazoa > Chordata > Actinopteri > Cypriniformes > Leuciscidae > Rutilus > Rutilus rutilus. Next base: position 30,935,043 of record NC_140210.1, on the reverse strand, counting down.
TATTTGATGAACAAATTAAGCCAACTAATTTGATTTATATTATTTTGGTTAATCTTCTAATACATTTAAAAATTAGAAATGCAGTGAAAATACAGGTATCAGTATTTGGTATCGGTATCGGTGGGTACCAAAAATGGGAGTATCGGAATCGGACTCATTCTGGAAAAAGGGGTATTGGTGCATCCATAATAATAATCAAAGAGGGTGGAAAAAATGATATAACTGTTGATAAATACTTCTTTACTTACAAATAGATTTTTTACTAAATTTGCCTCAATATTGTGTGGTATATTTTTATGCTTTTTAGAGTATCACATTAGTTTAGCAACATGCTAACACCAAAAGTAGACTGAAATCAATTGTGAGTCTACTGTTGTTTCCTGTGCAAATGAATGCCTGTTTAACGTTCCAAAACAGTGTCATACAAAGTTATCTTTCAGTTAGGATGCTGCCTTAGAAGGAAACTGCCTATGTTGGCAGTAGACAGTAAGGTACTGTAGCTCACAAGGTTTTAGATTAGATTAGATTAGATTAGATTCAACTTTATTGTCATTACACAAGTACAGGTACAAGGCAACGAAATGCAGTTTAGGTCTAACCAGAAGTGCAATAGCAGCAAGTGCAGGATATACAGTGGTTCATAAGTGCAGAACATGGATATGTACTGAATAAATATAGAGTTGAATACTATTATAAACAAAAATTTACAGATAGATTGTCCTATGAATATAATATACAGATAACTATTACTGTGAACAGAGTTTACAGCTAGATATGTACTGAATATAATAATATACAGATGGCTATTACTATAAACAGAATGTTTACAGATAGATATGTACTGAATATAATATACAGATGGCTGTTACTATAAACAGAGCCATAGACAATATAGAATAGAGCCATAGACAATTTTAACATTATAATGTAAAGCTGAAGAAAGCTGTATCTTAGAGATATACAAAAACGTTCTCAAGTTTGGAGGTTTCTTTTTCATCATAGACGTCTGCACCTAATCTGTGTGTCAGACATGTAAACACACAAAAGATTAACTGCTCTATGGTGCCAGTGGCTTTCACAACCACACTAAACACAGGACTCACATCGTCACTGCAACTCTCAGATTTACGATATTTTGTGAGAGTGCTAGAGGATATGATGTACGGTTCCGGGGTTATTCTTATCTCTTACAGATGGCAGAGTTCTTCCTGTGATCTGAGCCTTAAGATCACCCTATGGGGCCGTTTCCTTTAAAGAGCACTTTCTCTTGATCTATCTCCTTCTGCCTACCACAGACAACTTAGGCGACTGGTGTCAAAAGAGATGTGGCTGGTCTGCCATGCCATAATTCATCACCCTGCAGTTTGGGGATCAGGTGCCTGGCTTTTGCAAATGTCACGTGGACAAGTACAGTACCTGCCAGTGTCCAGTTGTCAAATATTCCCCCAGTGGAATGCCTGGAATTACATGAGACGCCTAACATAGACTTCCAAGCTTGGTGTTTGCGAGATGCCATTATTAGATGCAGAGGAAATGGCTTAAGCTTCTCAGGTCAGAAAGATCTGACCCATATTTGAATATGACTTCATGTTGCCTCGTGAAGTCAGATCATTTTGGGTCTAATCTGAAGCATAGTCATGCATTTCATGTTTAGGATACTTAACATGGCCCTAGTAGTTCTGATGAATATAAAATTATATAGATATATAAGCCAGTTTAGTCTTGCAATATGCTTCTAGCAGTGAATGTTGATATCCTCCTAGGCTAGCGCTCCCTCCCATGCCTGAGGCTCTATATAATTGCGGTATTCTATTGACCTGTGGCACTGAGGTGAAGATCTATCAGAACTATCAAACTCTACACTTACCACCATGTTGATGTATGCAACACAAGACTTTTTACAAGCAAAAATTGTTAAAGACCCCTGTGATGAAAATCAAGTTTTTAATGTTGTTTATATGTCTATGCAGAGTTTTTAATATGCTTTAAAGGGTTAGTTCACCCAAAAATGAAAATTCTGTCAGTAATTAGTTACTCACCCTCATGTTGTTCCAACCATGTAAGTCTTTCGTTCATCTTCGGAACACAAATTAAGATATTTTTGATGAAATCTGACAGAATTTTGACTCCTCCATAGGCTTCCAGTGTGACCGAAACTCACCGGCCCAGAATAGTTATTAAAACATCGTTAAAATAGTCCAAGTAACTACAGTGGCACTACATTAAGTTTATCATGCGACGAGAATACTTTTTGTGCGCAAAAACAAACAAAAATAACGACTTTATTCCACTTTTCATTTCCTTCTCTCTGGGCCTCGTAGTGTTTTTGCGCTGCGCGTCTGTGTTGCACGTCATCACACAACACACACATGACCGGCGTCGACCAATAGTGAGCCTACGTGGTGACGTGTAACACAGACGCGCTGCGCAAAAACACTACGCAAACCAACTAGACATCCAGAGAGAAGGAAATGAATAGTGGAATAAAGTCGTTATTTTTGTTTGTTTTTGCGCACAAAAAGTATTCTCGTCGCTTGATATACTTAAGATTGAGCCACTGGAGTCACTTGGACTATATTAACGATCTCTTTAATAACTTTTCTGGGCCAGCAAGTTTCGGTCACACTGGAAGCCTATGGAGGAGTGAAACATGGCTCAGATTTCATCAAAAATATCTTAATTTGTGTTCCGAAGATGAACGAAGGTCTTACGGGGTTGGAACAACATGAGGGTGAGTAATTACTGACAGAATTTTAATTTTTGGGTGAACTAACCCTTTAAGGCAAACCATTTGCAAATTCATAAGTCAACACAATTGCTGAGTATTTTCTCCTTAAAACTGCAGTTTACCAAAGACAGTCTCAAAAACAAAGTTTGAAATCACTGGTGTTTCTTGCGTCACAAACTACCTTATAACCAATCACGTCAACGTGCCAGCGGGCTTTAGCATATCATTAACTATCAGCTCATACCCTGTATGTTTCTGTTGATGTGAAAAAATTGGGGCACATTTTATAATATAGTGAGTGAATTATGAGTATGATGCATATTACGATGTCATAATGAATTAAATTACTTTAAGTTGTTCAAAGAGTTTCTAAGGATGCTGATTTTTAGAAGGCAGCTGTCTGACTCTGAAATGGCAAACTGGAACATGGTTTGTGTAACATTAGTAACACATTATTAGCTGTTTGATAACGTAGTCAAGCCAATGGCTAATCATAATAATTACCGTTTTGTGTCTGACGTAGAGATCAATACATAAAACGTGTTACCATTCTGATACACCGACGAGCCAGTATAATTTGCTCTTCCACTTCTTATTCTGAATCAGTTTCTGGTTCAAACATATATGGCTGAATTTCCACTTGCCATTGTGTAACGTTTACTACAGTAAAGTTGACTGAGTGGATCAAGTATTATGAGCTTGTGTGATTGAGTGGAGGCGGGGACTAATTTGCATATTCATGGTTCCACATATACTAAATGAAGCGAGGGTTAAATTCTAACTATTTTAAGGCATGAAGATTATGAAATTTGACAGTTTTTTCCTGTGAAAATAAATATTTCATTTTGGTAGTGATCAAAGGTTAGTTTTAAGGGATAAAATTGTTGACTACAGGGGGACTTTAAGTTGTATTCTTATGAAAAATAGCAACAAAGTCATTCATTCCTTGGGGAATTATTACTGCCAGCCAGAAACAAAGACATAATTAAGGGTGGAAATGTAAATGTTAGTTTATGTAAAAGTCAGGAATACGTTTTTTCAAAAGCTACAAGGCTAGGGTGACTTGAATGAGTGAGAATGTAACCATTACTTAGCCCTGCTTTCTTTTTATATATTATTGCAGTCATAAATACCTCCAGAGCTTCAGACATTCCCCTGTGACGCCTGAACCTATTCAATGAGTTAGCACCACTCACTGATGCTGATCTTTACTGGGCTTTACTCCCGCTCCAGCTTACAACAGAAACCCTTAAATTAAATGCTTCGCAACACCACAAAACTGCTATTGCACTGCTCAGATTCTCATGACTTATAGTGAACTAAAAACAACATTCTGAGAAAACGGTCTGAAACACTCATGAGAAAACATTCTGCTTTCACAGGGAGAAACTTTTGTGTTGTTTGTTCATTGTAGACACAAATCCCCCTAGAGTGTAGAAAGAAGCAGTAAGAACCATGACAGTGGGTTTGGGCCACCCAGACAGTGCCTGCTGTCCGCCTCAGTTGTTGCTCCCATGCACAGATAAAAGTTGACAAAAGGGGAGAACAAGGGAGGGGATAAGTGCAGGGAGTGAGGATACAGCTGTCAGTTCCCTCGCTTGGAATCTAAAAAACACTGAGAAATGGTGTGAGAAAGAGAAGAAAAAGTGCACAGTCAGAAAACTGAGGTGGCCCCCACGATCACTGTTAAACAGCACCTGCCTTCCAAACATAGCATTACAACTATTTAGGAAATCTCCTCAGATGACTGTCAACTCTAACAGCTAAATTCACTTTGGAAATAACAGTACATTTGTGTGCTAATGGATCGAAACATCAGTTGTAAATGCATTTCTTTAGACTGCCCAGTTATAAAGGGTCTGTTCAAAGTTAACTACATAGGCAGGTCACTAGGTTTCTCTTCACTACTGTCACCTTGTTCACTGTAAAGCAATATTCTCAGCAAAACTGCTTTGGAATGAGATTTATTGTGAAATGTGCTACACAAAATTAACTGAATTAAAAAATAACAATAATAACATTACTCTAATAGAGGATAGGAAAAACACATGTCAGTATGGCTTTAATACAATGACAAATTACATTCTTGATTTAAAAACTTTTATGGCCAAGTATTGTACCTTGTGATTGTCTTTTTGATGCTTTTATGCATTTAATTGCTCCTATACATTTATATAGAATAATCATGCTAAATTATTTTGTGCACAGAATTTGTTGAATAGAGAGACATTGTCTCCACTGCAAGTGGAACTATTTTCCATAATCTTGTAGACAAAGTGCCCTTATCCAGGCCCAGAGAAACGTCACAGGGTCCTGCGTCTCACAGGTGACTGCTGGGTTTTTAACTGAAAGAGAGCCTTCTGTCTGCATGTTGTCCATTTGATAATCCTCTGATACAGCCTCACTAAGCTCAATATCAGCTCATACTCAAACTGGGCAGTGTGCCTGAGAAAATTGTCTCCTAAAGAAAAAGGCACTTGGCTGAGCTACGCTATGGTTCACCTTCCATTAAGCCTTTGATACATGCTTCATTTTCTTTGCATTGTGCCTTTAATACAGCTTAAAACAAGCTTTAATAAATCGTTTTTAATGTGTTAATGAGCTCAGCTACTTTCTAATTGGTGCATTGGTAATGTTCATGAGATATGCACAGTATTCACACTCCTGTGAAAGCTTAACAAGAGATAAAACATCTAATTTGTATAAGGCTCCCTTACATCTTCTCTGTCAATCAGTTTTAATGTTTTTAACGGCCCTTCAGCAATCTAGGGCAAAGATAAATATGATAAATGAGTTCTGTATTTTTAGGCAGAGCTGTCAGACACTTGAGCTTGGTCAAGGCCAATGCTGTCATGTCAGGCTGCGCCGTTTCCTAAACTGAGGAGGGTTGTAAAGATGATGCCCAATTGGCAACATGATGATTCTGTTTCATTGAATATTACTGTAAATCAATCTCACAACATAACTTCTATTTCCAACACTTCAAACTACTGTTTTTTTACACATATTTGAACTGCAATATTGTTTCTGCATATGCTCACATCAAGAGAGCAGCTCATGTGTTCAGCAGGGTGTGTAAAAACTACCAAACAGTGAGCAATACCTATGAACTTGAGTCATGGTTTGCACACAAACTGCCAGAAATAGTGTTTCACTTTCAGGTTGGTTCCACATTTAAAATTGCAATTTTGTTCAAATTGCTTACAAGTTTTTGTCATTAAAGCAATATCATCAAGGACTCAGAAATGATTTAGTAAAACAAATGCCAGCTATAGAAAATCAGAACAGCTTGTACCAAGAAATAGTGTCCAAGAATGTAACATACCCTTTCTCTTTAGGGATAATCAAAGTCACGGGGTAGCATGGATTATGGCAAGATAGGATTGAGGATCCTTTCAAAGTCATTACAGTTCTTTATCCTACTTCAGTCAGTCAAGATTCAGGATTATATCTCTTCTCTGCTTAAATCATTTAGTCCATGGAGAGAGTCTAATCCGATTATACTTTAATCTGATTACTCAAAATGATAATTAGTCACTGAGGTATGTATTATTTGATGAAAGTGTGCTAGAATAATGCTGAAATATACAATATATTTCAGGTTATAGCTCTATATAAAAAAAAAGTTAAAGGCACACTTTGCAAGATTTGTACCTTAATATAACAGCTTCAAAATAATTTTGATGGTAAACAAACTCGTAGTAGGGCGAATCATCCCGATAGCAAAGCGTTGGCAAAACCAGCAAGGCAAGTTTGAGAGGTGGCGCCCCGCCAAATCTCGCGAGAATCACGCCTTGCTTTACGGCACAATGTCACATCAACAACATATGAAGCAGCCTCAATGGAAGACACTAGCACGCATTTCAGACGTGAATCATGGCAGAGTTGATGAAGAAAACGAAGAAAGCGCGGTCGGAAGAGTGCAGAGACGGCTCTGTGTGAGTGGTATTTACGACAGTAACGTTAAAACCAAGTACTCCACAGCGACTCTAGGGGTCGCTGTTTGAGAAAAACGGAAACTGCATAGTGTGCCTTTAAAATGTCGATACAATATATATTATGCTCCTATCTTGACTTGAATATTAGCCTATAGTTGGGATATGGAGCACATATTGTATGTAAGTAAGTGTAGCACATAGAAGTCTTGGAGACAAAAGGTCAGATCTTCTTTATTGTCCCTTCTACAGTATTCATGGCTAGTGATTGAAGTGGTAAGAAAACTCTCCATCGTTTGTGTTTATCTGCACCAACTACAATATTCCACAACTGCTTTCTTTAACACTATCATTGGGCTTCAGCACTAACCTGACACCTGGTTGGACTCACTTCTCTTGAACCTCATTCATTTACCAATAAATGCAGTAAAAAAAGAAAACCGTGTGAACATATATTGTGTCTTAATTTTACAGTAGTAATGAAGGAAAGACAAAAAAGGGTGTTGAGTGTCAATAGAAAACAAAACCACCCCAAGGACATCTAAAAGCAGGACTCAGGATCAAATTGCGCTCACTTTCTTTCTACATTCTGAACTTGAACTAGATGAAATCATTAGAAAACGATTGAATTGTGTGTCTCAAGGAGACCACTTTGTCTTTTTTCATTGTGCTTCATCAAATTCAATTCATTGTGCCTTTCTCCGTTTGAAAAAGGTGGCAACAAATTGAAGCCACAGCCGTTCCGTCTGAATTGGGCCTGGATATCCCTGGAAAGGGAATATTATATTGTGGATGAGGATGCAAAGTTTCTGGAAGTCACCCTCAAACGCCGGGGATACTTGGGAGAGACATCATTTGTCAGTAAGTATTTATCAAAGTGAAGGAGTTACCCAGTTAATTCAAAATATGTGCTAAATTAATACATTTATAATATATGTTATATATATTTAATATGTTAAAAAACAATAAACAGGACTTGAACTTGCTGAGGTTTAATTTGTTTGCAAACAAAATGTGCAGTACATAATCGTTTGTGACCAAGACTTATTTTGTGGAGATACAAATACAGTTCATTAAATACTGGAATCCTAATAAAAAAACAAACAGAACCTCCTTCATTGTCATGCTTGCATATATTTAGAGATACACAATGTTTATTTGCAGCTGTTACAAGTTGGTCCCTCTGTGTTTGGTATTTTCACAGCCCTTTAACTGTGACTTACAATGTCTTAAATTGTACCATAGCCTTTTACGGTTCTTTAAAATTGTTATTAAGTAGTCAACAGACATCTTAAACTTCTCACAGCTATAGTCAATAACCGCATCACAAACAATTTACTCTATTTGAGAGATCTCCAAAGAATGTTTTTGTATTTCAAAGGCATTGCCACCAAGGACGGCACAGCAAAACAGGACAAAGACTTCCGTGGAAAATCTCAGAAACAGGTCCAGTTTAACCCTGGTCAAACATCCGCTACCTGGAGGGTGAAGATATTTACCGACCAAGAGTTTGAAACTTCAGAGATGTTTGAAATCCAGCTCTCAGAGCCAGTGATGGCTGTTCTTGAATACCCTGATACAGCCACTGTGGAGATTGTGGATCCTGGTGATGGTAATTATGCAATGCCTAATGATTTCCTACTTTGTCCATATAGTGTAAAACACATATACTTGCTTCCAGAGTGTGTGCACCACAATGGCATAGGGAGGAACAACTTCCTATTAATGCCAATGGTTTTGAAATTAAACGGACAACAAGCAAAAACGTGGTCATGTTCATTTACTTTTGCCTACTTAGGCTTATATTAATATTTACTGTAAATAAATATTTATCCTATAATTATATATGTCCACATTTAAGCATTGAAATGTATCTCTTTTCAGAGTCCACAGTGTTCTTCCCTCAAGCAGAATATCGTATTGAAGAGGATATAGGAGAACTACTAGTCCCGGTCCGCAGATCAGGAGACGTCAGCCAGGAACTAATGGTTATTTGTTACACACAACAAGGTAAGATTAATGAAACCTAGTTTTCTAATCACAATATTAAAGGGATGGTTCAGAGTAAAATCAACCTAGGGTCCTTTGCACCATGACCTCGAGCCAAACACCCCCCAGAAGCCTTTTTTCCCTTGGTCGAACATTATTAAAGTTAGAGCTTATTTAGAGATATCAACCGAATGGCTTAGTGCAGGCGCTAAATGATCTACATCCTTATGCATCGCTTTCTGCCAGGACTTTTACAGGCTTTTCCCAAATCACGGAAGTGAGCTTGAGGTCCGGGTTAGCGGTAGCATAAGCCATCAGTCAAGTGTTATTTAAATAAACTCCTGATGTACTTACAAATTTTCCAATGCCTCGTTTTATGAGTACAGAACCTATTTGTACAACTGTAGAAATTTGGTACCATTCTGGGCATTATTAGTGGGGTAATTTACGAGATACAACCTTGGATCCATTAGCGCCTGCATTAAGCCATTCGGCTTATATCTCTAAATAAGCTCTAACTTTAATAATGTTCGATCAAGGGGAAAAAAAGGCTTCTGTGGGGGTGTTTGGCTCGAGGTCATGGTGCAAAGGACCCTGGGTTGATTTTACTCTGAACCATCCCTTTAACTATTTTTGTATAATATTATGAAATAATTGTAATCATACAGATACCTAATTACACGATTATTTGAATATTGCATGACATTATTTTAGTTTATGACTCATAACCTATTACAGCTGAGGACCTTACATGACCTTACTTCAGCTGTACATCTGTAGTACTTGAAAGTCTGTTTGTAAAAAAAAAAAAAAAAAAAAAATCTCTCTATACAGGCAGTGCAACCGGAACCACCCCCAGCACCGTGCTTTCCTATTCAGACTATATCACAAGACCCGAGGACCACACCAGTGTTCTGCGCTTTGATAAAGATGAGCGGGAGAAGTCGTGTCGCATCATAATTATTGACGACTCCCTCTATGAGGAAGAGGAGAGCTTCAATGTGTCCCTCAGTATGCCCATGGGTGGCCAAGTGGGAGCCAAGTTCCCCAACGCCAAAGTGGTCATCTTGCCTGATAGTGATGATGGTGAGTTGGCAAGAACCAACATCTGAATAAATACTGTTCTCATATATTCTTTGATGAATAGAAAGTTCAAAAGATCAGCATTTATTTGAAATATAATTTTTGGTCGCACTTTATTTCACAATATGTGCACTCACGCGTACAGTGTACTTACCTAAGAAAGTACTGGGTACTACATGGGTTAAGGTTAGGTTTAGGGATACGTTCAGGGTTAGTAGTACCTAGTTATTACTCAGTTATTGTAATTACTATAATAAGTACATAGTATGTACATGGGAAACAGGACTGTAAAATGACTTTTTTTTTTACTATGTACCGGTGGTCTTTACTGTCATTTTCTTATGTTCAAAACTTATGTTTTTTTTTTTTTTTTTTGATAATTTTGAGCCTATAAATATACGAATAGTAGTCCAAATATAGTCGGACCAACTATATTCTGTGCATTTTCTCTAAACCACAAACCCTTTCATGACATTACTAAAAAAATTACATCCTTATCCTCAAAGACAAAACTATCTCCTCCATGTTCTGTGGTTATACTGACATGCCTCACCTGTTCTTTCTTTACAGATGTTCTTTTTATTATTCACACTTTGAAAGGACAGGTAGCCACAGAACGATCCATCTTTACTTTGTGGTCATACCACTGTTGTCCTTGGCAGCATGGTAACACGATAACCCAAAACAAGTTGAGAGAGCACAATTGAGGCCCCTATGACCTTTGTAATGGCCCATAAACCTCAGTGAGGGCACTGAAAGAGCTTTGTGAACATCCTGTCCAAGGATTTAGGATTTGTGTGCATTACTTAAAAGGAACATAGTCCAAACAAGAGCACAGTTTGCCATCTGTGAATTCATTACGTTCAAAGATTCATCCAGGAATTTGCCTTTCAAAGCACAGCCTTCTGTTTGAAATTATTCAACTTAAAATGAATATCTTAAATATTGTTTCATCTCTTAATTTTCAGTAAATATTATCCTCAGAGTGTTTTTCCTCACTCATTAAAACAGTCTAATAGTTGTAAACACTTTCACCAACTGCAATCCCACCCTTCACAATTTAGAATATTACCTCAAAAGATATTTTACAAGATATTACAAGCCTAGACCTTATTTGTCTGAAGAAGCCAGTTAAGATTAATGTGCTTATTGTAGCTCAGCGTCTTGGTGGGTCTGGAAGGGCCCAGTGGTATATTTGTGTCTAGTTGTAGGGGGGGGGGGAGGATGTTGGATAGACTTGTGGTCTGGATGCCAGCCAGAGTTGGAATCTTTTTGTTGTTTCTCTGACTTGTTGTCTATGGAGGTGTCACTACTCTTGTTTTTCTTTGTATGGCCCCTCAAACTTACGGCCTCTACCCCCACCCTGGAAGGGCCTATCCCCTCTGCATTCATTTACCATGATGCTGATATCGCTCTGGGAGTCGCTCTGACCTCCCAAACGCACACACAAATATAAACACTCACCAAGTGCATCTTGACTGGAGTAGACACAACAGTCTGGTTTCAGCACTCAGACAGGACATTAGAAATGATGGTAGGTTTCCTGTGCTGTCACACCAATGGGTCAGAACAACTCTGTGTGAGATGAAACATGACTTAACAATTCTGAGGAAAAAAAATGACACCTCTCGGCTCTTTTCTTTTCAAAAAGGATTAAATAAAGAATCATTATGCAGTAAAATAAGTAAGAAATATTTCATATTTTATACTTTTTCTAGGTCACTAATTAAATCAAAAGCAAAACAGTGACTCTGTGAACTTTGGTTTAGATGAGTTCAGATGCATTTGCTTCGATTGAAGCACAAGATGTTCTTTAAAACATTATCAAATCATACTGGATGACATGGATTTATTTATTCATCATTTAATGCCATATCTGCATCAAAGGCTATATTCATGGCAAACTCAATAGTAATAAAATTTAAAATAAACAATAATATTTAATTAATAATACCAATAATAACAAAAACAGTTATATAAAATCTTTAAAGTTGATATTTAAAACAACAACAAAAAAAGTCCATAATTTACTTTCTAGATAAAAACATTGCCTATTATCATTTAAAGCAGGACATTCAAATAAAATGAGTTTTACAATCATAAAGAGTAAAGTAAGTCGTGTGTGACTGATTTGACATCTCGTTTATACAGTCTGGTGATTTCTATTTGAAAACAATTGTTAGGACTTATTTATAACTGGTTTCCTAGATAACATGGATTATCAGGTTTTGTGCCAACTTGTGGAGGTATATTAGCCTAAGTTCTGTTGTCATTAAAGCAAAAAAAATTCTTAAGTTCATTAAATTCTAATGTACACTTTTTTTTTTTTTTACATAGATGGTTCAGGTTAAATAAAATGATCATTTAAAAAAAAAAATCCCTTTTGTACAGAGCCATCTTTCTATTTTGGGGAGACTGAGTACACGGTGGATGAGAGTGATGGTTATGTGGAGGTGAAAGTGTGGAGGACTGGAACTGACCTTTCAAAGACAGCCACCGTCACAGTCCGTTCCAGGAAGAGCGACCCTGTTTCAGCAGAAGGTAAAGAGTGTCAGAGATGTCAAAAACAACAATTGCTGATATCTTAATTTTTGGTCAAATCAAATCAAATATTTCAGGTAATCATTAATCAGTAATTTTCATGTATTAGAAATGTTCATCTGCATACTATATCTCCCCCACCCTTTCCTCTCCCGTCCAGCGGGTCTAGATTATGTGGGAATCAGCCGTAACCTGGACTTTGCTCCAGGTGTGACCATGCAGACTTTCCGTGTGACTATTCTCGATGACTTGGGCCAGCCAGAGCTGGAGGGGCCAGAGACGTTTGAGCTGGTGCTGCGTATGCCCATGAATGCAGTCCTTGGAGAGCCTAGCAAAACTGTCATCACTATTAATGACACTGTCACAGACTGTGAGTAAAGGATTCAAACAAATCTATGAAAAATAAATAAATACCTATCAGTTTTTTAGAGGACCTATTCAGTTAAGTTTCAGAGGACATTAAACTGCAGATAACTGAAACACTCTGATGAGTGATGCTGGTTGTTTTTAACTGTATTTCTGCAGTACCCAAAGTCCAGTTTAGGGAGGAAGAGTACAAGGTGGATGAGGCTGATGGAGAGGTGAAGGCGATGGTGTACCGCAGTGGCGACATTAGTCATAGGTCCACAGTCCTCTGTTACACTCGCCAGGGATCTGCCCAAGTCATGATGGATTATGATGAACGACCCAATACTGACGCATCCATCATCGTGTTCCTACCAGGTCCATTTGTTTTTCAACATGTTCCTTGACCAGCCTTTCATTCATGTCTGCATGATTTGCTCATCTTTTGTATCTCTTTGTTTACAGGGGAGATTGAGAAGCCATGTGTTGTGACTTTAGTGGATGACACGGTTCATGAAGAGGATGAGGAGTTCCGCTTGGTTTTGGGGACAGCTAAGAGCAAATCACCATATGGAGCTTCAGTGGGAGAACAAAAAGAAGCTCTGGTCACCATCACTGACCATAAGGATAGTGAGTATCTTTTCTCCTCTTTATTTTTGACAAACATCAACATTATGCTCTTGATGAGCTTATCTCACAGAAAACAAAACTACTTCTCCACTCAGAGTCCATCATCAGGTTTGCTGAGATCAAGTACAGTGTTAGAGAGCCACAACTTCCTGGAGAGATTGCTGTAGTGAAGATTCCTGTCCTGCGTCAGGGTGACACCTCCAAGGTCTCTGTGGTGAGAATTCACACCAAGGACGGCTCTGCAACATCAGGAGAGGACTACAATCCCCTTTCTCAAGGTCAGCAGAAGGCTACAAAATATAAATCCCATGAGATGCCATAATACTAGCGCAAATCATTTTAACGTGATCAATAAAGTATGGAAAATCCTGAACAAAAGGAGTGGATATCTGATACAATTACAGTAACGGTTATCTAATTCCTCTCTGTACATCTTTGTTTGTATGTCCCTACAGATGTGGAATTTAAGGAGGGTGAGACAGAGCATGTGGTGGAGATCCAGGTTCTGTATGATGGACAAAGAGAGATCCGTGAGGCTTTCACTGTTCACATGAAGCCTGACGAGTATATGGTGGCTGAGACACAGGTCAGAGACCATCATCTCTAAAAATACCCCCAAAGACGCCAATTCGCACACTCGCATAGACACACGCTAACGTGCCTCTCTTGCTAAAATAGCCATGCAGCAGCTGCCTCTGTCAGCAAGAGCCAATCGCTGTCTCCAATCTCTTTCAGAGAAGTCTGTATGATGTAAATGGGCCTCAGTGGTCAGTGACCTAAACAGTGTTATTGAACATTCGGGTTGCACGATTAATCGCAATTAACATGAAGGCACGCTTAAACCGATTTGGATTATTGCGATTATGAAATCGCAAAGGCTGCGATTATTTTTAAAGTGCAGCTTGTCAGTGACGTCCGGCTCTGTGATCCGTAGTAAATGCTGCTCCATCTGAAAGCACTTCAAGTTTGAGTCGCTTATAATGTGCATTTGAAAAATTATTGTATCTTAATAAGTTCTCAAATATTTCCTTAAGAACATATTTTTTCTTCTTAAAAAAATCCAGTCTTAGGCGTTGTTTGATTGTATGGCAGTTCTAATTCTTAAAAAAAAAAAAAAAAAAAAAAAAAAAATACGTTTTTAGGAATAACTTTATTCTTAAGTAGAAAATAAGAAGAAAATTGCAACATTTTGTCATAGAATAGAATCTGGCATTTATATAGCGCTTTCATATGTACTACTGTACACCCAAAGCGCTTTACAATCATATCAGGGGATCTCTCCTCAACCACCACCAGTGTGCAGCATCCACTTGGATGATGCGACGGCAGCCACAGTACAACGGCGCCAGTGCGCTCACCACACACCAGCTATAGGTGGAGAGAGGAGAGAGAGTGATAGAGCCAATTCCAATGTAAGGGGATTATTAGGAGGCCATGATTGGTAAGGGCCAATGGTGGAATGTGGCCAGGACACCGGGGTTACACCCCTACTCTTTACGAGAAAATGCCATGGGACATGGTATATTACATACATACTGTAAACACGTCAATTACATACTTGGGGGAAAAAAAGGTCCACAGTGAGTGGATGGTCTTTTTACTGCTGCTTACATTATTGTAAGTTTTACATACTCTATTGTTCCTACAATTTTTATTGATAGTCTAAATGGTTGTTTTCTTTCTCTCCTACTTTCTGTAGATGAGTAAGGCTATTGTGTACATCGAAGAGATGAATAGTGTGGCTGATGTCACCTTCCCAGCAGTGCCTCAGGTGGTGTCGTTGCTGCTGTATGATGATACGATTCGGGCTAAAGACAATCCCCACCCTCAAACTGGTTATCCTGTTGTGTGTGTCACGGTGAGTGATGCCAATGATGTTCTCAGTTAATCACTTTTTGAGATTTGTTTCATTCTATTCGTACCGTTTCCCTTTCATTTACCATATAAAGAGTATGACAAATAAAGAAACAGTAAAAATACACCTTCCAAAAAGGGAGATGGTCTTAATGAAGTAATTGAAACAGTAATTGAATGTTGTGGAATATGACTCCAAATATCATTAGGGGTGGAAACTATATCAGCAAGTTTAGTCTCTCATTCTTCCAAAAAACTTTTATAATTCTGACTGTTTTCTTGCGTCTGTGTTCCATCAGGCCTGCAACCCCAAATACTTTGACTTTGACAAGACTGGCTCCATTTGTTCAGTGGAGAACATCAATGACACACTAACTCAGTACCGCTGGATGGTTAGTGCCCCCAGTGGGCCGGATGGAGTCACCAGCCCCATGCGCGAAGTGGATACCAACACCTTCTTCACTAACACCAAGTCCATCACTTTGGACTCCATCTACTTCCAGGCTGGTTCCCGTGTACAGTGTGCCGCCCGAGCCTTCAACGCCAATGGAGATGCTGGGCTGGAGCTCAGTTCGCCCATTGTGGTCATCAGCCGAGAGGAAGGTGAGGCTATTGTAACTACCACAATTTGGACTGCTGCTCAAATCTTTAAGAATTACTAATACCAAATTCAACAAAGCACAAGGTTTTGTTTGTATGTTGGTTTGTTTTACTGTTTTCTGGGGTGTCTAGGAAAATGAATTGTTTTGAAAGTTAAATCAAGGTGTCTGCTATCCTTAGGCCTGTGTCAGCCTCGTATACCTGGAACAGTGGGTGCTGAACCGTTCTCAGCTAAAATCCGTTATACTGGCCCAGATGACCCTGACTACCCCAATCTGATCAAACTCACTGTTACTATGCCGCACATGGATGGTGAGTGACCACCTCCATCACAAACAATGCGATATTGAGTAAGCAAATATCAATCAAAATGTCTACAAAATCCAGGATATTAAACTGCATTGTTTTTCCTCAGGCATGCTGCCTGTTATCTCCACACGTCCCCTTTCAAACTTTGAGCTAACCCTTAGTCCAGATGGCACACGAGTAGGAAACCACCGCTGCTCTAACCTCTTGGATTTCAACGAGATCCAAACAGCACATGGTTTTATCACCGACGCCACAAAGAACCCAGAAATTATTGGCGAGACTTCACCGTACCAGTACAGCGTCGCCATGCGTAGCACCAATTCCCTTCGATTCTACCGCAACCTTAACCTCGAGGCATGTCTGTGGGAGTTCAGTAGCTACTACGACATGTCAGAGCTGCTGAATGACTGTGGGGGATCGATTGGCACAGATGGACAGGTATTTCAGGAATCAGAAATCATTCAAAGCTATGCTCATTTAAAGTTCATTCAAAAAGTTTGGGGTCGATAAGATTGTTTTAATGTCTTTGAAAGAAGACTCTTTAATAAAAATACAGTAATATTGTGAAATCATTGAAAATATATAAGAATAAAAAAACAATTTTAAAATTGTTTTCCATTCATATTTATTTTAAAATGTAAATGGCAGAGCTGATTTTTCCGCAGTCATTTCTCCAGTCTTCAGTGTCACATGATCTGTCAGAAATCATTCTAATATGCTGATTTGGCGCTTAAGAAACATTTCATGAAACAGTTTAAAACAGTTGTGCTGTTTAATATTTCTGTAGAAACGGATTTTTTCTCAGGATTCTTTAATGACTAGAAAGAACATAATTTATTTGAAATAGAAACATTATACTTGATTAAGCTACTTGTCAAAATGTTTGGCTACATTTGGTGTTTTTTCTGTTCATGTGTCCGTAGGTGCTGAATCTGGTTCAGTCCTATGTAACCCTGCGGGTGCCTCTGTTTGTGTCTTATGTCTTTCACTCTCCCGTCGCGGTTGGTGGCTGGCAACATTTTGACCTACGTTCTGAGCTGCGGCTCACCTTTGTGTATGACACTGCCATCTTATGGCAAGATGGTATTGGAAGCCCACCAGAGGCTGAGCTACAAGGTAGTATAGATATGCCATAATGCCATATTGGACGCCATGCATCAGAAATTTTTATATAATGGTGAATTCAAATAGACATGAATACAAATTAATTTAATTAATGCTAATGACAGTTACCTGTCTGATGTTTTTATTTGTGTGATTATTTTTATAGGTGCCATGTATCCCACCAGCATGAGAATAAATGATGAAGGACGTCTTGTTGTCAACTTCAAGACTGAGGCTCGATTTAGGGGACAGTTTGTCATGTCTCACCCAGGTAATGTGCAGATGGATGCAGACCCACACATAGCCACACATTGCCCACAGGCAATCCTTTAACTCTCTTCCACTGTGTTGTCAAACTCAGCCCCAAAGAGATAAATCTACAAGCTACAGTCGGCCTAGACTGCGACAGTAAACAAACAGTAAAACGACAGTAAACTTCCTCTGTCAATTACCCTCCAGAGTCCTGACAAACCTTCACTGCCCTCTACTGGTGACATTAATCCCTCAAAACTTTTTTCTCCATTTCTAGTTCCCACTAAGGGTAATAAAAAATAAATTGGTGTTGATTTGTTTACAAAAATTCAGTTAGATATGTTTGTACATTTTATAGCCTGTCTGAAACATATTTTGGCATTCCCTTTTACTAACTCAGTATATGGACTCCATGATATGAGCATACACCATAGGTTGTTATAAATTATTTTAAGCCCTATTCGCACGGGATAAGTATTACCTGGTGACCTCTAGTAATTTGTAATAATTGCTGAGGTTGTCTGTGATCTTAATCAAAAATTCCCCCGCAAACGACCTTACATATTTCGCCGAACACCTTGGTCCTGTGCGAATCGGCATCTCTGTGATTTGGCGGGGTCGTTTATAATCTTTTCAAGGTTTTTGTTTCCTGTGCGCTTTTTTATCCATCTTTCGCTAAGAATGGAGGCTGCGTTGAAGTGTTTTGATAGTATTTTGGGTGCTGGGTCATATCGCTATACACCATGATACGATACAACTAAGTTATAGCTGCTACAATTTGCAGAAAGAGACAAAGCTGAAAACCATCATGTGATAAGGAACATTCTTCTGTTTATGACATATCATAGCCTACAGCTAGACCTATAATAACGACAATACATTTCCAAGCAATAGCCTATTGACATCATACCGGGAGATAAGTCAGTCAATTTGAGTAAATTCACAGGCTTCGCTTATCCCATGCGAATGCGCCACACGAAATTCAGATAATACTAATCCAGTGCGAATAGGGCTTTAGTCTCAGTTATTTATCTGAGCTCTTATCACTCAGCTTGTAAATGTAACTGTTACTGTAAAGTTTAAACGTAATCATTAGGTTCGGATCGGGTCGCTAGTCAAAAATGGACTTATGACATTCATTTATCGTGTGTCGCATTGAAACCACTTAAAATGTACCTCATTGCGATACATTTCTCACGGATGTCCTAGTGTCCTCTATTCTTCCAAACTAAAGATGGTGAATTCTTCGTCAGTCAGCACAAATTCATATCTGTTTACATTTATCTTAACTTCTCCGCTTCATATTAGTCACGCGGTAGTAGCTTTATTCGGGCGTGGCCTCTGTGATTGGTCTATGAGTTGCACACTGGCAAGATAAATGACTTTATAGATAAAAAAAAGAAAAAAAAAGATTTTTGTAGATAGAAAATTACTAAATAATAATACCAATAATAGATTTAACATTTTTATAGAGTAATTTATTAAAGCTGCAGTCCTTAACTTTTGGCGCTCTAGCGGTTAATAAACAGAACTGGATGTGTCTTGCGGAATAACATTGTAGCCGGAGCTACTTCTCTATGTTTATGTCTATGACAAGTCACGCAGGTATTGGGCTACTCCGCAGCAGTACGACCCGAACCAGTCTAAAATAGTCCGAATATTAACACTTATTATAGGTGGACGGACTGTATGATTCAGATAAGACAAAAGCACGGTTTGGAAAATGGATTCATTATGTACTCACTCATTTTATATCAGTTCAATATGCGCGTAACTCCTTTTTCCTGAGCATGTTATTGGCCAAGACTTTCCGTACCTGGAACGAGCTTCTCATCTATTACAATCCTCTATAATAAACAGTAGATGGCATCATAAAGCCTGTTTTTTTCACAGATGATTGCTTTTAAAGTAGCCTAGGCTATTTGGGGTTTAAACCATTTTGCCCAAATAGAAGAAAAAAAAACATATCAGGTACAGTATCTTTAAATGTGTGATTGAATGCAAGTGACTGTGAATATTATTTTATATAAATGTTACTAAAATCAAACTGGTTTTGATTTTTGATTTTTTTCTGAAGTTACGTTTATTTGGAATTTGACATGTCTGGGATGTGTATTGGCTTTCAGGAACCACTCTGTCCTCTATGGTAATGTCAGCGGACCACCCTGGACTCACATTCACTCTCTCCCTGGTCAGAACTGAGCCCACTTACAACCAGCCCATGCAACAATGGAGCTTTGTTTCTGACTTTGCTGTAAGTTTAGTCCCATTTTTATTTCTTTAATTTTTTTACCTGTTATTTCATTTACATATTGTCAGTCATACAATTCATGGATGTTGGGTTATACTGTACATTTTATGAATATTAAAGAGGTAAACTGACTCTATGTGCATATAGGTGAGAGACTATTCCGGCACCTATACTGTGAAGATGATTCCATGTAGCGCTTCACCTAATGGAGAGTTCAGCATACCCCCTGTGTGCCACCCGAGGGAGCCCCTCACCTTCGACATGGACATCCGCTTCCAGCAGGTTGGTTTCAGCTTCTTCATTTACCTTTACATTATGAGAGTAATGTAGTTGACATGTTTCTTATTAATTCAACTACAGACCTACTATAAGGTAACAGCATGTTCGTCTAATCCTGTCAATCACAACGAATATACATACATGATGCATAAACACCTGCTGGTTTTGTGCTGTTTCTCAGGTGAGTGACCCTGTAGCAGCAGAGTTTAGTCTGAACACACAGATGTTCTTGCTGTCGAAGAAGGAGCTGTGGCTGTCTGATGGCTCCATGGGCTTTGGAGAGGACACAGACACTGCCTTCATGGAAGGTAATAGACATCCAAGAACAATAATAATAGAATTATTTCAATTTAGTTTCAATTCATTATTTCATTCAGTCCCTGTATTGAGTGTAAAACTAATTGAATCAAATTGGTTCTCCTCTAGGTTCTAAGATCTTTGGGCGTGTGATGGTGGACCCAGTGCAGAACCTGGGTGATTCTTTCTCCTGCAGCATAGAGAAAGTGTTCCTTTGTACTGGTGCGGATGGCTATGTGCCAAAGTACAACCCTACAAATAAAGAGTATGGATGCCTGGCTGATGCTCCATCCCTGCTTTACAGACTCAAGATCCTGGTATCTGATTTTTTTTTTACCTTTCACACAAACATTCATTGTGAATGTGAATCCTACTTCTATGTGGATCTTCCTCTTTTAATAGTCAATGAAAATGCTTTTCCCATTTTATAAATGTAATGTCTTCAAAAATTGTAGGTGATTTCAAAAAAGTTTTTTTCTTAAAATCCTCCTTGCTTTACCCTTTTTTAACATGGGTAGTTGGACATTTACAATCTGAACTAAACTTGCCTTGTCAAGGCCAAATTAATTATATTATATTATATTATATTATATTATATTATATTATATTATATTATCTTGGAAACTTATTGAGCTTGGCATGGTCGTGAAGGACTGCAGTTCCTCTATGATATAATTTCCTCTTTTGGGGGGTGTTTTTCTGCACATTTTTGTATGTAGCACCATAGGATTTTGATATGTCAGACAAAAGTTTTTCAAATATTAATAAGCCTTGAAGCAGTTTTGATGTTTTTTTTTTTTTTTAAAGGAATAATAATAAAAGATAATTTAATAATAAAATGATTTTTATTATTATTATTATTATATGATAGATGTATCACCTTGAAAATTTGACATTATACATATTTTTTTCTTTTCTTTTTCAGAAATTAAAAACATGATCGTCATAGATTGGGTGTTTTCAAGTAATTGTATGTAACTGCATGTTAAATACATTTTGTTTATCACCAATTAACATGTTGGTCTTTGAACTTAAGGACAAAGCTCAGCCAGAAACTCAGGCCACCACTTTTGGAAATGTCCAGTTTGATGCCAGCTTGGCTTTGGATAACCCTGAAGCCCTGCCTTTGGTCAGACAAACTGGATCAGATGGTTTCACCCTGTCATCATCTCCCCTCTTCCAGGTCAGAGACTCAATGTGTTTTATAACAATAGTGAGAAACCCAAAGGTGCCCAATTTTCATCTAGAATATTAAGAAAGAATGTTTAATTTCTCAGGTTGCTGCTGGCCGGGAATGGTTCATCCACACCATCTACACCCTCCGTTCTAGAGAGAACGCCAACCGAGGCATTGGTAAAAGAAGCCTTGAGTACCACCACGCTATATCCTCCGCCGTAGCTGACCCTGGCACCCAATCCCGTAATCGTCGTGCGGTACCCGACCCAGAAGCTTTTGACATCGGTGCTGAGAATAACCGAGGCACCAACATTCAGCATATCACCATCGACCGCTCAAACCGACTCCGGGTGAGCCAGCCATGGGGTCGTGAGACTGACCTAGAGCACCCCCTGGTGGAGGGGAGCCTGGGTAAAGGGCCTGGTTCAGATTTTTCTCTTCCTGCTGGCATGTCCACATTGCTCGGGGTGGCTGGGCTCATCCTGCTGGTATGCCTGGTTGTAATTCTGGTGGTTCTCTTGATGCGACGCAAGCGGAAAGAGAAAAAGTACCCACCTTATTCCACTTCGTCCTGCACAGCATACAACAAGAAGCCCACAAGACACATTGTGGACAGCTCTGAGGTTTAAACCATCCCTGTTGCTAGCATGTCATTTAAGACATGCCAAAACTTACTCTCATCATGGTGCTTTCTTGTCAAGAAGCAGCTGAAGTTATGGAGACGGAAATATTTTGATATCTAAAGCCAAATGACACCATCCAATATATGGCTCTTTTTTTGTGGAAGGTTTCAGAGTTTCAATGAAGACATCTTAACTCCAGGACTCCTCAAAAAACCTGGTCAAACAAAAGGAGGTTGCTCGTTGCATTTCTCTTAAGATTAAGTTTGAGCTTCGTAGTACTAATTTTATTTTAGCGTGCTCCAATCAGTAGATCTGTGAACCAGAATTGGCCACAGAAAACCCGCTCAGACAAACAGAGTGAATCTGTGCTTCAGCTTTTGTCAAACTCAAATTATCTGCAAATTTAACAAGTACTGCTCCATTATATTAAAGCAACCCATTTGATTTAAAAAAAAAAAAAAAACCTCCACAACTACTTATATAAATAAATATTAAAAATATAGAAAAATTAAATGGTAAATTTACCCCCAGCATGAATGGCATATGTTGGGGATCAATAGCCAAAAACTGCAATCTCAGCAGTTACCCAGCCAATTTAAATGTTCAGGATCATAATGTCTTTTTTTTTTTTTTTATCAGTCCATTTTAATTTCATTCGATATGTAACAGTTCTTCTTCTGAATGTGTGTGTGTGAGAGATTTAAGCAAATTGAAAGATGCAAGAACTGGCGTCTTTGAACATTTATGTAATAAATGTATCTATTTTTATATGTTCCATGACATGAACCGCTGTGTACAAGAGCACAGGCCAGCGTTCCCACATGATCGATGTGTTGCTATGCAAAGGGAGCGTGATGTTCAAGTTCACAACTATTCAGAATGTACTTATTTTTATACATTTTCAGGATGTTAAATTGTGGTTCAGAATCACACATTACTTCTGTGTGTACATAGTTGCCTATTCTTTATCTGAAAAAAGGAGAGACTGGTGTTACATGTTACAAAAGGTAGAACATGATAAAATACACCCTGATAAAACTTGAAAACTTGTGAACCACACATACATAATGTTTTTTTTTTTTTTCATGTTAAAAAAATCATTACAGATTTACAAAATAGAAGCAAAGAATTCTGAATATTCAAATTATAATTTAAAACTGATACTAGCATTTTAGTTTTTCCATTTTAGTTTGTGGCTTCCCATTTGGTGATAATTCTTTCAATTTATTGTTTAATGTTAGTTAAAATGTAATTGTCAGACACAAACCAGCCAACATTTTGTCATTTAAATCTCACCTTATAATGGAAATCACTAACACCAAATAACACCAGAAAAAAAAAAATGTTTGAAACCCAACAGATTTAAATTATGTCAGCTAATACACAATTAGCATTGTGTTTTTAAAAAACAGAATAGGTTTTTGAGAATTGTTTAATTTCTTTTTTGTTTCTTTATTGCTGATGAAAGGAATTCTGTTAAGATACTTGTTTCATTATAAAGTGCCTGTTAAGTGTTTAAAATATAAATGCCTACTTCTATAACCTGTGACAAGTTGAATTTCTGTCATTTAACATGTAACATGTTCCTGTGTCTAATTCCAAGTGCAAACCAAGTGCATCGTGGTTGCAGTTGAGGCTCACTTACAGGGACCGATATCCATCAGGACACCATTCATTTAGGGTGTAATATTAACCCATAATGTTCAATGCCATTGAAATTACAGTTCTGAAAACAAATCATCACAGATTCCATTAGTTGCAATGTCAGCAGTAATTTCCTGAAGTATCATTTTTTATTGAGTTTATTTTAAAATGTACATTTCTTTCAGATTCATTTAAAAAAAAAGATATAAAGCATCAGGGTCTGGGGGCTCAAAGAAAAAAAAAAAAAAAAAAGATTTGAGTAGAAGGGAAACAATATAGGCACAGCTTTGAATCAAAAGACATGCTTGGAAAGCCTATTGATATATACAGCAGAAGCCACCAACGGTGTTGCAACACTTCAAGTGTCTTCTTGGCTTAAGAACGGTAGTTAGTAAAGCTATTTTATTTTACACACACACAGTAAAGTTCTATGCTGATGTATTCTGTATAGATGTATTCTGACTTGAGCTAAAAATCACTGAACGGATCATATTTACAACATTCAAAAAAAGTTGCAATGGTAAGGCAGTTAGTTTCCAAGAGTTGTGGAACTCCATCTGAAATAAATTATCGAAGTGGCAATAAAATGCATTGATAGAGCAGTCACACAGAGAATGCAGAAACAAAATAAAATTCCTGAAACTACTTGACCGGCTTTTCCTCCCCTCTATGAAGGCATCTCATACAGCACAAAGCCTTTGTAATAATATCTTGCGTCGTAAGCAATTTCAAAAAGGTTTCTATGAGAACATACGAACTGCAACACTAAAGACGTCATCTATGGCTGCAAAATAAAATAAAATAAAATAAAATAAATGAACTCTGTTAAACCTTTCAGTGAGTACCTGACCTCGGCGCTTTCTGTAAATTGATACCTTGCTTGAAAACAAAGGAAATAAAACCAAAAACATAAAACACACAAAAACTTAAGAGAATTCTCTTCTCTGGTAAAAACTATCACAGTTCCTGATTCCACCAATAACATTTCATAGTTTCTGATACCATCTCAGACCGTGTAGACTTCTATCCTGCAGAATCCACACCTTAGCCTTAACATACTAGATATTAGATACAAATAAAGGACACTTTTATTCATGTACATAACACTATACAGTCTGCCTGCTGTCTTACATGCAAACGAAAATAATTTTCAAACAAACTAACTCTTTCACCTAAGTAGATTCACGGTTCAAGCAACTCAAAACCTTTTGATTGCACTACCGAATTACACTTGAGGCCCAAAAGAATAAAACAATTGGAAAACAAGTGAAACCTCGATGTCTAAAGGTTTCAGATTATCATGGAACTATATACACCAACAAAAAAAAAAAAAAAAAAAACTTTTGGCCTCCTAAAACACATCCTAAAAACCCACCGTGGCAGATTTGTGAACATGGAACATTGTGAAAACAGAACAAAAACAACTGACAAATTCAACAGACCTGATGCACCCCGAGCCCATGGAATAATGTGCTTTAACACCTCGATGGGGGAAAACCGATATCCATGAATCAGAAACTGTCTGAGTGGATGGGTGAGGGAGGGGCAGTGTGTATCTTTATAGTACGAATAATGCTGCTCTGTTAGCGCAATATTTACTGGGCTTTCAGCCAATAAGGCATTGTGAGTCCTTCAGCCCCTGTTCTGTCCGTCTTACTTCCGAGTCTGTCAGCTTATACATGAGGATCCCTCGGATCAGCTCTCCCCTGCGTGGGTGCTGTCGTCTAGCAGGAAGCAGTGTAAACTAGCTGATCTGGGAGCTGTGACCTAGTCGCTGTCACACACCTGTATCTAAAAATCAAACATCCTCCATTCCTCGGCCTCCCACGAGTCCTGACCAAGCAGAAAAGAGGAAAGAGGTGGGTGTCATTTGGGCCCTTTGCTGGGGGTGTCTGTCTCCGTCGACTGCCGTCCGTCACTCCAGGCCTCTCGTGTGCTCTTCAGTGCTTGCGTTCTCTGCTGATCCACCACCACATAGTCCACCCGCTCATCTGATGCTGAAATACCAGTCCCGTTACTCTTCTTCTGGAAGGTGAAGATATGACAGACAGTCAAAACAGGTCTTGCCAAAAATACCAGTGCTTGGATTGCGAGTTGATACTAAAATAAAAAAATATGCTACGATTCTTTTCTCCAATATCAGTAATGTATAAAACTGACTTTTTCATAAAAAAAAAAATATATATATATATATATATATATATACTTTATTAATGAATAATTCATTGGAAATGTAAAGAATTTTGCACAATATATCAATGATATTGGATATTTATCTTAACATAACTAAATAATACTTGACATTACATGACATTGTTGTAGTTTAATTAGTAAATATTAATATTTAACTTTTTAAATAAAGGAGTAGGGATAATTACATTATTTAAAAAGCTAGAAATTAGGGGAAATTATGTAACAGCTGCCACTCATTACAGTCTCTTGTCTGCAGAGAACAATGGGAAAAAAACAATAATCCTCAACTGGTGTATAATAGACTTTGTTAATAAAAAAGGCCAGAGAATGACCATATTCCATCAAGCTGACAAAAGAGCAGATTTTATTCCTGCTATATAATGATATATAAAAAAAAAAAAAGCTATAGTAGGTGTATAATCATAGAGCCTGGAGATAATAGCACTGGTGTCAACATATATTATGCCCCCCATTGTTAAGCTTGTCAGCTATAGACAGTAAAAGCATGAGGTAGTCTGACTCCTGGTGATTAAAACCTCACACAAACACCTCCATCCATAATAACTTATTTTAAAGTTTGTCTAGTTGTGAGAAATGATTTGTCATGTCTTACCTTCCGAGGAGGAGTTGATTTCCCAGGGTCCAAGTCGAGGTCCAGGTACTCCACCTGCTTGTCTCCTTTGGGCTTCACCATGGGACTCCCACCTCCATCAGCAATCATTGGTGCTCCTAACTTCATGTTCTGAGATATCAAAAATAAAAATAAAATTATTACAAAAAAGGTTGAATATGAAACGTTTACCCGAGTCAATGGTCAAAAAGGTCATCAGAATTAGTTATTAAAAGATTTATGCTACTGGTAAATTAATCTACGACAATGCTACTAGGTGATGTAAGTAAACAGTCAGATTGTTTTACATTTCTAATCTACCTATCTACATGTGGTCATTCACCCAACACTCATTCTGATGATTAAATCGGTACTGAGTTGCTTACCTTCATATCAAAATATGCAGAGAAAAATAGGTCTTTCTAAACTGTTTCAAATTGATCTGAGAGCTTCATAACTCATTAATGATCCACCTAAGTCATTTAAAATAATGCCCCATTAGTTCTACGGGATTCTGCTGAAAAACCACCACTGCAGATGACAATCCGACCTCTAAAAGTGTCGTTTCCAAAATGATTTCCTTACATTTCCATGGTGTGAGTCATAAATGTAATAGGTGTGTATTGCATGATGTGGTTTTTCCATGCATGTTTTTCAAAATATATGAAACATTATTTCACTCTGCATTATTTACTAACTCAATACAAACCAAATCATCAAGTGACTGTCAGGGGGAACAACACTGCATTGCTAATATAATGCATACTGTATATAATTGATAAAAAACAATAACAAAATATTGATTAGAAAGATTATCATTTGAGCAAAAAAAAAATGGACTGGACATGTACTGTATTTAAAATTCATCTACACTCAAAATAGGTTTCACTCATGTTGAAATGAACAATTGTATACCCAATAGAAAAAAAAAAAGAAAGAAAACTTGTCAGGTCATACACTAAGTTCAGTCTACTTTTGCAACCCTGCTCACCTCATCCAGCTTGTCTAGACCTGACACTTCTCTCTTTATAGGAGTGATGGGAACTGTACAGTAGAAGGACTCCTCTCTACGGAACGGAGGAACAAGGAGGAGAGGAGGAGCAGAAAAAAAAAAAAATCAAAGAGTAAACAGGAAACAAACAGCAAAGGCAAGCAGAGGAACTAGAAAAGAAAAATGCAAAACACAGATGAGCCAGACAAAAGGATGCACAAAAGAATGCAAGGAACAGAATGTAGAAAATGAGAGACAGAAAAAGAGGCAGAGAAAATATTTTCCCAAGTATTTGGCAGCTGAATCCAGTGCATCAAAAGCCACACTGTGCAGTGTTATCAACATCACAGCTGTAAGCTGTTTGCTTGTTATTTTACAGCTAACATGCTAACATGTTAGCAAATAAAACAAGCCATGCACAAAAAGCTCCATAATCAAGAAAATGGTCAATTAATAGAAATAAGAATCACATTAATAAACACGAAAGTGGAACAACAAAGATGCCCCTTCAGGTGAAACCAAGGAAACAAAAAAGAAATGGAAGAAAGACAACAAAATAGCAGTAAACCTGGAGGGAAAATAAAAGAAAAGAAAAGTAAAGGTAGAAAAAGCAGCGAGGAGTCCTTCTATCCAGTTCACAGATCACAAAATATCACCCACCAATTAAAGGGGTCATGAACTTTTTTTATTTTTATGATGTGTTCTTTGAGGTCCACTTATTTTAGCAAGACTTTTTATATCAACAACATAATTTAGAATTAACAGGCTATTTTCGATCCTGTTTTTGACCCTTTCTTTTAAACGCTCTGTTTTGATAGGTGTGCTACATTCAAGACACAAATGCCCACTGCTATGATTGGGTAACAATTTTGCATATTAAAATAATTTTCAACATTACACGTGGAATTGTTTTGAAAGCCTCTGATGTTGAAAAATGGCAACCGGTGAAATTTAGCCAAACAAGTTTGAGCCAGAGTCTGATCCCGAAACAGAAGACATCGAGCCTACACCTCAAATAGCAAGGATACGCCAGTCTGCAACAGCATGGAAATGAATCATCTTTATTTATATTTATTCCATAGCGTTTAAACAAAGATGCTCCAGAAAAGTGTTTCTCGTTTTCAGTTGAAATATTTGCCAACTGTGAAACATTTATGTGTATTACATTTAGTCTTGGTTTTGACAAAGTTTAAATACTTGAAGTTATCACAGCTATAATTGACAGGATATCTTAAGGTGTTTTGTGTAAACGAATTATGAATACACAAAATCGTTCATATAGTCATTGTTCATCATTTTCAGTGAAGTGAAATTAAAGTGAGTACAAATCAAACGATCTGTAATAGGCAAGCAATAGTGACACACGGTAAAAAACAGTGTTGGGTAAGTTATTTATAAATAGCTACTAATTACATCTTGAACAGGTTAACAAATTACTGTATTAACTACTCTTTAAAAAGTATTGCATTACTTATTACTAATTAATTTCTAAATCCCATAACAACCAGTTGAGCAATACAATGATTGAAACGAAACTGCTCATTTAATTATTTCAAATAAATAATATAATATTTTAATAAATTATTCTTGAACTGACCAAATTATTTAATTAAAAACATACATTTTATCATTAGATGTTTCATTTTAACGTTAAATCCAATGTTTAATATAGATGTGTTAAATAGTCTATAATAGTATTGAATGGAATTACATCAGAAGTAACTAATTAAATTACAGAAAAATTAAGAGTAATCCCGTACTTTACTTTTTCAAGAGAAAAGTAATTACAGTAATTAATTACAATGTGATGAGATACACACAACACTGGTTAAATCACTGTTACTTGTGTGTTCACCATTAGTACTGCCATATATCTAATATAGTTGGCACTGCATCATTTTTCTGAAAAGCTTAAGTTGAACTGTCTGAAAATGAACATTTCCTAATGTTTGGATCACAAGGAAGGCAATGGAAAGACAACATCTTGTAGTTCTAGGAATCTAGGAGGCATCTCTATTGTTATGTTGCTCGAGTAATCCTGTGTTTGCATCGCTGTCTTATTTAAGGCCATTGCACACTGAGTCCGAAATTCGCATTCAAAATTTTTGCACGTTAAAAAATAAATACGACCTCACGTTATGTCAATCACGCTTGCACACTGCCTCTGAAACTTTCGCACAATTCAGAGCCACCAAATCACGAATATGAAAAAAAACGCATGCGAAAATTTCGAACTCACTGTGCAAGGACCTTTACTCACCCTCTACTACATGCACAAATCGGTGGGCGGGGCTAAAGAGGCAATGATGTAGAAGTAGGTGTTGATCGCACTATGACGTCATACTGAGACAAAATTTGAAGTTTGGCAGGCTTCTTTTTTTTTTTTTTTATAAAAGCTGTTTTTGGACTAACAAAGTTTTGAGTTCTGAAACAAACAGGATATTTTTTATAGTACAAAGACCTCTTATTTGTCAAAAGATCAGGGAACATTTGATTCTTCAATTCATGACCCCTTTAAGATTTCTGGGAACTTTAATTCTCAATCTAGCCTTTGTCCCTAATAATGAAAAACAACAACACTGAATAGATTGTGTGTGTGTGTGTGTGTGTGTGTGTGTGTGTATATATATATATATATATATAGATATAGATAGTAAAAATGTAATGTAAATGTAAAAAATAAAATAAAATCAATGACAATTTTATTTCAAAATCAAATCTGATGAAAAATATTTTGAAGAAAACTAAGAATTCTAAAAATCATTTAATGTTGCTATCATATTTTCAAATCAATTTTACTTACCCGTCTAAAAGTTTGGGGTCAGTAAAACTTTTTTTTTTACATTAAACGGATCAAAAGAGACAGTCAAGCTCTTTACATTTTTACCCAAAAATCTATAAAAAAAAAAAATTATAATAATAATAATATTTCAAACTTTTGACCAGTTGAACAATACGGGATGCACCGATACCACTTTTTCCAGAACGAGTCCGATACGATACTTTTATTTTTAGTACTTGCTGATACCGATACCTGTGTTTTCATTGCATTTGGCTAAGCCAATAGATATTTTTTTCTGTTATTTTCATGCCTAATTATGCCTGTTAAAATATATTGTAGGAACCACTGTTACTTTCACTGTTCATATTGTTGCTCTATCATATTTTATCTTTAAATAAATGGCACAATATTTTGAGCTGCTCCAACAGGGCTCAACCAGTCAAGAGCAGCAAGTGATTTTCTCTGTCTTTTGTTAGATTAACATTGAGGACAAAGACAGCAGTAGATTTATTAGGCTGCTGTCACTTTAAGAGCTGCTCATATCCAAAATACTGTTACACACGCATTTTCTTTTTAACTGTTTAAGTTTACTTTAGACATGACTGACTATATTTTACAAGGATACTTGCCTATACGGGCATTTTGACAATTTTGTGTGAATTTTTCCGTTAAAGCACAAGATGACATGAAAGAGAACTCTATTTAATAGGATATTCGCGTGCTGTCTGAGAGGCAGCATTCTGGGTCCGTGCTTTGGATGTTTGTGCACAGAAAACCTCTTGAAAACGTCATGTGATTACTATACTGCCTTAAATGTAAATGTAGGGAGCCACTCATTATACACAAATCACGTAACAGTTCATGTCTTTACTTACACATACGATTTAGTTTTAATAAAATAATGCATGTGCTGAGTGAATGATCAACACTCAAGAGCATTCAACGAAAGTGCTAGCCCTCTCCCTCTCTTTACCGTTAGATAACGTTAGTAATATGCTCCTCATTTTACTTTATTTGCTATTGCCATATCTGACCGAACCACAAACTTTCCAGCAATGTCAGTGAAAAAGGGATGTGCGCTCGACAAGCTTGCGCATCTATGTCGCTGAGCGCTCAATCAAACTTTAGCAGCTATATAGGGTGGAAATATTGAATTTGTTTATCATTCTATTAATTTGATACATTTACTTCATAGACATCATCCTTTGATATATCCATTCTGCTCTCTGTTTGCTCTGTTGTCAGTGTTTCTTTGTCGCAAGCACTGTACTGTACACACTGTGTGGTATTGATTGTTGGTATCGGAGCATTTTAATGAGTACAAGTTAGGGCTGCACAATTAACATGGAAATCGCGCTTAACTGATGCGATTATGAAATCGCAAAGGCTGCGATTATTTTTAAAGCGCAGCTTGTCAGTGACGTCCGGCTCGGTGATCCGTAGTAAATGCGGCTCCATCTGAAAGCACTGCGAGTTTGAGTCGCTTATAACGTACATTTGAAAAAGCAACACGTGTCAAACATCTTTCCAAACATGAAAGCATTTATGAACCTCTTGTCCAACAAAAGACAACATTTTAATAAATCAAATCAAAGCATTTTAATATTCTGTTTATTCAGCTACAGCCATACTATGATGCCCATAGGGATTTCCTGGAATGACATTCCAGTGCTGCGTTCCAGTCCACTTTTAGACACGCACTTGCGAACTTCCCTAAGCACTTCCCCTTGGGGGAATCCCTGCCGCCATTTTGAAGTGCGTTCCACTTCGTGAAGTGGACGAGGGAAGTTTATATGGACAGACCCTCGTTCCCTCGATTTTGACCGAGGGAGCGAGTCTGCTTCAAATGTACACTTCAGGCACCTATATGTCCCACAATGCAGTACGATTGTGACGTCACCACATATCTCATCTAATCACCATCACAACAGACAACTCTATGATATATTAATTATATATATTTTTTGTTTAAAACAACCCAAACACACATAAACATTTGGATGCTGCATTAAACAAATTCTTAAAGGAAAAAAAAATGTAAATAATAAATCAACTCCACAGCTGATTCCAAGTGATCAAGGGCTTAGGACGTTCCAGTTCAGCCCATTGCAGTTTCCGCCAGTAGTGGGCACTCGCAATGACGTACATCCGAGTGAACGAGACGGAGGGAAGTTTGCGAGTGAAGGGCATGACAGTTTTGGACTGGAACGCAGCACCGGAATGTTGTCTTACTTCTGTGGTGTGGCATATTTGGCGTGTCTGCGTGAGAGCGCCCTCTGGCTTTCAGATGGAGCAGTGTTTACTATCAGCCGCGCTGCACTGACAAGCTGCGCAGAAAATAATTTTTCTTCCTTTGTCAAATCGCGAGTGGTTGCATTTCGATTAATCGTGCAGCGCTAGAACAAGTACGGGTACACGAGCGCAGTATCGGGCACGATACCGATACTAATATCATGCATCATGAAACGGCTCTTTTAATTCTTTCAAATACATTAAAACAGAAAACAGTATTAATATTAGTAATATTTATATTTTACAATTTTGCTGTTTTTACTGTATCTTTGATCAAATAAATGCAGCCTTGGTGAGCATCTTTGTGAAAAGAGACTTCTTTCAAAAACATACCGACCCCAAACTTTACTTCTAAAGTTTTAGTTTTTATATACATATATACACACTGAATATATTCCAATTCTGACAGCAATAAATGTATATTTTTGTGGAAAAGTTGCTGTGGTGTTTTTGGTTTTTTTTTGGTTTTACATACTGGTTCATCTGAAGACATATTAGCGTGTTGCATGGTAACATAATTCTCATCACAGTCGTCGGAGTCGCTGCTGGAGGCAGTGCTATGCCCCGAGGACGGTCTGGGGGCCGTGGTACACCTAGAGGGGCTGAGCAGCAAGACAACATTTACACTGCCGCTCGCTCACTCTCACACACACACACACACACACACACACACACACACACAGACAAAGAACAGCAACACAAACTCTGGCTGTCTGGATTAATGCATGTTCTGAGCTGGACCTCTTTAGCTGATATTGTGGAACCCAAAACACACTGGCAATCACAAAAATCCACACACGCACTTTCAACAGCCTTCCAGATACATGAGCCACGTGGCACTTACATCAATGTATTAACTCAATAAATAATTCAAGAACACAATTCATGGCATCATTGGACTGTCATCATTACCACTTTAACTATTATGTGGTGCTAGGTAGCGATGACAGTCAAATAACTTACAATGGTGGCGTTTTACTATCATCACTACTATTTTACTATAATGGCATGTTAGGACAAGACTACAGGAATGCATGAATGATTAGTTATTTAGCCTGTGGTGTCTGTTGCGTGGAGGCCATGCAGAACCATGCTTAATTGCTGATCTGTTTCAGAGGAAACATGCCCAACACTTACTCCCTCGTGAAGGATCTGGTCACGGGGGAACGGACCGGTGCCGTATACTCTTCCCACTCAGGTAAAGGCTTGATCTCCAAAGGGGCCGGCTTAACTGCAAGAAAAACACCAGTTTAATTCTGAAAAATGTTCAGATGACATAATACCAACCAAAGGTTCGGCCCAATATTGTAAACATAATAATAGTAATTAAATATATAAAAAAAAAGAATAAATGACAAAAACTCTTTCCCCGTCATTGACGGAATTTTCCGTCATTTATGAGACAGTGCTTCCCCGCCATTGATGGAATTTTACGGCAATCCATGTTTTCACTGTTATCCGTTAGGGGGCACTATATTGCATCTTCTGAAAGTACAGAATCTCCAGATCAAAACATAGGCGAAAAATTTGCAGAAACAGGCGGTAGAAGCATTGCTTAAACACATGTTGTAGTATTTGACAGATGTGATTTTCTCAGCTTTTTGTTCAAAATGTTGCTTTTTTTTTGTTAAACTTACCCAGATTCAAGTGTTGATAAAAAAAAAACATAAAAATAAAAGAATTTTATTTCTTTGTATCTTTTGATAGATTGCATGTTCAAATATTCATACAAAAAATAATAATATTCTGGGGCCCATGAAAGTTTTGTAAAAATGATCAAATTCTGGTGGCGGCAGGCAACTTAAAAAAAATAACAAATAAAAACGCTGGCGGGGAAAGAGTTAAACGAGCAGAACAAATCTGTGTGTACATTCTTCAAAGATAAATCACAATCAAACATAAATTGTTGCAATGAATTCAATGGGACAAGTTACTTTAACAAACATTTACAAACAAATTTGCATGTAATTTATGAGGGTTCAGGTTGTTTGAAAGAACAAAAGCAATTAATGAATATTAATGTACAAAATAAATAATTCTTAATTGTAATATATACAAATTATATTAAAATTAAAATTAATGTGAGGAATTCCACATGCAGCTAATGGTAGGTGTTTAGCCAGTAGAAGGTGATATCTGTTATGTAGTACATCATGGGAGTGAGAAGTAAGTACCCTTTCCTCAGTGGGATATAAGTTTGTTTCACTCCATTTTTTCCTTAAGAACACAATTAAATAAAATACGGATCATTAGTCATTAGAACTGAAATCACACCTGAGGGAAAAGCAAGGCCACAGCTAAATAAAAGGTAAAACGAGTGATAATCATACACATCCTCTTTTCTGCATCTCATATAAGAAGCATCTGATTCAGTTATCATCACAGCTGGCCCGACACTTTGCTGAGCTGAGAAGAGCCCAATCTGGCAACTGAGTAGCTGTAGTTGGCTGAAACGCACACCAGCTGGTGCCAGTGTGTGAGGGAAGAGAGCACAGACTGGTATGCATCTCAAGGCCCTAAGTGAACTTTTTGGGCACATTATGTGGCTTAAAAAAAAAAGTGCTTACTCTAAAACACTAGATGGTGATTCATCTATATGGGACAACTGTTGTATTATTGTACCACAGTACAATATCCTACTAATATATGGAATTGTGATGACAAGAAATGCATCACAAAATGTACTTTTTTTTATTTATTTTATTGTTATGCT
Organism: Rutilus rutilus; assembly: GCF_951802725.1. Classification (NCBI taxonomy): domain Eukaryota; kingdom Metazoa; phylum Chordata; class Actinopteri; order Cypriniformes; family Leuciscidae; genus Rutilus; species Rutilus rutilus. Next base: position 30,899,822 of record NC_140210.1, on the reverse strand, counting down.
TCAATCTAAAAGGTGCACAGAGTATTTTTCCTTCTCTTTTCTTTGCACTGCTCTGATGGCATTTCATTTAACATGTGGCACTGCATATTTACTTCAGAGCCTCCTTAACTTGGGGGTTCAAAACTGTCCAAATAGATAACATCACCAGTGTTTCTTCTTTCTCCTTCAATGCATTTGAGACTTTCACCTCCAATGCTTATCGCTGCTATTTACATTTTTTTAAACACATATTAATAACACATAATTAATTTTAAAAAGTATCTTTGGACACCCTGATGGCAGATACACTACCATTCAAAAGTTTGGGGTGGGTCATTTTGTCAAGATATTATTGATTTTATTCAGCAAGCCAAGTATGCATTAAATTGATCACAAGTGAAAGAAAACTTTTGAACTTTATATTCATTAAATAATCCTCAGTACAAATATTCAGCAGTACAACTGTTTTCAACATTAATAATAATAAGAAATGTTACTTCAGCACCAAATCATCATTTTAGAATCAGGTGATCATGTGACACTGAAGACTGGAGCAATGATGCTGAAAATCCAGCTTTACCTTCACAGGAATAAATTGCATTTTAAAATATATTTAAATAGAAAACTGTTATTATTAATTATAATAATATTTCATAATTTTACTGTTTTTACTGTATCTTGAGCATAAGAGACTTAGGAAAAAAAAAAACTTACAAACCCCAAACTTTTGAACAGTAGTGTATCTTTGGAAACCCTGATGGCAGATATATCCTGATGCCATTAAATAAAGCAGTATCAGGAAGCTCCCAAGATTCTAACCAGACACCTGAATCGCTCTTCAGACTATTAGTCATGATAGGATTCATCCGCCCACTGCCAGCTCTTGTCAAAATGACTCAAAAATGCTTCTGCAAATGTGTTGGTTAAGTGTTTATGATGTTTATGACTCGTGGGGTCAGTGAGCGGTTTGAAAGTGAAAGGAGACTCTGATGATTGAGTGTCAAACATTAATCAGTTAGTTTTACCTGCGATAGCTTCCCTCCCAGACACAACAAGCATCACTCAACCAGAACCTAGAAACCTCAACTCACATATCACAAATTCATTTGCTTAATAACCAGCTGACCAAAACATTTAAGAAACAAATCCAAAAGCCTTCAGATGGACACGGAATCTGTGCACACAACAGACCAATGCAACGGATAGACAACAGTAGTAACTATGAAATTGAAGTTCCTTCACACACTGCAGGTAGTTAAGCTATGCGTGTTTGTATGATAGACTATGTTCACACAGTTATTAGTCTTTGGGATTGGAAGCCATTTTTACAATGAATTGTGTCATTGTTCTGATCATACAACAACTTACAGTAGCACAAGAAGCTTGAATATGGTCTATCTCTGTATGAAAGTATAACCTGTCAAGTGCTTTTTATTCTATAAAGGTGTGAATAACAGTGGCTAAAGTAAATATTTGGTAAAATATGTGATTATAAGTCCTTAAAATGTGTCACTTTGGGTATAAAATGCATTTCTCACTCTCATAACCAAATTGTATGTAAACAGAACTGTATTTAGTACTAAGGAGTCACCAATATAATAATTTTCATGTTATGGCCAAAAACCAATAAATGGCTGAAATAAAAATTATACATTTTGACTATGTATGTATGTATGTATGTATGCATTATAGTCTTAAATATACACTTCGTAACTTAAAATACAAACCAACTAAAACAAATAATTTTATTATGTTTAGATATGATTTAGATTCAATAGCAGGTGTCATGTGTACACACACACACACACACACACACACACACACACACACACACACACACACACACACACACACACACACACACACCTACAAGAGAGATAACCATATTCTTTTGCTGTGTGACGGTAGCCATATTCTCAGTTTATAAGTAGATTTATTAGATTTCTTCTATTACACATTGTGTTGTTCACAATTAGAGCTCGCTGGAACCTTCAAAAAAAATAAAATACACCGCAGACAATGAAAGTAGCATTCTGTCGAGGTACGTACCCTTACGCCGTCTTGAGAATTCACCTATGGTTTGGGAGTCGGTTCGCTCAAGACCGACTGCTCTGTTTATTTTAGGGCTCTGACCTGAATTGGTGAGAGAAAACTTCTTTGTTACATGTCTTCTTTAGAGAAATCGGTCTTGTGTTGTCTTCTAAACTTCACACCCATGCAATTTAGCACAATCACACGGCCACCTGCATCACCTGGCCTCATCTCTTTTTCCGCACAAATATGTGTTGGGCTGCTGCCATGGCAACAACTCTTCATGCATTTAAGACATGCGATGAACAAGGCTTTCCCACAAAGACGGACTCGGGCGAGACATGCACAGGGTTAAACAGACACACGTGGGTGAGTAAAGCATTCACACCAACCGGCGACACGCCAGCATGTGGCTCAGCCAGACAGAAGGGTTCAGTAATGTCTTTGCAATATTACAAAAATTAAACCAACATTTTTTTTTTTTTTTTTTTGCTGTACGCATGTAGATGCCACAAGAAAACACCACAAGTCAACAGTGATGATGGCCACAATTAAACAGACCAAAAACAAAAGAAGAAGAATTTATTTCCAAGATGTGAATGTTCAGGTAAAAAGTTAGATAAAGGGAGAGATAGAAACCAGACAGAACAGATACTAAAATTTGAATTTAGCCAGAAAGCTAATATAGAGTAGCCACTAAAAAGGATAATGAGCAAAGACAAACACGCTAAGACACAAAGTAGCCAACAACTGCCTATGAAATGCCACCAAAGCCATTTGAATCACACAATGTTCAGCAAAAGCTTGCAAATACACAACAAACATAATAAGCTGTGGCCTGAAGAGCAGCAGAAAGGACTCCTTTCACAACACACTGGACATTTGAGAAGGATGAGAGAACAGTGAAAATTGTGCTTGGCCCATGTTTAAAGAAAATTTGAAGAAGACCTATTCATTACCCTACAGTACATACACTACTCGGCCAAATGTGTGTGGACAACCTAACATCATACCAGTATGTGCTTGTTGAACATTTCAATTCAAAGCCATTGGAATTATGTTGTAGTAGCGATGTTTCCATGCATAGTTGGAATTTAATTTACGCAAAAAAATTTTTTTTATTAAAATTAATATAATGGAAAGAAATTGCAGATTATGCAACTTTCCATCCATTCAAAAGAATAAAATGGTCATGAGTAAAGAAATGGCATTTGGGGTCTTTTATTAAAGGTGCAGTTAGCAATTTTTGAACAGCGCTGTTGAAAGTGCATTGGACCGAGCACCACAACAAGCTTGTAGCCAATCAGCAGTAGGGGGCGTGTCCACTCATGATGGGGGAGGAGAGAGAGTGAGCAAGAGGGAGATTTGAAGAAAAGAGAGACGGCTGAGAGAGAAAGACATTACAAAAGAGAAAGACTCAAAGGAATATTACTGGAAAATTAAGGGTTATGATCAGGCAAGAGCTTTAGAACCTGCGTTAGACAAGCTTTCCAGCGCTGGAGAGACTTAAGCGGGAAGGCCTGAAAACGGACGCCGAGGCTGCGTTGTTTCTGCTCCATACGCGTGTAACATTGGTTTTGAGTGTGTGCTGCTGAACACACTCTTGCATTGCGTGTTCGTGCATTTTGGGCGGAGCAATGAAGGGAGGGGGGTGTTTGTTTGGGTTGATTTCAATTATCAAGAGTGTTTAACCACAATTTTTAAAAAAATCACACTGCAACTTTAAATGTATTAAATGTCTTGAAGGTTTAGAGCACGCTTCAGGTTTGCTACTGATCGATGGCAGATGCCTTATGTCTGAGTGACAGATCGTCAGGTAATATTAGCTAATCATCTGCGCTAATTATTTAGTCACATGACTTGAGACAACGTCACCAGACCTTTTTTATACGCATCAAGCTATTTATTTGGCAAATGTATTTTCATGGTAGTTTATGAGCATATCTAATTACATTTCTTGGGTTTTGATATTTCATATTATGCACCTGCTAGTCAAAGGTGTCTCTGAAATAACCAAACCTGTTAATTATACTTGGTTTAAGCATAGTTATGGCCGTGCGGTGCATCTCTGCATGCAAGTTGCTGCCTCTTGCATTAGTCAGCGCTCAGAAACAGTAACACGAATGAGCGCAGAGAGCTGCTGCCATTAATGTTAGGATCAATAGTGCTGTCCCAGCTGTCTGCTGATGTTTCGGGCCTGCTTGTGCAACTTTCAAGCACGTCCCCTTTTTCTGTCAGACCAGATTGAAATTCCCCTTGCAGGTCTGGCCATCAAAGAGGTCTTTCACTAAGGCACAATGGGGACAGAGGTGACCGCTCCAGGCTAACAGCGCAGACAGGCTCCCTCATACCCAAGGCTCAGAGTCTGTGGACAATAGCTTCTTTCATTTGTGAGGTCACATGCTAACGATTAAAAGGCAAAGGCCACTGAAACAGCAGTGCAGACTAGTTCGCAAAGCAAGTTGAAAGATCTGCAATGTGAGTTATGACCGTATGACGACGAGCAGTCTGAGAACTCGATCAGCGTTAGTTTCAGAAGCGTTTCATGCGGACGAGATGTTTCATAAGCATGGGCCGGCACCTATTAGTGAGAAATGTGTTAATGAGAGTCGCTGTGCTGAAGAGATGCAATCACCATACAATATCACCCACCACAAAAGAAACAAACCTCAGGGCTCACCTTTACGGTCAGGTTTGAGGTTGCGGTCTACAGGTGGCGGTTGGCATTCAGTTATGTGTATTGGTCTGCGTGGTGGGGTCTTGGGGCTGGAGCGGAAGCCCATGTGGGCTGGAGGGGGCACCTGTTTTCCGAGAGAGGAAAACTCCACTGTGCCTGGGGTCATGGGCACGTAGTTGGGCTCCTGAATGGGTTCTGATAGGCTGCCGGAGCGGTGATGTGACGAAGAGTGGACGCTCATGGGCACATAGTTCTCATCCATCTCCTCAGTGGAAACACTTCCTACTGGCACCATGCCTTTATTCTTCTGCATGCATCAAAGAACAGGGAAGAAACTGTTAGGGATAATTGAGACTCTTGAAAGATGGGACATAGCATTTCAGAATTGATAAATATACTATTTAATAAGTAAGAAAACTTACAAAATAGTTGTTGAAGCTTTCATTAAAATCAAACGAACAACTTTTGTCTGGGGGGAAGGGACGGGGTATATCATAGCAGTCTTGAGATCCGTAATCTGTGAAATAAATACAAAATAACTGAACAATGTAAAAAAAAAGTCATAGGCCTCTCTTATGCTCACCAAGGCTGCATGTATTGATCAAAACTAAAGTAAAAACAGTATAGTAATAATGTGAATTATTACAATTTTAAAGAACTGATTTCGGTTTAATACAATTTAAAATTAAGTTTATTTCTTTAATGGCAATGCTGAATTTTCAGCATCATTACTCCAGTCTTCAGAATCACATGATCCTTCAGAATCCTTTTAATAGGCTGATTTGGTGCACAAGAAACATTTCTTATTATTATCAGTGTTGAAAACTGCTGCAATTTTTTTTGTAGAAACCCTTTTTTCAGGATTATCAAATAATAGTCTTAGTTAGTTCAGAATAGATAGCTCAAAAGAACAACATTTACTTGAAATAAAAAAATGTATAACAATGTGAAAGTCTATACTGTCACTTTTGGTCAACTTATGCATCCTTGCTGTATAAAAATTCTTGCTGTCCCCCAAACATACATGCATACATACATAGTTATGGTATCTGGTTGTGCATTATTATGGAGGCATCTGTGAAGAAGGGAGTGTGTGTGTAAACAAGTTGTTGCAATACCACCAAACAACACTAGAGGTCCCCACTCATGACTACATGACTCCTTTGTTGCAGCACAAACAGCTTGATGGCCTTCTACTAAAACATCCTGAGAGAATGATTTGTGAGGCAATGAGACAATAATCAATATTTAGGATCCCAAAATAAATATATCCACAGTACATTCTGGCCAACTGTAAGAAAACAAATATATATGTATATAATTTTTTTTAAAATAAATATTGTCAAGGTTTTGGCCCTAGTTTTGGTCTCTTTTCCAAATTCCAAGCGATCCCATCCCATTAATTACACCACTCGTACATTAATCCTTTATCCGCTTTATTATAGGATGCTTAACACATATCTGTCAAACAGACAGAACAAACCTGTAGTAAAATCAATTACTACAATGCCTTACAATATAAATAATTATTAAACACAAGCGTTCAGAGGTTTGGGGTCGCTATGCTCTTATGCTCACCAAGGTTGCATTTATTTGATCAAAATTTGAAATATTATTACAATTTAAAACAACTGTTTTCTATTTTTATAAATTTTTTAATATATTCCTGTGATGGTAAAGCTGAATTTTCTGCAGCCATTAATCCAGTAATTCAGTGTCACATGATCCTTCAGAAATCATTCTAATATGATGATTTTGGTGCTCAAGGAACATTTCTTATTATTATCAATTTTGAAAACAGTTGTGATACTTAATATTTTTGTGGAAACTGTGATTTTCTTTTTTGGATTCTTTAATGTAGAGTTACAAAAAGAATAGCATTTATTTAAAACAGAAATGTATTGAAACAAGTATTTATTGTAATAAGTATTTATTTATTTTAAAAAAAAGTACTCCATTTACTCAACCATTATAAAGTTCTGCATGGAGTCGGTACATACTGCTGTTACATCTATGCACGTTATCTAGAAGCCAAAGTGACATTCCCTGCATTCATAATTAGACTTGTAGCTTACGTATATTGTTACTGAACATTTGCTTTAACATTTTCACATCCTCTCACCTTTACGCAGGCGTGAAGAATCCATTGTACCAATAGTGTTGCTTCTTAGTGCTTTGTTCCCTCCTGCACTAGACGGCACACAGTAATTCCCATCCGTCTCAGACACTGACCGTGGCACCACATACGTGTCCGTGGGCGACCGCTCAGGTGGGACTGATCCAGCGGTCAGTAAAGGCTTGGGCGGGCGAGGGGGCGGTACCACGTCTGAGGCCCCTGAACCAGCCTCCACCCCGGCTGTACGGGGAACCTGGTAGGTGCAGTTGCTTCCAGGTGTGGGTGGAATATCATAGCTGACCGACAAGTTCCGTAACTGGGCTTCTAAGGAGGGTTTACGACCGGGCGTGTTAAAGACATAGAGTTCACCAGGCTCACTGTCAGGAGCGGGAGGGGAGGATGCCGACTTCGGCAGCAGCACAGTGTCCTGAGAGTAACTTCGGGGCAGGTGGTACAAGCCCTGCGAGTCGGCCGACAACGACTGCCCGCGCAAAGGAGGAGAATCATAGAGCCCAGCGGCATGCTGGGTAGGAAAGAAACCATTGATCGAGGCGTGCTTAGAAAAGGAGGAGGTGGGCGTGTAGTGGGAAGGGAGGTTGTCATTACAGTCGGGTTCGGAAGAGGTAGACTTGGAGCAGTCGCCATGGGCCCTGCAAAGATGCCAACTGTCAGTTAAATAACACAAACTGAATATATTACAACAAACTTGCTGGTCATCACTACAAAGATGAAAACACCTCCTCAAACACATACCATGCTATTCATGTCAACATGCTGCCTGAAAATAACTTTCTTTGTTATGAAAAAAAATTAAAATAAATAAATCGCAATACAAATTAGACTTAACTTCAATATACAAATCTCAGTTTGAATTAACTGGCATTTAAAATGTAACATGTACAGTCAGACCGTAATTACTGCATAATAACTGAATCCTAAAGTGGTTTAATTTTGAAATAATGACAAGGTGACTATATTATCCAACTTATTACACAGCAACTTGGCATTTGAAGGTGCATCCATTTAAAAAGTTTTACACATAAAAAAAATAAAAAGTGCTTTTGTGAAGAGTCACTTTAATGGTGTGTATTCAAATGAGATAAAGACTGTCACCTATAACAACTTTCTAAATAATTATATATGGTGCAGATCACCCCTCTCCTAATCCTAAGCAGTGATGCCCATGTTGATTCTTTTTTTGTTGGACAGGTAAAGGGAATTAATTATAGAACAGAACACTCTCTAAAGCCCGGGACACACCAAACCGACGCCAAAGAACTAGCGCTGATAAAAGCCCACCGTGTTGTCGCGTCGCCTGGGTCGGAGGAAAAAGCTGCACATGAACACACCGAGAGAACTACAGCCGACTGTCGGCTAGCATGCGTGTTCTGCACCTGTGTGTAAATGAGACAACTGTCTATTTCTGAAGATATATTCATCTATATTCATCATTCAAAAAGGGAAACCGACGCTGCAGACACACAAACCAAAAACAAAGCAGTGCGTGCTTACCGTTTTGAATATCAATCCTGCTAAACACTTTCTTTAGTCCACTCCGCTCATGTTAATATTTAAATATTTGCCAAGGAACACTCAGTTAAGATGACGTAACATTAGAACAGCCTTCTATCTGTACCGTTTTTACTTCTCGTTCACCAAGCTGAACAGCCAATCAAGCGTTCTCTCTCTCACCGACGGCCCGACGCATGTTAAATCGGCTGAAAAAAAAGCCGACGAGGACCAATTTCAGCCGTCTGTGTGGAACCGTGCGGAACACCCTGAGAAGACCAAGTCGGCCGACGGACAAAAACTGCCCGACGGCCGACCGTCGGCTTGATGTGTCCCGGGCTTTTAACTCACTACTATCAGTGTAATTAACATAAAACTCAAGAGACAATCATGCTGATCCACAGTGATAGATGGCAGTGCAGCGTCTAACACCACTGTGGTATCTGTACAGTCCATGAAGAACAGCAATACCAACGCAAGCTTAACAACTACTAAATGCACCTTTACAAAAAACACCTACAATTTTTATTAGAAGTATTATGATAGTATAGTCAACAGTGTCATTGAAGACCAAACTAGTCAAGTGCCACAGACTGGTTGCCAGTGACAATGGTCAAATATCCAGTTTAATGATCATTACACAATATTTGACCACAGATGGCAACGTTTAACCAATCGATATCAAGTATTTCAAAGTGTGTGTAATAATAAGCTTCTAGATATACAGCTAGAACTGGCAAGGTTAGTGCCAAACACAACCATGCACATCACATTTCACACAAGTCCCAGTTAAAACTACACATACACAAATACCAACCCATTTTGCTCAGTAAAATATTTGTTTTAGTAAGTTATTGTAATAAGTGTGCAGGCTGCTGGCCAAATGTGTGTGGTTTAGTACTGTATTCTTCACACTGATGCTCTTCACTCACTGACTGTCAGGAGCAGCGCTCCGGCTCTCACACTCCTCCAAAAGCAGGTATTCCTGCTCCTCCTCCCCTAGAGAAAGAGGAGCGACTGGACTACACCACACACAAATACACACAATGAGCCCCTTATATCCAGATTTTCACCCATAGCACCTGAATGGACCTAGGAGCCTCTTAGTAGAGGTGGGCGGCACTCACATTACACAACCCTTGGTTTAAAAACAAACTCAAAACAGTAACAGACCTATATTACAAATTATTGGAGGAGCCACGTTCTAATCTGTGATGCAGTGTGATGTGTTTCAAGTCTTACCTATTAGGCTCAGGTTTCTTGCTCTCACAGTTGAGTAGCCAAAGGTAGTCCTGAGGCTCATCCAGACTGGAGGAGGACCCCAGGGGTCTAATGCTGACGGGCTGGTAGGGAGGAGGCAGGTTGGCCAGTGCAGAAGCCCCTAAGGCTCCTCCCGACCCTCCACTAGGGGCCATATCCACCACTAGACCCCCTGGAACATTTACTTGGTGAGAGACCTTTGTGGAGTCTTTAGAAAGAACAGAGAGGAGAGATTAGCATTAGGCTTTACACTTTAGGAGATCACAAGCTTTGAGATACACTTCAGATTAGATCAAACTAAGGATAACACTGCTTTAATCAAAAGCTTTTACTGAAAACATCCCTGTATCAAAACAAAAAATAGTATTGTGATTAGTATAAGTGTCTCCACGGGCTGACATCTGGTGAGCTAAGTGCAAAGACAAAGTGTGAACTGATCAAATGAAACTCAGATGTATGGTTAAGAGGTATATTCGTAAAAAAAAAAAAAAAAAAAAAAATAGAGCAGTTTTATTAATTAATTATTTTATGTATGCATGTATTTATTCATTATTTTATTAAAAAACAATTTGTTACTCAATTAATGCCTTCTGTTTTCTGGAATATTTATAGAATATTTCATAATTACAAATTCAACTGAAAAATATGCAGAGACGTGTCAATAAAAACATTTGTTACCAAGTTTTATATGACATTAATTTATAGTTAGGTCTTAGTTCCATGACCCTGTTTGATTTAAAGGTTTGCCTTATCGTAGTGATTTCGCAGACATTTTCCAAATGCACCTCCAATGTAAGTGCATTATTGCAAACACATTTTTCCTTTATTTCAAAACTAAATGTTGCATTTATTTATGGAAATCAACAGCGAGCAACATACTGTATGCAAAAATGTATGCAAAAAGCTTAAATACCCCATGAAATTGCTTGACAAGTGCAGTTTTACCTCCTGTGTACTTTACGCAGGGCTCGACATTAACGCTTGTCCGGGACAAGTGGATTTTTTGAAGGGACAAGTAAAAGAGAATTGTATTTGCCCGGCCGGACAAGTAGCCTGATTAAAATGTCAATAACAACAACAAAAAATAACTAGGGAATCACTAAACCGAGAGAATGATTTTATTACAATTATTGTAAGTTGCAATAGTAAATGTATGATACAGTTAAGCAACCTCACACAACGAGTGCTAATTTCCTGAATACCATCACGATAGAAAATGTGACATTGATTTCATACAACAGTTCAATAAACAGTTCAAATTAAGTCACTTACATTTTAGACACAATATTGACTGTTTTTGTTCTGTTTCAGCAGCGAAAATAGTTCCAAACAAAGACCAAAGTAGAATGATGGTGCATCTCACAGCACTTCTGAACTGTGTTTTCATTACTGAATGATTCAGCATTTTGAACAAATCGGCTGAGTCACAGATTCAACGACCCATTTATAAACAACTGCCTCATTCTTGCATGAATTAGTCGTTTTAACGAATCGTTTGAATTAATGACTCGCTCATTTAGACGGTCGCCTGCCGCCACCTTCTGGTGGTTTAGTTTCAGGTTTAAAAGTATAATTTTTTCAACACTTCTTACTTGTATATTCAAAAATAAACAATTTCATTAGTAATTTTTTGTAATTTAAAGTAAATGATTTAATATGATCAACCCTACCTAAGGTAACAGACCTATAGTGTCATCTTATTCTAATTGAATTTATTGATCAAATTTAGGAATTTTAAATGAAAGATGAAACATACATTGCCCACCTTTAAAGATGCAGGTGCATATGACTATGCAGATTTAATATATCAAAGCTTATTTGACACTGATGAGAATATTGGTGCAGAATAAATTTACAACGCAAAACAATAAAAAATAAAAAATCCGGACAAGTAACTTTTTTTGTGAATGACAGATTCAATGAAGGACAAGCACATGAAAAGGCTTAAAGTCGAGCCCTGCTTTAAAAGTGACGGACATGTCCAAATTACCAAAATTATGAGATTCCGACTTGTAAAAAGAGTTCCCGTCCTTGTAGAACTTGTAATTACAACTTGTAAACTCAAAATTTTCAGAGAGCTCAAAAAAATTCATTATGTGTTATCTTGTAATTGTCAATTACGACATGGTGTGAATGTAGCAATATTGAAGGCTGCAATAAAAATAAAAACGCCAATAGGCTCAAGTTATATCATAGTCCAAGTGATGATTTGCTTCTTGGGGCTTCTTATCGGCTTCTTATCGGCTACAGGTTTAATTGGGAGAAGGAAAATTTAATTGGACAAAATGGTTTGTGAACATTTTTGGTCTATTTTTCCAAAAGAAAAATTTAAAATGTGTGTATCCTCAAAGTTAATTTGACCATTTTTATGAGTACACTAGCATTAACATTAACTTAAAAGCTAATAGATATAGACTAAAACCAACAAAGCTCCTCAACTGATTTCACGGTGTCTTTAACCCCCTGGGGTCGGCGGCGACAAAAACAAAATGTTGTGCTTTTCGCAAAATAAAGAAAACAAACGAGTCTCGCTCTCAGTGAAGTCCATTCTGAAACGCATCAGAAAACGAACTGTAACTCAGCGAATACTTGCCACACTGACATGAGAGATATGTCTTTGGAAAGCTTGAAGCTTCTTTTAAATGAAGTAATTCATATCAAAATCAAAAATTCTCTTGTTTATATAATTCGTATGAAACCAACGAGGGGTTCAGTTTCTCAAGACTGCGCAGCCTTTGACACGCTAATCGTCCACGTGTGAGGCACGCAAACCTGTAACCGCCCCCATCATCTCAGTAAACAAAGCATCAAACTTCATCGAGTTTGGAAGACGCGCTGTGAGGAATAAGCTTAGGATTTACCTCAGAAGCAGACGAACGTGATCCAGTGGAGGTAAGCAATTTGCTTACATTAGTTAACGTGTTGTTACATAAACTTGTACTAGTTGAACTATTGCCAGACATGTTTTTTACTCCAAATGTTTTCATACGTTATGAAGTTATAAAGTGAGTGATAATTCATTTATTTTTCTCTAGTGTACTGAAGAGTTCCTTTCTAATGATTTATAGTTATAGACCGCCTGCATTTTCCTAAAAAATAAATGTTTTCTGTAAAGTAAAATTATTATTAATATTGTTGTTCTTTTATGCAGCCCTACATGTAGATACAACTGTAAATCTGGTGTTCTTTATATTTTTGTTGTTTGTGAATTTTAAATCAATTTTACCAGAAAAATCACAATTAGACATAGCTATTTGCTCCTGATATCAGCATGTTCACAGGTGTTTTGTTGTTTTTTACAGGGACCAGATGCCACTGATGAGTCCTGCTGACTCAAACTTTCAAAAGTCTCTTCAAACTGTTATTCTCTAAGAGCATTGTTCCAACATCAGCAAGCTTCTACATGAACATGGAAAAGAAAAAGCAAACACTTTGGAAATGACAGGTATGTTAAACAGGAAAGTGTTCTAGGAATGGCACAAAGGAGTGTGACTGTTCAAGTCTCATCAGTGTGCTCAATAATGTGCCTTTTGTCCTTCGTTATGTATTTAGATTGTGTTGTGTTGTAAATAAAATACAAACAATCAAAAAGACATTATTTTATTCTCCTTGCATTCTTACTTCTAGTCCCATTCAGCTGACAGGGTCATTAGGGGAGGGGTCTTTGTATTCCCAGGTGCATGATCATTCACGCCATTTTCCCAAAACTACAAACTTTTACATTCTTGCTGCTCACATATTATTGTAGCAGAGTTTATGCTGAATACAGTGTAATCACACTTTTGCTATGAAATTGTTATAAGTATCAGAAATAAGCACAAATGTCACGACATGTCAAAAAACCTCCAGGACTCAGAAAACACCTCAGACCCCAGAGGGTTGAGTTTGTATTGTATGGCCAGATTATGCCCAAATATTTAGATATGTTGAAGATAAGATTAAAATCGAGAGCAAAGAAGAATTACATGTTTTTGTAAAGGAACTGATAAAGGTTAAGGCTGGCATCCTACACAGGCCGTGCGAACGTGCAGAACTGCGTAGAGAGGAACCCTGAATACAAGACGCTAATAAGAAAGCGCCAATCTAGGATAACTTGTAAAGCTTTTTTGTCCATGTTCTTTTAAAAGAGTTTTCTTTATCTCTGACTTTTTATTTTTATTTCCATCTCTCTTTGAACAGCCTACTCTCAAGGTCAGTGGAGTGCAGCTGACGGGGTGGTTGTGCGTGTTTTTGTACAAGTCTCTCTTCAAACTCTGCTTTCAGTTATTCAGTAAAACGCACACAAACACACCACTTGTGCGCGCACACATTGACACCCACACACACCCACTCACTCACTGGGTTGCATTTGACTCTCTCTAAGTGCATGCAGCTCAAGGCTGTCAGGGCCACTTTGTCTCTTTCTGTCTCTTCAGTTTTTTTTTCCCATTTTCCTCCTTCCCTCATTCTTCTCCCCCTCCCGCTCTTGTTTGTCAGGCTAGCTGCTGAATCATCCAAGCCATGGAAAACCCCCCTACATATTTGCAATCACTGTACCCTGTTTAGTGTTGGTGGCTAATAATGGCAAAACCCTGTGTGTCTCAAAACAGACCAAATTAAATGTCCGAAACTGCTTGGGCATTTCTTTATATGATATGTTATCAATGTAGCAAAAAAGAGCATGAGAATGTGTCTCACATTTTCAACATTATACCAGACGTCATTCTCAAAATCTTTTTTTTTAACCTATTAACTACTTAAGAACTTTACGAACTTAATAAACTTAATGCACTTATTACATATTAAAAATGTTTCATATTGAGCATATACTAATAAACGACTACAGTACTTTAGCCAATGTTACTAAAGTAACTACACAAATTTTAAAGTTGTATTCATAATAGAATTGGGATACACTTAATTTTAAGGTGTCCTTGTTACAGTGTAATTATACATTTAAGTACTGATCAATATCACCTACGTGTAGCCTACTTACTACAGGGTTATGGTCAGGATTAGTTGCATATAATTATGCATAATTTATAGTTATTGCTATAGTAACTACATATAACGTGTAACAAGCATACTGTAAAATAAAGTGTTACCTATAATTGTTTTTCAATTGTATAATTACAACTAATAATTACAGGTTGAGTTTAAATGATCATGAATATTAATTATGCTATGTGATGTTTTTTCCAGAAGGCTTAACTTATTGATTAGTCAGCTGTCAAATTGAGTAGCTCATGAATATTCAGTTACTCAATTTGAAATGACTGTATTTCTCCTGTTTGTAGAAATTATTTTTACAGCGTTAAAGCAAAGGGCGAAAGAGTTCATTTCCATAAACTGCCACTAAAACTGAGAATGTACAGCTTCTTCACTGGCTAGCGGCACTGAAAAGGAAGAACCCTTCAATGGGTGCTGATGTCAGAGAGTATGCAGTGAAAATTTTTTGGGGGAATATTACATTGAGGAAAATACCTTTGATTCAGGCAATTTAGTAATTCGCCGCACCAACAAACTTAAGCCTGAAGTTGCTCCATCTGTTTTTAATTTATCTGGCTATAACGTGCGCTTTACCGACCGCCCAGCACTTGCCGGTACCAATCAGGTTTTCACTGTGTTCACGAATCACCCCTCATCACTCAATTGTTTTCCTCCAGCGAAAACAGAACATGAAGAGACATTGATATACAGTACAGGTCAAAAGTTTGGAAACATTACGATTTTTTTATATTTTTGAAAGAAGTCTCTAATGCTTATCAAGGCTGCGTTTATTTGATCAAAAATACAGAAAAAAAACAGTAATATTGTGAAATATTATTACAACTTAAGATAATAGTTTTCTATTTGAATATACTTAAAAAAAATAATTTATTCCTGTGATGCAAAGCTGAATTTTCAGCATCATTACTCCAGTCTTCAGTGTCACATGTGACATCCAGTCTATCACATGATACTTTAGAAATCATTCTAATATTCTGATTTATTATGAGTGTTGGAAACAGTTCTGCTGCCTAATATATTTGATGAATAAAAGGTTAAAAAGAACTGCATTTATTCAAAATAAAAAAAATAATATTTTCTAATAATATAAATCTTCTTTACTATCACTTTTTTATCTATTTAACACATCCTTGCTGAATAAAAGTATTGATTTATTTCAAAAAAAAAGAAAGAAAAAAAATTACTGACCAGTAGTGTATATTGTTGTTACAAAAGATTTCTATTTTTAAAACATTTGCTTCTTTTTTTTATGTTGTTGTTTTTTACTTTTTATTCATCAAAGTATCCTAAAAAAGTATCACAGGTTATGAAAAAATATTAAGCAGCAGAACTGTTTCCAACTTTGATAATGAATCATCATATTAGAATGATTTCTAAAGGATCATGTGATAGACTGGAGTAATGATCCTGAAAATTCAGCTTTGCATCACAGAAATAAATGATCATTTAAAGTATAATAAATTGAAAACCAATTATTTTTAACTGTAATAATATATCACAATATTAAAAAAAAAATTCTGTATTTTTGATCAAATAAATGCAGGCTTGATGAGCAGAAAAAACTTCTTTCAAAAACATTAAAAATAGTAATGTTTCCAAACTTTTGACCTGTACTGTATGTGATTTGGCAAACGATTTGTGAAAAGTTGTTTTAAATCATTAAAAACACTTTTTTTTTCTTTTTTTTTACAGTGCTCCGTCAATGCACTGATTTAAACTGTTTATCCGAGTGAATGAAAGAGAGAAACATCATGTTATTATTACATTTATAAATACATTTATAGCCTTACAGTAAAGGGATTTGTGGTTTTAGATGTCACTTTGAATTATAGAAGTGGCAAATTGACGGCACATTGCAGTATCGGCTCAAATGCACAAGCAATTACTTATTATGGGCTCAACAGCTCTTTCAAGTTTGTCTTCATCCATTTGAGAACGATGGTGTGCTCAAAAAGTAAAGAAATGCTTATTAAGCTGAGTGTACACCGGATTTTTCTTTTTAACTCTGAGAATATTAACCTCAGTTAAGACAACCATCCCTGTGACGTCACGCGCACAAAACATCCCTTTTTCTTTAAAATGGTTACATTAATCATGTTTGTTATATTTTTTTATTATTATTAAAGTGGAAATCAGTTTACTAAATATTGTAAACTTGACTGACTGCTTCATTTCCACTTTAATTTATCTGTAATTTACACATATTTTGTGGACTTGCATGAAAAAGAATGAATAGCAGGCCATAAAAGTGTACACAAACGCTGCAACAAAACTAGATATTATCTTACAATAATCAACAAGGCTGTCTCAACAACAACCACAACACAATTTTATCCTGATGCTGTTAAAGAGTTCATGTCAAGAAGTCATGTGCACTGTATTGCAGTAATTTGCACCTTACGGTTGTGCTCTTATCTATAAATGTTAGAAATTTGTGCAAGTATTTCCAATTTGCATAAAGACTCATCCTGACAGAAAGCTTTAAAAATTCAGACTTCAATGAAGGAGCACTGGCACAAATAATGCTCACCAAACAGACAAAGTTTAATAGAATGGGAGGGCAATAATTCTATTGTAAAATAAGCAGTTTTATGTTTCGATTTACCGCCACCGGAATGAAAACATTCCCAAACCGTACGTATTAAACACATTTTTTATGTATCGTTACACCCTGTCTCCTCCTTTCCAAAATACCCTGTCTTCTCTCGACTATCTGTCCTTTAAACAAGTAGAAGTTCACAAAATGGTGAAGGCCATATGTACAACCACAAATGTTTTCTGAACCAGTAGCTCAAGTATTAGCACTTCCTTAAAGTAGAATCTCTGTTATGCAAAGAGAAAACTGTACATCAATTATATGGAGAGATGCCGCCAAGTTCTCTGGGCCCGAGCTCATCTCAGATGGTCTTAAGGACAATGAAAATGTGTGCTGTGGTCAGATGAGTCCACGTTGCAGCTTCTTTTTAGGTAGGGACACACCAAACCGATGCCAAAAACTAGCGCTGATGAAAGCCGACTGTGTTGTCGCCTCGCGAAAAAAGCTGTGCTTGAACACATTGAAAGGACTACAGCCGACTGTCAGTCAGCATGCACGTTCTGCGCCTGCGCGTAAAGGAGATATCTGTCTATTTCTGCAGATATATTCGTCTATATTCGTCATTCGAAAAGGGAAACCGACACTGCAGGCTGCAGATACACAAACCGTAAATAAAGAAGCGCGTGCATACCGTTTTGAATATCAATCATGCTGACCACTTTCTATATTCCGCCCAGGAACACTCAGGTAAGATGAGGTAAATTAGAACAGCCTTCTGTCTGTACTGTCTTGACAACTTTGTTCACTGTTTTGCTATTATTCTCATGTACTGACTCATTCCCTGAACTGAACAGCCAATCAGAGTTCTCTCTTTCACTGACGAAAAACTGACATTGAGTTCTCAGTCCCAAATACGAAAGGGACCATCCAGACTTTCATCAGCGACAGGTGCAAAAGCAAACATCTGTCATGGTATGGGGGTGCATCAGTACAAACAGCATGGGTGACTTATGTGCATGTGTGAAGGCACCATTGACATGGAGGCGTATGTTGGGATTGTACAGAGACATGGAAAGCAAGACAATGCCAGGCCTCATTCTACACGTGCTACAACAGAGTGGTTTCTCAGACACTCTACACCGTAAAGTGAATGTGCTTGACTGCCTGTCTACAGTCAAGATCTGTCTCTTATTGAAAATGTATGGCCCATCATGAAAGGGACAGCTTGGGCAAAAATTCCAGTTGCAAAACTTGCAATATTTTAGCATTTTATATATACATTTCTTCCTCAAAAGTACTAAAGAATTGTTAAATGAAACTGTTTGAAATCATTATTAAAATCCTTATAATTATAATCCCTAGATATCTCTGGTGTGTGTTTGCATTTGGCATGATTTACCTTCCGTATCAGTGGGGTTGAAGCCACAGATATCACAGATGCAGCGCACCCACTTGTTCATCTCCTCTTCAGTGTCTGCCACCAGGTAAAAGATCCGGTCGATAGTCTTGATGTCAAAGATGAAGCTGTGCTCCAGGTCCTTCTTGTTGAAGGTAAGACCGGCGTCCACCTGCTCGCACAGGTTCAGATCGATCACGCGGATGGGCTTCTTGGCATGGTCATTCTTGTAATATTCCAGCACGTCTGGGTCTCCTGTCAGCCTCCCACTGCGCAGAACAAACCATCGCTTCTTCCATGCCTGAAAGGAGAGAGGAGAAGCCATTGAATGATTATCCTGACCAATTTCACTAATATGTACCATTGAGGCAAGTCAGTTCAATCGACAGCCATCTTGGTAACGTTTTGGATAAAAGAGTCTGATAAACCCACAACTGTAAATCAAAAAGGCTATTTTAATTATTTTAAGTCATAACTTGTATTTTACAGCGGCCATATTGAACATTGTGATTTGTCCCACTCTTTTGTTTTGTTACCTCCTCATACTATCCATACATGTATCAAACAGATCAACAGAAAGGAGTTTATAGACTGTTTAACATATCCACCATCTACAAACAGTTCGTCAGACTGGTCTCTCTAGAATAAGCATGTTGTTATGCAAATTTAATATATGAGAACTGTACCAAATGAACACCAACTAACTGCAGGAAAAGCATTGTGAGATGTTTCAGTCCTAAAAGTCATTATAGGTCTTTTTGTGACACCTGATCCTGTTGATCTAGCCACATGCAGTGGCGACCGTGGGATCTGACCGACTCAGTCTGGCAAGAATCCACACAAAACTCTGCCTGGAGATACTGGCTAAACTCTCTGCAGACATATCTTTTATATAACACCACCCAAAAGCCTGCAAAGCACTTATGCTAAAAGAGGAAACTGACAATTACAGCTTAAATATGCATTTAAGCTGTGATAAAATATGTTTGTTTGTTTTTTCAAATGGGAAAATGCAAATGCATGTTTTACATAAAAAACAGAGTTCAAAATGTCACGGATTGTGAAAAAGTGATGGGGTCTTTGAAAACTAGCAATGATGAATCCATCTATCAGATGAGTGGATGTAAAACATGGTGGAAACAAAACAAAGCATTATGTGAAAATGAAAAGAATCAGAAGAATGAGAGGTTAAATTCATCAGGTGGAGGGAATAAAGGAAGTGTGAAAAGACATCGATTCATATAAAGATGGATAGAATAAATAATTATGCTGTATGGTAATGATCAGCCAGGAGAGAAATTAATCAAAAATAATGGCATCCCATCACAACATGTCAGCTGTTTAGAGATTTAGATGAGTACATTTAAAGTAAAGTACATTTTAATTATTACAAATGACAGTCAAAGGAGCAAAAGAAAATCAGTTTGCAAGATTTGTAACTAGTTAATCATTTAGTGGTGCAGAAAAAGTGCTCGATTAATTACTCGTGCACAATCCTAGTATATCTACTACATACTACAATATAAGAAAAAGTTTGAAATACATGAAAAAAGTTTTTCTTAGATATGCCCTTAAACGTCAACAGACGTCTGTCTTAAACAAGATTAAAAAATTAACCCGGAGAAAGAAAGAAAAATTCACTGGCTTCTGTAATTAAGCCGCCAGACTGCCAGGAATGCTCAATCTGTGTTGTTGTTTATTTTTTACCATCAGGTTTGGAGGGGATTAACAATGCTGTACTTTACCCCCTCTCTCACCCCCTCTCAGCTGTTTTTCCATCCACAGGGTTCTCTTTGTTAGAGAGCCAAGCTCTGGCCCTCTGGATATCACCCCACTGCACGGCAACAGCCCCGCCACGTCAAACCAAACACACACACACAACATGACACTCAACAACTGATCAGCATGATAGACCTAATTGTGTGACGTGACCTACATTTTCCAGTGAAGTATCATCCGAGCATCATGTCACCCATATTAAGTTAAGTTTGGAAAGCTCAACAGTCTCAGGCTGAGACTGTTTCACTCTTCAGAACATTCTGATTGCAATATAGAATCAGGATTAAACAATAAAAGGTAAAAACGTGTCAGAAGGAGTGTGTCAGAACAAGTCATACAATTAACATCTTTAAGCTTTGTTCCTCTACTGAAGTTAAACCAACACAAAGGCCTTTTAGATTCTACACGCCGGTTCAAAACAAAGCACTCGCAGCTCAAATTACACAGATAGCGTGTGCATGTGTATGTTTACTAGCAGAAGAGAGCCCCGGCTAACCTGTCACATGGATCATCTTACGTGGGTACAGCGGCACAGGCGGAACACAAGATCTTCCAGAGGACTGTGTCAGTGAACCGTGAACATTCAGCAGAACCAGAGTCAAACAAGAACACTGATAAGTTTAAAACCAACAAAATAAGACAGAAAATGTAATAAATCAATAAAATACAATTTAAGTGTAATTATTTTTGGTCCAAAATCATTTATTTATTTATTTTAAATCTACTTTAAACATTATTAAAACATCATAAATGCAATTCATCCATACAATGGCTTGAATACACCTTTTATGATGAACAAGTTTTTTTTTTGTTTTTTTTAAGTTAAATTCATTTCAATATTTCTTTGTGGCATAAAGTAAAAAGTAGAGCGCAAACACCATCGCACACCTGCAGGTGACAGGTGCGTGGGAAAAAAAGACAGAAAAAAAGATGAAGGATGTGCCTTCATCAGGCACATCCTGATGAAGGTCATGAGACCGAAACGTTGCCAATAAAGAATTTTTTATACTTTTTTGCAGGTACGGATAGTGTGCGGGAGTTCTTTGTTTTTTATAAAGAAAAAAGTAAAAAAAGAAAAAAGAAAAATCAAGGTGGTGTCAAGAACTGTCATGATACCATAACTCAAAGTGAGCATAATCTTCTTGTTATTATTTCTTTAACATTTGAAAAACATTTGTCCTCCAAATCAAAGTCATGTGGTGCAACCAATGTACAGAAAAATGCAGGCAAAATAAAACAGGAAATGACATAGAGAGGACATAGAGGACCCCTGCAGAGTGCCAAGGTCAGTAAGTGTCTTTAAAAATCGAATATAATTCAACCTCCTTATGACATAGCAAGCTAGGTTGTGAAATGTCAAGTGGTACAATCCTCTAAAAAAGGAATTAAAATCATTCTTACACTGAAAAGTTGAAAAAATGGTTTTGAAAATGTAATTAACATTTGGGGAACATTTTTATAATTTTACCTTTATAGTTACACCACATGACATTTATTGAGTCATTCAATTCAAAGATTTAATCGAAAAATGGTATAAAAGTTTTTCATTATTTTTCAATATTTGAAACCAACATGAATACAAGTACTACTTGGCACATTCATTTTAAACTAGATTTGTATATATTTAATTATTATCATTGTTGAATATTGGACAATCTTAAAACTGACCCCTAAAAAAGTAAAAACTTTACTCTCTCTGTCCAGGCCAGGGTAAAATTTTAAAAGTACAAGAATAGATTTAAACAGTTTCTTCTGGCAGCTGCAGAGAAATCTGAAGGGGATAGAAATGTCAGCCTTGTTTCATTTCAGTGGAGAAATGTCTTCATTTTTGGAGGAAAGTGGCCAAGTTGAGTGAGCCATAAACACCACTCTTCCATTTGTGCAATAACTCCATCTCATTCTCTCTCTCACTTTTACGACGCTGGTATCTAGCCGACATACTCGTCTTTGTTAGTAAAGCAAGATGTCCTCATTTCAGACAATAACACTCCCACATGACACCAATCCAGCCATGCTACTTTGGTTTGGTGATACGTCAATCCTACCTTGAGTCCCGGCTCCTGAAATGCAGCGCAGGGAGTGTAGTGTTTAGCCACCCGTTGTGAGTGCCTGTTCCATATTGTTTAATCTCAGAAAGCCAGCAGAAGCACATAAACCCAGACTCTCAGATGAAGACTGATCTAAGGAGGAGTGCACGTGAGATGCTCTGTTTCCCAAGGAACAACAGGGCGGCCACAGCTAGTCACCTTTAAATCCTGAAGACATCCAAATTGACCCTTTTGCAATATTCCCTTACACTTCTATTGAGTTTCAAATGCGCGGGTCATTTAGTCCTCTTCTCGAAAGTCCTTCAGCTCCAAGAGAAGTAAAATGAATGTGTTTGTGTATAAGGAGGGAGAGGGAGTGAGTACAGGGTGGGACGAAATTGAAGAGGCCCCTCCAAGTGTGGCAGCAGCTGTCTGCCTCAAACACACACACACACACGCAAGTGTGATGCATACAGAGGCAAAGGGCCATAGTGTCACTGTCTTGACTTAACAGAGATGCCATTGAGGGCCAAACTATAGGGGAATGCCATCCGAACTGAATCACTCACTGGTCAGTCTCTCTGTGGATAATTGACGCAATCAGGCACAGAAACTGTACAGGAACAGAAAGAAATAATGTTTCGAAAAAATGGCAAGCAATGCGAGACAACAAGCTTCTGCTGTCGTAGCAAAACGGCACAACTGAACTCGCATAGACCGCGAATGCATCAGCAATTATTTATCACATGCCTGAAATTCCAAGTGCATTACCCTGCACTGCATTTTAGATGAGGTGCAAAATCAGATTGGGCTTTCTAAAGCATGTAGACATGCAAAGTGTTTGTGCTTCTTCACTCTTCTACAGTTCTCATCATTGGGATCGAAAAGTATTACATGTCTCTCTGGAATACATGGTTTTGACTGGTCATTTGCAGCATTGAGTGATCAAAATTTTTTGCAAAATAGATCAAATGAGTCTTTGACTGTTGATCATTAATGCAAGAAAATGAAAACATCACTCAGAAACAACAAACAAAAAATACACTGTTTACACTGCAGATAAATATGTTAACTGACTAGTCCATAAAACAAGTAATTTGGACAGCAGATTAGTAAACATATATAATTGAATCACAACCCAGGTTCATTGGAAATATGTTCCTGTCATGACATAACTGCAAAATGATATTTATGCACCTTTTGCAACACTTTCAAAGTGAAATGGCCAGGGAGTGCATGGTGCTAATAGTGTGTTCAGTTTTATTACACAACAACAGATGAATTTGAATCTGGCAAAATTTCATTATGTTGGTTAATGTACGTATCGTGGCAGTTCGTAAATGAAATGTCTTGTGAGTGGCACTAAAAAGTTAATGCTCTTTTGCGTTTGAAAATATCGTACCACCTACACTAAAGATATAGTTTTAACAAAAGCATGTGTGAGATAAAAACGCATTTGCTGAAGTAAACATGGAATTTTAGCTTGCGTCTACGAGTCTTTTAGCAGATCATGTAGTCATGATTTGTTTCATGGGACTTGTACCAAGTGCTTCCTGTTGCAAATGCAATGCTGTCCCAGGTAAACAAGCAAGCCTGACATGCAGTTTACAACGTCAGAAAAAGCCATACAGTATATGGATTGATGAAAGTATTAGTTTACAAATCATGTATTCAAATACAAAAGCATTTTGAGGTTGTAGCAAACTATTATGCAAAGAACCAAGCAAAAATAAACCTTTATCAAGATATAATCTGCCCCTATATTCATAATTTGTATGGAAAGTAATAAAAGCTATTGTTTTACTGCTTCCAGTGTTTCTTTCAGATGGAAACTGCAGTCAAATGTAAAGGTACGCTTTTGATTCGAGTTTTGCAAAAATGTAGGTAGAGATACATATTTCTAATGAGCCTAGATTGTTTAATCAGGTTTAGGCAAAATTCAGAATGTGACAATCAGCTTCTTTGCATTTTTAAGTTTTTGAACTCAATTGAAACTCAATCCAGAAAACATCACCAGTATGTTGAGATGGTTCAGTATTCTAGCTAACAAATTAGATCAGTGGTCTCTAAGGAGACCAGAGCTGGAGAGTGTGTGAGAACTGACAGTTGGATCATTTGTAAGTGTGAGATCGTTCCGAGACGGAATAACCGTGACATGCTCGCATCTGCCTGCCAAAGCCACTCCATCCTGACTGTACAGTGATGAGCGCCGCACGCCGTGTGTGTGCTCAAAACACTCATAGACCCATGGTGTGCACTTTACAGGGGAGCTGTGAGAAATGCAAAAGTTACATGCTGAGAAATATCAATTCTGCTAAAGCAGACTTCAAATCATCTTTGATTAATAATACTAAAAATAAATATTTTGAAAATAAATATAATTCTAATATTGTTGTTTGATTTGTGGAAAAATGTTAAACAACTATTCAAACACTTGACTTACTTGACATACTTATGCACCTACTATTTAGTAACTTAAGTAATCAATGATAAATCACCCTGCAGTAGGGCTGCACAATTAATCCAATAAATGAGGTTACAGCTATAAAAAAAAAAAAAACGTACATTATCTGTAGTGAGCCACCCATCCAATAATCGTAAAGAGCATTGTGCTTTTTACTTCTGATAAGAAACAAAGTCTCCGCTTTCAGATTTGGTGTATTTTACCACAAAACTCAAACAAAAAATGGCGTTTTTATTCTCTTAAATGTGACATGACAGATCAATGTAGCACCTCAGTTCAAGCGTGAGTTCTCTCACTTTATTTTCACTTTAATACAAGTTATAGCATGAAAAAACATGCATGAACATCAAAAGGTATGTTGAAAGATAAAGTACAACTTAACGAAATCTATCGTGTCTCATGCAATCGCTCAATCTGTTTCAACTGCGAAAGACGTCAATAAAACAACTTGTGAACATTGAAGAATGTCACTTAATGTTGCATTTACCCAAGGAAAAGGAATCTTTAATCAATATGTAACTTTTTTCCTTGGTCATGCTTTTATGAGACTGTATCTAACCAGACCAGCTCTTCTTTTTTTTTTTTTTTACCAGACATGAGGAAACAGCCCTGTGTGTTTGGGTTTAAAGGCTATTAACCGACGGGATGACGGCTAAGTGTATAATAATAGAACTGGCCTGTCCAGACCTGAACACATGAAGACACACATGTGGGCACCTCCCCCTCACCATCTAATAGCTCTTTGGATGACATCATCCTCTCAAGTCTCATTCCCATTCATCTCCTAATGCTACAGCCCTGTCTTTAGGTCATTCTGTACACAGTAACCAGGATCGTCAGTGCTAATCAAGCCACATGCAAAGCGGATTCATTTATTGGATTTTGACTGGCAGAACAAAGGTGATTTTGCACTCATTAAACACCAATGTAATCTAACAGTACAACATCACATGAGTGACCTCCAGCAGATAGAATGACGTATATGTGCGGTTAATATTGGCAGTGGCGTGTGGTCAGGGTGTCAGCTTGTGGGATTTTGTTAACATGATGGTTACGACCTGTACTCAAACCTGGACCTCTTTACAGACAGATGTGGGAGATAAGAGGAAGTGTAGGGTATCAGGTTGGTCACAGAAATAACATAAGGTATGAGAGCATGTGCAAGTATGCATATGTCGCAGTTGAAATGCTCCAGCGTAAAGAGGGGTGTGTCGGGATGCCTTTCTGCAGAGAACACGCTGTCAGCTACATGTCAGGGCAAAGCCCAGGTTGGGTCACACCTGCCACTTGTTTGTTCACCATCCAACTCACTCTCTCTCTCTCTCTCTCTCTCTTTTACTAGTGACAGCATGAAACTAGAAAACAGCCTGGATTCCTAATTCTATAATGATGCTGTAGAATATCATTCTATAGAGGGAATGCATTGACGTCACTTTCCCGCCGGAACACGCCCCCCTCAGCCGGACTGAGTGGCAAAAGAGCTGCTGGGTGACTGGATTTAATTGGTGAATCTGCGAAAACGCGAGTAAAACAAACTATTATCAGTTTAAACTAAAGGTTGGACTTGATATAGTGTTCCTTACAACTTACCAAAGATCCAATAATCCATGGATATTGAAATGCAGCCAGAAATCGTGTTTCCTGACATTTATGTGCCTGATTTTGACGCCGGGGAAATACATAAAGCAAATTTGCCTGTGATCGCTTTACCTTGAATACAATATAGGTAGTTCTAAATCCGGGTGATCACTCGTATCAATGTTATATCATCATATCATTAACCGGTCGACACAGGTAGATTTTTTGCCTCTTACTCCGATTTCGTGCGCCATGTAAACACATTAACCTGCTTTCTGTCAGCTTATTGAAGTGCGCATGTGTGAAATGTGACAGGAACGCATCCTTAAGTGCAGATTAAAGCACATCCAAACAAAGCGAACGTTTTGCAGGAAAGGAAGAAGGAAATATCACAAACGCAGACTATTTCATGACCCAGAAAAGGATAAAAATGTGCTCTCGTCTCGTGTAGAAGTAGAGGTGGTTCAGGTAACTGCATGAGAGGATAATATACGAGCTGTAAGTTTCCCGCTGACATGTTGCAAGCTTTATTTAACATCACAACCAACAAAACAAATAAAATACTCTGAGTCAGATATGAAAATATACCTCAGATTTCTTGTCAAATGTAGTTGTACAGTCAATCGCAAAGCTCTTTCCCATTTTAGATGTGTTTTGTGTGTTTTTTGCGGCATTCACACTGAAAACCAAATGCTGCCGTTCAGTCTTTTTGCCACTCAGTGGGCATGACCGCAGTCCCTCTATATTGTCTATATATAACTCTGTGAGGATGCTTCAGATGTGTATTAGAAAGGAACCTTCAGTTAATGTTCCTTTCTTATTTCCCTATTAGTAAAAATAACATGACAGGCTTCACTAATACTAGTACTCAGCTCTCAAGGGGTCTGCAAGTATGTACATATAAGGTTTTAATGTTGAGAGGTATGTTAACCCATCTAACTTTGAACATTTCCTCAAGCCCTGTTCACACCGCCAGGGACTTTGGCGCTGTATGTCGCTAGTCTCTGTGAAGACGCTTGTGGGCTGTCGCTCTAATGCTATTGGTAGACTGCACGTCTGCCCATTTCTTTAGAAAATGCAATGTAAAATGCAAAATGCATTAAATCGTTAACTAGATTAACAACTGATCAATCAACGAATTAAACTCACTCATACTGTCAAAAATTACTAAAACACTATTCAAATTCAATTGAAATCGATCAATTGAATAGGTAAAGCATCAGATTTGCTTTGACTACAATGTTGTGATATAAAACATATCCACACTGTTAGAAAATGTGGAAAACAACATCATTAACACCACAGGCTGGCATTAAACTGGTTTAAACAGAATCATGTCTTTGACTGTAACATTTGCCTTCCAGAACTAGTCTTTCTTGCTTTGTGATCTCAGATGCATCGTAATGGAATAAGAACAGTGCAAACAAACTTTGTGCTTGAAAGCCCTTTGCTGGCCTCAGCATTAATGGTTTTCCTAATGTCTTTCTAAAACTAACCACATGACTCCAACTTGCTAGCACTTAAAAACGTGACAGAAATAAACAACAACTTGTAAAGCAAAGTTTGTCAAGACAAACCTTCCAATGATGGCTTGACAGGGATGTTAGTCTGAAGGGATGTAAACCCAGTTTTAAGATAGATTCTTAGTCAGAAAAGCCTGCAGTCTGTAGTGAGTTTGGTGAACACAACTTAAAATCTCTAGGAGGAAGTAACCAGACAGAAGCACAAAAATGTAATCTTTTATGTTTTGGTTTCTTCGAATATATATATATATATATATATATATATATATATATATATATATATATATATATATATATATATATATATTAGGGCTGTCAAAAGATTAATCGCGATTAATCGCATCCAAAATAAAAGTTTGTGTTTACATAATATATGTGTGTGTACTGTGTATAATTATTTTGTATATATAAATACACACACATGCATGTAAGAAATATTTGCATACATATACTGTATATATTTATATATAATTTATATTATATATAAATATAATTCTTTTATATATAAATTACAAATTTTTCTTAAATATGTACAAGCATGTGTGTGTATTGATATATACAAAATAATTATACACAGTACACACACATATATTATGTAAACACAAACTTTTATTTTGGATGCGATTAATCGCGATTAATCTTTTGACAGCCCTAATATATATATATATATATATATATATATATATATATATATATATATATATATATATACATATATATATATATATATATATATATATATATATATATATATATATATATATATATATATATATATATATATTTATATATTTTTTTTATATATATTTATTTATATTTATAAACATATTTGTACAACCAATTATAAGCATACAAACATCAAAGACTAAAACTCTGAAAGGGCCTTAGTAAAGCAAGTGGCCAGCACTTCTCTTTTGAAAGCATTGGAAAGGATTGAAAGCAGCTCACACTTGCAAGTGGCACATTGCTTCTGCATTTCTCCATCCAAAACTAAAAACATAAGAAAAGAGAACTGAGAGGAGCAGATTCTACTTCTCATTTCTCCCATTTTCCACACATGGTTTCAAATCAGAACACACACAATTTGGGCCAACAACCTGAAACTTATCTAGTGTCCGTTGCAAGAAACTGTTGATTCTTATCCTGTCTAACAAATCGAAAATTACAAAGTAATAATAACTCTTATCAAAAGACACAATGATTTATGTAAATGCTTTTGTAACATTTGGAAAACCAAAATGCTAAAGAACCATAAGTTTTGTTTTGTTTTTTTGCTTTGTCACACTAGAGTCTCAATTCACAATGTTATGTTGTTTTGAACTGCATTACGTTTGCAAAATGCTTTTGTTATCAATGTGAAAACCCTAGAAGCCGTTTACCACCACCACATATACTGTCTCACTGGCCACTTTATTAGGTACACCTTGCTAATACTGGGTTGGACCTCCTTTTGCCTTTAGGGCTGCCTTAATTCTTCATGCCATAGATTCAGCAAGATTCTGGAAACATTCTTCAGAGATTTTGGTCCATATTGACATAATAGCATCACTCAGTTGTTGCAGATTTGTCGGCTGCAGATCCATGACGCAAATCTCCCATTCCAGCACATCCCAAAGGTGCTCTATTGGATTGAGATCTGCTGACTGTGGATGCCATTTGAGTATAGTGAACTCACTGTCCTGTGCAAGAAACAAGTTTGAGATGACTTGAGCATTGTGACATGGCGCGTTATCCTGCTGGAAGTAGCTATCAGAAGATGTGTACACTGTAATCATAAAGGGATGGACATGGTCAGCAACAACACTTGTTTAAACGATGCTCAATTGGTACTAAGAGGCCCAAAAGTGCAGAGACAAAATCCCCCACACCATTACACCACCAGCAGCAGGCTGAACCGTTGATACAAGGCAGGATGTTTACGGCAAATTCTCTACTATCTGAATGTTGCTGCAGAAATCAAGACTCATCAGACCAGGCAAAGTTTTTCCAATCTTTTATTGTCCTATTTTGGTGAGCCCATGCGAATTGTAGTCCCAGTTCCCAGTTTGTTCTTTCTTAACTGAGAGGAGTAGCACCCGGAGAGGTCTTCTGCTGCTGTAGCCCATCTGCTTCAAGGTTCGATGTGCTGTGCATTCAGAGATGCTCTTCTACATACCTTGGTCATTTGTAACGAGTGGTTATTTGAGTTACTGTTGCCTTTCCATCAGCTCGAACCAGTCTGGCCATTCTCCTCTGACCTCTAGCATCAACAAAGGATTTTCTGCCACTCACTGGATATTTTCTTTTCCAGACCTTTCTCTAAAAACCCTAGAGATGGTTGTGAAATACTCAGACCAGCCCTTCTGGCACCAACAACTATGCCACATTCAAAGTCACTTAAATCACATTTCTTCCCCATTGTAATGCTCAGTTTGAACCTCAGCAGATCGTCTTGACCATGTCTATATGCCTAAATGCACTGAGTTGCTGTGATTGGCTGATTAGATATTTGCGTTAACAAGTAGCTGAGCAGGTTTACCTAATAAAGTTGCAAGTGAGTGTAACTAATAGGCAAATAATTTATTTCCATATTGTGCTCACCTCAAACTCAACCATACTGTGGTTCATATGAACCAAACTTCAGATTCTTATATTTAAACAGACTCAACTGTAGTTAATAAGTGTTCACCAAATATTGGTCGACTATTCAACTAAACAAATGAACCCAAATAAATGGTCAAATATTTTGCTTTACCATAAAGACCTGGAGATTCTTGAAAGGACAGGGAAGACTAGGGATAGTTCAACCAAAAAAGTAATATTATGCCCTCGCGCATTACAAACTTTTATTCATATTAGATATGTTTAATGAAACATTTTTTGGTTTCGGTCCATTCACTCAAAATGCATTACACTAAAACATTTTCAAAAAGACATTATGGTGAGAAACCGCAATGTGCTGCATAACCTTTTCAAAGGTCCATATGAACCAGTAAAGCATTGGACAAATATAAAATTTAAAATAAATTGGTCACTATCCTAAAACACAAAATACTCTAAAATAATAAACTGCAGCTACTGGCCAGAAAGGCAGTCAAATGAATGTGTTCTACCTTTTTTGTAAAAGCATTAAGGAAATGCTATTTATTTCTAATGAGTTTAAGATTGGATAACAGTTCTGGGGTCTCTCCAAAGCATTCTGAACATCAGACCCAACCCCATTCCACATAACAACCATGCAAATCATTCTAAAGTCCCCTAGGGTGTAGAGGAACAATGCAGTTCTTGAAAGAGTTTCGCACTGGAGCATCAAGAGTTTTTGGCTACCCTGGTCTCGCTAACGTGCCACATGAAGAGAGGAAGACTAGAAGGAGGGGAAGCTACAAAGACCTTGTGTTTTGTTTCAATAGCTCTGTAAAATCTTTGTCCGTGAGAAAAAAAAAAATTGATCTATGGGATACAGCTGTGGCTATTTTAACGTCCGCACTTGTGTGTCAAACAGATGCAGCATTAATGACAGGTACTGATGCATGCTTTGCCCTTATATTGTCACGTTAGTACATCATCATCACTGTCATCGTCGTTTATGGCATGGAGGAGGACCACCCTTGTCTTGCACCCTTGAGATGGCTTCAAAAACCAATATTCTGAAAAGCACCGCTGGCCTTGCAGAGTAAATAGCTGAGTAGACTCTTCTGATAAAGACCTACACAGTATCAGTGAAGCAGAAAGAACAGTTTTCAAGGTCTTTCTTGCTGCATTCCAACCGATTAAATCACCTGCCATTTCAATCTTCATTTTGCTCTGTATATTATTATTTTTTTTTATTTTTTTACAGCTAAACCTGAAACAACATCCAACACTGACTCATTCCATTTCTTACCCAATGATCAAACAGCAGCCTGGTCAATCTTACCCTTGCTTATTTTGAATGCCAAGAAGTGGTTTCAGGCTGAAAAAATGTGGCTGCACTGGCCCCTAAATCCTGCTGGTCTTAAAGGCCAGGAGGTAGGATAATGTCCAAACCACGCAAGGTTTTTAAAACAACTTCATGAATTGCAACTGAATTGCATGAAACTAATCTGCAACCATTATAGTAAATGAAACTGTTTACACTGGAAGCAGATGTGGTGATGCAACACACATTCAATTGTTGGATATCCCATTCCAATTTAAGTAACACTACCATTCAAAAGTCTGTATGATTTATTTGTTTAAGAAGTCTCTTATCAAAACCGCATTTATTTGATCAAAAATACAGTCAAAACAGAAATAAAACAGTGTGGAAAATAGTAAAAATTTAAAATAAGTTTTCTATTATAATATATTTAAAACTTAATTTATTCCTGAATTTCCTGTGTTGGCAAAGTCCTTCAGAAATAATCATGATACATGTTTTTCAAGAATTCTTTCTATATAAAATTCAATATAAAAGCATTTATTTAAATTAGAATATCAGTAATATAATGTATGGAGTCTTCATTGACATTTTTGTTTAATTTAATGTATCCTTTTATGTATTTATGATGCTTAATAATATAATAATAGTGGCAGGAGCTAGTTTTTAAACGTGACACTACCATGTGGTACGTAAGATTTGAAAGAAATTAATACTTTTATCCAAAGTATTAATTTCTTTCAAATCTTACGTACCACACGGTAGTGTCACGTTTGAAACTAGCTCCTGCCACTATTATTATATTTATAAGCATCATAAATTTAAATATATCGCAAGGAAATATATGTTAACTTAATAAAATAATGTCTGACTGTTGCAGCTAAAGTTAGTGATGGCATGAAGACATCGAATTACTTTAAATGCTAAAAGGTGTAAACTTTATTTTCATTGTTTTATTAACAAATATCATATGTTAATTCACTGCTTGAATTGTATTAGTTTACAAGCCGACTTAAATTATCTGGAATATTCAAATGTTTTCAAGACTCCGGAGCAAAAACTTGATGAAAACAATGATGCAGCAGTTTTTGTGTGTGTATGCAGGTTTTGCAGTAACGTAGTCAGTTACATCATTGTTCAGCTCTCGAGCCAGTGGAACTGTGGGATGATTTTGTTACTGTGTTTTTTTTCTTTTTCACAGCAGGACTCCTCAACTTTATGTAAACTAAAGAATTCTTCAGAGGTGACATCTATTCCAATTCCTTCTGTCCAAGTATTTTGCGAGATATTTTGTTCTGTCTAATCCACCAAGCTTCCAATAAGCTGTTAAAAATTGTGGTGGCGTATTCATACACCAACCAGGTTGTCCCTAATGCAGCATGGCAACAATGCAGGGCTTTTACACAAGCAAGCCGCCAAAAGCAAGACTACATGGCGCTAAATGTGCGAAACCGTAGCCCTAAAAAAAACCTTCGAACTCAGTCAACTCAGACCTTAAGACAATTAACAGGCAGAGAGCTTACCTTTCAAACACAGTTTGCAACGGCAGTCAGGGCAGAGCCGAGAGGGATGTGTCTGTTATGTGTAGCACGAGTGAGTCTTTATCAAAAATACCAGTCTTTTACATGGAACTCTGAAGGGACCTCTCCCACCTCTAACTTCCTGTGTATGGGTAATCAGGCCCTCCCAGAACGCCTTAAAACCACGACCACTAAATCAGAGAGGCTAGGGTGGACTGAAGGCAGACGTGGAGAAAGGGTGTGCGCACAAACAAACATACTCATGCAGACAGAACACTTCAGAAAGAAAAAGTATAGGCAAAACATATTCTTGAACTTTTTGGAAGTGTCCTAGAGTCAGAAAACTCAAAATAAAAATGACTTAAAGATTAGTTCAGCCTAAAATAAAAATTGTGTCATCATGTACTCATGACCCTTATGTGGATCTAAAACTGACGTTTTTTCTTTGGAACTCTACTTATGGAAGAATACAATGGCTACTACTAGAGGTCGACAGATTGATCGCTTTAACAATTAAAGGAGAACTCCGGTCAATTTTAACATTGAGCTCATTTTTTTGTACATTTGGAGTGCTGTCAGTACAGAGAACAACGACAAAAATCGGTGTTGCCTACACCGTGTTATCCTCTTTTTAAAATTTGCACCCTGTTGACTTCAATGGGGCAAGTTCTCCTTTAATCGGCACTGAAAACCGATTGCTGAAACTAGATTTTGCATTAGTGGAAAACAGCAGTATGTTTGAGGCTGAGAGGGCGCTAACATTTGACAAAAATACACTCAATACCGACCCAAATATTTAATGTCACGATTGTTACAATCTATTTGCATTAGTTTATATCCATTTGTTCGCATTCGATACGCAGCGAAGTTGCATATTTAAAGCTGCTAAAACATAAATCAGAAATGCATTTAATTACAGTTCCTTTTTTCATCATTACTGCAATGCATATTTTGATTAGATAATAATCAAGTGTTCTAAAATAGAAGCAAATAAAGCGAGAGAGTATACATACAATATACATTTGTGTCTAATTACAATGCTATGGCCTTTGTGTAGATATTTTAAGATGGCCATCTTTAAGCATGACTGTTTGGATTTACATGAAATGGTAACACTACAATAATAATTAATTTGTAACATTAACTAAGGTTAAATAAAAGTGTTGTTCACTGTTAATTTCAACAATTACTTGAATTTTACTTGAACTTTAAATTTTAAAGTTGTATCTCTTAACATTAGTCAATGCACTATGAATGAACATAAATAATCAAGTATAATTAATATAGTTTTTTTTTTATATATTTAAAAAGTACAGTTCATTTTCATGGTACAGTCCTGTTTTAAATATAAATATATATTATATATTGGTTTTCATGGATACTGAAAACCAACATAACACACAATATATTAATCGGTTATCGGACCAGCATGGTCCAACCTAGTAATCAATCAAATTCACTATCGGGTCGACCTCTACCCACTACAATACAATGAAAATTAATGGGGACTGGGACTGTAAAGCTCTAAAATGATAAAGCACTATAAAAGTATAAACCGTCTTTATGGCATCTTTATTAATTATACCACATCTTCTGAAGCTGTATATTTCTTTGTGTGAGGAAAACACCAAAAGTTGTTATTCACTGAAAAACTTACAGCAAATTAGAAATTATGTGGTTATGACTATGACGTTTGGTTTCAAGACATGCAAAAACCAGTGAAGTTTGGCAACAAATACTGTCAACATGACATTTTTATAATCAATAAGATTTATGTAGTCAATTTCAGAGTTGTGGTGGAGGTTATTAGTATTACCGAAATACATTACCAAAATACATTGCATGGTTTAAAATTAGTGCATTAGTCATACGGGAAAACTTTTCACTTTCATAATATGGAAAAGTGCCAGTATTTTCTTCAAAAATGTATCTGTGTTCCATGGAAAAGTTATACAGGTTTAGAATGACATGAAGGTGAGTCAACGGACAGAATTTCATTTTGGGGTGAAGCATTCCCAAGTACAAAAAAAAAAATAATGGCATGTGTTATCAAGAATGAAATGCCTATACTTGACAAACCACAACAATTTAAAATATTTGCATCCACTGAATTGAAGGAGGGTGCTTTATTCCAGTAATATATTTCAAAGCATAGCGTTCTGAAGCACTCAAGCTCTGCCCCCTGAGCAGCTCACCAGCCCATTACAATCTAATGTTTTCCAGGCCTGTGTAATCTAATCGAATGCGAGAGTGACCCACCGAAATGAAGCTATATCACACAGTGATTCTCTTAGCTGCACAAAAAGAGCAGACCATTTAGAAGAACAGATTTAGAGAGATTTATAAAGCACCTGCCATATTATGAGGTCACCTGCTAAATAACTTTTCATGGGTGAAGCAATATGGGTATCTCATGTCTCATCTTTTAGAAATCTCCACATTCATCCTAGAATTGTTATACATAAAAAAAATAAAAATCAATGGTCAACTAAATGGAAAAAGAAAAGTGCATCTCCTTTTATATGCAAATTTCCATCATTATCTTAAGTGTGCAGGAATATATTCATTGCCGCTGTCTTGAACCTTTTATTTTAAAAGCAATCACTAGGACGGAATGTTGGAGACCGTACAGGCTCAGCCAATATGGCTGCACTCACCTGTGACTAATAAGAAAGGTGCGCCTACATATTGCTTCAGTCGTGTGCGAAATCCCAAACTCTTATTTTCCATGTGCGTATCAATTGGCCTTGTGCCGTTTTACTTGAATATTATCACCTTTGTCATTGTTTTCTCTACCTGCAACCTTAACCTTCACATGAACTATACTGACACCACACACCAGTGCTGGAATGGCCAAAACAACAGTAAAAACAAGCAGGACAGAGTGAAGTTAGCTAATGACAAGCAAGATCCTCAGGTCAGGCCACACATGAGTTGCTAACAGAACATTTATGTGAATAACGAGATAGAATGTCCAACCTCAAACTTTAATGCCTTTTCGCACTTACTTTTTTTTTTTTTTTTAGGAAATATTTTCACTCAGTTGAGCAAAAGCAGGGTTTGTTTTCTATCAACACCTGACAAAGTTTGCCACCATGTGCTTAATTTTTTTTCTGCAGAACATCAGAAACAATATGCTTTGCACAAAAAAAAGAAAAAAGAAAGAAGTGAGCTATAACCAAACATGAAGTTTGGACTGCTTTGTTCTGGAATGCTTTATTCTGCAATCCACTTTCAGTATTTGTGGTCTGGAAGACATGAAAGTATAAGGTCCAGCAGAAGAAAGGTTGAAATAAAACACTGTGTTCTTGGATAAATTCCTCAGTCTCCCTTGTCTTCATGCTCTATGACCTGGACTCTAAAAGCAGCAAGCTCAAAGTATTGTGGGAGATCTGGGAGGAAATCTGAAATCCCCCTCTGTGTCAGGACATTATGTGAGAGAAAGAGAAACAGAGAAAGTTAAAAAAGATAGTCAGTATGTAAGAAGGGATGGGCCTGTTGTCCCAACCTTGATTCAAATAACCTTGGGAATGATTCAGGCAGCTGTGCAGTCCTGCCCTCACAGAACACCCATTCTCAATCATGGTATTTTTTTATATGAAGCCAAGCCCTTAGTAAGGTCATCCAGAGAGCTAACATGTTAGTCCTTAACCCACAAACACTTTTGAATCAAGCCTATCATAACAACCATAAAACTATAAGTTCAATCCAGTCCAGAAGGTACAAAAGGTAAAACTTAATTTGAAATTGTACAAAAACTGCATCTAATGAATAAACACTTGAACATAACATCAGGTACAGCTATCAATACAGATGTCCTGGTTCAATTCCAATCAAGGATGGATCTTGGATCATTGTCCTTCACTATTACTGCGGTCTCATGTGAGTGACAGGTTGTTGCGAGAGCAGTGGTGCACCAGTGTTCTACAATGGAAAGGAGTAAAAGTGTGTCGTCCATCTTTTTTACAGTCTATGCTCCCAATAATAAGACCATCTCTGGTGCAAAAGACGAGCGTGTGCTAACGCTGTGAGAGACG
The DNA here is from genome assembly GCF_951802725.1 of Rutilus rutilus. Taxonomy (NCBI): domain Eukaryota; kingdom Metazoa; phylum Chordata; class Actinopteri; order Cypriniformes; family Leuciscidae; genus Rutilus; species Rutilus rutilus. Next base: position 30,862,524 of record NC_140210.1, on the reverse strand, counting down.
AATAAAAGAGGCTGAGTGACAGCAGTGTCTGTCTCCACCAGGCTACAGTAAAATAACACGGTTACAAGGTGTGCATAATTTTAAATTACTTTATTAAATAACTCCCGACCAACTGGCACTAACAGTAGCTGCTAAGTTTGTATACTGCTGCTCTCCTTCTACTCTCTTATGAACTTTTCCCTTTCTTTATTAAAGGGATACTCCACTTTTTTTGGAAATAGGCTCATTTTACAACTCCCCCAGAGTTAAACAGTTGAGTTTTACCGTTTTCGAATCCATTCAGCCGATCTCTGGGTCTGGCGGTACCACTTTTAGCATAGATCATTGAATCGGACAAGACCATTAGCATCTCTCTCAAAAAAAAAAAATGAACAAAGAGTTTCGATATTTTTCCCATTTAAAACTTGACTCTTCTGTAGTTACATCGTGTACTAAGACCGACGGAAAATGTAAAGTTGCGATTTTCTAGGCTGATATGGCTAGGAACTATACTCTCATTCCTGTGTAATAATCAAGAAACTTTGCTGCTGTACCATGAGTGCAGCAGGCGTAATGATATGACGCAGCGACTGAAAATAGTCCCCAGCTCGGTAACTTCCAACGTGACCGGGACTAAGTTTGTCTAACCTATTAGACCTATTTTCAGGCGCTGCGTCATATCATTACACCTGCTGCACTCATGGTACGGCAGCAAAGTTTCTTGATTATTACGCAGGAATGAGAGTGTTTTTAATATTAAGTGACTTACAATTTGTTTCTCTATTTCACCAACGAAAATAGAACCAAACAAAGCCACAGCAGAAAACAGTGCAATGAATAATTTTCCTTTCTTTGTTTTTGGTTAGCATAATTATAACTGGTTAAGAAAAGCTCTTCTGATTAACTAGCAGAGACATGAAAAGTATGTCTATAAAACCTTTAAGTGTCTACTTTTTGCTTATTTGATGTTAAAATCATTATATAAGTCGCAGCACCTTTTAGAAGATTAAAAAATGAAAATACAGTGTGTTTGATTAGGTTTGGAGCAAAAATCTGCAGGACAGTGGTCCTCCAGGACCGAGTTTGCCCACCCCTGCTTTAGAGGGTATGCACATGATGTCACAGAAGGTGGTTACTGCGGTTACACTCACTGAGTGGCAAAAGACTGGGTGGCAGAGTTAGTATTTGACTAAAAAGACTTTTAGTTTGAACAGGCCTTTATTGAAGTCGCCATCTTTGATATTTACTTTGGTTGCTTGTTCATTCAGGCAGTGTATTCAAGCTGCTACTGAAAGCTGTTCTACGAACGGGACGATTTAAGAGTCAATACCATTGACAATCACAAACACTGACTGTCAATGCAGCCAATGAGAAACAACAACAGCCCTTAGCAGCAGAAGATAATGTAATGCAGGGAACATCCTATGCAGCAGGACCAGCTGAATAAATAACATGTACAAGGCTAGAAAATAACACCAGTTGCAACAGTCAAAATAAAAAAACCTGATGTACATAGGCTACCACAAACTACAGCTGACACAATCAGTTGTTGTTCTTGGAGAACGGAGGTTAGGGCTTTCTTAACCGGTGCATATGCTTGCTGAAAATGACACGCATCAAAAACTATGGCGAAACATGACTCCGTAATAAAGCTATGCAATAACATTTCTCTCACCTTAAGCCTTCAATTGTGGCGTGTTCTCTGGGAAAATCCGGTATTGTGAAACTTCACCTATTGATCCATTGAAAAGTATGCAAGATGAAACCATGGAGCTAGAGAGTCTAGTACACAGAAGTGCACATGGTCCTACTTCCAGCTGTTTCCATCAACAACATTACCTTCAAAGCAAACTAGTACAGTTTAACTAGGAGACCCACCATCCATAGTGTTTAAAAACCATCCCGGCTGTGGCAGTCCTTGGATATTGTTCTAAATAGCTTCTGTCTCTTATTCCACACTGCTCCCTTTCCAAATTACCACCAATGTGGCAGATACGCAGGACAAGAACGGCAGCATGTTTTCAAGTCGAGGTCATTCCATATCAATCATTTGGGCAGAGAGAGAGGGAGAGAGAGAGAGAGAGAGAGAGAGAGAGAGATCGATAGCCTTTAACAGCAATCCCAGGGGAATGGCCTGGTTTCATTTCCTCTCTACAGTTGGTTTAGTTTCTTTATCTCTCCTTCAGCAAAAGAAATGTGAGATGAGAGCCAGTACAGATGCAGTGTCTGGACTTCTAAAAGCTGCACTTAGATGGGATTCAAACATTAACTAAAGAGCTAAACAGAGTGCGGAACAGGGCAAAAACGTAAGCAGAAGGAGAGAGGGACTTAATCATTTACAGTTTACCATCATGCTTGGCTGTGGGACAACAGATGAGCAACCGGTCTCAACTGAGCAAAAACACACAGATACAAAAGTGGAAGTTTCCACTTCGCTGGCAATTTTCATCTTCCTGGTCATCTGTTCCCAACACACACTTTGAGAAAAAGACATCCTGTTTTTCCTCCATTGTCACTCGTTCGCTACATGGTTGGTCACGACTAAGTTTAGACTGGTTTATGTTGGTGGGGAAAGGGGGGCTTTTCTTAAAGTCTCCAAATGAAAACGGGTATCCTTAGCTTGTTACACATAAGTTGCAAAAACAATAATGGTTAACATGCAGCTGCAAATGGAACACGCTGCTGTTTAAATCACAATCTATCTCTAGATATTGTGCAATAACAGGTTTTAAGCCAGGAGGACTAGCAACAAGACATTTCTCTGCGACCTGACTTATGATATTGTATGTTATTATATACAATATTAATACAGAGCTCAACAGGATTTTTTGAAGGGGCGGGCAAGTGAAAGACAATTGACTTGCCCAACCGGACAAGTAGCCTGATTAAAAAAAAAAGAAAAAGAAAAGAAATTACCAGGAAAGCCCAGAAACTTCAGTCACCAAATTTTTTTGATAATATTGATTGATAGTGGATATGTTGACGTCATCAACAAGTTCGCAACAGTTCATGCTCAGGCAGCTTGTCTGTGTTTGAGAGAGACTCTTGTGGAGAAATCATAACAAATGAGTGCAACAGCACACACAACAAAACTCACAGAAACATACTGCGGTAAAAATTATATTTATAACATAATATATATTTAAACAACATCACACAAACACATGTTCCCAAATATCAACAATTGCAAATGTGATATTGACTTTATACAACAGTTCAACAAACAAATAATATTATGTGACTTACATTTTAGACACAATATTGGCTGTTTTTGCTCTATTTCGTCAATGAAAATAGTTTGAAACAAAAGCTATAGCAGAACATATTTAGTTTTTTAGTTTATCAACACTTGCCTTGAATAATTACTTTCAAGAAAATCTATGAAGCAATGTTTAATTAACTGAGAAATAATTAAAGGCTTACATGCCATTGTTTTAATTTGGAATATATCCATATACTTCTATTTAACAGATGATGAAACTAAGTATTCCAAGGCACTCACATGGTTAAACTAATGCTTTAATGATTTAGCCCCAGTGTATTAAAGGATTTTGAGTTCAACCACGTGAGTGTTTTTTCGTGCAAGATGTTTTATCATCTGTTTCTAATAATAAATCATGATAATATTTTCAAATACTAGTATTTAATATTTTTATATATTTTAAAAAAAAATGTGTGTTTACATTTTTCTTATGTTTGAATTATTTTGAATATTAATTCTAATTATATAATTATTATGTATGCTACTACAACTACTACTACTACTAATGAATAAAAAAATATATATAAAAAAACTTTGAACAACATTCAAAGTTGAGTTGTTTACATTCAGTAGCTCTACTCCGAATTAAGTAGAAAATACAATCACACCATTAAATATTTAGCTGGACATTTTGCAACACATCTTAACTAGGCTAATCAAAACAACATAGTCCCCAACCTGATTTTCTTACTTCTGTCATCAAAATGATCAAGACTTAAAGCTACAGTTAATAGCAAAACACAAGATATGATGCAGGACTAGAAGGAGCGACACTGTTTTTGATTTGCATCTTTCCCTGCAGAGCTGCAGTCCAGCATTAATGTGATTTGGCCATGGCCATATTGGCTAATGGTATAGAGGTTCCCTCTCTCCATTAAGCGGGCTTTAATATGGCTGCTCTCAGGAAGCCCACGAGTTACATAAGAGACATTTCAAAAACAATTCCAACCTCTTCCGATCTCTTCCACTTCTGATCTCTTTCACTTCGAGACTGCAAAGCCAGTAAACACATCGATGAGCGCTCTAATGCACACACAAAACCACAAACGCTCATAAATGGACTGTAGAACAAGTGAGAATCCTCTTCGAGCAACGCTGGGGGAAAAGTTCAATACAAATACTATGGCTCTTCCAAAACAGGATACCAGACTGGCAGCCCGGGAACACATGGCACACAGAACTGGAAAGAATCTGAAGCATAAAGGAGCATCATTCAAACAGCTAGTCTTGTATTTACCTGTTGAGGTTGATTGTTGGTAATCCCAAGCGTTTGGCAAACTGATCTTGCCTTTGCGCTGTTGATGTTCTGAAAATATGGAAGTTCTGTCTCACTTTTGCTCCATTGCTAGTCTGCAACTCCCTACTCCAATAACCCATGACCAACAGGAAGTAGACACAATAGACTGAAAATAACGAGAGGCCTCCTTCTCCCCCCTTTCTCCCTCTCTTCTTTTTCCTACACTCCACCTTCCCTTAGAGGACAACAACACCCTTTTCAACACAGTGAAGAAGAAAGGTTGCAGTCACCCCAGTGATGCCCGTTGAGACTCTTTGCTCTGTAGCTCCACCAGGATTGCAAAATAAGCTCATTGGGTCTTTTCCCAAACACATCAAAACACAACATACCAATTAGAAAGAACTTTCTGATGCAAAGCCTCTGCATATAAAGTTCCAGATATCTCTTTTAAAGTCGTAATTGCGTGTAATTAATATGCTATGGGCAATGAAAAAAAAAAAAAAAAGTGGATAAATATAATAAATTAATAATAAGTATTATACCATGTTCACAAGTTTGGGCTAAGTAAGATTTGTTTTAAGACATTACCACTTTTATTCAGCAGTGACGCATTAAATGAATCGAACATGAAAGTAAAGACTACTACAGTTACAAAACATTTCTATTTCAAATAAAGGATGTTAATTTGAACAAAGTTATGAAAAAAAAAAAAAAAGAAGCAGCACAACTGTTTTCATCATTGATCATAATAAGAAATGTTTCTTAAGCACCAAATCAAACCATATTAGAGTGATTTCTGAAGGACCATGTGGCACAGAAGACCGGAGTAATGGCTGCTGAAAATTTGTACAAAAAATAACATAATATAAATATAAATAAGCCTCACTAGGAAATACCGAATGGTTAATGATGCTTTTTGCAAATGAAATACTAACAGAATCTAGTATCCAGATATACTAAGATATATGAGATAGCCTAACAACAGTTACTGTATGTAAGATCAGAATGCAAGCAGAATTCATAGAAGTTGAGTGTGCGTGTGTGTTACACACTTGCAGTCTTTCTCACTTCTCTCCAGTAGCCTCTTGTGATAACATATAATGTCATCCCAGTCACCCGACATAATCCAATCTCAGCCCGATGCTAACCACAGGAAAATCACATTTAGTGCACAGGCTAGAATTTATTTGGGCCAAATCTAATTGTCCCAATATACCTAAAGAAGACAGAGGTACAGGAAATGGAGCCATGGCATAGTGGAGATAAGGAAAAAGAGGCAGCATCCCAGAGCATCCTTCACACATTTCTCTGGCACTGATTAGATAAGTCCCAAAAAACACCAGCTCTGGTGTTTTCCATTTAGTTATTTATGACTTCCATATAACTCTGGAGCAAAGGAAGACTTCTTAAGTGGTAAATACAATGCATGACATGTTGCGAGTCATTTTGACTTGTTTAACCTTGAGCATTAGTGTCCCAAAGGACTGTGAGAGACAGAGGACTTGTGACCAGATTTTTCTACTGAAATCTCATCCACATCTGTACAGCAGAACTGGATCTGAATGACTTTTGAACATATTGAGACATCCTTTAATGAACGCTGCCATCAAGAGAGCCTACATCAAGAGAGCCTACAAAGGTCTGTGCAGTTTAGACAATATTATATGCAGCATGATTTGTAAGTACACAGTATACATTAACTTTATAACGGTTGAGTTATCGTTATTTTCTGCACTTTCTCACACTCAAATAATAGTATTGTAATAATCTAATAAAACAGCCGAGCGTGTTGGGCCAAACATTTAAACCAACCCGAAAACCCAGCACTGGGTCAAAATGGGACAAACCAAAAGCCAAAATGCTCCAAATTGGGTTGTTTTATAAACAGCCCAAATCATAATCATCAGACATAAAATAATTTAAACAAATGTAATCATTCCTAAATCATAAATAGCTAGACATGAAAAAAAAAAAAAAAACTCTCCAAATACTTTTTTTTTTCTTTTTTTTTGTGGCTGTGCACACACATAAATTACAGTCTTGTTAAAGTCCAAGCAGGTGGTGAGGGGTGAGAGGTGTGTGTACGAGACATGATTTCAGCCCATTAGAAGCAGTGACCCCCTACAGGAGAACATCGTGTTCAGGAGCAGACTGGGAGAAAACATGTCTGCAAATCACTAGTTACAGGTGCATAGCTGTGATCTCCTAATGAGCATATGGCAATGGAGACGGAGGTGGGAACGGAGCTAATCTAATCAATTGATAGAAGAATAATGAGTTGTTTATGATTAGAGAATATTTGAGAGAGTCTGTCAGTGATGTCACATTAAAGTATAAAAAAATGTTTATTAGAAATATACAGTATAAGAGGCAAAAGAGTAAATTGCAGTGAGGGAGCAAATATATTTAAACAATATATATAAAATAATTATGTAAAAATAACTTGAAATATTATATGTGATACAATATATTTTATGTTTTTGAACACTATATTCAGGATTTTTCCTGAATTGAAAATAATTTAGCGGCTGACAACATTTATCTTTGTCCCACCAAAGATTTATTTGACCATTTAATGTGACGATGCCTGCCGTTCTGCAGTTCCACTAATAGCCGGCTGCTTTAAAATGCATGTGTTTATATTTACAACACTTTGGCAGTGTTAAGCTTTGAACCAATCACAGACATCTGACATCTTTTGAGCACATGAACACAATGGCCAATCAGATGTGATCAAGTTAGTCAGAGTGCAACTGGGATTATTAAAGGTATAGTGGAGGATTTTCTTTTTCCGGGTGGATCATCAAGACTATTGGTCCTCCTAGTTGTCAATCATTCTGGTGATGTGTTTACGTAAGGCCGTCGTACGTGCTCGTCCCTAGGTAGTTTTCGCTTTCTGCGCATGCGCACTTTCAGGTGTATATGTGTGGTGAGCTGCTACGGTTTCAGCCATTCATTGAAGCTCGCCGTTCTCACCGGGTTTTTTCAAAATGTCTGAGGGTCGCAAGAGAAAAAGTGTCTACGAATTGTATGACAAGAAGAGAAAGGCCTCTGAAGAAAGAAACAAGACCAGAGTGTTTTTGGGAGAATATTTCACACGCTGGCGTGCGCTAAAAGCACAGGTTGGGCTTCCCACTGATGCCTCAGTCGCGAAGTTTCTACTTGACAGGTAAAGTTTGACATGCTATTTGGAGAAATCCATTTAAAATCACTGCTAGTAAAAGTTCATGTAAGCTATGATTGGCGATGCTAGCCCTGGCACAAGTCACGCACCGCGCAGACACGGTAAACATCTCAGTTTGTCCGGTGGCGAGTCTGACATAGTGGAAAAAGTGCACATCTTCTTTTGGAAAGTAGGCTTGTATGAGCCATGCCGACAGCAACTTGTAAACATAGCGTGCACGAGGAGAACTAGGCTCGTGCATGCTCTCTCGTGCACACGATTAATAGGCGTTCCCTCTCGGGAGCAGGTAGAGTGTTGCGCATGTGCATTTTTTCTAAAAGTGGAGAGGGCGGTTCTTTTCTAAAATTCGGGAAAATCCTCCACTATACCTTTGAGCTACACTAAAGTAGTTATGTTTATTTATTCAAGCAGTTTAGAATCTTTAATGCTTTTTTTGTTTGTTAGAAGTATTTTTTCATGCTATATATTCGTTACCTGTTTTTTTTTTTTTTTTATACCTGAAGATTTCATAAAAAAAGATATACTTTAGTGACAGTGCACTATATATATATATATATATATATATGCACTCTTTCAGACTATTGATTTAGAAGCGTGTTTTTGTTTTGGAGGAGTGAAATTGTAGAAATTACAGTATTTTAAAAGTGTTAAACAGTTTGTCCAGTTCAGTGCTGTTATAATTGTCAAAAACAGAAATATGCTAATAAATAAATATCGGTTCTGCATATCGGTAATCGGCACAAACTGTATTGGTAATTAAAAATAAGTAAAAAAGCAATATCGGTCGATGTCTACTTCTAAAGGACAACTAAACTGTGACTGTTGCACTATATTGTGCTTGTCAAAGTAGAAACCAGGTCACTGATCAATAGCTATTAGCCCAATACAAAGATACAAAGACATTTCAGTTCAGCTAGTGGATATAATTATCTTACAAAGTGCTGTCATACTAACATTTTTGGGCATGTACCATAGTAAAAAAAAAAAAAAAATCATTTAAAATATGTTGGAGTAGATTACAGAGCAGTTGTAGGGGTGAGTGACATATTTAAATGTCATTATGCCAAAGTCGTTTTGTCCAGTCGTGCTTCTGGTGACTCGAGATAAAATTATGTTCCCCTTCTCCCTTCCATATCACTATCCTAACTGAATAAAAACAAAAATGCCCTATTTAATGAAATTCTACAATATTTTGGTAATTTACAATATCTCATGATATCAAAAAACACTTGCAATTATTATTCTTAAGAGAGGCCTACCTTTCTTTCAATTATCACCAATTTTATGAATTTTAACTTTTTTTTTCAAACAGTCATACACATGGTCATTGCAATGAAACAACTATAAACAAAAGAAATAAAATAATAATAAATAAATAAATAATTTCAATAAAAGCAATGAGGCTCTCTGTTTTGCAGTGTTGTTCTGATGCCTCTATGAATGTAGAAATAAATAAATAAATAAATAAATCAGTCTGAAATAAGCACTGTCATGCCTGACTACTTGCAACTAATACGTATAACAATGTTGGCATTTAAAAACAAAGGCACAAAAGTTTGCAAGCGTCTTTATGAGTGTGTGTACCCTTTACAAGGCCATCCAAAAGGCATTTCAAAGGTTATAGATTACGTCTAAGCACTAGCTGTGGAACACCAAGTGGTAAGGCATGGGCTAGTCATATGACCAAGATGGAGAGAAACAAAGGGGCATGACATCAACAAATACGCAAACAGGGCAGGCTCACTCACTGCCCCTCTCTTCTTCAGTTCCCTCCATCCCTGCTCTTTGATCCAAGGGGGCGATAGTTACGCTAGCATAAAAAGGTCAGCGGGGTTGCACTTTGCCTGCATGAGTCAACTGCTCTCCTCCCCGCTCCTCTTTCCTTTCTATCTATCGCTCTCAAAGTCACATGTCTTCGTCAAAGCTGCGTCATTCACATTCAACACATTCTTCTGGCCTGGGCAGCCTCTGTTCACATGACTGGAGCACTGCTTAGGTCTGTCCGACAGCCTGCCAAAACAATTCCCTCTTCTTTAGTACCAAACACTCTGTCAAAGGGGCCCAAAATGCACAGTGACCTCCCCAACTCTAGTGTCAGGTAGAAAATCCTCATGACTCTCATAGGACTTTCTGAATTTTTCAGTTTGTGTCGCTACATCTAGAACACCAAAGGCAAACATAACAGCTGGAAAGGGCCGTAAATATGCATACCACAAAATCCAGTTTTCATACCTTTTGAACAATGAATTTCCATGATATTTCCAAGACTTTACTTTCCTGTTTTGCATCAAAAATAGCAACTGCACTCACAAAGAGCAACTTTCCACAGACAAATGTTTTGTAGTGATAACTAAAATTATTTAAATGAAACAAATTTTCATTACTTTCAAATTTATTAATTTCCGCAATTTTTCTAGCCCTGGAAACCACGATTTTAAAATGTTCAAGTTTTACATGACCGTGGGAACCCTGAAAATCAAACACAAAAGAATGCTGCAAGTTATTATTATTTTTTTTTTCATGATGCAACATGATGGAAGTAACTAACAACATTGTGATGTACATCCAAGTAAAAATAATGAATAAAAAAAAAAAAATTGTAGGGCCGGGACTTATCCATCCATCGGTTGTTGATTGGATGAAGGCAGACCTGAATGTGAGCTTGCAGTAAATTCTAAGAACAGTCCGGGTTTTAAGCAGACTAAATGATTGGAGAAGTCCAGCATTCACCACCAGAGAGAAGTCGTTTCACCAGAAGATCGATCGAGTTATGTTATTTCAAAAAGCAATTAAAAAACAAATCATGTATGCATGGATCAATCATTCACAATAAGGACATTGGAAAATGCTTTCATTTCATGTCAACTAAAAAAAAAAAAAAATTCTAAAAGGACACAAAACTCAGAATTAATAATTTACAGAACTGTAATTTCATCTAGCGTCATTGAACATTCCCTACAGGTTTCCATTGGCTGGTCAAACAGACAGTCCTGCCTGCAAACTCATTGGTTGAGCCACTTGTGCAGTTTTAGTCTCGCAAGCGAACAACAATGGTTTGATAGTGTCTACATATTTTAGAGAAATCAACCTGCAGATCACTCACTTACAGTCGTCAAATAAAGCTGTAAAAATGTACCTGAAAAATGTTCAAGCTTTCAGACAAATCTGCAGAAATGAATCTAAATTTGATGAAAAATAAGTAAATGTTCTTCATCAAGCAGATAAGATAAGTTAAAAAACCTGCAGGCTACCAGCACCTACTCATATAGAGACTTCAGAAGAAACTCTGGAGCCACTTATCTGCAGTGTAAGCCAGGTGTCTTTCTCCAAGAACCGTAGGATCAACAAAACGTGCAATGAGGAAATGAAAGGAACCCGTACTGACCTTGAGAGCAGAGCAGATTTAGTGGAATGAAACTTAATCCAAAGTTCTTGGGGAAAAGGACGATGAAGGTTATGGAACAAACAAGTAAATCAGAAGTCAAATGAAGACTGGAAACAACACATCCCGAATCAGCACTGCGTAAGTGGAGAGCATTCACTTCAGAAACGAGCCTGAGCACTGCATGGTCTATACTGGGGGTCTTTTGGACTTATACTGTAGAGCTGTATCTCTGTTGGCATGATAGCAGGCTGAAGATATCAAGCCACATTGAGCAGCTCTTCTAATGCAATCAGGAGAAAAGAGCACTCTCACAGGACACTGGTCGCTGAGAGCTCTCTCCCTCCACACACACACACGCTCGCAGTGAGGGGGAAGGGCAGTCCAATGTGAGCCAGGCCACAGCAGACTCACGGTAACCTGAGAAATTACACGGGGCGGCGGCGGCATTTCACAGCTTGTCTCCAGCCTGACCCCTCCTACACACTAGTAGCCTACTACGATCCTGAGTAGAGACAGGGAGAACCTGGGAAGCATTTAGGCCATTAGATCCACAGCTAAATCAAAAACCAGGAGACCCTCATCCACCTCCTGATGGTTCAACCCCCCCCATAACCGGTCCAAACCATATTTAAAAATAGGTAACCGTTTACGATAAGTTTCAATTTGTTAAAAGAGTTACTTCATAATTGGAAACTCTGTTATCATTTATTCACCACCCAATGATGTTTGTTCATCAAGAAAGAACAATAGGCTATATGTCGAACGTCGCATTACGAAACCGGAAAACAGAACGCATCGCTTCCGGTTCAGGTCTTTTGTATGTGCTTCTTGCATTTTTTTACTGTTTTACTCAAGATAACTTAAAAGGAGCGAGCAAAGATGATCATAACCAATGTCCCTCGCATGTGAAGATCGATATTTAAAAGTAAAAAAAAAAAAAATCTTCACACTAACGTTTAGATATTTAAATAGAATAAAACGCCAATAACAAAGTGAGATAGGTAGGTTAGCTGATTACCTTAAAATTCCATAGATATCGGCGTCAGTTCATACGGCTGTTAACACTTTCTATGACAAGCGGATGCGATGAGACCAGGTTTCCGGTTTCGTCATGCGACGTTCGACATATACCCTATAGAGCTTCCGTTTACCACAATTGATGTGCTGCTCTATTTGTGTTCATTTTTATAAGTGAATAAAAGCCTTCATTAAATCTGCTTGATCGAGTCTCTTCGAAGACTTGGGTTAAATGCTTCATATAGATTTATTTTACAATTTCTTTCAAGTACCAACGGTTTGGGTTGACTTTTTTTTTTTTTTGACACAAAAATCCCTTTGTTTTCATTAAAAATACCTTAATTTCTGTCTTGAAGATGAACAAATGGGTGAGTAAATTATGACATTGTTCATTTTTAAGTAAACTAACCCTTTAACATTAGTTAACTATTCAATTAGTTATTTTTTTTTTCATTTATAAAAAGACTAGTGATTATTGTTAATCACTGTAAATAAGCTACTGACCCCCACCTGCACGACGATCACCGAAGATGTTTAGGTGCGATTGTGAAACGTAGTATTTGAGCACACAAAGCAGATATACAAGTCTAAAGGCCCGTTCACACCAAGGACGATAACTATAAAGATAACAATAAAGATATAGTCCTAAATATCGTCATGAATATTAAAGAATAGCAGAGTCCACACAAAAGCTATAACAATAATAGCACAGAGAAACGATGTCATTGGAATCACTTTAAGAACGATTTTATCTATAGCTGATGAATGATAAAAACATCGACAGCCAATCAGATTCCATCCTGCTGTAACAAGCTCGAGCATTTAAAGCGACAGACAAGAACGAGCTTAGAATAAACAGAACAATATTGTCCGCTGGTGTGGAAGCTAATATAGTTATCTTTATAGTTATCTTAGCGTGAATGGGCCTTAAAAGAGAACTCCGGTCAATTTTAACATTGAGCTCATTTTTCTGTACATTTGGAGTGCTGTCAGTACAGAGAACAACGACAAAAATCGGGGTTGCCTACACCGAGTTATCCTCTTTTTAAAATTTGCACCCTGTTGACTTCAATGGGGCAAGTTTTAAACCTGCTTTTAGGCTCTTAAAGCTACAATATGCAATAATTTTTTGCCACGAGAGGGCGCTACATTCCAAACAACAACAACGGCGTAGCTTGATGACGATGTGAAGGAGCGTGGAATGATGGGAACTGTCGTTTTAAACTCCACCGTGGATGTAAATCAGTCAGAAGGGAATCGAAAAATCATGTTCATGGATGAGGTTAAGTTCTATTTTTATAATGACATGCTTTTTGTGGCGAGGGGGGCGTGGTTCAGCGCGTTCTGTAATGGGAGAGAGAAGAGACGAGCGTGGGACGCAAGTAGGTAAAATGCAATTTGCAGCGATCAGCGTGGAGAGACCGCTTATAAGCCGCGCTGGAACGAGAGAGAGACTGAAGAGAAAATTGGACGCAGAGAAAGAAAACCGGTGGATCCGAGCTCTCATTTTTGAACTGTTTTGTGCCGTCGCGGTTGCCACGGTGAATGCGCGTTGTGCGCGACTTTTGTTTGTTTTGCTTTATTTTAATAAAGTACGAGTCCCAGTCACGCCGACCCCTGTCTTCTTCCTTCCTGACTCTTGAACCTCATCACACTTTTATTTCATTAAAATGAATTAACCGCAAGAAAAGTAAGGTTTAATACTAAATTGGTTATCATAGATGTTACTGTATGTCGAATTCATTGTTGTGATAACGCGGCACAGTTTTACGTGTTCTAAACAATTGTTGTAAAAGTACATTCGAACATACCCGCCACATCATTTGCCAAAATACTGATTAATCTATGTATAACACATGCTATATTTATTTACATGGCCATAAACACCAGACGTGATAAACAATGTCAATAAACTAAACACAAATCTAAAGCAATAATACTTCCCTTACATAAACATAACTATTACTGAATGCTACATTTGGAAAATATAAAATTAAGCATACTTTGTCGACAGAACCAGCTGCAATCGGTAAAGAATAATTGTAAACAAACGACTGCACAAAACAAGCTAACGTTTGTTGCTTGATAGACGCTACAACTACAACTTCCGCATTTGTCCAGGACTCCACGCAGTATGAGCGGAAACCGAGGGTAACGCGGATATGACGCAATTGACTGGCGACTCCCAGCTCCCCCCTGCTCTAACGCCCCGTTTCCTTGGTTAAAATCGCAATTTTCTCACGATTTAAAAATAGTTGGAAACATTTGGGATATTGTAAGTAATCAACTTAACAAAATATATAACACTGGCCTTGAGATTTTGGGATCTTTTAATGCAAAATTCTTGCATATTGTACCTTTAACATCCTTGATGTGTCATTACAAGTGCACAGGTCATGTGAGTGATTCCTTCGGAGTGAACGCGGGTGAATCTGACTGCAGTAGATGTGAAAGATATTAATAAAAATGATGTTTATTCAGCCAGCGCACATACCTGTATTTACATCCTGTTTTCGGTCGAAGTCCACAGTAGTCGATTGTCGAGTTCATGCGCATGATCATAGGTACTAAACCTATGCGCGTGAACTCGACAATCGACTACTGTGGACTTCGATTTTTGTCGTTGTTCTCTGTACTGACAGCACTCCAAATGTACAAAAAAATTAGCTCAATGTTAAAATTGACCGGAGTTCTCCTTTAAGAAAACTATTATTAACTTGAGTTGTTAATTTTAACCTTTAATAATAATTCCAGCTGACATGGCTCCCTGTATGTTTCCTTGAGAAAAATTAACACGTAGCAAATGTACCTGATATTTATCCAAATATATCGATATTGAATCAAGATCGGAATCGTTTCACAAGATTATTAATTGAAATCATGAAATTTGTGGCAAGAACTAATAAAAACAGTAGGCTACAAGTTATTGTACTATGTAAACATTGTAACGTTGTCACTAAATTTAATGACATTCTGTTTAGTTACCAAATGTTTTGACATCACAATACACTTACTGTAGGGGTGTGACGAGACACTTATCTCACGAGATGAGACACGAGATTGGGCTCACGAGAACGAGACGAGACTTTTAGGCATCTTTAGAAAAAAAGATTTTTAGAAATCCTCAATGACAAAGTTCATGACTGGAAAAATAGTCTGCAGGTGCATTTTGAAATGTTTTAACTAATAATCTTCTAATGAATGTCATTTCAGTTCTACTTTATGACTATTAGCATATGCATTGAAAGACAACAATATACAAGCACTGCAAAAGTTTTTGCCACAAACTCAACTGACTGGCTTCTCTCCTGTATGATTTCATGTGAGTCTCTTCAGACCTTACTTTACATTTATGAGCTTCCAGAACTTCTGATTGAGGCTGTGTGTGACCTCCTGATTGAACTCCTTTCCACAAATAAAAACAGTATAAATAACAAAAATAAATAACAGTTTTCTCTTAGTCTTATTAAGTGCAAACAATAAGTGCAAGTGCAACCATAATCAAGTACTGCAGCGTACAGACTCTTTATAATTGTTGTTTTACTTTGCACTTAAGGCGGAGAGTTCGGAAAAGGCCGGGTAGAGAAAACGAGCGAGTGAGTTTGCGTACAGTTGTTCTTGCGTTCCGATTAAAAGTTCAGAAACGGAGCCTCCCTTGTCTGTCGTTCTTCAGACGTTACAGTAGTCTACTATCTCAATATTCAAAGTGCAAACAGAAACCAAAACAGAAACCAGAGCCACAACTACACAGTCCAGAGATAGGTTTGATATTGGGAGACGGGCTATTGTATGCAGCCTAATTTGCGTGCACCAAGGAGCTCACATTTTATTTTCACTTTTGGATTTGCGATTGCACGTACTCTGTGTAAAGGCAGCGGCGGTGCTGAGCGCGCATTCTACAAGATATGACATTTTATCAGCCGCTTTATTGTGCAACGAATCCTTCGCCATTGTCACGCGATCAGTGAAATGTGATTCGTTCGTGCTGCACTGTGTGCGACTGCAACTCATGCTGGATGAGCAGAGCAGACGTTTACGTTTATTTTTTTTATAAGAACAGCAAAACGACAGTGGAGGCATGTAATGTGAATGTACCGGTGCCATATTCTATGCTAATTTCACCCTCACGCTCCATCATGGCGATATCACGAGACAGCTTTTCACTCTCGCGAGGTCTCGTGCCACTCCCAAGCCACGCCTACCGGTTACAGAGGGCAGTATCGGAAGAAATGATACAACTAGACTACTAGTTGACTCGAAATTGAAAAGACGCCGTTTTATCGTGAGATCCCACCCCCTATGGACGGGTTGAAAACATGCGTAACTAGCTCCTACTACTGGCTGTGGTCTCTAGCCTCTGGGCAAAAAAGCCTCCGATGACGCTAAATGACGATTTTTGTGTCATCTGAGGTTTTTTTTCAGACACACAATACAGAAATCTCTCGTCTCAGGGGGTCATGAGGGAGGGAAGCACGGTCATTTGAAAATACTTCCGGGTTTCTACTGATACAAAGCTTAATGCTATTCGGTGAAGTATCCCTTTAATTCAGTAACCACAGGTGATTCAAATCATTAACGTGTGAGTCTTTCCTTACAAGATCCTTACTCTACTTGATAGCAGTCGCAAACACATGCATTTGACACATGCACACTATAAAGTTTTGTCCTTGTCCAATGTCTGATGTATTTCTCTACAGAAGTTTACACACTATAATCAGATTCAATTAAATTTACTCAAATTGAGTGTAACTCCTTTTACCATGGCACTGTTGATGCAGCTGATGTAATGCTCAGAGCGCACGCGTTATAGCATGTCTATGAGAGTAAATTTGGATTATTATGTCAGGCATTCTGGAGTGTCACTACAATAGCCAAAACTGATTCTTCAATCCCACGCGGCTCTGTTTTCCAGCGCAGGTCCTGCAGCCTACTCATTCGCTCTCTCTCCAACACCTCCTCTCAATGTACTCAAGCCTATAACTAGGCTTCATTCCAAATAAAGAAAAGAGAAAGAGAGAGAAAGTGCTCTCTACAGCCATCTGGGAACCATCAGCAGTGGTAGCACAGGATATGGTCGCCATGCTGCTGTCAGGCACCCCAGAACACAACCGAACGACACGTTAAGAGCAGAAGAGCAGCTGGAGAGAGAGAGAGAGAGAGAGAGAGAGAGAGAGAGAGAGAGAGAGAGAGAGAGAGAGAGAGAGAGAGAGAGAGAGAGAGAGAGAGAGAGAGAGAGAGAGAGGCTTGACAAACTTGGATTCCTGTGCAGCATGGGACTGTATTTGTGTATTTGCAGTTTAATGCCCTTCAGCTGAAGGATTCCCCCAATATGAGTTTTAATCTTTAAATAACAACAACAATAATAACTATTATTATTATTATTATTATAACTACTACAATATCATTATTGTTTAATAAGTATTAAAAATTAATCATTATAAATCTTTTATATTTATTATTAATATAATACATGTTATTATTTAATATTCATTATTATTTAATGTTATTAGGGCTGCAATTAACGATTATTTTAATAATCGATTAATCTGTCGATTATTTATTCGATTAATCGGATTAAAAAAAATGTAATTTCCAAACCTTTATTCAAAAACAGAACTGACAGTTCAAAGTGCACAAACAGGTCCTTGAACATCCCTGAGCTGTTAAAGTAATAAAAAAAAACACAAAAAACATACAGACGCTTTACATCTGCCAAATATATAGGCTTTTTTAAAATAAAGTGCACAAAAAGATGTATATTTTGTTTAAAGGGACCTGAGCTGTCTGAACAATAAATAATTTATAAAAAATTAAGAAAAATACAAATCAGAAAACTTTTTGTTTGCTTTTTGTCAAACAGGATTTGTTTGAACGTCAGAACTTGTTCTCTACACTACACTCACAGACGCACAGTGCACACACTCACAAACTTGATTTTTGTTTTTTGTCAAAGATGTTATAATCTTTAACAAAATGTTTGACATTATTTGACAAGCACATGCACACAAAAGACAAGTCTCGCGCAGTCGAATAATAGGTAATAATAATAGCAATAATAATAAATATAACAGAAGATAATATCTCTGAATTATAAATACAATGTACATAAAATATAAAAACAATATAAAATAAAATCAAAACAAAATCAAATACAAATACAATGGATTGACCACCTCATATGATGTGTAAGGTATTTTGCAGCTCATCCTTTCCGAGCATATAGTGAAGTTTCTCTTCAGAGTCATTTAGAGTGATTTAGAGTGATTTAGAGTAAAGAATGAAAAATTCAGTGCTGCAAATTGTGGAAAAAAATATTCCCCTTGTCGTGGTACTTGGAACAGACAAGAAAGTGTTTTCATTTTCTGTCTATCTGATTCAAATCACAGTCTGCTAATTCAGTGGTAAGAATTTAATTGTTGGTTTTATTTATATTGTTGTCCATTTATCGAACTTCCATGCCTCTTATATAGTAATTATATATTACTATGTACCAATTTACTAATACTCAGACACATTCGGTCTCTCTCGCGCACTGTCGGAGATGGTCCTCACTGCAAATCACGAAATCCAGGGGGAGGAGTTGGATCCAGATCCCACCGTACATATACTTAAACCTACCCATCTCCACCCCCTGATCCCTAACACACCCCTAGTTTCGTGAACATTTTTATTAAACATGGATCTTTACGTTCATTAAAATATTTTATGCTATTGTATGCTATTTTTTTTAAATGTAAGCAACTAATTTAGACGTGCAAACTGGGTGCCGGTGTGGTGAAAAGTTGGAGCTCGGCCAGATTCGGCTCGAAATTGTTCATCTTCGAATGCGGAGCCGCGCGCGCTGTTACAAAACAAGCCATGCACACCGCCAAGCGAAATGGGGTCTTGCACACCCAACGCAATGACGTAATTTTTGCCGCGCGCACCTTCGCGCTCGTGCGGACGTGTATAAACCTAGCTTCATAGCTCTGCTCTGCTCTGCGCTCAACTCAACTTTTTTTTATTTATACTCAAAAATCTCCGCGCATAGTCGTGCGACACAACGAATCGATGATGATTTTAATCAATTTAATCGATTCGTTGTTGCAGCCCTAAATGTTATTAAATATTAGTTATAAAATGTTATATTTAATAGCAATACGACATTATTATTTAATACACAAATTAATTAAATATTAAATTATATTTATTTTAATATTATTAACATGTAATAATTATTATTATTGCTGTTATTGTTCATTATAAATATTATGAAATATTACCATTCATAACTGATAAACAATCATTTAGCATAGCAGTGCTATTTAGATGATCTTATCTGTATACAAATCCCAAAACTTTAGCACTCAGTTATTTATTTATTTTGTTGGTCATTTCAGACAGTTCTGGCCTAAACATTCTTTGAACAAACCAAAGGCACCATCTCTGGTTGTCAGTGTATGTTTCTGGGGAAGAACTGCAGCCTTAAAATAGCACCTTCCAAAAACAAAAATGCTCAAATCTATTCTTAAGCTGGGCTCACCTCACCCAAGAAGTCTGCATCACAAGATTTGGCAACTTCAAGAACAAAATGTCTGTTCCTGAAATCCCCCACTTCCCCTCTAAAGCTTTTTTCATTAGCTGCTAATTTCATTCTGTAAATGGAGATGGGCAGAATGATCGACTAATAAACTAGTCATTCAAGATTATTCAGGGCTCCAGACTGCTAAATTTTTTCTGGCCGGTCAGAGTAAATTTTGTTAGAGGTCGCACTGGTGCGGCCACCACTTTGTCAAACTGATAACAGCTGCCATTTCTGTTGCATATGAAAAACATCAAAAAACAAACTAAATGAAATTGGAACGAAACTGCACTTCTCGTCTTAGCTGCGCAGCGCGGACCGTTTTTCAGCTCGGACCAATATTAGACAGCGTGGCGTTAACTCACGGGCCGATCTTGATCACGTGACAGCACTATTAATTAATAACATCCCTGTGAGATCTAGTGCGAAGCATTCAAATTCAGCGCAGAATTCTCAGTTGTAAACCATGATAGATCTCAGATCAAACAGCGCTAATGTGAAAAACCATAAACGAAAGTTATAGAAGGCTTTTCAGTCCACAAATCACCAACATTCACCATGGACTTAACGTAGCAAAAGCTAACTGAAACTATTATATTGTGGCAAAACGTTTGAATGTTTTCAACATTATTCATTTCAGAGTTCGTACAACCTCTTGAGAGTGAAATTCAAGCACTTTTCAAGGATGTTCAAGTGCTTCACACTTTTCCCAGCACTTCAAAGCTCTAAATATGATCCAATTTAACTAGGGCTGCACGATTAATCGCTATAAAACCGCACGCGATTTTGTCAGTGGAGTGCGGCTGATCGGTAGTAAATACTGCCCCATTTGAACACCAGAGGGCGCTCTCACGCAAACACGCTAAATATGCCCCGCCGCAGAAGTACAATAACGGCGCATCATTCCAGGAAATCCCTGTCGCTGTTGCTGAATAGTCAGAAGATTGAAACGCTTTGATTAAACATGACTTATAAATGCACGACTGCCTTATTCTGTGTCAGAAGCTCATCATCTCACAGAAGGAGGAGCTCAACTGTCCTTATGAAGTGAGTTTGGAGTAAATGCATGTTATTAAATGTTGCATGTTATTAAAACGAGGTTCATAAATGATTCTCGTGTTTGGAAAGATATTTGACTCGTGTTGTTTTTTTCAAATGCACGTTATAAGTGACTCAAACTCACAGTGCTTTCAGATGGAGCAGCGTTTACAGAGCCGTACATCAATGACAAACTGCGCATAAAAAATAATCGCAGCCTTTGCGATTTTAAAATCGCGATAAGCGATCTCGATTTAAGTGCGATTACATGGAAATTGCGATTAATCGTGCAGCCCTAAATTTAACGATATAATATTTTGTGATGGCTGAAAAGATTTTGTTTTTTCCTCTCTATGAAAATAAGGTGTTTTTTTTTTTAGTTACTTTTGATCAATCTCAACTCAAGCTCAGTGCTTTACTTTCACGTGTGCATTTTCAAGAAATAAACATGAAATATCATTAGTTACTGCACCTATTAATGCAAAACAAACAATAGTAATTTTATGACTAAAATCCCCCACCCCACATAGCAACCAAATCAGGTGCTGGTGCCACCATCTGTAGCACTGATAGTGCTTTAGAGGGGTCATGAGTTCGCAGTCAAATTCTCTGAACAAACCTATAATCCTACGAAGCGATCCATGACGCCATTATAAATCCTTTTGTCGGCAGACTCAAGCGCGTGGAGTAAAGTGAGCAGACATCTGAATTCGGTATCCAGTGTAGACACACAGTCAGTGATTGCAATGGGTTCAATTTGCTTTTGACGTGACTCTCGCATCCGGTGTAGGCAAGTGTCAGCCGTTAAGCGACTGAACGGCAGTAGGTGGGGTCTATGGTGCAATGATGTAAAAATATTCTAGGGATGCACCGAATATTCGGCCACCGAAAATTTTCGGCCGAAAATGGCCCAAAAGTGCATTTTCGGTTTTCGGCCGAAAGACTTTTATCACCGAAACAATACGGCCGAAATGTTGTGATGACGCAAACAGCAGACACCGCGACCTGCACGTGCTTGTCTGAAGCAACATTACATATCTGCGGTGTGGACGTATTTAAATATATCTAAGAGTGACCCACGGACAGCGATTTTCAAAACACAGACATCCCAAGTCTTCCGGAAGTTCCGGGAGTCTCCCGCGTATTGATACCGGCTCCCTAATGCCCGCAAATTAGTTTAAATCTCCCGGAATCGCGAGCGAGCATGAGCGCGCATACGTAGCGCGCGCGGCAGAGAGAGGGAGCGAGAGACCTTTGCGTGTGTGTGCAGAGCAGCCGTCATTTCTCAGAGGTTTACCTGAGCTGTTTATGGTTTTTGCAACTCACGTCCATGAGCATATAACTGCAGATATTAGTTTGGGCTATGGCAGTATTGACCTAAATGCACTTTGTTTTTATGAGAGAACATTTAATTTTTAAACCTTTCTCCAGGCCAGTAGGCTTTTACATTATTATTTAATGTACACATGAGTGGGGTCAAGTTAAACATTTAATTTTATACTTTGCAAATGCTAAATAAATATTTGCATAAAATTTTAATGGATTTATTCTTTGAAACTTTAATATTAATTTATGCAATTGCAATGCCTTGATTTTAGTAAACTTAGTACACAGTCATAGCCATAAATGCAATGGTACTAACAATAATTGGCATAATTTCTTTCGGTGTTTCGGTTTTCGGTTTTTGGCCTTGGTTTCCTCTTTTTCGGTTTTCGGTTTCGGCCAAGAATTTTCATTTCGGTACATCCCTAAAATATTCATCAATGTCTTGCTCTCTAGTGGCAGGCATATGCAATTGCATTTGCCCATGTGACATCACAAATACCCCAATATCCAAAGAGCTGTTTTTGGAGCTTGATTAAATACGTTGCTTATAATGAGGAGGATGTTATAAGCTCTGATACTTGCAGGATGTTTTAATGGTACAAAGACCTCTTCAGCCTGGAGCACACCAGGCCGACGGTCGGCCACCGGGCAGTTTTTGTGCGTCGGCCGACTAAGTTTTCTCAGTGTGTTCTGCTTCCACACCGTCGGCTGAAATTGGTCCTCGTCGGCTTTTTTTTTGGCCGATTCGACGTTGAATTTATACTTTAAACTTTATATGTTAAAAGATCAAGGCAACTTTGCAAACATGCTGTAAGAATCACTGCTTTTAAAGCACCCTACAGCCATCAAGTCAGCGCTTCTAAAACAAATTGATCAGCTTCAAAAATGGGTGTCAAAAAAAAAAAAACTGCTAGTTTTGTGCATTGTGAAGTTATATTATATGTAGTCTGTTAATATCTGTTGGTAGAAACGGATGCACATTGATCTTGCATTCCGTCTGGGCTATTTTCTGAATGTTATTCACGTCAGAAGGGCATCTTTGCTATGTTTTAAAACATTGTGTCAGGTTAAACATCTTAAATCACGGCATTAGACCTAACGATCTCTGTCTTGTTTTTGATTCTGAAAAAATATTAAATATCAAATAAAAATATTTGAAAAAAAATGGTTTTGTGCATTATATTCATACAGTAAATAATGCACTGAAGTAAAATATGCAAGTATACAGTCTAAATTGAATGGTGCTGACAAATTCATAGCACCTACTTCAGAGAGACCGAATCCAATCGATACGGCTTGTAATCAGGGCCAACTGCATTCAATTTAATCAAATAACTTCAAAGCCTCATGCAGGGCATTGTCAGGGTTTTTCCTACATTGAAAATTTTTTGGCGGCCGCCAAAACGATTTTTTGTCCCGCCAAAGCCTTATTTGATCAGTAATTGGGTTTTGTGAGTGAAGCAGGCTACTGATGGAGTGACGGAGAGAACGATCACAGCGCCCCACCCCCGCGCGCGCACTCTCCGTCTTCAGTTCTCTTTGCTCTCTCCCTCGCATCAAAATCAACTGATCAGAAAGATCGGAAGACCGAATCCATGTTTCACGTGGTGCATTCGGAGAATATTTTTGCTGAATTAGCGCTGGGTGTGAATTGCAGTCAAAAAAAGTTGCCTTATCTTCTCTTACAGCTTGTGACAAGCATTCCGCACATGCAGCTGACATAACTTTAAATAAACGCAAAAAAAATAATCTATCCAGTTTGAAGTGGTTTTTTAGGGGTGTGCGATATGACGATTTTTGATCGTGGACGATTAAAATATCTCCACGATCTGCTTTTGAAGAAATATCGTAGAATCGTGCATTATATCTGTTCTGGCGCCTCCCAACATACTAAACAACGCGCCATATGTTCACATAAATGTTAACGCAGCGGAACGGGACACTGCAGTTCATAATTTGCATGTGCTTTAATGCCTTGTCGGTTAAACATTTAATTCGCGTGCTGATGCGCTGTTCTGACGTGTGCTGTGAAGCTCACATGCACTAAAAGCCTGTCTGCTGTTCTGACGTGTGCTGTGAAGCTCACATGCACTAAAAGCCTGTCTACCAGCGCCTGGATACTGGACTAAGTTATCTTTCGAGTCTTATTGTGCTTATACTGTTAAATACACACAAGGTTTATATAAACAAAGTCGGTTATGTCTAAAGTGAAAGCAAACTTGAGAAAATTGAGAGAAAATCTGCTTGTCAAATGCGTGTATATTAGACGCGTCGCGCGCAACTCTTAAAGAGACAGTAGTTATAGTAAACACGCTGCCGCTTGTCCTTAAAGGGATAGGCCTAGTTCACCCAAAAATAAAAATGATCTCATCATTAATGCACTCTAATGTTGTTCCAATCCTCTATTAATTTCCTTCTAATATTTTCTAATATTTTTCTAATATTAATATTTTGAAGAATGTGGCTATCCAAACAGTAGCTGATCCCCATTGACTTTCATAGGAGAATATACTATGGAAGTCACTGGGGTACATCAACTGTTTGGTTACCCACAATCTTCCAAATAACTTTTATTTTCAACAGAAGAAAGAAACTTATTCGAGTTTAAAACAACTTGAGAGAGTAAATTATGATAATTTGAATTTTTAGGAGAACTATCCCTAATAAGACAACAAAATGCAAAGAGAAAATCACTCACTGCTCTTCACTGATAACTTTAGCTTTAATGAGTATCAATGTATAATTTATACAGTTAAGTCTATGTTTTGTTTTATTTTCATATTTGTTCATTTAATTACTTTCTTTTCTTTAAGAAAAAAATCACAAACTGTTTCTTTGTATTTATTTTAAATTTAACATTTATTGTCAATATTGGGCTTGCGGATCATGTGGGTACTAGAGTACTCTTTGCTGTGTGTGGATGACCATGTCGGTCAGCCACCACCGAAGACCAATTTTGACCCAGGAAAAACCCTGATTGTGAAAGTACAGAAGGAGTTTGGAAAACCTCAACGCAAACTATGTTATATGGAAACCAGAGGACAAAAAAAAAAAAAAATTAATGGAGAAAATGAAAGTGTGAGACTTCCATTTTCATCTTATCTAATCTCTGCATGTGAAAGAACAAGACTGAACAAATATCCCCAGTAAATAAAAGCTCACATCTGTTTACAAACTGCCTTTTCCTGTAAGCCTGTCATTGCTGTACATACTTCTGCAGTTCAACGCTCAGGCTAAAGGCTAATTCGGGATCAGCTGACAAAACAACGCTAGTCTAGATATGCAGACAATGACACATGCGAGAATAAAAGCTTATCAACCGTGTTGTGAATCAGATTTCGAAGGCATCGATAAGCAAAGGGCCACTGAGCACTTCAGTAGGTTATAATTAGCTAAGCTCGTCATGCTCAATGACCGAACACTACAAACAAGCACTATAGATAAGGAGCACATGACTTTAGCGGGCCTGTAGAAAATACTGAAATAAAAGCCCTTCATTAAAAAAAGTGACCAAGACACATAGGTGCCATTTATTTAAGATGTTAAGCAATCAGACTATATCTATTAAACACTGCCACACGCACATCATTAGACAAAAAGGCAGGCCAGTAATTAAAATGTATGATTGCGCTGCGAATATGTTCTATTTTCCCACCACAAAAAATTATAAAATATAATATAACAACTAAATTCTCACCTAGACAAAACTCTTACAACTACATACTGTGACATAACAACAGTAGCATTTTAAAAATGATGTGGGTTTTCTTTATGTGTGTACTGTCTAGTCGAGAACATGGAGTTATAAAACACTGAAAAGTCCCAGTGCTGATACTGGTAGGATATCAGTAGTCTTGGAGGGCCTCTCGTCCAATCAGATTAGACGACTGGAACTAACTGTTGCATATATATATATATATAATGTATGTATGTATATTATATAAATTATTATTTTTAATGTATGTATATTATATAAACATATTGTTTTGTTTTCTATACTGCTAAGTGCTGAGAGGTTGAATGTGGAGTTTGTCATTTAAGCAACATCTTAATTTATTATTCATGAAATAGCAACAAACAGTAAAATTCCTAGGTTAAAGGGTGGTCACACAGCACACTACACTTTGCCTGAATTAAAAGAATGCATACTTTTGCGGTGAAGCAGAGTAAATTGTATATTTTTACTTTTTGGATTTATTATTGTTGTTTTTTATATGTTGAATTTACGTTTATAAACAAGATACTGCGGTGTGTGACGTCACTTTGATGTTGTGTGCTCAAAGCGTGGTGTGACTGGCTTTATCCTGGATGTGTAACAGATTGTAGACTGCAGTTGCCACACATAGCATTCTATTCACTGTCATTATTACCACTGATTACAATATTAAAGTCAATACAATATTAAAATCATGCAGCCTTACCATGAAAGTGGTTTAGTACAGTAACAACAACAGGAAAAGTCAAATGCAACTTTGTTTCCGAAATACTTTCCCACCAGGAAGGGATGTAAATAGTCTGTATATAAAGCTCTGTGCTCTGGATCAAACTGATGGAGCCCTGGTGAATAATAAACTCTTGAGCTTCCCAGCAAAAATAGAAAGGTCGTAGAGTAAAGGGAGAGACTATGTTTGGTTATGTGTGTGTGTGTGTGTGTGTGTGTGTGTGTGTGTGTGTGTGTGTGTGTGTGTGTGTGTGTGTGTGTGTGTGTGTGTGTGTGTGTGTGTGTGTGTGTGTGTTTTAAAGAGGCACGTCCCCTTCCCTGCTCCCAGACAGAGGCTGCCTTTGGAGGCCCTCTAGAGAGCAGACTGTGTGAATGAGTTACGACAGCTGAGGCCTCTTCCCTCACCACTGGAATCCTAAAACACACACCATGCTGCCAATAAAATCAAATCAACCGAGCAACAAATGCTTATCCAATGCTAATGTAATGTTTTCGTGAGAACCTGCATACACCTAAGGCACTAGAGATCGCCTGCAACAAACTGCACAGATCACGTTAAATGCGGGTACGCGGTCGTACGTATTCCAAAATGTCAGCATCATATCAGCTGTTTCCCATGAGGTCTCTAAACATTATTTCTGTTATGTTCTTGAATAGGTTAAAACGAGAGTTGAGTCTTAGATATATGGCAGTAATAAACAGTTACGGTAACAGTTAAAGGGATAGTTCACCCAAAAATCATTTACTCACCCTCAAGTTGTTCCAAACCTGTAAGAATTACTTTCTTCTGCTGAACACAAAAGAAGATATTTTGAAGAAGCAACCAAACAGGCCCAAGGCACCACTGACTCCCAGTGTATGGAGAGAGAGAAAAAAATAATACTCTGGAAGTCAATGGGGCCCCATCAACTGTTTGGTTAATGACATTCTTCAAAATATCTTCTTTTGTATTCAACAGAAGAAAGAAACACAGAGGTTTGGAACAACACGAGGGTGATAAATGATGACCTAATTTTCATTTTTGGGTGAAATATCCCTTTAATAATGCTATATAAAGCAATATACCAAAATACAAATTTGCATTGTGTGTTTTCCACACAAATAGGACATTCAATAGTAACCAGACATGGAGTATTTGTGTGTGTTAGTTAGAGGTTGAGTGAGCGGTAACCATTTTAAATAATCATTTTAACATATTATTAGACACTCCACAGCGGTTTCAAAATGAGCAGACAAACCTATCCATTCTCTGGCCATTTGAAAAAATTTTTTTTTAAATTATATCCTCCCTAAAAATATTCAGACAATAAATCACAGCCATTATTACTAAAAGATGCGCTTGCTTGTCAAGACCTTGAAATAACTGAAATGCACTCCACTAAATCAATGTTTACTTAAGCCCTCATTCTTTTTAGGTTTTTAAATTGCTTAATCACCAGGAGTGTAGAAAAAGCAGCTTGGACCGAGATGGTCCAACTACGGATTTGGACACTAGGGATTTCAACCACAAAATGCCTCAGCCAAAAAGACTAAGCCACAGAAATGCCCTTTTCAGCCTAAAATGTCAACAGAAACTGTTACTTTAATAGCCAATAACAGAATCTTTGATAGAGAAAAAGATTCAATTTAAATTGGATATGAAGTAGCTAAATGACGATTTAACAAAAACATGCATAAAATAAAACAGTATCTGAATAAACAAATAGATACTGATGACAAAGACCTGTGGCATGTTTCTTCCCCCCCTAGTGATATGGAATGGTAGGTCAAATCAAAGGTCATCACGGGCCTTTGGGCTTTTCTTCTGTAATTAAATCATTTTAATAGTTAATAGTTAAATAAAATAATAGTTTTTCTGAGAAAATCATTCTCTAAACTTAACATACACCCATCACCCTCTTGGTTGTTAACAATAATAAATAATGTTTGCTTGCTGTGAAGCGATATAATGTAACATCTCATGCAATTCACCAGAAGAGGAATCAGAGAAGCTTCTGTTACTAAATGCCATTCTTTTGGCAATACATTTTTTTTTAACATTAATATAATTCTATCCTGCTTCTTCCGCACATCATAATAGTGTTCATAATCATCTCTGTACTGCAAGGCATTTAAAACAAAGGCTAATTCCAAAAGAGGATTTTCAGTTTTGGTTTTCAGCCCAGTGTGTCCACAACTTTCAGTTTCAGCCAAGAATTTTCATTTCGGTCCATCACTATTGAAAAGCTATATTGGGTAGGAGTGGAGCACATTAATATTGCAAAAGGTTTTTTCTTATTTGTTACAGTTAATAATTGATAGCAGAGGCAATCCATTATCAGGGCCCCTCTCAGCCCTGACAGAACTACTCTGGACACAAATGACCAGTCGGGGTGGGAGGGAGACTGGCAAAAAGAGGGGGGGGGGGAGAGAGAGAGAGAGAGAGAGAGAGAGAGAGATGAACAAATGAGCAAAAAATGTCTGCACCAGCACCTAGCTAAGCCGATAACCCCAGCCACAAACACTGTTTGTTTCTGCAAAAAGTGGCACGATTATGTTTCCCCCAACTAAGCAGATTTAATGAATCATGACTAAAAGAAATAATTCTTTTGTTCCTCTGTGCACTCCACTGAATTCAGTGCAGCAAGCTTTTAAAATGCAACTGCATGCTTAAAAGCCGTGAGCGAGAACAGCCATTGCATGGCATGGGTAATGGCTTGCTTTGTAAATGCATGGAGCACCTAGCGGCTTGCTGAGTTGCATTAAAGCAAAAGGGTGGAGTGTGTTCTTGATTAGATAGGTTGAGCTGCACAAATCACTAGATTTCTGCATTTTCCCCTCTGGCTCTCTTTCCCTGTTTTGCTCCAACCTCTCAATCTTCCTTGACACTTATTGCACTGTGGAAAGCTGCTGTGTACTACCAACCATAAACAATAATTTCACAATCTCAGAAATAAGCTACCGCAAAGCAGGACTGAAAAAAGCAACAGTAAACACAGACGTGCACATTGTTGTCATTGGGACACATTTCAATCAATACCACGGTCATAGTAGTTTTCTGCGTAGTTGTCTGTCATTTGTGGACATTTCCTATTGAAACAGGACGTTGGGGCAGGATATATATTGACAAGCTACTTGCAAGTATTTTTTATTATTAATGTTATTTTATTTTATTTTTTCATTTTTTTTTTGATTGATTCATATCAGTCAATACTGGATTATTTAATTGGATATATCATGCTCATTCATTTCATGTATTTTTACATAGATCATGTTAATACTTAAAAACACTTATTATTTTAATAACACTGAAATCTTTAGCAAATCTCACAATGAATATTCCTTTTTTACTGTACATTATAATGTTGTGATGCCTAAATCCACTTTTAGTTTTTGTATTTATTTTTACTTTTAGACAAAATTGTATAGAATTTTAATATCTGACATTTATTGGTTATCATTATCAGTCATAACATGAAAATAATTATTGGCTTAATTATCGTTGTTGGCCAGAATTTTTATATTAAATGCATCCCTACATTTTTAATTAGCCAATAGGTTTAAGTTACTTCTCCACCATAAACAATGATTGGCTACAAAATGCAGGGGGAGGGACATTCTGATTTTGATAAACATTTGATTGGTTTTGATTTGAATACACATTTAAAACTGAAAACATGCAAATAAATAAAACTGAATTTTGTAAATGTATGTTTACACAGACAAATAGGCCTAAGCAAGTGGGAGTGCTCTATTATTGCAAAAATCAAAATCACAATTACAATTTGGGTTAATTTCATAATCACGATTATTTAACATGTTTATGATTGGGTCATATGGCCAAAACCTTAAATGAGCCATTTATTTATCGATAGCAATATATATCAAGTAGCCTCTATATGTGCTGGAAATAAGTTTGCTTTGATATCTAAATTTTCGATACCAATCACAATTCTGTATTCCAATTTCTATACCACAGCAGAATACTAGGCTAACTAACGTAAGAAATAAGTCCTATATTTTTTTTATAATTAGTTGTAAACAGTCAGTACTCAGAAATACAATACAAAAAATGCAAATTACAAACAATAAGTCACTTTAATACCTAATGCATGGATCCAGTGTACTGATTCACATTCTGTTTACGTTCACTTGAGACATAACCGACTGGGTTTAAGTGAACACTCGCCAAGCCCAGCTTTTTGACATACTTTACCGTGCATTTGACCATTTAGGGCACGATAATTGTTCTATGTCGATGAATCGCATTTACATAATCGATGTAAGCCAAAATCGAAACTCAATTTGGATTAATCGCACAGCCCTATAAGCAAGTAGGCTACATTCAAGATGAGCTCTAAGTGAAAAATCACATGAACGATGAGATGACATGGTCTCAATAGCAGAAGTGAGTATTGTTAATACTTCAGACTTCAATGTGAGTTCCCACATTACTCTACCATACCGTACATGTGTTCCCAACTTCATTTGGCGGTTTCACAATTAAGTCTCTCCAAGCATTACGAGAAGGGAGCGAAAGAAGAAGTTTACAAAGAAGAGAGGATGAGGCCAAATGGAAAGTGCTAAGACTCAAAAAAAATTAGCCCACATGGACAATTTCAACTGACGTAAGAGTCCAGTTTGAGCAATACTGTGTGGCTAATGTGGGGATAAATAGCTTATGAAATTCTGATGCCACCAGTCAGATGTCTCACATGGACAGGCCTTAAAGAAAAAAATGATAATTATACTTGTGTAGGCACTTTTAATATACTACTGTTATAGCTAGTTACCTGTCTGAGAAGACCCTCAGTAAAGCACAGTGCACTTTGAGCCATCAAGAGCATTCCCTGCAAACAGTCGAGTCAAATGATCTGCTCTGCTCTTGAACTGCAGCCAAACCGTCAAAAACACATCAGACTTTTGACCCTATGCCACTAAAAGCTTTGCAGCGCTAGAGGATCCAGAGCATGTGCAGTGAACTTCTCAGATAAATCAGCTGATCTAGGCTATTGTTTTCTTTTAGTCCTAACAAAGATATGATTTAGAATAGAAAATGCTAAAACTTACTGTCAGAAGCTAGACACAACCTCGGGTCATTCAGACAATGAAACAAAGTGCTATTGTGCAATCTCTACTGTTATGATTCCATAACATGTTCAAAGCATTCAAATTTCCAGATGGTTAAAATGCAAATAATAGCCATCTTTTTATTTATGAAATAACTGTGTGTATTCAGTTTTGAGGCTGCAAGATGCATGATGATTTCTGCTGTTTCAGCAGTGTTTCAATCGTGAGTAGGATATGAGCTACCTAAAAAGAATCTTCAAAGACTCAATTTAATTTAGACATAAGACCGCACAGAATGAGAGTTAATAAAAAATGGCTTTTGAAAGACAGTCACTACCATTCAAAGTTTGGGTAGGCAAGGTTTTTTTTTTTTTTTTTTTAGCATCTTATGTGCACCAAGGCTGAATTTATTGAATCAAAAATGTAAATGTAATTTATTCCTGTTGTGGCAAAGCTGACTTTTCAGCATCATTGCTCCAGTCTTCAGTGTCACATGATCCTTCAGAAATCATTCTAATATGCTGATTTGGTGCTCAAGAAACATTTCGTATTATCATCAAATCTGGGGGGGGGGGAAGTTGTGCTACTTTAAATTTTTTGTGAAACCTTTTTCAGGATTCTTTCATGAATAGAAAGTTCAAAAGTACAGCATTTATTTGAAATTGAAATCTTATGTCAATTTTGATCAATTTAATGCATGCTTGCTGAACAAAAAGTATTCATTTCTTAAAAAAATAAATAAAAAAAACTCTTTCAGACCCCAAACTTTTGAATGGTAGTGTACATTTCTGGAGGATGTACACAAGTGACATAATTTTTTTTTTTAAATAAACATCGCAGGACGTCTGAAGCAGATAAAAATTACAGGGTCATCTGAAGATTCCCAGCGGCGTCCAACGCAATCGAAAGCACAAAACTTTTTCGATATGCATCTTAAATTAGAGCTTATGTTGATAAAAGTATAACTGGTCAAACACACATATACAGTCTCCAATAGGCCTACACCTGGCATGGGGCTCCTCTTGAAGAGAAGCATTTCAGTTATTAGCCACTCGGCTCCAATAAAAACAGTCTGGTCCTAATCAGCCATTTTCAAAGCACCACATGTGATACACTGAGACCACTCCACCTTGATGCACCAGAAAACAGGATAAGAATGAAGACAGGCACTTCAAAACTACTGCAACAGGGAAGTTTCTGTTATCTTACTCTTAAAAACCAGCCAAACAACTAAGTTGCATGATGCAAACTATGGCAAAGGCTTTTGTCCACCATCACTTTGCTTAAATGCCTCTCAAGCAAAAGGAAATCTAAAAATGACTTCTGAGAACATGCTGTGGTACAACAAAGCACTTGTTCTTGCTTGGATCTAATCTTATTATAGCATTGTGTGGATGAGCTCAGAAATCATTTTAATTAGATTTGGAGCCATGAAACATTGTTCATCACATTCAACAGACTACCGTTTACTCTGAAAGCTCAAAGCATGTGAAATCACACCCTGTCTCTCAAGCCTTCGTATTTTCATGCATTAGCAACAAGGATTAGCCTGGTTGTTATTGCTTATATGCAATAACAACAAGTTGTTAATATGCATTAGTTGTTATTCGATAGTTCCTTTTAAACAATGGCAAAATATGCCAAATATCCCACTTTTGCAAATGACTTGGCTGTTGAGTCTAAACTGTTGCTGATTGTACAATGAGGTAAAACATGAATTCAAAAGCAATGTTCCTTGCAGAGCTCCACTAGATTAAAGGAATCCAATAAAAAAAGCATCACATGAGCCTGGAGGTGATTTCTAACATGTTTGGTTGGAGCTCGATAGCGGGCAGAGCTGTAAGTGAGTGATTTCATTACAGATTATTGGTGTATATTACCACTAAGAGGAAGGGAAGACCCCATGGTACACATACAATGTGTGAATGACTAAATGCATTGACTCATCCAGAGCAGACAGAATGGAGAGTTAAGTTCAGTTGTCTTGGCAACTGAAGTAGCAGCAAACGAAGTCGTTTTTTTCAAATGATTTAGTGAAAAAAAAATATTCCAAAAACATTCTTGAAAATGGAATGTGACAATGTATTTAATATAAAACTAAAGAAAAACATTTGAAATACACAAGATCAAGGAGACAGTGTTCCGTGTGATGGTCATTGGTGCAAGCAGTTAAATGAACAATTAAAATTAAAAATGAGTCTTTATAATTAAAATTAATATAAATTATGAATATTAGTGTAATCTATCTGAACCAGCACTGTTTTGTACAACCTTGATGCATGTCAACAATAGCTTTTGGCTTAAACCGCACTAAATAGTTGTCATTTGATTTGAAAAGATCCGTGCCTACTGCAAACAATTTAGCCACACGCATTATTTACAGAGCTTGCTGCATAAAAGAATGTTGCAAACAACTTTTGCATGAGTACATACAACATAAACGTGTTTAGATATGGACATATAATAGTGGTGTATGCAGGTCAAGCCACATTCCATTAAAACAATAAGCATCACTTAGGTTTACGCTTATCTGGTTCTCATTCATTCCCAACTAGCAGAGGCTTCGGACTTACGACTACTAACTACTGGCATGGATGCATGAAGTTTGTTTTATATATATATATATAGTCAGCAATGGCTGCCTTGGACAGAGGCATTTTGGGAAGTGCAACTGCTGTGACCATCATGGGTTCTGTTCGCACTAGGAATTACATGTACTTGTATGGTAAAACCACAAAAATTAGCTAAATATATATATATAAAGTATACATATGATTTGTATTGTTGTTATTCTTACCTAGGTCAATTTTGTCACGTGATATCAACATGGCGCCACCCATGAGGGGGCGACCCTCTCTATGTATATAAAAGAAAATCCTTTTCTGCAAAGCTAGCATGTGAGAGTATCATAGAGGACATCAATTAGAGATATTTCTCAAAAGTGCTCTTTATTTGTGTGCAAATCCTTTATTTAGAAAATAAGTAAACAAAACTAAAGTTCTCTCCTAACACACCGGTAGGTGTGTCCTACAGCACCGATCAAGACGCCATAAATAAGGATTTTGCACATGCGTTTGAGAAAACAAACAACTGTGAACACAAACAACGTTCACACACAAGTTACTTTTGAGAAACTAAACAAGTTTTAAACTTCTCGGATCCTCGGCATTTTAGAAAGAAAAGGCATTAACCGACAGACCGCGAGCACTGATTGACCTGCGGTTGTTGGAAAGCGTACTAAAAATTTGCATGAATCTTGCCTCAACAGTCCTGCGGTTACAACACTGTCAGTGCATTTGAATAAGATTAAAACATTACTTACATAACGCCGTAACTTTTTTTCAGGTGGAGACTTTCTGAGCCACCCCGAGCACACCACATCTCCTCCGCTCATTTTCTTATAATCTTCCAGGAAAATACGCGCTTTGAGTTTCGTGTTTCAACCTGCAACATATCAAAGCAAAGTCCCAAAATATGAAGTTGAAGATTCGCCGAAGTGTTTTTAGTACGTGTAATGTATTAAACCAACATGAATACCGTCACTCCTGGTTTCCAGCACGTCCACACGAGAAGAGCTTCCCGACAGCGACACGGTCGGCTCTTACAAACTCTTCTGGATGAAGTCCTCTCCTCTGGCGAGAGTAATAAACCAAGCACAGTGTGTTTAAACAGCAATATCCGTCTGTAGCTGAGTTCCCTATTAGTTCACACACTTTCTCGGTATAAATAATCCGCTGTTTTCTTCTTTTTTTTTCGAGCTGAAATGCAACGAGGCAGCGAGTGATACTCGCCAAGTTCGGCGTAGTGAAAGCTTTGCTTGATTATCTTATTTCCAAGTAAAACAAAACAGTTTCCTTGAAAATATATACAGTTTTTCCTTGTTTTTCCAAAACATTATGGTCGCATTCGCACTGAAGTGCTTTTTGAAGTAGAAATCTTCCCCGATCGTCGACCTTCCCTCCAGTTTCACTCCCCACAGCTCCTTGCTGATTGACAAGCATAAACGTCGATACTTTCCCTAAACTCAGCCTCCTCTGGCCTA
Organism: Rutilus rutilus; assembly: GCF_951802725.1. NCBI lineage: Eukaryota > Metazoa > Chordata > Actinopteri > Cypriniformes > Leuciscidae > Rutilus > Rutilus rutilus. The sequence continues at coordinate 30,827,003 of NC_140210.1, read as the reverse complement.
TGGAGGCAGGGAGAAGTCGGTCAAGACAGAGAATAAAGAACATTACATCATGGGAAATGTAGTCTTGAGTGTTATACACCCGTCAGTGGGAAAACACTAAGACGGTGGCTCCTATTACAAATCGGTGTAAACAAATCTTACGCATGTCCCAAATAAAACTTGAGTTTCGATTAAGACTGTGATAATAAAGTTGTTCTTCTGATTCTAATCTTTATAACGATTCTATTGAACCGGTTCACAAACCCGCTCCGTAATTTTTAAAACCATATCGGATTGAATCGGTCCGAGCGTTTATTGAGTTAGCAACTCTGGCTACATTCAAACAAGTATCAACTATTTTCTTATAATTTCAGTATGGTAGAAAAAGAGTAGCTGGCTCATTGAATCGAACCACTGTGTGTGTACTTTTATTTTTATTTAATTTTTTTTATGTAAATGCTAAATTACGTTATATTTTACGAGTTCAGGCTGCAACAAACTGACCAGGCACCGATATGAATAAAGCCCAATCGCAAAAAACAACAAAAAAAAAAAACCTAATAACCAGTAATGCCTGTCTACATCTGTCAATAGTAGACGTTACAGCATGTATATTCAACACGTGATGACGTAATTACGCCAGGACGTAAAAGAATCACTGAATTTGTTTTTCAAATCGACTCTTTAAATGAACTGTTCGAAAGAACCGAATCGCGCTTCCAATAAAAGTGGTGCGCAATGCAAATGTCTTGAACGCCACACGTAACGTTACTAGTATTATGTTAGGTTTATCCTGCGGTTATACCGCTTACTTTTATAGCCAATTGATATATAAAATCGTACAAGGGAGGCCTACTCAAGTTTATATCAGTGATCAATTACTTAGGATATTCTGAGGAAAAGTGAACAGTTTCAGTAAAGAACATTCTTGTGGGATTGGTATCTTTGGAATGTTATTGAAACGCTAAACGCCTTACTCAGTTATCTCTGAAGCTTTGTGCCTACTCAGCTACAGCTCAGTAGTCAGTTTATCCTATAATCTTTCATCATATGATTTCAGTTTGTGGATTAAAGTGAAAATTTGCACTGACATTCCAGTACAGGCATTATAATTTATTTATAGTGCTTTATACCATTGTTTCAAGTCAGCTTTACAGTGATAAACACGATACACAAATACACAATTATTATAGGTAGGCTATACAATTAATGAATGATTATGCTTATTCTTAAAAGTAGCCTAACAACTACTAATTTATAGCTATTTAAACATTACAAATAAATAAAAAAAGAAATAGAGAGGAGACAGAAAGAGGGCAGATAGCATTTGATTTATTCAATTCTGTTTACAGTGAAAGTTTTAGAGTTTTGAGCTCTTACAAATGGATAATTTATGAGACTCTAGTTATAGTGCAGAAAAAACTGCCTTAAATTGAAAAAGCCATGCCCCGTTTACACGTTTTTTCATCAGAAATTGTCTCACCAGATCCAATTACAACAACTTATATAAAGTAGGCCTATGTCATTAAAATTACTCATCAAATAGCAAAAAAAATAAAAAAAATAAATAAAATTAAAGCAGACACAAGGATGAAGCCAAAAAACGAAGTGGTGAATCACTTTATATTGACAATATGCAACTCACAGTGATGTTTGACCATTTATATTAGGTTTCTGGGTATATGTTATTATAATTTATAATCAACACCTTGGTTGTTTTCTTCCTTTTTTTATGTAAAAACACAAAGATGATGCAAGTGGCCATTCATATTGTTATTACAATATTATTACAACATTATAAGCTAATATTATTTTAACAATGTAACCAATTATATGTACCATTCCTACAAATTTCACATAACACGTCACATAATAAATTGTAAGTGGGAGTGGCCTAAACTGTAGCGATGAAATGTGTATGTCAGCTGTTGAATAATTGAGAGTCATTGATTTTACCAATGGTCTTAGAGACTGCGTGAGTGGAGCAACACTGCAGCGCACATGTTATAAAGCTATTATGGCTCTGGGGGAGATTGAAGAGCTAAAGGGGCCCTCATCTGAAAACCACAAGGCCGACTTTTCTACATGTGTATTAGTTCTCCATTTAAGAAATGTGCATCTAGAGAAAGAGTGTTTCACCACAGCCTTAAGGCAATGTTTTCATAAACACTTTTTGTTATACTGGTTGAAACTCTCTTCACATGCATCCTGAAGATAGCAACCAATAATAGAAGTCATCTAAATATATAAAAAAAGTACATATATCATCCGAGGAAGAATCAGGACCAAAAAATAGTTGCGTCCAATCATTGCATTCGGTCCGAACGATAGGATGTCCTACCTGCCTGTCAACGTATGCATTTCCATTCCTCCGCGCACCCTTCTCACGCAATCACACGCCATCAGCATGTTCCATGAGGATATGCAGAGTTGCAGACAAACAAACAGCAGCAACAGTTCCTCCTGAACCAAAAGAATGAGCTTATGCTGTGTTCACGCCATATCGTATTTACCGTTATTAAGAGAGCGTTGCGCTGTGATGTTCTCGGACGTTCATGTCCTCGGAATTGTGCGTTCGGCAATACTATCAAAATGAAATGAATCTGCAGCAATCAGGTGGTACAAGTCAGAGCTCTTTAAGTTGTTGACATTCATTATTATTGTTATGTGCTTTGAGACATGAGGTAATTTAACGTCGTGACACTATGCAGACTCTGCTCTGGCTGTTCATGTGTTTTGGAGGAGGTGTGGCTTTAGAGAGCCCTCTGAAGGAAGGGGTCTTATGCTTTTAAACCTTACCTTTAAGTGTCTCAGTTACTAATGCTCCAAGACTACGGCATACTAATTTTAACTGCATTTTTGCGGTAAAAAATAGAGCATTGTGGGTTTACCAAAGGACAGGAGCGCAGTGGTTCAAACTGAGGACACTGGGAGGTTGGGGGCGGACTAATGGATGGATAGCCACAAGGTGTCTAACAAATGTCTCATGTTTGATAGTGAAAACAGACCTTGATTACACAGTCTTAGAATACGTCTTGAGCAACTTCCCATATCATATTCACAAGGATAAATTGTATTGCTGCTTTGGTGCTCCGTGTGAACCAGTGTTATTTAAGTATCATTAACATACTGTTATGGTGTTTTAGTAATTATTATTATTTTTTATTTTTTGGATGTCTATAGTTTTTATTACGATTTATTAAGTGTTACTTAGTTTGTTATTTTAGTTCTTCAACTTGAAAAATAAACTTAACATGAGAAATGTTGCATTTGCAACTAGCTGAAATAAAATAGCTTTTTATATTTTTATTTTATTTTAGTAAATATCAATCTTCATTTTTAATGGTTTTAGTTAATGCTGGTGTCAGCTGGGTAAGAGTCTTTCTTAATGTATTTTGTGTTATAATGCTGAGCTTTCTTGCATGCTGAAACTCCGTTAGAGACGTACAATCTTCTTAAATGTTCTAACCAGTAAATGACAGAGAATGTGATAGTGATACATTTTAACCATGTGTGTATTTTAGATAACAAAATTAAGACCATGTTCAATGATGAGTCTTTACTATAGAGCAAAAACATAATCATTACATAATAACACTGTACAGCAAGAGCAAGGTGTTTTTTGTATACTCAGTCCAAGAAATCTGTAAAATCTGAAGTATTGAAAGGCACATAAAATTCTCAAAAAAGCTTAAACATTTAAAAAGTAAAATCAAAAAAAGTATTCCCTGAATGAATAAAATAACTTAACTGTACTTAAATAATTGACTAAACAGTTATAACTGTAATCCTAAAACCAGAAGTTGAAAAACTTCCAGTTAAAAATATTCATGCAAGTAGTTCATTGTATATTATGGTCCAAAAATATTTGCTTTAATTTTTAAAACCATTCTCTGCCTAATGATTTATTTTTAGAAAATGAAACGATTAAGATTCCAGGAGGAGACCAAAATTATTACTGTATTGTACAAATTTATTGCATGCCCATTTCTGACCTATAGTACTGAAAAGTGCTTAATTTCACTTCAAATGAACAAGTCGATGTAAAGGGAAAAAGCATGCAAACCGGAAAAATTAAGACACATCTGTTCTGAGGTGGCACATTTATCCAGACTGTGGGCAATTAGGACAATTAGGACTGGTGTTGTCAGTGGGACTGTCCAGTGCTCTGAGGGTATGTCAGTGACTCTTAAAAGACGAGTCTGCTGATGGTATTGAAACCCCCTCCCCCACCCCCACCCGAGGGTCCACAGCTGCCAGGGGGCTCGTTGTCATCAGACCCATTGGGTCGGAATGAACAAGAAGCAGAGGTTGCTTGGAGAGCCCGAGCTCTGGCATTCAGCTCCTGTTCCTGGAGGGAAAGGAACGAAGGGTTAAATCCATGCTCCAGGTTAAACTCAAATTACTGTCAAATAAGAGTGTCCAAGATTAGGGAAAATGTTTCATATGATTTTGAAAAACATTTTCTACAATTTAAAATGAATGACTCTAAAAATGACCTTTGGAATAACCATCAGGTAATAAAATGTTCCTTTCACCAATACATTAGAGTCTATCTTAATCTCAGCACATTCAAAAAAGCCTAAATATGCTTCAATATAAAAAGTATTTAATGACATTTATTAATTACCCATTCAAAATTAAATATATATCTGATATTTTAAGTGATTCTATGTTCTTTTTTTTTCTTCTTTTTTTAAATAAATTGATAGAACCAGACAAAACAATTGAGCATTATGCCACTAAGTAAAAAAAAAAAAAAAAAAAAACGCACTACAGTTCAAAAGGTTGGGGTCAGTAAGAAGTTTTTTTGAAAGAAATTAATACTTTTATTCAGCAAGGATGCACTGGATTGATCAAAATGACAGTACAGACTTTTATTCTGTTACAAAAATCCTATTTCAAATAAATGCTGTTCTTTTAAACGTTCTATTCATCAAAGAAAACGATATATTAAGCAGAAAGATTACACAGCACAACCGTTTTCAACTGTGATGACAAATATTTCTTGAGCAGCTAATCAGCATATTAGAATGATTTCTGAAATACCATGTGACACTAAAGACTAGAGTAATGACTGCTGAATATTCAGCTTTGCAAACATTGCGAATTTGATTTGCATTGCATTTTAAAATATATTAAAACAGAAAACAGCTTTTTTTATTAATTGTAATAATTTTTTTCCAATGTTAGTATTTTACTGTATTTTTGTTCATATAAATGCAGCCTTGGTGAACATAAGAGACTTTACATTACTGACCCCAAACTTATTAATGGTAGTGTATATATACGCGAATCAAATGAGGCTTTTATTTTATTTTATGTAATTTATTGCTTTTGACCGGACAAATTTGATGCTTTTCCAAAAGCACCATTGATAATGTACAATATTCTCACCTGTAGGAAGAGTTTGTTGTCTTTGGTAATGGCATCCATCAGCTCTTTCTGCAGGGGTGGCTCTCCACTCAGTTTTGAGCCATTTACGACTGGCCCTGAATTGCTTGGTTGTCCACTGACCTCTTGTTTCCTATAGATCAGGACATAGGCTGTGTCCTTGGGGAAGCGACAGGTGACGTTCTGCAACGATTGAAAGTTTGTAAAAGTCACTCGGCTGTCATTAAACAAGAACCAGTCCGTTGACTTCTGGTCAGTGCACCCCATGTTCTCCTGTGTGACTGTCGAGCTCTCCGATAGGCTGGAGTCTTCCCCGTTCTTAGGACATGGGAGAGCAACATAACCATCAGTGCTACTCACATTCCTTCCATACGAGTAGTAGTGACCACTCTCAGAGGACATTCCAGAATGCATTACAACAGAACTCAAAACATACGGCACTGACAGCATTTCCGCATCATTTTTCATGTTTTTTGTTCTGCTTTCCGTCATCCCCTCCTCTTTCTGAGAAGGCTTGAGCTTTTTGGCTAGATTCTCGCCACTTTCAGGGGAGTCAGATGAGGAAGCAACTGCAGTTGAGGAAGGTGATGAAGCAGGGCTACCGTGCTGGTGTAGAGGCAGGCACATGTGCAGCGGAATGCCCATGTTGTCCAGGATCTTGCGACGCACGTGGCAGGTGGCATCGTACGAGAAGCGCAGCAGAGTCAGAATGAGGTACTCGGGTGCCGCCACCACCCGCATGACCTTCTCGGCCCTCTGTAGAGAGGCGCAGCGTTCACAGAAGTAGCAGTTCTCGTTCTCCAGGATTTCCGGAGCCAGGAAATAGTCCACTAAATCGGTCACAGACAGCGTGGGCTCCACCACGGGCATCTCCATCTTGGTTCCTGAACCTTCTTTTACTGAGCCTTCTGAGGATTCACTGCCTCCATTTACCGACCCTTGGCAGGGTCCCACAGCAGAGGAGCTTTTGTGCTCATCAGTGGGACCATGTGCACGTGACATCGATGGGCAGAAGGCGAGAGAGAGGTCTGTAAAAGGCTCCTCTTTTTCTGACAGGCTGTGGCACTGCATGCAACGGATGGCTGTAGACAGTCTACCACCAAACATACGCTCCACTAGAGTGCGACCATCTCCCTCGGCTACTACGGGATCTGGGTGTGATGGCACATCAGCGACTGGCTGACTTGCAGCACTGTGGAGAGTTTCAGCAGAAGTGGTTGCAGGTTCAGGTTTTGGGCTGGTCAGCTGAAGGGCTGAGAGAGTCTTCTCTTCCTCATGCAACCTTAATATCACACAGGAATACGGAACAAAACTTTATGGAGACTATGAAATACATGAACTCCCCCTGCTGTTATAAATAAGGAAACACATTAGTTGTTCACTTTTTGGGTTACACATTCATGATTAATCTAATATTTATGTGTAGTTAACAGATTAAATCCTATTTATATGATAACATACACAATATTACAAAACAATAGGCCTATGCATAAATGTTGTTTCAATGATAAATAGTCCTATTCGGAGAACAGTGTTTCTCATGGGGACGTCTGTAAAAAAATAAATCAGCATGGCTTCTCAGAAATAAAACGTTCGAATGACGATTTGTGGTGGGAAAGCAAGTTCTGTGATCCGAACAACTGGAAATATGCTTCTCACGTGGTCAGTCACATGTAAACAAAATGTCTGTTATTACTTGGACAATTAAGAAATTAATATTTAATTTAATAAATGATATTTACTAATAGGAAATTAGTTTTCTGTTTTGCATTTTATTTCTCAAAATGATGAAGGTCATGTTAAAAATGTAGAAATTAAACACAACCTCTTATTTACATAAGGTAAACATTTGACCAAGCTACTTGATCGACTAGGATTATATTATTAACATTTTATTGCATACTTGTTGCAGCCATATTAAATGGCACTTTTCAGAAGTTTACATTATTTTGTTCACTTTCTTTTCAGTAGTAAGTGTCTATATTTAAAAAGCATGCACAGTACAGTGCTTGGCAGTGGTCAAAAAAGACTTTCTGGTAAACTGGTTTCTTGTAAACTCGCATGTGGATTTTTATGCAGGTGGTGGCAGACATTCTGAATGTCAATAAATTCACAGATTTTCCCCATGAGAAACAATTACTGTCTGAATAGGGCTTATGACAACTTCCCCCACACTTTATGGGCATTATATGACCTGCTGTTCTCTGACACTCTTCTCATTAATGTTTGTACAAATTAAGGTGTGTTTTACTAGTTGTTCACTTGTTAATTTATACTTTATACTTCTTGCGCTTCAATGATAACTAAACACTATAGAAAGACTTTGAAAATGAATACTTTTGGTGAACATCCCATCTAGGTTTTTAATTAATATGATTTTCGTTAGAGCCAGTTTTTCAATAATTCCTGATCAACAGGAACCAGAAGTCTTTTGCATGTCATGTGTATGTGTCTATTAAAGCCCAGTTTATACTCACGCCATAGCTACGTCGTAGGCTGTGTGTAGCATGCGTACCCTTCGGCGTACCCTGACGCGCACCTCTCTAAATATGTAACAACGCGTCAATTCTACGCGGACGCAAGCGCTGTGATTGGTCTGCTAGAGTTTCACATGCTCCCTCTGCATGTGTGATTGCACGTCAACGTGGACAACGACGCAGAAGTATAAATGAAAACCAATGCGTAGCCTACAGCGTAGAGGCTCCGGCGTAGGTCCGACGCAGAAGTATAAATCAGCCTTTAAGTGTATGCGTTAAGTACTGAACACTCATTCCTGCAGGGGCTCTTGCAAAAGTTCAGCTTGTTTTGGTCCTTCTTTAGGAATCATATGACAAAATAAAGCAGTATTAATGACAAATTGAATGAATGTGTTAAACAACCCTTTCTTTGTTTTGAGAAACAAAGTTTCAAAATCTGCTCAGTCCTGCGTTAAGCATAGGCATTTACAGCAAAACTGTATGCCTAGAGTAACTCATAAATATAACATATGCAGGAATAGCTATATATTTCTTTTAGTTCTGGAAAAGGATTCTGTTGCCATTTTCTGAGTTTACCTGTCCAAAAGAAAGCGCAAATACTCTGAGCAGTCTTGCTGGGATCCGGCTGTAAACCATGGCGGCCGAGAAACCTCCAAAAAACTCCTTGGCGAATATGCTGCTCTCTGGTGGGCATATAAAATGATACATAATCACTAACAGGTATTCTTAATACTCTCATTTAAGAAACAGAAAGCACACCCACCCAGCAGTGCTGAGTGTTGCAACGTTCTGAAACAGACAGACAGAAAACAAACCTGTGTGTGGGCCAAGAAGGCAAATAGAAGCTGGAGCTTTTTCATGAGGCTGTTGCTGCCATTCAAATGCAGAGACATAACATGTCGCCTGAAACTTTAAAGGACAGACTATTAGACCTGAGAAATATCTTGCATTTGAAAAAAAAAAAAAAAATACTATAAATTCTATAAATATTTAAATGCTTGAGGATTATTTTATTATGCATTACACGTTGCTTGTGTTTACAAGCAATCATTAAAAACATGCAATTACATGTACTGGTAATTGCAGAGAGAATTTAATTACAGTTGGATTAATTACAATAGAAAGGTTGGTACAGAGATCAGATAATATGTAATAGATTTTGAACTTACTCTGTAGCCATAAATAAAATTTGGATGATGCTGTTCATGTAGCATGTGTTGCCCAGATTTACAAGTCCTGTCTTCCCCGTTTCTGATTTGCCGGTGACCTTGAGCAGGCCTGAGGCAAATGAATTTGACTGAGAGGTCCAGGCACTTTGGTTCAGAACAAATTTGATCTTCTCCTCACTAGGTTTTGGCAGGTCCTACAGCAGAACCAGAGGTGGACATAGAATAGATGAAGTATAAAGTACTGCTCAAAAGTTTGCATTCAGTACGTTTTTTTAAGAAATTAATAAAAAAAAATCAGAAAGGAAGCATTCAATTGATCGAAAGTAACAGTAGAGACATTAATAATATTACAAAAGATTTCTATTTTAAATAAGTGCTGTTCTTTCAAACTTTCTATTCATTAAAGAATCCTAAAAAAAAATAATCTGTGTATCTTGGTTTCAACAAAAACGGCACAACCGTTTTAAAACAATAATAATAAAAATAAATGTTTCTTGAGCATCAAATCAGCATATTAGAATGATTTCTGAAGGATGCAATGATGCTGAAAATTCAGCTTTAGCATTACAGGAATAAATTACATTTTAAAATATATTAAAACAGAAAGTAATATTTCCAAATATATGTATTTATTGTATTTTTCATCAAACAAATGCAGCCTTGGTGAGCATGAGAGATTTCAAAAAGACTTTCAAAAACATAAAAAAAACCTTATCGAACCAAACAGTATAAAATTTGATATTACACACAAGCACAAAATGTTAAATCATTTTAGCAGTGATACATGTAACATGTCCTTTGTTCAACAAACTTAAGTTAGTTCATGAGAGATCAAACCCATCTTTATCTTACTTTAATGGATTCAAGAATGCTGTCATAGAGGTCTGGAAAGCCAGAATATTGGTACATCATGCAGTGGACGAGTTCTGCAAACTGCAGCAGGAAGGTTTTACTGTTGGGAAGGCCATCACTCTTCAAAGACTTCACAAGCGGGACTATATGAGGGACCACCTGGTATAAATGACAGGGGTAATATAATTCATGTCACATTGAAATTATAATAAAATGCTAAAAATATACTAAAACAACAGCTCTTTAAAAGCACTACAAACATTTAGAATGCTCTAACTCATTTGATACAATATTACAAATAAAATAAGAGATTTATTAATACATAATATAATATGTTCTTGAAGAATAAAAGTAATCTATGAAGCTTTAATTAGGTTTTGAGCAATGAAGCAATGTTTTGGTGAGTTCTAGTTTATGGTGGGCTTACTAAGTGAAAGGCTTCAGGAGAGTGCTGGAAACTAAGCAGCATGTGTGAAAGAACCACCAGCGCTCCCTGTCTCACAATGGGATACCAGAGACGATTAAAAACCTGCAAACAAACAAACACACATTCATGCACATAAACACAAAGAAAAGTCTCTCCAAGCAGGTCTCACTAGGTATCAAAGAATGACTAATGGTAAATGTCCTGAAACAACTGAATTCAATTCGAATTTAATCAATCTAATACCTTGTAAAAATTATGTTTCATATTCTTTACTTTTGGCAGGTACTCTAATCCTGGTGTTGTTCTTTAAAAATGTGACTTTAAAAGCTATTTTATGAGTAAATACACAAACCTGTTCGATTTTGAACAGTGTGACATCTATGAGAATGGTGAACTTTTGAACAGCAGCAAGTCCCTTTAATAAAGCAATGACCCAAGTGTCCACATGATTGGCTAGAGGCCAGGACAACCAGTCAATCATCCTAAAAAAAGATGGAGAGAAAAAAGAGGGTAAGGACAGGCAACATAAAACCCTTACATAACTGTAACAGCACCACAGGAAAGAAACTGGCAACATTGATTCAACCCTGGAAAAACAACAACAAAACAACCACTACTCATTTAAAATCAGTTAAGGCATTATGGACACTCCACTCTTTCCAAATGACTTGCATAAATGCAATTACCACATACTTTAAGAGCAAAAGTAGTAGAGAAAACAACATGATGGCAGTTGGATCAAGGGCTTAGTAACTTTGAAACAGACACAAAAGCACTATTCACAAGCTCACACAGCACACACACAGAGTCTGACCTGCAGAGCGCTTGTGTCATACTGGCATCTTTAACATTCTGGTCAGTGGTGAGGCTTTTGATGAGGACTGTGATCATTTGCAGAGGAATGTGCTGGACCAGGCTTGCTAGAGCAATGGAAGGTTCAAATGAAGGATCTGAAATGACAACAAACACATTGTACAGTGATTATGAGGTAGCATTGTATATGATTTCATATTTTGATGTATATACCACTTTTAGGATTTTTTAAGGGTCACATCATACATTTATTTATTTATTTTTCACTAAGGTCTACTTAGGTTTCTAAAAAAAAAAAAATTACACCAAAAATAGTTTTTCAAGGCCATTTTAAACACTCTCTGACTAGATTTGAATGGCCTTATTTTGCTTCTGTCTTTTTATTTTTTAAACACCCCTTACGGTCATTGTCTCGAAATGCATGCCCACAAACTATAACATATTTCAGTAAGAAACCCCTGCAAGAATAGTAAATGAGTATTTGCAAATTCCGACTCTACTCGGTATGATGTTGAAAAGTGATCAACTTTTTTTTTTATATGCTTATAAAGATTCATAATAATGATAAAAAAAAAAAAAAAACATATGCATAGGTACTCTGGTTTAAAACAAATTTGCTGAGAACAAAAAATGCTTAATGTGATTCAGATTTACCAGTGTTGTGAAAGATCCATATTCTGTACTGTAGTCTGATGTGCCACAGAGCCATCTCTTCTTATTATTATATTTAGACTCACATTTCTTGATTAAGAAGATTACCTATTGGATTGACTGATGTCTTCTTTACTTAAAGTAACCCCTGGGATTTAATATTTCGATAATTTACCAAGACATTCACATGTTCATGGTTCTCTGATGTTGATTAATGGTCACATGACATGCAGGTAAACACAATATTTCATATTTTATTGTAAGTGCATTTTTATTATTTCTGTTAAAAATACTTCTTTTAATTGGACATTTATATATATATATATATATATATATATATATATATATATATATATATATATATATATATATAAAAACTATTTCACCCAAAAATGAAAATTCTGTCATCATTTACTCACCTGCATGTCACATGTGTCGCATGTTACAACTATTTTCATTGTGCTTTCGCATACTCTTTTAAGCTCCATATCCATTAATTCTAATTGCATGTAAAAGAGCAATAATTTTTTTCTCCTTTTATTTTCCACCAAAAAAAAAAAAAGTCATATCAGGTTGGAACGACATGAGGGTGAGTAAATAAATACTAACAGAATCTAAATTTTTGGATGAACTATTCCCTTAACCTAATATATCACCATGAGAGGAATCAGAGCTTATTAACCTGTGGATGAGATGATGGCAAACACCTCCTGCAGCGACGGTAGCAGCGTGGCCGGCTCAGCCTTCCAGATGCCCTGCAGCAAAGCACTCACCCTGGTCACTTGGGTCACATACTCCCGCAACTCCCGCTCTTCAGTGGCAGGACAGTGGAAGTACGCAAAGGTGCGCACAAGCTGCTGACAGAAAAGAACTCCTGCCTTCTCTCGTGGGACACACTGCGGGAAGTCCGTCAGTATGGTGGCCAGTTTGGCACAGGTTGCTGGTTCTGGCCGTTCACAGATGATGCGTAGGACCTCCGTCTGTAGCAGCGGTGCCAACTCTAACACAGCCGGGCAGCTGATGAGCAGTCGGAGAGAACCGTGAAGGAAGTCCAATATGGCAGGGTCTCTGCTGTCCAAAGAGCTGTAGCCCTGCTGAAGGAGACCAAGCACGTATTCCTTGCTGAAGAAGCGGGCAAACTCATCGCGATGGTAGCGTGCGTATGCTTCTTGCACTTGGAGGCCAACCTGTCGCTGAAAAGCATCCTCACCCAGGAGAATAAAGCGGGTGGTGAGATGGTACAAGGCCTGGCACTGCTCCTCTGTCACCTCCTTTTCTGCAGCTTCTATCACTTTTTTCACAATAGCCCGTTTGACAGTCAGAGGATGGGAGGAGCTCACCAGCGCCTCCAAAATCTTATCCATGGTTGGGCTGTATTGAACCACAGGAAAGGTAAGGTAAGCCAAGGAGGTGTAACTGTAGATGAGAGAATGCTATTAATTTCAGTGCAATTCCTGATTTTCTCAAATAATTAGTCATGTCTGGCTCTAAAGATCCTTTATGATGCTTTCCTAATTTTGACAACTCTAATCTATTAATTGACCAAATCTTTTCATGGGTAGTAGCTTTTAAAATAATAAAACAGAACTCAGATAGCTTTGCCTGCCTGTATAAGATTTTGAAATAATAAATTCAGTGACGTTAGATGAGAAGAATTCGGGCTTGTTCGACAAAAAATGTCTTCGGCCCAAATGGTTACCCAATAAACTATAAACTTGAAAATAAAATAAAGTTGAATGACAGTATTTCACCCAGTTGCTCCTTTTGTCACCACTTTGACAAAACAATTACCCACTAACTGATTTTGTAAAAGGGTATTTCTGACACTTTTCATAATGTTTATGATTATTTTATTACTATTCATTGCAAAATGTTAAATTCATAAATGTAAAGTTTTAAAGAATATATATATTATTTTCAAGAAAGATATGATTCTTTAAAGAACTAAAGTAAAAATTAAATTGCTTCTTTTAGGTTGTAATATCTGTAATATAATATACATTAGTTCGTTTCATAATTTAATGTATTGTAACCATCTTAGAAAATTGTGTTGTATTTTTTTAAGAAAAAAAAAAGAAAAAAAAAACTGACATGAATATTCATATAAGGATGTTTAAATTATAGTAGTAGCCTGTGTCTATGGAGCGCCTAAAAACGCCAAATCCGCTTATATGATGGGACATTCCAACTGCTAATAATAATTCATTTTTGTAGAAAGACATTGTTTACACAGCTATTACAAATGTGTATTAATTGTGTTACTCAGCTAGACAGAATATTCTAGAAAGAAACAGCAACGTTTGCTCTCTCATTCGACAAACAACATCATAAGGGTTTTCTCTGAAGCTGTCATTAAGATAAAGCTAACAGTTACCTGCTAATACTCTGCTAGCTAGCTTTGCTAGTACAAAGAGTAGCAATAAATTAAACCATCTAGTAGCACGACACAATAAAAAAAACGAAACCGAAATAATAGCACACACTGTTTATAGGTTAAATATTACATTTCTTTCTATCGTCATCGACAATATCACCAGCTAAGTGGCTAACTCAGGAATCGAAACAAAGCAGATACTCTCAAATGCCAGAGCACTGACTTGGCAAAAACAAATATTACTTTCCTGTCCTTACTCAAAGGTGACAACAACCACCGACACTCACCAAATTAAGTCATTCCGAAAATGTCTTGGTGTAGAAAAAGAAATAAATCACATCAGACGCTGAAATATATATATTTTTAACAGATTAGTGTTGAGAGCTGTTTGGAAAACTGCGACCTCTTTCAATCAGCTGTTGAAACACACATACACACGCGCGTCATCAGAACGCGCACGAATGATGTCAAGACCCCACATAGGTCCGATGGCTGTGTGACAAATCAGGTCCTCCTCGAAACCTGTGTCCGACATCGCCCCTATACCCTTAAATAGGGCACTATTTGAGGGAACAGCCATTTGTAGTGGTGTCCGAAACCATAGTGGACGTTATTGAGTGCACTCATTCAATCCCACAATGCACCGCAACAACGAGTGTACAACCGATGTACGCAACGGCTTGAGAATACTAGTGGTGGGCAGATCGAGGCTTCGTGGAATACTGAAACAGTTGAAGCACATGTAGCAGTGTTTTGAAATTGTAATCACTAGATAATCCGCACTGAATAATGCACTGAGTTGAGCGCTGTATGAATTCCCGAGTCTCGCCAGGAGATGGCGCTGCAGCTGAATCAAATCACCCATCCAAACCGCGCTGGTCCAGCGTAATATCATGCATACATGTGTTCACTTCACCATGCGTAAATATAGAGACGAAATAGAACTACAAATACAAAGAACTCGCAGATGTGCACTGAACGTGGAATCAGGTTCGCGGAGGATCTGTCAGCCGAGGACCGGAGCGCTCGTGCAGCTCTTTGGCCGCTCATCCAGGAAGCCTGAAGCGCCGGAAAGAAGGCTTATTATCGCGGTCCTTTGGGATACATCCAGGGCCGGCTCTGTAAATCTGGGGGCCCTAAGCAGGATAATTTTGGGGCCCTGCCTTGCAGTGAATAATGGAGTATTGCCACCGCAAACCAGCAACTGTATAAAATCTAACCCTTACACATTTCATCTGTACCTCTTTTAACATGATTGCCCACAATTATTTTACTGCTTATTAAAGTACACTCACAGAAACAGTAAAAGTAAAGATTACAGATTTTCCAAATTTCTACATCTTATTACTGTCTGAATGCTTTGTAAATTTTAAAACAGCACTAACTGTTTTTGTCCACTAGGCAGCTTAGAACCTTTAGTATTAAAAAATCTTCAATAAAGTTGTTGCATAGGCCTACTACAGGTGTTTCTGGAGTCTCGATGTGAACTTCTTTTCCCTTTTCCACACTTTAAAAAGAGGGAGAAGTTGGACCAGTAATTTCTTTGCTTCCTTCAAAAGTGATTTAAACATATTCTTCTTTGATGTATCAAAGTACGGAAGCGTATTGCATTCACTTGAGGAAAAAAAATCTACTCTGTTTTTCTGAATTAATGAGTTAATTATCTCAGAATTACGAGATAATTTTTCATGAATTAAAATATTTTGCTCTGTTTTTCTGAATTAATGACTTAATTATCTCAGAATTATGAGATAATTTTTCATTTAAAAAAAATTTGCTCTGTTTTTCTGAATTAATGACTTAATTATCTCAGAATTCTGAGATAATTAAGTCGTTAATTCAGAAAAACAGAGCAAAATATTTTTTTATGAAAAATTCTCTCATAATTCTGAGATAATTAAGTCATTAATTCAGAAAAACAAAAGATTGAGATTTTTTGTTCTCAAGTGAATGCAATACGCTTCCGTAATACAAGAGATTAAAAATTCTGCAAAAGATTCTAGTTTGAGTTGGTATTTATTTTTAATATATTCCAACTACAAAAACACTACTTCAGCGAACAAGCATTAGCCAAATGTGTATATAAAATGTTTAGTTATAAAATAAATACATAAATCTAATAAAAACTCTAGGTAACACTTTTTACATTTTACAGAGTCATTGTTGCACATTACATGTAGACATCGACGGCCGTTTAATCTCAACTACAAATCAAAGTGTGGGCTGTTATACTGCCATGAAACAATGAAGAGGCTGTACGTTGTGAGAACTGAATATGAAACTCATCTGCCAGAGCATCCGTTCATATTATATATTATTTTGTTTTGATTTTGTGTTAAATCCTAATAACCAGAGTTATTCTACCCTCATAGGGATTGGTTATAGTGTATTGTTAATACTGTTTTTCTTGTTCTATGTTTAAACTTAGTAGCTGCATTTCTTTTCTTTCACTAAATGTTAGGGGTCCGAGAGACAATATAAAAGGAAAAGATACATTTCTGTTTTGTAAAGAAAGAAAAGCTCAATGTGTGTTTTTTTTTGCAGGAAACTCAATTGGCAGTGATTGTACTTTTTGGTCTAATCAGTGGGGTGAACCTGTTTTATTTGCTCATGGCACAACTCGCTCAGGAGGTGTTGCTTTTCTGTTTAACAATGTCCCTTGGAAACTTGATGAGTCAAGATCTAGCTTGGATGGACATTGGTTATTTTGCCTTCAAAAAATGTAACATTGTTACATTGTCTTAGGAAATGTGTATGGTTATAACAATTTATCCCAAAACAAATCTTTAATTTCAGAAATTTCACTGATATTAGAGGAAATGAAAGCAAAGTATGCTAGGCTACTGATTTTATTATATTGGGTGGTGACTTTAATATGGTGTATGATGAGTGGTTAGATAGGTCACCAACTAAATATAATGTAAATCATTACAACTCATTATTATATTACACTTTTGTAATAATCAAGGCTTAATAGATCCCTGGCGTGAGTCAAACCCCTATCTAAGACTTTAGGTCAAACCCCTATCTAAGACGCTATCTAAGGTTTAAACCTGTTGCTTCTTGCAAGTCCCGAATAGATTTTTGGTTAATTTCTCATAGTTTTATCAAACTATATGTAGTATATCGGCAGCTCCCCTAACAGATCACTGTTCAATTGAATTGATGATGTATCATAAAAATAAACCTTTCCGTAAACAGGGTTATTGGAAGTTTAACTCTAACCTTCTCGGAAATGAAGATTACATGAAATTGGTTAAGGATACTGTTTTAAATATTTTTAATGATAATAGCCTGGTTTCCTGGACAAGTAAATGGGATTTATTTAAATACAAAGTTCGACAGTTATCTATCTCTTATAGTAAACAGTTAAGCAAATCTTATACTTTAAAAGAGACCTCTATTATTAAAGAAATAAATGTATATTCTAACAAATCAAGTTTAACAGAGGATGATAGATCAAGATTGTTATTTTTGCAATCACAATTGGATGAAATCTATATGAGAAAAGCTCATATATTAGATCAAGAGCCAAGTGGATGGAAAAAGGGGAGAAAAACTCTGTTAAAACTTTAATTATTAATGGTGCAGAGTGTTCTAATTCACAAGTAATAGCTAAAGAAATCGCCAACTTTTATCAGGATTTATATTCTTCGTCCTCTTCAATATTAGACCCTAATTCCCTCTTTGAAAAAATTGGAGAATTTGTTCCTCATATAGATGAACAGTTCAAAATGATATGTGATGCAGAATTAACAATTGAAGAGCTTGATTCTGCTGTTATGTGTCTGTCATTGGATAAATCACCTGGCCCAGACGGTATTACGTCTCATTTGTATCGCCATTTTTGGGACTTATTAAGGGAATTTATTTTTGTAGCTTTTCAGGAAATTACTAAAACCTTGGTTTTGCCTAATTCAATGAGACAAGGCCTAATCACGCTTATTCCCAAACCAGGAAAAGACTAGATTGTTGGACAATTTACGACCTATAACTTTACTAAACAATGAGTATAAATTACTAACCCACATACTGTATATAATAATCGCTTAATTTAGAACCTGAAGCTAAAACAGGTGTTTTTCACATAAATAGATTTTTTGACTGTAAAATTCTAAAACAATGTGCTATCTTCATGTGCAAGGAGTCATCTTTTTCAGAAAAAGATAAGCTTTCAACAAATTACAGTTATTGACCATTATTGTGTGTGGTGAGTTTGTAAATAGAATTTAAATAGACAAAAATAAAAAAAACGAGAATAAATTTACTGATTTTTATTTAGAAAAAAAAACAGAAAAAATCATGAACGAAAGAAACTAACACTTTAAAGTTGAAAAATGAACTATAATACATATATACAAGTCTTTTTGTTACATTGGGTTGCACAGTTTTCATTTAGGACACTTTTTTTCATACACGCACGCATTCTATAGGCACGCACACATACACATGCACGCACTACATGCTTAGATACGTGAAAGAGTAACGGCCATCCGCCTCCCAAATTACATTAAAAATCATCCCAATCCCCTCTTCTGCTGTCTAACACTTCTTTCGCCATGTATTTGTTCGTTTCTTTTATTATTTTATGCAATCCAAAACACTCTAACCTGCCGCGCGTCGTATCTCTCTGTTCAAATCCTTCCATCCCGCGCGGCTGTCATTTGCAGACGGAAAGCATGACATTACCGTAATAAGCCGTATATTGGCGAAAAGCTCACAATGTCTACTTTCAGGAACTATTTGAATGATCTTGATAGTGCAAACGGTTGTAGAGTTACAGTGACATGAATACAGCTTGGTTGGCTGTGTCGTCGACGACACATCCGGTTTTAAAGGGTTAAAGTTTATAAAAAATTATTGAGGAGACACAAACTGGATTCATTAGAGGCCGATCTATACATAATATTCGACTGGTTTTGGACTTGCTGGAGTATAATCAAGAAATAGAGGATGATGGGGTTATTTTATTTTTAGATTTATATAAAGCCTTTGATATGTTAGAACATTCATTTATTTTTAAATGTTTGAAAATGTATGGGTTGGTGGAAATTTTTGTAATATTATTCAGTTATTCTACACAAATACCAATAGTTCAGTGGCCCTACCAACAGGTACAGTACTTCACCCAGATTTGATATTAAACAAGGATGCCCCATCTCACCCTCATTGTTTATTCTGGCTACAGAGATGTTGGCTCTCCTAATTAAAAACTCAAATATTGAAAAATTAAATGTGTTTGGACAGGAAATTATACTTAGTCAATTGGCTGACGATACAACATTATTTTTTAAAAGGTCTTGACCAGGTTCCTAAAGTAATTGAGATAGTTAACTATTTTTCTAAATTCTCAGGTTTAAAGCTCAATATCGGCAAATGTGAAATTATTACCATACATGAATGCCCTCTTAAAATTGCATATAATATTCCAGTCAAGTCGAATGTCAGATATTTAGGCATAAACATTTCTAAAGATGAGGTCATGATGGAAAAGCAAAATGTCTGGAATATAGATGGAATGAATGCAAAGGCAGGCTTGATGCATGGATGCAATGGGATTTGTCTATCTTTGGTAGAATTTATTTAACTAAAATGGGAAGTCTCTCTAGGTGTCTCTATCCTGCATCTTGTCTCTCCATTTCTAAGAGCTATTAAGACCATTAATCAAATTAATTTCAATTATATATGGAGAAAACGTGTGCACTATATAGGGCAAATCTTATTCAAGATTATGAAAATGGTGGATTACAAGCCTTTGACTTCTATTGTGGTGGTGTGGTGGTGTGTGGTGGTGTGGTGGTGTGGTGGTGTGGTGGTGTGGTGGTGTGGTGGTGTGGTGGTGTGGTGGTGTGGTGGTGTGGTGGTGTGGTGTGGTGGTGTGGTGGTGTGGTGGTGTGGTGGTGTGGTGGTGTGGTGGTGTGGTGGTGTGGTGGTGTGGTGGTGTGGTGGTGTGGTGGTGTGGTGGTGTGGTGGTGTGGCGCGGCGCAATGGATAAGACACATGCCTTTGGTGTGAGAGACCCGGGTTCGAATCCACTGTGAGACACCAATGTGTCCCTGAGCAAGACACTTAACTCCTAGTTGCTCCAGAGGTGTGCGACCTCTGACATATAGCAATTGTAAGTCGCTTTGGATAAAAGCGTCAGCTAAATGAATAAATGTAAATGTAAAATGTATTGTATAAATGGTATGTTGAAGGTCAAATGGCTTAAATTTTTTTTAGAACAAATGAAACTAATTTCTGGTTTTGCATTCCCAGAGGTATATTTAGAAAAATGGGTGGAATTGATTTTCTACTGAGATGTGATTTTACTGTTTCCAGACTGCCAATCAAATTATCTTCCTTTCACCAGCAGGTTTTGTTATATTAGAAGTTATTATAACCACAATTTTTCTCCACATAGAATCCCTATATGGAACAATTTATTGATTTATTGTATCTAGATACAAGTCTCTATGTGTTCTTGATTGGCTTGAAAAGGGTATTTGGTCAGTTCTTCATTTAATGGATGAAGATGGGAGATTGTTAACTTTTAGAGACTTTTGTACTAAATACAATTTACAATGTGAACGCAAACAATTTGAGCGTGTCTTAAATGCCATTCCAAAAAGTTTTATAAATCTTGTACAAAACGCTTCTGTCAACATGCCAGATGGATCTTGTGAACTCCTATCCCTTCTCTTCAATGGTAATGACCTCAGGGCAATGCTTCCCAACAAACTTATTCGCTCTTGTTTCAATTCTATATTATATCCGATATTTCTGTATAATAACGTTCTTTTATAATAATGTTTTTTTGTCATTATCCATTTATTTGACTGACATGTGCCTTGCGTAATACTCATCTATCTGTATTTGTCAATGCCATTGTAGATGTATATTCTGTTTTTGTTACGTTCTTGGTGTTCAATAAAAAAAAATCATACATGTAAAAATTCCTGTTTAGTTTCTTATTAAATAGTTTAGTTAAGGTTAATATGCTACTTTCTATGTCAGAGTTTGTTACGAACCTCCAGTGGAAAGTCCAGAGGAGGAGGAGGTTGGTGACAATAATAAAACCATTTCGGGTTGAGGGAACAAAGGAGACCAATTCATCAGTAAGTATGGTGTTTATTTACAACATTAATTAACCAAAAGGTACAACAGATACAAAAAGGTAAGTCTCAAAAAAACAACAACTACAACACAACTACAAAAAAAAGAAACAAACACATTAGTATTTACCACCCTCTCTCCACTGAGAGAGTAAAGCCCAGCACAAGGGTCAGACTTAATACACGCTACTGCAGAAACTCCACGAAGCCATTGCAGCATCACCCAGCTCCGGTAAGCTGTAGGTACATAGACGTCTGCTCTCCACACGCCTCAACATCAGTCTGCCTGTTCTCTTCCCTTTTTACCAGCTCCCCGCTCTCCTGCTTATTGCCAACAGGTTTGCACACTAATTGATTGCCAACTGGAAACAGGTGTGCACACAGGACCTGCAGAGGACAGACAAGCAGCAGTACACCTGGCATACATACACACACGGCCTAAAGGCCGTAACACTCCCCCCATAAAATCCAACTAGAGACAAAACAAAACAAAAACATTACCACCTAAACTCACCCCCCCCCACACACACCCCAGATGAATAGGGAATAGAGAAAATCTCTCACCCGCGAGACAATGCGTCGGCTATCACATTGTCAGCTCCCTTCTTATGACGGATCTCCAAGTTGTAACCCTGCACCAACAGAGCCCACCTCATCAGACGTTGGTTGTGGTTATACATTTGGGACAAGAAAACCAGAGGGTTATGATCTGTAAATACAACAACTGGAGAAGGGTTACAACCAACATAAACTTCAAAATGCTGCAAAGCAAGCAGCAATGCGAGGGTCTCTTTCTCTATCGTAGAGTAATTTAGCTGGTGTTTCTTAAACTTGACAGAGAAGTAGCTAACCGGATGACACACATCTCCTTCTCCATCTTGCAACAGCACAGCACCAGCGCCGGTGGCACTCGCGTCCACCTCAAGCTTAAAAGGGAGAGAGAAGTTTGGCGCAGCCAGTACAGGGGCACAACAGAGGAGAGATTTCACTGCTTCAAAAGCATGTTGACATTCGTCGGTCCACACAAACGGCATAGTGGGACTACACAAACAAGTCAGGGGCGCAACGACTACAGAGAAGTTTTTGCAAAAACACCTGTAATACCCAGCCATACCAAGAAAACGACGGAGCTCACGTCTAGTCGTGGGGGCTGGGTAGGCTAGCACAGCAGTAACCTTGGCGTCAACAGGGCAGACCTGGCCATGGCCCACCTGCTTACCCAAGTACGTCACGATGGCCTTTCCAAACTCGCACTTCGCCAAGTTCAGTGTCAGTGATGCTGCCGCCAACCTCTGGAACACCTCGGTCAAAATTGACATGTGACTAGTCCAGTCGTCTGTGTACACTACCACGTCATCTAGGTAGACATTGCAATTTGGTACAGTCCCTAATACTATATGCATCAGGCGCTGGAACGTTGCCGGTGCATTTCTCAGCCCGAAGGCCATAACCGTATACTGCATGAAGTGGTCAGGGGTTACAAACACAGAGATATCAGAGGCCCGAGGGGTTAATGGCACCTGCCAGTACCCCTTCAGCAAATCTAACTTAGTGATATACTCCGCGGGACCAATACTATCAATGCAGTCCTCCATCCGGGGTAAAGGGAACGAGTCTGGGACTGTCACTGCATTTACCTTACGAAAATCTGTGCAAAAACGTAGTGTACCATCAGACTTAGGAGTAAGTAAACATGGGGAACTCCATGGACTACAGCTGGGCCTGGCTAACCCATTTCGTATTAAGTAGTCAACTTCCTTTTTCATCATCTCTCTCTTAGCCAGCGGACAACGATAGGCATGCTGCTTTATTGGGGCCGCTGTGCCAATGTTGATATCGTGACACATTACAGTGGTCTGGGATGGCACATCGCTAAACAGAGAGAGATGAGAAGTTATTAACAACATTACATCATCACGCTGATCTGGGGAGAGGTATGACAAATGTGTCTCTAGGTCGGACAAGAGCTCCGAATTGGGCAACATAAGTATGCAACAAATGAGTAATATAAGATGTGAATAAGGGTATAGGGGTCGATTTCGGACCCAGCACGGGTCTCTGTATTTTTTTGTGAAATAATTAACTGCGGGATTTCCAGTCTAGGCTACTACTTGTTTTCATTCACTCCTTCAGCTGGACAATATGATTATACGTCCAGCTGAAGGAGAATGAAAACGATTGAGGGAATTCGGAGACTGAGTTCACCGGAAGGGGTCCCGTTTAATAATCATTTGAAACTTTGCAAACTGGCAGCTCCAGTTATAATGAAAATATTTATCTTGAACTTTGTCATGGAAAGCATGTACACCTTAATTAAACTATTTAACAATCAATTAAAAATAAATGTATACCTATTACGCTGTAGTGTACCCACAATGGACGAGCGGATGGATGGATGATTCAGCTGCGGGCGCCATCTTCATGGCGAGACGGTAGAATTAGAAAAGGCGTTAACACATGTGATTATTTGTTTTCAGTTTCATGCAACTTAAAATTTTAAGTTAAAATGTTTTTTAGTTAAAATATTGAACGCAATTTACACAGCATCTATTTTTCCCATCATCCTTTGGCTAGAATTATGATCACATAATATGATCACACTTTTATTCATGCTAATTCTTTTAAATTATTCAAGCGCGATAATACACAAAAGAGAACGTCTCTGTGTTGAGCATCCGAGTGAGCCATTCACCTTCACTCGCGTGTAGGAAAAACAAAAGAAATGTTGCTCAGTGCTGTTTATTTAGCAGCCTTCACTTGAACATAACATCAGAGGGGCAATCATTCGGAAAACATTGAAGCTTCCCCGGGCGCCGCCATGGATTAGCAGACCATCACCTGCTGTTAGCATTCCATTGACTCCCATTCATTTTGGCGTCACTTTGACAGCGAATAACTTTACATCTGAGGCGTTTAAAGACTCCATTTGTCCATTATTTATTTCTAAAGAAACACGACAATGTATAAAAGGCTCCATTACCTTGTATTTTACGTTATGGCCCTGTAGAAGCAGATTTTGTAAAAATAGGCTAACGATTGCGTCATAACCACGCAACTCTCTGTCGCACAGTAGAGAGATTACCTTATAGACAGGAGGAGAAGCTCGCGGGCAATCGGGGGGACGTGGAGGCAAAATGACAAAATAATTAATCAGAATACTTGGCAAAAGATGCTCCTGCTCCTAGCTCATGGACACCTCCTACTCACACTCTCCATCTCTGCAAGTTTCGCAAGGGAATGATTCCGATTTCTCTCGGCACAGCTACTAGAAGACAGACGGGTTGCTCACGTCACATCTACGTCATCAAGCTCAGTTTGAGGCTGCGCAGTACACTCGGCCATCAGGAATTGAGTGCTTCTACTTGACTTCACTTTTCTCCGTTGAATCCAATGGGGTCACTGTGTCCAGTTTACACTCACCTAAAGGATTATTAGGAACAGCATACTAATACTGTGTTTGACCCCCTTTCGCCTTCAGAACTGCCTTAATTCTACGTGGCATTGATTCAACAAGGTGCTGAAAGCATTCTTTAGAAATGTTGGCCCATATTGATAGGATAGCATCTTGCAGTTGATGGAGATTTGTGGGATGCACATCCAGGGCACGAAGCTCCCGTTCCACCACATCCCAAAGATGCTCTATTGGGTTGAGATCTGGTGACTGTGGGGGCCATTTTAGTACAGTGAACTCATTGTCATGTTCAAGAAACCAATTTGAAATGATTCGAGCTTTGTGACATGGTGCATTATCCTGCTAGAAGTAGCCATCAGAGGATGGGTACATGGTGGTCATAAAGGGATGGACATGGTCAGAAACAATGCTCAGGTAGGCCGTGGCATTTAAACGATGCCCAATTGGCACTAAGGGGCCTAAAGTGTGCCAAGAAAACATCCCCCACACCATTACACCACCACCACCAGCCTGCACAGTGGTAACAAGGCATGATGGATCCATGTTCTCATTCTGTTTACGCCAAATTCTGACTCTACCATCTGAATGTCTCATCAGAAATCGAGACTCATCAGACCAGGCAACATTTTTCCAGTCTTCAACTGTCCAATTTTGGTGAGCTCGTGCAAATTGTTGATGAGTGGTACCCGGTGGGGTCTTCTGCTGTTGTAGCCCATCCGCCTCAAGGTTGTGCGTGTTGTGGCTTCACAAATGCTTTGCTGCATACCTCGGTTGTAATGAGTGGTTATTTCAGTCAAAGTTGCTCTTCTATCAGCTTGAATCAGTCGGCCCATTCTCCTCTGACCTCTAGCATCAACAAGGCATTTTCGCCCACAGAACTGCCGCATACTGGATGTTTTTCCCTTTTCACACCATTCTTTGTAAACCCTAGAAATGGTTGTGCATGAAAATCCCAGTAACTGAGCAGATTGTGAAATACTCAGACCGGCCCGTCTGGCACCAACAACCATGCCACGCTCAAAATTGCTTAAATCACCTTTCTTTCCCATTCTGACATTCAGTTTGGAGTTCAGGAGATTGTCTTGACCAGGACCACACCCCTAAATGCATTGAAGCAACTGCCATGTGATTGGTTGATTAGATAATTGCATTAATGAGAAATTGAACAGGTGTTCCTAATAATCCTTTAGGTGAGTGTATATACTATATATAATATATATATCCTATTTAGCACCAAAACTTTGTAACAGTCTTCCTAACACTCTGTCAGTTCAAAGCTACTAAAAACACATCCACTGATATGATCCAGTCCCCCGTCCAAACTTATGCGAGGGTCAGTTTGAATGTGCTCACTTGAACGCAGGCTTCAATAGTGCTCCACCATCTTCATCAAGGCCCGGTCAGTAGCCTGCCATGCTTCTGTATAACGTGACAGAAGCTGAAGCACTTTGTGCCTAAAACAATGCAACTCACCCCTCAAAGGCAGGGCTGCTTATGATATGTGACCCTGGACCACAAACCCAGTCTTATGGGTCATTTTTTTTTTAAATTGAGATTTATACATCACCCAAAACCTGAATAAATAAGCTTTCTATTGATGTATGGTTTGGTAGGATAGGACAATATTTGGCCGAGATATAACTATTTGAAAATATGGAATCTGAGGGTGCAAAAAAATCGTAACATTGGGAAAATCGCCTTTCAAGTTGTCCATTTCTGTTGGCGATTTTGCTGCATCCACTTACAAAAATACATTTTTTATATATTTAAGGTAGGAAATTTACAAAATATCTTCATGGATCATAATCTGTACTTAATATCCTAATGATTTTTGGCATAAAAGAAAAATCGATAATTATGACCCATACAATGTATTGTTAGCTATTGCCACAAATATACTGTACCTGTGCGATGTGTGACTGGTCTTGTGATCCAGGGTCACAATGAGAGTGAGAAATAGCTGAAGGAGGAGCTCTGATTCTAAAGCACTTGGTGTGTGTGTGTGTGTGTGTGTGTGTGTGTGTGTGTGTGTGTGTGTGTGTGTGTGTGTGTGTGTGTGTGTGTGTGTGTGTGTGTATGTATATATATATATATATATATGTATATATGAATCATACCTATATATGTATAAATATATATATTATGACTTGATGCGCTGTACAGCAGAACAGTCTGAACACCAAGGAAATTGCTCCCAAGAGCGGGAGACAGGAGAACAGACATAAGAGAGCTGACAGTCTGAAAAAGCTCTGGCACTATAGCTTATATCACAGTAACGCTGAGCTACCTGACCTGGTTGAACACCACGACTGAATGCGAGGAAAACGGCGGCAATGTCTGTGCCTTACACATCACATAGCCATAGTGCACCGATCATGTCGAGCTCGCAGACTACGTCACCACTCCTAAACACACTTAAAAAGTGGGTTTCTTGCGAGGGGGGCTGCCTATGCTGTGACCAAACATCAAACAGTCCCAGCTGGCACACTACCAAAGTCGCAGTCATCAGCCTGAGTGCTTCCTGAGAACTTCTCAGCTCAAACTGACTGGGAGAGTAAATTACAGACTGTGAAAAGCCGGCTCGCATCACTCAGGGGATTCTGGGTGGTTGAGAAGCAGAAATCTGTAATGGTTTAATACACTCTCTGAATGAACAGTATATCACCCAGATTCATTCAGTGCAATCTCCACTCAGTTAGAATGGCTAGCCATCATCACTTTGTTGGTTTGCCCACACAGGTAGGAAAAATCTAGACCAGGTGGGCTATGAGGCACCAATGCATATTGCTATATACATGTTATTATAGCCTGAATGTTCCTTACTCACCTCGCTTGTATTGTCCATGTCGGAATCAAGCTAACTTCAGCTATTTCTCACTCTCATAACATAAGTAGCTCCATTTGATTCACCCATGCATTTACTTTTCTTGGAGTTATCTTTGGCGACAGAACCTGCTGCAAATGATAACAAATAATTTTGGTCTATGACAACTGTTGACTGTGCAAAACAACAACAGAGTGGAGTGCTGGATGCTACAGCAACTGATTTTTTTTTCTTGAGACTCACTGTGTTGCTTTATATTGGTCCAAATGCCGGTTCGCCAATTCACAGGGAAGGTATCACGTGTTCTGCAACTAAAAGTGAGCAAATGTATGACTATTCCTTTTAACCATTAAATGAACAATGTCAAAATCAGTTAGAATAATCACATGTAACAATTTAATATTTCAGATATCAGAGATCAATTCCACAATCAATTCAAATATCTAGAACATGGTTATACAAAATTGGTTACATCAAATAATCTTACCCAGCTGGTAGCCTACCTGAGATAGAGAGAGAGAGGGAAAGGGAAAGGGAAAGAGAAAGAGAAGAGAGAGAGAGAGAGAGAGAGAGAGAGAGAGAGAGAGAGAGAGAGAGAGAGAGAGAGAGAGAGAGAGATCACCTATTCCATTCACGTCCAGCAAAGAAGAGCCCAGAGAGAGCGAGCACACCTTCCTTTATTCTCTCTTGACCAGGTGACATGGGGGATGGGGGAGACCACCCTCAAATGGCTCTGAACCAGTTTTCTCTAAACTTCTATAAACCTTATTTCCTTTTATTTTATCTATCTGGATATGAGATATCTGTACCACTCACTTTGAGACATTTTCAAATGACACCAAAAACATAACAGTCAATGATTAACATTCACATTAAACCATGTTTTTGTGTGAGTTCTTAGTTGTTGTGAGAGGAAGTGAGATTGTATGGGGGAGGTCGAATGTTAATTAGCCAGCAGTGCCCTTTGTCTCATTAGACCAGGCCCCAACCAGTATTTTCAGTCTTACATTGCCATGGTTTCTTAGGCAGTAAAAGTAGAAACCAAGGATAATGATGGATATGACGTCATTGACAGGCGATGAAATGACACAATTTAAACATTGTTATTATTTGGTATAATGTAAGTACACAAGTGAACAAAATATACTGTGCTTGTGGTTTTTGGAAATTTTAATGCAAAAGTTGTTCATATTGTGCCTTTAAAGCTCTATTTTCTTATAGGCTATATTTAGTAATTTATCACAATGCTTACAAAGCTTATTATAAAAACATGGATTTAATTAACAGTTATTTTATTCATCATTTTAGGTGTAATGCCATAATGTTTCATCATCATTTTTAGTTTGAGATAAAATCGTTCATTGTATAATGAACAAACACAGCTTTTGGAATTAGATTCTCCTCCCCATGTTCAACAAAAGCATTTATTGAAAACTAAGCAGCAAAGATGACTTATTAACTTTCTTACACAACACAGATAATTGCATCAACACATGACCAGTTTTGGCATATTTTCTGCTTTGTAAAATACTTATATAATAAAATAATATTTATAATACACCCTATAAATGCCTTCCTCTTTGCATTTCTGCTATATTTGACTTTGCATTCTTTGCATTCTCCCCAGTCATCCACTAAACAAATATATGCCCATTTACATAATTTTTCCATTGTATTTTTAAATATTCAAAACATGCAGCAATACATCTTAAAGGGATAATTCACTTTGAAATTAAATGTTGGTATGTTTTAGCTTACCTCAAGGGCATCCAAGATGTAGGTGTCTTTGTTTCCGCAGTAGTTTCAATTTTGATATTTTTAGGTCAAACCGTTCTTGTCTGTCAGTCATATAATGCAGGTCTATGGTCACCACCTCAAAGAGCATGCACAGAGAAGTCCAAATTAAACAATTCCCCATCGTAAGTACACATTGATGGCCTAAGACACGAAACGAGCGGTTTGTGTGAGAAAACGAACAGTATTTATATTGTTTTTACCTCTTGTACACAACCACGTCCAAGTGATCTGAGGGCGCGCGCGGTTCCTGGTGTGTGACGTGTGCGCGCGTTCTGGCTTAGTGCATACGTAATTGTTTTCTTTTACGTCGGTTTAAACATCCCGGATAAGAGCAAATTAGTACCATTCCTATTAGCCGTCTTACCTACAATCTTCTGTGTAAACAATGAGTGACGTACACGCACGAGAGATCACTTCCGGCGCTTTCCGGCGCTTGCGCAGACTAAGTCAGATCACTTGGACGTGGTTGTGTACAAGAGGTAAAAACGATATAAATACTGTTCGTTTTCTCACACAAACCGCTCGTTTCGTGTCTTAGGCCATCAGTGTGTACTTACGATGGGGAATGGTTTAATTTGGACTTCTCTGTGCATGCTCTTTGAGGTGGTGACCATAGACCTGCATTATATGACTGACAGACAAGAACGGTTTGACCTAAAAATATCAAAATTGAAACTTCTGCGGAAACAAAGACACCTACATCTTGGATGCCCTTGAGGTAAGCTAAAACATACCAAAATTTAATTTCAAAGTGAACTATCCCTTTAAGGGATTAAAGTCTCAATTCCCTCACCAATTTTTTGTTTTATGAGATTTTTTTTTTTTTAAACAAGATCTGCATTTTCTTTGGTGAAAAAGCACAGAACAGTTGGTTATAAAGGGGTATGAGAAGTTTTATGAGGGTGGGTGATCTACGGATTGATCCCATTCGACCTCTCCTCATTCACTTTCCTGTCAGGTCTTCACTAACCAAAGGAAGTTGATGGACATTGCCAATGATCCTCATGAGCATTCAGTGGATCTTCAGATTGGTATTCCATGTGAATTTTATGCACACAGAATATAAATGCTTGAATATTCATTGTCCAGCACTGATAAATTATTTATTTATGGTTATAACAAATGGATGGTGAAAAAGCAAACAGGATGCTATTTGTATTTAAGTTAGACAGACATAAAACAAAACAAAGGAAACTGGGATATTAATAGGAAAACAATAAACAAATATCTCCCGAAGAGCATTCGAGACAAAAGCAAAATAACTACATAATAATCAAAGAGAATAATGGCCCAAGTAAAAAAAAAAAAAAAAAAAATATATATATATATATATATATATATAATCAAATCTATTTAAAATACATTTATTTCATACTATACTTCAAATCCAATCGACATATTTACTGACATACCACTTAAGACTTACTGATATAAAATTATAATTAAACTTTATTTGGAGTATTAAGCCTAAAATGTATTTTAATATCATTATTAATAAGGACAGTATGATCTCATAATATCAGTCTTTAAATTCAAGATATTTAAAGTTTACCTTTGCAATAGTTCATCTTTAGCACAATCAATACTTTAGTGAATCTTTAGTTGGACTTCAGCACTACTACTGCACAAGTGCATTTAGTATAAAATTAGTTTAGTCCAAAAAAAAAAAAAAAAAAAAAAAAAGTCCCATTTAGCAGACTTTAAGTATACCAGTTTAATACCAAAAGTACATTTGCAGGTATTTGTTGTATACTTAGCACAAAATAAATGTATTTCAAATACATTTTAGTATATCTTTTAGTGGTTATGATATACTCATTTACTTTTAATCATATCTTTTAGATATTCCCTCAAATATTACTATAATTTGGGTTTCATCTAAAATAATTTCCTCTGTGGTCAAAGCCACATGACTGCAGTGACTGCTCACAGTTCATAAAGTCTGTGTATATTATATAAAATATTACATACCACATAATTTTCAGTGAATGAATGTCAAGTCAGTTATTACAAGTATTGCTATAACTTAACCAATACAATGATTACATTTTACATATGCACTCTTGTCACATGCAGGTGATTGTGAGTCATGAGTTAGGTAAACCTAACCCCAGCAGATTTACATTGTAAACAGCAATGCCATTAATGTAAAACATCAAAAACAAATGGCTGTCATTTGCATTTTTCCATTAATTTCCCCATGCAAAGGAATTACCTTGCAAAGGCTATACCTTAAAAAAACTAAGTAAAGAGAAATAGGAATAGTGTTGTACTGACAAAGGATTAGTTAGTCAATAAAAAAAGAACGGTACATTAAAAAATAAAAGTTCTTTAATTGGCATCTATGGTTCCATGAAGAACCTTTAACATCCATGGATCATTTTCAATTATCAAAAGGTTCTTTATATAGAGGAAAAATGTTCTTCAGATTATAAAATATTCACTGAAAGGTTCTTTGGGGAACCCAAAATGGTTCTTCTATGGCATCGCTGTGAAAACCCCCTTTTGGAAACCTCATTTTTAAGATTGTAGAGAGTACTTGATTTACTCTTTTCTTATAGCCACCATTGTTGTGTTTTGCATGCTGAATGTTGAAATCTGTGTGTGACTCAAGCATGGTCAACTGCAAGATATTGTCACAAATATATAGGGATTATGTCAAGCAAATAAACATTTTCACAGGGTGTTTATGACAAATTGTAAAATCATTATTTGACATGAAATATAGACTATATGATTTAGTTAGGTCCCCTTTTAAAAGCAACCTATTATTACTATTCCTTTGAAACCAAATAATTGTGATTTATTGTTGCATTGCTGCATCTAGGAAGAGAATTACAATAATATAAATGAAGTTCCAAGTGCCCAACCAAAGGGAACACTAATCATTTTAGAAAAATCAACATAAATGTATAAAGTCAGCTTATGTGATGTTCTCTCAGATTTTTGATTTTTTTTGACAATTCAACATTCAAGATGATGATGATTGCAACTAAAGATAACTGCAGAAGTGGAGGAAATGAGTAAAAAGTCTATACTAAGAATTTCCCCACCTCAAAAACTTTATTTTATTTTTTTGCTTGACAAAATGGCACCCCAATCAATTAACTTTGGTTTTCTGAGTAACCGAGGCATAGTATGTGAATAGTACAGATTACTTCACTATAAAAAAATGATATGATCAATAAGTTATGACAGCATATATTGTTTACATAGCTTTAACTCATCAAAACAAGTTTTTTTCTTTAATGTAATTTAAGTTGAAATGATTTAAACAGCCAAGTTGATTGTACTCAAAAATATATTATAAATATATATTAAGACATTAATTACAGTTAACTAAAAAGTGTAAGTTAGAACAACTGCTGGATTTTACAGTGTATATATATATATATATGCAAAATAAATGCTGGGATATCTGCACATAAACAGTTTTGCAGGCTAAAGCTCATAAATCATTTCCAAATCCATAAAAAAACAATAATACTAGAAACTGTGACTGTTGTACCTGCTCTACGTTAACAATGATAGGTAGGATTTGCATGTTCCGTGTCAGCAGCCCAGTGAGGTTTATAAACTGTTCAGTGCTCAACCAACCTTAAACCAAACCAGCTCACTGCAGCAGAGATGAAGATTACTCTCACTGGACTTTTCCTGTTTGTCCTTAATGGACTGACTACAGGTTATAGAGTACACATTTATGTGTCCACTCCAATGGCCTGGAATGATGCTTATATATACTGTACTAAATATTATAAAGACATGTCCAGCATCACTAGTGAGGAGGAACACCAGATTTTGGTAGAAGTAGCAGGAGGAAACGTCTCTGAAGCTTGGATTGGTCTGTACAGAGGGAGCGAAAATCCAAACATCTGGAAGTGGTCTGATGGACAATCATATTACTTCACTAAGTTAAACATTAACAAAAACAGAAATGATTACTGTGGATATGCTACACAGCTTGAATGGTATAGTGGTTTTTGTCCAGATAAACGTCCTTTCTTCTGCTTTTACGACTATAATTTGAGCCTCGTTACGATGAATATGACTTGGGAAGATGCTCTTACGTTCTGCAGGGATTTGTACACTGACCTGGCCAGCGCAACAGAACAGAATCAGCTGGAACTTATGCAAGATACAATCAAAGATTCCACAACAGACAGTGCATGGACAGGCTTGCGTTTCCTGGAGGGAGAATGGCACTGGGTGAGCAAGACTTCCACACATATCCCATACCAGGGCTCACTGCTCTCATGCCCAAAAGAGCCGTACCGCTGTGGAGCCTACACCAAAACAACTGCGCAGTTGGAGATGAGGGACTGTGACGAGATGCTCAACTTCATCTGTTACTAGAGGTTAAAGTGAGTAACAGAAATTTACATTCACCATGTACAAGTTAGTCTTTCCCAAATTAAATTAAATTTTGCAGTAATTGCAGATTCAATAGGTTTATTCTCTATTTAATGTATACAAAAAATGCATATAAAAAATTATGCATATTGTAATAATCCAGCTGGATTAAATGTCCCTCTGAACAGAGTACTCAGTGTCCAGAGGATGAAGTTCAATTTCACACAGGTTTCCCAGCAGAACAACTTCACATAAATATGAAGTTGGTCAAGCAGACCAGGTGAAGAATTGAAGTACTGAAGAATATATCAATTGTTTAATCATTTGAATGTTTTTAATCTTTTTTGACCTAACACTATGCCTATTTATGTTATGTTATTTTATGGTAACTACTTGCCATGGTTGAATATATTTTGTTTTATTTTGGTTTTTTTGGTGGTTTGTGTGTGTGTGTGTGTGTGTGTGTGGAGGGGGGGGGGGGGGGGGGGGTAATTTTACAGTAAGGTTAAATTAGTTAACATAACATTTAACAACGAACAACAGTTGTTTGCAGCATTTTTTTTTAATGTAGGTCATGTTCATTTATATAATTCATTTTCCTTCATAATGTTTATTTACAGAACTTGAAATGTTATGGTGTATCATACGTAGAAATGAATAGAAACATAATCTACATTAATAAATTCAGTAAAATGATTGTTTATAGTTAGCTATGGCTTTTGCATTAACTCTATAAAGCTTACTGTATCATGTTTGATATGTAAATTTGCATGGCCTTATCAACAAAATTAGCTCAAAAGCCTGTTGTACACAATCTACTACGTCTTCTGTTGTCTGATTGATAGATAATTCTTTATATATTCTTTTATTCTTCTGAGACTCATATTTTTTGCTGTCAAATCTTTACATATTTTTATAAAGTAAACATAAGAATAACTTTTATATTGTTAGTCATATTTCAAGATGAACATTTACTGGACTGAAACAACTTATACTGTAGGTTTACTTAATTATCCATACATTATTTATTTTAGAAAAATCATGTTAAAATGTGAGCATCAAATGAATGTTTTATTTGTACATCTCCATATCAAAGCTGTATTGCATTGCATACATTGCATATACAAATTTATAATAATTTTACTAAGACATATTATTGGAGATATAAAGTAATTAATATGTATGTGTATTTTAGTACTGTTATAATTATATACTGTTATAAAGCTCTCATTGAATTACAATACATTACATAACTGGAATTCCAGAATTTATATATAACACAAACTCTACCAAATTGCATATTTTTGTTCAGTTGGGTCTCTGAAGTGAGCTGTCTATTCTCATCATATGTTTCAATTTGTCATATAAGCCTGATGTATCAAATATTATTAAAAAACATAAAATACATAAAAAAAATTTATTTTTTGATTTTCTTTTATACTTTGTTTAATGGTTCAATAAACTGTTCTATTAAAAACAAACTTGTACAAAAAACTATTTCATCTTTTTTAATACTGTTTTTACAAGTGAGGACTTTCCCAAAAGGAGGTTTTATCAGATTGTCACTTCGGTGTACAAATTTGCCCACAAAATATGATTAAGTAGGTAAATACACACACACACACACACACACACACACACACACACACACACACACACACACACACACACACACACACACACAGTTTTATGGGTACTTACATTTTGTTTAAATTCTGTACAAACTGTATATTCTATGCCCTAACCCTACCCTGCATTTTTACCCACAAAGTAGGGTATGCCTGAATCACATACACGCAAACAAGCAAGCAGGCACGCACGCACACATTTTATATACTTTATTTGATTCCACATTACAAATCAAATTTCACTAGGAATAATTTTTTTAATAATCCAACAGATTAAAACAAATCAGCACATTGTTATGGATTATACAGTTCTAAGGGTACAGGAAACACCGCCTTTTCCAAATAAACATGCTTCCTATGGTTGCTGAGATTGAACAGTACTTTGCCAAATGTTTGGACCCTGTTTTAGAAATCCCCCCAATGCAAAGTCCACGGATCGCCAGCCTGTGTACATGACCTAGACTACCAAACACTAGCACAATAAACTGGCATTTGTACCCAAGGTTCTCAATGGTAGATATCAATGACTGATATTTTAGAATCTTAGAGCATTAAGAGTCCTCCATAAACAAGTCAAATGGACATGACACCTCAAATAGTGTAACTGTTTTGCCATTCTGAGAGATGTTAACAATATCTGGTGTATTAGCAATTCCTAAAAAAAAGGAGTTAAACCATTCAGACTGTACAGTAGTGTGTTTAAAGATCTGCTCATCAGCCACGCAGGGAATCTGAGCAGCAATGAGGTCCACAAGTCTGTCATGTCTGGCAGTATATAGTCCTTTAAGTGATGAACTGTTCATGATGTGGGCTACTGACTCCAGGTGTTGAGGGGGGTCATGCAGCATGCAGAGGGGCGAATGGGTGGAGGGAAACCACAGTGATAAGTTGTATTTTGTAGGAATAACCTGCAGACATACTTTTACAAAGAAAATGAGGATCTCCTCACTGATGGTGGCATTGCTATAGATGGTGTGTGATACAGAGTGGTCCGCGCAGGGCAGTTTTGCCAACTTTCCCTGGAGTTTCAGACTGGACCAGTACTCCATATTTTGGGCTCTTTGAATAGACAAGAGAGTCTGCCTTGATGCTCTAGGCTGGAGCAGGTGAACAATGTTGTTATGGTGCAGCCTGGCTTCCACGATAACAGATGGGTCCTCTACGACTGCATCAGAGACCTCTACAGGTTGGTAGTTGGAGGTCCACTTCAGTTCAGTACCTGTCCTCCAGCATAAGTCTGGCCAAATCCCTGTGCCTGTCCATCCAGCTTTCTATTGGTCTTTCTTTTAAAACCCAGGAAACTGTCTTGTCACCGCATGCATGTAGCACCTTCCATCTTTTCAAATCCAGCAATAAGGATGCTCTGGCCATTTGCCTCACGCTGACATCATCACAATTTAGCATGTTGGTAAGGTGAGCCTGTCTTGTGGCTGTGTACATGCAGTTTGGAACTCCAAGCCCCCCGTCCTGTCTTTTCTGGAAGATAAAACATCTTGTGGAATGTGTGTTGAGACAAAGCCATTTCCTAACCACGTTTACGGTTTTGTTGTCCATTTCACGCAATACTTTTTGCGGACATTTGCAAAAAGATGTTGAATTTTAGAAAAAAGCTATGTCTCTATGTCTAAAGCTTTAGTATAGCTTCTGGTGTTTTAAGGTCAATTCTGTCCTTCCAGATGCCTCTGTCTAATAAAGAGAGGCAGAGACGGTTCAGAGCCAGGATCAACGCAGATGCAGAATCTAGGGCTGAGTATCTTGGAAAAAAGAGAGCAAGGTATTATCGTGATGACTCAGTGGAATGATTAATGTGTCAGTAACAAGCAAACTTGAAATATTAATCAAAATAGGTTCACACTCATTTGCAATAAGCCTAAATGTTTTAGCTGTATAATGTGTTGGACTATACACTTAGCCATTGTTTATGAAACATTATAATTTTACAGATTTACTGTAAATTTGACAGATTTTTAAATCATTAAAAACTTGTCAGTCTCTCTTACTTTGTTTCAAGTTTGAGTGTTGTAAAGAAAAATTATACTGAGGATGGTTTTTATGGTAATCCTGAAAAATATTGCAGAATGTCCTTCCGTCTAACAGTATGTCATTCCGTCTAACAATGACACAGGCAATTCATTTAACCCATATTTGTGTGTTAGATTACACAATTACACACACACACACACACACACACACACAATAACAGCAGGCCCTGACAGGAGGAGGACAGAGTGAAGGTACACAGGACCAACAATTTCCACACTTTTATTAGCCCAAAAGTTACACAATAGTTTTTTTTTTGTCTCTCCAAAGTATTTTTGATATGATGCAGCAAATGAAGCTCGACATGATTTCACACATTGACTCTAAAATAGATTTACTTCGACCCAGTCTGGAGAAAATAGATGACTCACTTCATATGCTTGGAGATCAGATGAAACTATAATTCCTTGATAAAGAGAAAACTATAGGCCTACACTTGCTTCCGGTGAATAAGCATTATACAGTGATGATATTTCCCCTCTAACAAGAAAAAAACCTTAACGACCATCTGATTGTTGAGACCAGAGTTAGTTTTCACACCTTGAAGCCTTGAATAAAAAAGTTAGTTAATTTAACAAAATACAGACCTTTT
Organism: Rutilus rutilus; assembly: GCF_951802725.1. Classification (NCBI taxonomy): domain Eukaryota; kingdom Metazoa; phylum Chordata; class Actinopteri; order Cypriniformes; family Leuciscidae; genus Rutilus; species Rutilus rutilus. The sequence continues at coordinate 30,789,130 of NC_140210.1, read as the reverse complement.
GTAACTAAATACATCATCAAATGTTTTGATGTTTCAAACCACTGCATATGAAATTAGTGCACTTAAATAAAAAAAACCTTGCGTGCTGTTGTGGTTTACACGGGACTGGCGGGAAATGCGCATTGATATACCTTTATTCTAGATGTTATGTGGTTTATTTCGATAGGTGAACTGTCTTTGTAGTGTTAATAGAAGGAGATCTATGGGTGAATTTTTTTTTTTTTTTTTTTTTTTTGCACCTCCGTGCGTGTTCTTAAAGAGAAAGACAGTCTTTTCAGCTTGCCACTATAAATAGCTATTTTTCTGCACTAAACTAGTGAATTTTGCCAAGATATATTCAGAGATGATAGACAAGATGTAATAATAATTAAATGAAAACCCAATTTTGACAAAAAAAACTGACATTCAACCTATTTTTAGACCTTATTGAAAACGCAACATCCGACGGGTTTTCCCAGATCGCATCACTTATAAACTATGATATAAACTCAGATTTTATAAGTATCATGTAAACTTTATATTATTTCTTATAAAGTCTCAGTTTTCATAGCTAACTAGCGTTATCACTAGCTATCAATAGTCTGACTTTGGTGGCCTAGCCTACTGGTAAACATAATGTTATAATGACCAAATAAAACTGTTCAGACTTTAATGTGATAGGTAATTCACAGAGAAATGGTTTGGATTACACAATGGTTTGTAAAACCTTAATATATCAGGGATCTTTTCTTCGGTCCACTTATGAGAGATATGGCAAGTTGCCCGGACCAATATGGCAGAGTTGTTGACGTACGATCCATCGGCCTATGAGGCGTCTATTTATACATCTATGTTCAAGATTACTGGAAAGTTCCTGGCAGGTAAGAGCTGGTTGGAGCTTAACTCTGCAGGACAGTGGCCCTCCAGGAGCGGAGTTTGACACATGTGATTTAGGAGGTGAATTTACTTTCACAGCCACATGAGGGCAACAGACATCTCTTGGTACTATACCAACCAATCTTAACAGCTGAGATTTGTGTTCCTCTGTAGGCTATACAGATCTAAAAGAATTTATGTGCTTCATCCACAAACAAATGGATTGGTGGAGAGTTTTTTTTGTTTTATTTCCCTCAGGTATCCATCCTGGCCCCTGCCTTTTTTTCTTTATATATGCTCTCTTTGGGATCCATTTTTGGAAACATGATGTATAGCTTTCATTCTATTGTTATGATAAACAGATTTATGTCCCACTCAAACACTCTGAAAATTATTTACTTGAGCCTTTGCTGGCTTGCTTAAACAATATTCAAATGTGGATGTCCGCTAACTAGCGGATGTCTGCTAAAACTAAGTGAAAATAAAACTGAGATTATTATTTTTTGGCCCACCCGATGGTAGACTTATATGCACCATCCTCAATTACATCACCTTTCATCTTTAGTAAACACTTGTGTTAAGTATCTGGGCACACTGCTTGACAGTGGTTTGAAATTTGACAAGCACATTAATTCAGATGTTCTTCCATCTTCGTCAGCTGTCCAAGCTTTCTCCTCAAGCCTTTTAATTGGTGATTCATGCATTTTTGTCCTCTCGTTTAGATCATTGCAACTCTTTGTATAATGGTATAAGGTCCACTACTTTGGCATGACTTCAGATTCTTCAAAATGTGCAGTGTTTATTGTCCCTAGATATTATAGCAAAGGGGACATCGTGCATTTACTGTTACAGGCCCTAAACTTTGGAACAGCTTGTCTATCCAGATTAGATCCGCACCATCCCTTTCTCTTTGCTTTGCTTACAACCTATTTCTATTCTCTGGCTTTTAATGATCATTAGATGCCGATATATACTAACATGCCTTTCATATGATGTTTGTCTGCTATGTTTAAAAAAAAACAAAAAAAACATTTTCCTATGTTTTGTTTTATGTTTTATGATGTAGTGTAAAGCACATTGACACTTTTGAGGGGCATGTGTTGAAACTGAAAAAGGGCACCCCCCTCCCTTTTTTATTTTATATTAAGATTACTTAGTAAGCCAACATAAAAGGAAGAAATGGTCACATTCAATAACACAAAATAATAGTCTCAAAAGCTTTATTTATTCACTATTAATAACAACCATAATAATAATATAGATAAGATATACAGGGTTCCAGGGCTTCTTCAGCCCTATAGGGCTAAGCCCTAAAAAACAACATGTTTTACTACATTTATATTAACAGCCTTGAATTAACCATAATTTAATAGCATTACCATAACATGATTAAATGTTAATAAATTAAGTGTATCAGCAATCATAAATCAAAGAAGAAATTTCTTAGAAATACAGGTGATGAGGATCACTCAGTCGCTTTGTGTAACAGTGCACCCGTGCTTATGATTTTCCGATGGTAAAAACAAATTATAGGCTATGTTTTTGTATTAGGCTACTTATCAATATATTGTTAACATTTTTACAAAATTCAAATTGAAATGCAGTTAGGGGGGGTTGACCAGCAAATGTGTGCAAATGTGCATTTTGTCCGTCATTAAAACGGCGCCGGCGGAATCACATTACATTTTCATCAACAGGTTACAAACTAGTTTGTTGTAGCTATATGGGCGCTCAGTTTTTTTGGCCAAAATCTCATTTTATAAAACTTATTCAAACAACAAGATCTTTGTTTACCTTTGCTAAACTTCGTTCAGCTGCTGTCTGCTCTGCGGCTGCTGCGGAACTTCAGTTCATTCAGTCAAGATAGAGGGGGCGGAGTTCTCTTACGAGAGTAGGCTACTCACGTGTTGCATAAGTTTAGCTTACGCTACGGGAAAACTCCTTTTCTCGAGAATAGTGAAGCAAAAAAATTATCCTTAATTTTTAGAATGTAAAACGCATTTGCTGCAGCAGGCAGACATAGGCGAGACAGCTCGCGCGCCTATTGGCTGCTCTGCGGCAACTGCTGCAACCTATCAGTGCGTCTTGGCATGACTCCAGCGCCAATGGGAAGCCTTCCCGCGCTGTCGTCATGGCCCGCCAAAAGGGGTGTGGCTTCAGCCTATAAAAACCCCTCGCCCAGGTTGCACAAGTGATTTCGTCTCCTTTCAGCGAAGGACTTCGCTGGATCTACGAGAGAGAAGCAACGCCGTTGAACAGCATCTCAGCGGGACGAGCTCGAGTCAAGGACACTGGCTGGATATTCGCCGCCTTCGCTCGCCGTACCTGCTGCGCTATCCGGCGCTCATATCCTTTCTCTGCTCCGTGTGTGTTCGCCGCTGCGACACACACGTTCTCTCACTAAAAAGAACAAAGGCATTTTTCAATGCCCATCATGTCCTGCGGCTCGTGCCGAGCCGTTCTCAGCGACGGGGACCGCCACGAGTTGTGCGCTTCCTGTCTGGGAAAAGAACACGCGGACCACGCGCTCGCCGACGGCAGCTGCCGTGAATGCGAGTCATTGCCTCTCTCGACCCTGCGGGCTCGACAGGCTTTGTTCTCCACTGAGTCCACTCGTATCCGAGTGACCGGAACCCAGATTTCATTCCACCCTGGCCATTCATACAGCACAATCATCTATTTTGTTTATTTTAAAGGAAAACTCCGACTTTTTGGGACTTTAGCTTATTCACAGTATCCCCCAGAGTTAGATAAGTCCATACATACCCTTTTCATTTCTGTGCATTCTGTAAGTGTTATTTGACGCACCCACCGCTAGCCTAGCTTAGCACAAAGACTGGATGTAAATGGATAATGGTAGCATACTAATCCCAATAAGTGACAAAATAATGCAAACATTTTCCTATTTACATGTTGTGATCTGTATAGTCACAGCGTGTACAAATAACAAGGCTATATGAGACAGAGACCATTTTTAATCGTATAAATACTGGGAACTATATTCTCACTAGGCGTAGGAGCACAGCTAACGTTACTTGGGCGGAGTGATTGGCGCAGCACACGAGACGCCCTGTTGATGGTTCTGTAAACAAAACAAACGTGACTAACTAGCTAGTAGCGAACGTGACTCGTGATCATGGCTAACTTTGAGGAATTGTCAGAGGAATTTTACTGTGTATCAAACCAAGATCCAGAACCATAGTTTTGAGCCAGAATACACAGACGAGGAGTTACAAACTTTGGAAGCTGTTCATTAGCAAGTTGAATGTTACAGTCCTGAGAGTTACATTTAGCGCCGCTCATTTGTTATTGAGCGATACAGTGTGTTCATGACAACACAATAATAACAATAAAGGGGATACACGGAGCCCCTATTCACGTAATAGTGTCACTACTAAGGTTACATTACAGCATGGCACTGTTACAGTATGGCTAATGTTAGTCATCTCAAAACATAACGGAACACTTACCGCAGCAACAGGTGATCCAATTTGTCCTGTCTTTATTATCGATGGGATGGCTGCATCCTTTAGCACACGTTTCATGGCAACTTGCATTTTTTCAAAATAGTCGTCTATAGTAAAATGTTCAGAGCAAACGAAATACTTCTTGATGATGTTTACAGGTGTGTTTGGATCTATACCCAGAACAAGTAGCCATCGATTCATCAGGTCAGCGTTTTTGGTTGGAATTCTATGAAACATCATGGTATTACCTGGTCTCCCCTGTTTATTGTCGCAGCTCTTTACAATACAGCGAACACCCATGATTGTAAACTATAAATTTACTATCTAGTAATTACTGACTCTATTACTCCAACTCTGAGCGAACTCTCTGCTCCTCACCACAGGGCGTCTCGTGTGCTGCGCTAATCACTCCGCCCAAGTAACGTTAGCTGTGCTCCTACGCCTAGTGAGAATATAGTTCCCAGTATTTATACGATTAAAAATGGTCTCTGTCTCATATAGCCTTGTTATTTGTACACGCTGTGACTATACAGATCACAACATGTAAATAGGAAAATGTTTGCATTATTTTGTCACTTATTGGGATTAGTATGCTACCATTATCCATTTACATCCAGTCTTTGTGCTAAGCTAGGCTAGCGGTGGGTGCGTCAAATAACACTTACAGAATGCACAGAAATGAAAAGGGTATGTATGGACTTATCTAACTCTGGGGGATACTGTGAATAAGCTAAAGTCCCAAAAAGTCGGAGTGTTCCTTTAAAAAGTTGGGAAGGCAGCCTGAAAAAAAAAGAAAAGAATTTTTTTTAAAGGAAATATTTTAAAGTCTTCATAGAAGCACACGTCTATGTCATTATGAGTATATTTGTCAGGATATGTCAGGATAAATGACTTCAAGATTCACTTGCAAGTGCACAAACAGTTTATTAATGGAAAAACATGAAACCAGTAAAGCCAGAGTCGAAATGTTGTTGGTGCCGATGAAGATCCTCAGTAGCGCAGGCACTACAATGGGCAAATGATGAAATGAATCCAAGGCAGAAGTCCAGTGAGAAGTATCCAAACACAGCTAGTAGAATTCACAAAACGGGCAGGAACTGGAGTGCAGGATACAGGAGACACTGAAAAAAGAACAGGCTGTGAGCAAAACAACGATCCGACAAGGAATGAACAAACACAGACCCAATATATAGCTAGGCTGAAGAGCCGTAGCTGAAGCCGATCGTTAATCAGTGATCATGATTGCCCAGCAACAGGTGACAATACACACACACACAACAGACAAGGAAGAATCCACAGACCTGCAACCGTGACAATATTAGCTATGTGCAGAGGCGGACAGAGTACACAGCTACATTACTTGAGTAAAAGTACAGATACCCCTTGCTAAATTTTACTCAAGTACAAGTAAAAGTACTACAGTCAGATGTCTACTTAAGTAAAAGTACTAAAGTACTTGTTTTAAAAGTACTTGAGTATCAAGAGTACATTTTCTAAATATTGCATTACTACTGCCACAGTGCTTACATTGGTAAACACAGCAAACATTTGAAGCGAAAACTATCATTAACTTGTTCAGAAAATTGAAATAGTCTGGCGAGGTGGGGCCACGGGTTGGCACATTCCCGGGATGCGATATTTTTTTTCCCAGGATGGTAGGAGAAGACTCATGAATATTCATTAGGGAAGTCATCCCTGATTGGTCTGATTACCTACTCCTAACCCCACCCCTAAACCTACCCGTCACTGGGGGTCTTATGCATAGATATCATATATAAAGGCTAGATGTCTCGTGCGCGCTGCTGGCCAATGGAGGTCGATGTCTGCACGTGGCGGCCATCTTGCCACAGTGCGCTCGCTCACTGTTTAATGGTGCAAATACTTTAAAATAACCATAACTTGCTAAATTTTCTACCGATTTTCAAACGGTTTGGTTTGTTATAAACGTCAGAGATGTAGTTATGAGACTACATTCATACACTGCATACATATGAAAAATTATAACATACATGTTCAAGCATTCGGAATTATAGCCACGTTAATAACGTTTGTAAGAAACCAAACCGTTTGTAAATCCGTCAATATTTCAGCGAGATATGAGGATTTGTGTGCATGTTGATCATTCACCTTAATGCACAGAGCACTGAGACAAGATGGCCGAACGGTGATGCCGGAAGTGACTGCGCCATAAGACATCTAGCGTTTATATATGATATCTATGGTCTTATGACCTCCCTAACCCCGCCCCTAAACCTACCTGTCACTGGGGTTAAGACCAATCAGGGATGACTTCCCTAATGAATATTCATGAGTCTTCCCCTACCATCCTGGGAAAAAAAAATATCGCTCCCGGGATGGACCTGCTGCGTCTTCATCCATTGTTTCGTCTCTTATCTAAATCTGACCATGGAGTTGACTTTGGCGGAAGGCTGAAGGTAATTGCTGATAGGCTGTCCCAATCAGTGGCGCCTGCACAATCCAATCACATTTGAGAGGGAAACAACAAATTGAGGGTTTCCGAGATGTTTCTTTTTTTCCTTTTTTTTTTTTTTTTTTTAGAAGTAACGGGTACTCACAGTTATGGATAGAAATGTAGTGGAGTAAAGAGTACAATATTTGCCTCTCAAATTTACTTGAGTAAAGTCATGAGCAGAGCATGTGAGCGGAGTGGAGCGGGAGCGAGCGGGGAGCGCGAGCGGGCGGATCTTGGACAGAGCGCAGAGCGGCAATTTCAAAAGGACGGAGCGTCGCATTTCCCGCTCCAATTTCGCTCCGCTCCGCTCACACCACGAGTCTGAAGCATGCTCAGTCAAGCCTGACCCTGAATCCATTTGTCTTGCACAGTCATCAACAGTAGACTATTTTCAGGCAAAACTCGGCTCAATAATGGAGTTCAAAAAGTAAAATGAGAATTCATACAGGTGTAGCCTATCAATATAAGTTGCTCCGGAGTAGCCTATAAGGCGCATCAGTCAAAAAATGCGCCATAAAGAAGAAAAAACATAGGCCTAGCCTCGCACTGGACTATAAGTCACATTTATTTAGAAATTTATACAAAAAAAAAAAAAAAATGTTATGGACGGGACAGTTCTCCATTACGGACGTGAGCGCTCTGAAAGCGGCATAAGACTGCTTTAAAACTTTCACTCAGACCTCAGACAGAAAGCACAAAGCCTGTCTTTAAAATTAATTTCGTTTTGTATTAATTGTATCTTAATTTTAATCAAGGTTTCATCAACCATTTTCTGGATTTAATAAGAAGTAGGCTAAATATATTAGAAAATAGATAACCACGATACGAAGGCGCCGGCGTGAACCTGGAGTTTGTCTCATGAATGAACCAGCGTATAGCCTACTTGCCTCACACACCTGAGACATATATATAAAGCTTGAAATGTCTACTTTTAAACAGAACAATTCAAAACGAAAGAAAACAGACTGCTCTCCCGTATGAAATGTGCATTTCTCTCAGGCGCGTTCACTACTGCGAAGATCACGAGTCAGCATCTTTCCAGCCGACAGACATAAAAAAAATTAAAATGTCTTCTGCTATATTTTACATATTCATAATCATTTTGCCGGTTCGTTGTGACAGCTTTTAGGTGCCCTTACATGTTACGTGAACGCATCAGCACTGAAAACATAGAGATTTTTTTTCTTTTGGGGGCATTTTGTTTGTTTTCAGACTTTCTCATTTGCCTGCGCGATGTTAGAGGACGCTGTTAATAAAGTTGCGAGTAAGCCTACACATTGGATTCACGTTTATTATTATAGGCTATTTAAAAAAATACCCCAGTTTTTATGCCAGTCGTATCATTTTAATCATTTTTGTTGTATTTATCCGCCACACACCTTGAAGGCCGGTCCGTGTCTGATATTGTCTGATTTTAAACCGGTCCGTGGCGCAAAAAAGGTTGGGGACCGCTACAAGTGATATACATGTAGATTTTTTTCCTTTTTTGGAGCGAGCGGGGGGTGATTTGAGTGGAGCGCGAAGCAAACTGCGTTGAGCGCTGAGCGAAAATGAGCGGAGCGGCCTGATGTAGCTTTGAGCGGGGGAGCGGAGGGGTGAACAGTTCAGTGAGCGATGAGCGGAGATTCTCACCGCTCCACTCCGCTCACATGCTCTGGTCATGAGTACTCCCCAAAAATGATACTCGAGTAAAGTACAGATCCCTCAAAATTGTACTTAAGTACTGTACTCAAGTAAATGTACTCCGTTACTGTCCGGCTCTGGCTATGTGAAACCTTTTGCATACTAATCTTGATGTATTAATATAAAATTAATTAATACATCCTATTTACTATAATTACCAAGCACAATACTTATAATGAAGCATATACAAAAGAGCAATAAAACACATTTCTTGTGAACTGTTGATAAATTTGTATATTCTCCTCTCATGCAATTCATGTTCATAGTGTCAATATACATCGTTGTGAGGGACCAAGCAATCAAGGGCAAAGAATGCAGGATTTCCAAATAAAGAAAACTATTTATTAAATACAAAACAAAGTTACAAATTAAATAATTTGAAAACTAAACAAAATAAAGTCAGGTCTGGGCCCATAAAAAAGGGTCAACTGAACAGAACCAAACTTAACAGTAATCAAACCAACTAAGCAAACCAAACTAACAAAACAGCATTACCTCCCAAATGACACACATGGGGAACTTATATACACAAAGGACTAGTCCATTACACATACACAGGGAACACCACAAACATCACTTAAAGGGTAACTAAACCCCTGGTCAGAGCCTGACTCCACCCACTGGCAATATTTGAAAAATGCTAGAAAAGTGGGCAGACCCCAACGGAGATAGAGGGGACGAACCGTGAGCGGAAGGGCGTGCACCTGAGAGTCCTGCTGTCAGACTGTCTAAAATGGAGAGTTTGCTCACAGGGTCGCAAGACGACGTAAATATGCATCTGATGAGTTTTATCGAGTTGATGTCAATAGCGCGCGCTCTGTATAGGCATATTCATATTTTGCAGCTCTGTGAAAAAATCCAGCAAAATGCGCCGACGCGTTTGTCGACCCCAGAGGATTAACTTTAGCCTAACCATAAATTGTGATTTAAATATATATGATCACTCACATCAAGACGCCGCTGCGGTGGTGGAGTCCATGCAGGATCGAGGAACAGCGTTTGGCACTGCGTCGCTGTTCAGTGCGAGCTGTGTGGAGAAGCCAATGTCCACCTCTATTGTATCGTTGGAAAAGCAATTCCGCGTAAAATGCAGGTTTTACACTCACGGTCTTCCAGGCCAAGTGCATGCAAACACTGGCGCCTAATTTCCAAGTCTGCTGGAAAGCTATGCAGTTGCACCCAGCAACACTATACCTACCACTGTACTAAATACAGATAAATCTACGCTAGCTCATCCAAGGGCGTGGTGAGCTCGTACCAAGGGAGGGCGTGGTGAGCTGGAACCAGCCTACGTCACGCAGTACCGTTTACGTCACGCAGTACCGCAACATCCAATAGGAAAATTCAACTGTAGTAGCCACCGTTCAACCTGAAGAGGGCAGCACTCAGACGTTTTTACACCATATATTGTAGAATTAAAACACTTTATACCCAAATGTCAAAAAAGTTACTCGAATCAATGAACAACACTAATAAAGCCCCATTCTTACAGATCATTAACAAAAAAAAGTTGGTTTAGGGTTTAGTTACCCTTTAACACAATTACAATAAATAAAGTAATTAACATCAGAAATATCAAGAAATGGGTCATAAACAAAGTAATTTACCCAAATAATTATAGTCAACAAAATATAAATAGAATTATAATAAACAAAACAAACATACAATTAATCATGCACCCCCCCCCAGCTAATTGGCAGCATGGATTAGCCCAACAGAACAAAATGGCGGCAACTGACACCAGCCGGTCCTTTACTGGAATGGACCTCCACCGGAGTGCAGCGTCCCAGACAGCGCCAAATCTCCGCTCTTCCCACGTAAGCAACTTAAACTCAAAAGAAATAAACGTTAACGATATATATCAATAATAACTAGAAAGTGTGCACCCAAACTAGTAATTTCTGGCACTAAACAAATTGAAAATGAACCAAATCGGTGTCTGTCATTATTATGAAATATGTATCTAGTGTGATCTGTAACCAAGGTATCTGCCACAAATATTTAATCATGAAATGCTAAAAATAAGTAAACCACAGAGGAAGGTCGCATGTATGCATGGGTGTTTTCAGTTACCGTCCTTTTGTGTGGCCGCATCATTGGCCATCACAATCATCCAATACAGATTCAGTCATTCAAGGACATTGCATTGTAAATGTAGTTGTTTGGTAGTAGTTTTTCATCCATTTCATGCAAAGAAATTCCACATTTTCAATCCTCAGGAAACAACCAGGAAAATTAACAAATTATTTATGCTGTATGATAGAACTAAGGGGTATTCTTTTTATGATATAACAATCTTACATTTGAGAGCAATTTAGCGAGAACATACACTGTGTAGCCTACCTTTTTGTAATAGTGTACTGTACGCGTGATTTGGCCTGGCAGACAATACAAGTAATATTTCACTTATGTGTGCGATCGCGTTCATCTTCACTGACTGGATGTCAAGTGAATTACAGAAAGCTTCAATCTCGATCTATAATTCTTCCCACTTTTCAGCTGTCCTCATGCTCTCAAGGCCCTTCATTGTAGATTCCATGACACCTGAGGCCTGAGATAATGTTTTGTAGTGCCTTGTGTGCAACATGGATCATACTAAAAACATGGTAAAACACCACAAGACACACACAGAACGTGGCCTTCTTGAGATGGTTTAAGAGACTGGATGTCTCAAACCTGCACTAAGGTGGAACAGAGAGCTCAGAAAGGGTGGAGGGCAGGGCTGTTATTGAAGTCTTTACAGAGGCTATGTTTTTCCATAGTTGCTGTAAGATTTACCTTGCAGGCATCAACCAAAACCAAAACCAAATTCAACTTGTGGGCCATACAGTGAATGTACACCACAGATGGATGGTCTTGACACAGTTTCTGCTGAACTCCGTTTACGTGACCAGACATGACAGCCGCTCCGTCATAACTTCGTGCAACAAATGGGTAAAGTGTATATTCCACACGCACCCAAAAAGTGCTTTACGTGTTCAAGAATTCCAGTAGCATCAACTCTTTCAGAACAGTCAACAAATCCTAGAAATATTTCCTTTATTTAGCTTTTCTGTGTACCTCACACACACTGACACACGGGCATTTGTTCTGCTTTAAAACAGCAGCCGTGGCGTTTTGGTAGATATCCCCATTCGTCAGAATCACTTCTGACTCACGTCATAGTGAGCTGACGAAGGGGAACGTCAGACTCTCTCTACGAAGCAAAGCGAAGTAGCAGAGTCTGGTATTACCAGGCTAACAAAACCCACGACATACAACAAAAACACAGCTCTGATCATAGCGCCCTCCATCCTTCATGCTGCATCCCAATTCGGTACTTATACTATGCCTTAAACGTATGTACTCTTTTTGTGAAGAAAAAGTACATACTTGCGAGTGTGGAGCAGAATAGGAGGCAAGCTTTGGGACATACTACTTTGTCGTAATTGCGTCTTTAACAGACCGCTCTTTCGCTTAGTTAAATTCATCCTGTCACCGTTTAAACTGCCCTGTCAATCATCTTGTCACAGTTAAAATCCTCCACATTCAATTTAAATTTCTTATTGTATTGGAGGGAAATGTAGTAGCATGTTGATCTGCCAGTCATGGGTCTTTCATCCGGAGACTCCTCATGTGTTAAGGATGCATTTAAAGTTAAACTCTTTAAACACTGAATTTTCCGTTATTTGTGAGAAAGCGATTCCCCGCCAAACACGTAATTTTCTGGGTTTCCATGTTTTCATTGTTATACTAGGGGGCGCTATGATGCATCTTATGAAAGAGTACTGAATCTTCTGATCAAAACACAAACAAGCGATCTCATATGTAATCATATGCATATGTAAAATAATGTGATCATCAACATTAAACAGCATATAAATCAATACTGCCTAATGTTACTGAATGAAATGTCGACCCAGGATGAGTTACAGGACTGTGCACTTGATTTACTCCATCTATTTTTAGATCATCTTTCTGAATCCCATCCAGACGTAGTCTGACAAAAATGTGACCTTTTCATCTTTTTGCTCAAAATGTTGCTTTGTTAATTAAACTTGCCTATATTCAAGTGTTGATAAAAAAGAAAGCTTGAAGCTAGAATAATTTTTTTTGTTTGTTGTTTGTTTGTTTAAAAGCAGGGGGTCTATTCTTTCTTTTGATATATTGCATGTTTAGATATTCATGCAACAAAATATTCTAGGGGCCATGAAATTCTTGTGAAAATGATTAAATACGCTGTGATGCACATACACCATGTTTGTGGTTTTTTAAACACTCGTGTTTTTGGTTCTAATCGAATCCGTGTCCAACGCACAATGGGTTGTGGATAATATTAGCCATTAGCGTGTGCACCGATCTGCACTTCGGATTCCAACCAGGAAAAAGTAGACCATCTGGGTATCTTAGGAATACTTATTTCAACATACTACAATTTGGCGTACACTAATTCTATTTTTGGATACTATTTTGGACGGATAGTATGTGAATTGGGACACGGTATCAGTTGTTGATGTTGTTGAATGCCACGCTTTAATGATGTTGCTGTTGGCTGGCTTAGATAATTTCAGAGTAGATGCCTGCAAAGAAGAATCTGATGGGCGAGGGCAAATTGCTGCTGTACTGGCAGTATAAGACAATCATGTGTGTGCTGGTTGCGGGAGAATAAAATGATTTGCAGGACTCCCTCAAAATAGAAATATACATTAAAAAAAAAAATAATAAAAAATGTTATGCACCTATTACACAAGAGCAACAAGTACAACAATAAAAAATAACAATGCTTTACAGACACAAGCATCTGCGGAGCCTGGAAAAAGCTCTGCCTTCTGCATTGACTGCTGCTTCTTCTGATTGCATTTAGAGGGAAAATCTGCCCATAACTGCTGGTCTAGGATCAGTTTTCTCCATAATAATAGCATATTGGCGAAACAGATTTGGCAACCGATCCAGTGAGTAATTAGCATATCTGTTGATTTCTTGAATTCAATGGCCAATCAGAGGTGTTTACGTTAGAATCCACTCACCACTCAAATGCTGGAGGTTTTGTTCAGTGCTGCTGGTTTCTGTTGAGTTCTGCATGCTTGTGAATCCTCTCATTATAACAAACAAAGTGTAGACATTATGAGAGATTCATTGTTCAGTCAGCTTCACTGATTATAACGGAGCTTTATGAGATCGAGATTAACTGTGACAGCTTTTTAGTGATTATAAAGGGAGCACTCTTTGCATGCTTTCTGGCATGCCAAATCACTCATGCACTAGCCTATACTTGCTTTTCTGTTAAAATTAACAGTGGTTTGTGAATGTAGATGCTTTAATAACGAAACAATATTGTAAGCGTTTATGCTGGGATGTGTAGGTTATTGCATGGCAGTCTAACTCTTTCATGGAAATGGAAATTTCATGGACATACTGAAAAAATCTATTTATACTTTTAACTGCAGGCCTTTATGGGCAGGAGCGGGACAAAACATGAATGTTACGGGTGGGAGCGGGAGAAGGTAACATATATTTTTGCGGGAACTTGATAGTATGGAAGTAAAATAATGACAAATGTTTTTGAAACAAAAAAGCTTGTTGACTTGCACTTGAAAAAATATGCATTGCAACCCTACTTGCATTTTAATGCATTGTATTTTTAGGGCTTGCATTTTTATGGGCTGAAATTTAACATGGTTGTATATTTAAGCTGTGAATATTTCAATTCAAAACATTTCACACACATTTTCATTAATAAAAATTCAACAATCCATATTCACCTTTCAGATTTCACTTCCAAAATATTAATTCTGTTTAAAAATACAATCTATAATATTTGACAGGCATTTTTTGGTCCATTTTATTTCGCTTTACAAATTCAGTGGTTCAAATTTGACAGAAAATTCAACATTTGACATCCGGGAACGGCAGGAATATTGGTAGATTGCCGATTGATAATCTCCATAGCTGTTAGTGTACCTCACCAGCAGGGGGTACAAGTGGCTATTGACAAAGAAAACTATAGAGCAACGGGTGAGAGAGTCATTCATTCATAAAAAATGGATTTACAGAAATGGAGCAAGTGAATATGGAAATTTATATATGGAAAAGCTGATAAAGACACAAAAGCTGTGTTTACATTTAAGTCTTCACAGTTAGTTTGTAAGCTGCTTTCTCTACCGTGAACGAGATTATAATGTTATTCCCCGATGCTGATGTACTTATCAAACGTTAAATCTGAGGTAGTAGACATATATTTCTCTAAGTTGTTTAGTTTTCATGACTTTATATCGCGGCACTGTGCTTATTATCCCAGATAATACATTATTTTGAAGGGATGGGGTTTCATTTTGTGAGTTCATACATTATTTACCTTAGTGTTTTGATAAAGCACAAAAAATCCTAAATATTCTACAAACAAATGATTGGTAATTATAATGTCATTAAATTTAGTGGAATACCTGTATTTAGTGAACTTCTTCTTTTTTTTTTTATAGTTACACAATCTTTTTCACTGTACTGTGTTGATATCAGACATAGCTACTGAAGATGTTTGATAAGGTCTTGTGAGTTGAGCAGATGTTCCTTCAGCAATGTTCGAATTTACACTATGTGGTCACAAATTGCTATCGCAACCAATGTGGTATAAGTGAAGGAATCACCAACAATATTTTTGGACCCTGTTTGAATTTAACTGTGTGTTTATACCTTTGTACTCTATCTGAGAGCGTACATTTGATAAATGAAGCTTTATGAAGTTTATGATGTTGAATGTAATGTACAAATCCACAGTAATATGAAGACATTTGAAATCAGAGATTACATTACCCTGAAACATGGACATTTGGTACATGATCATCGGTTTGTCTCTTTGACATGCACATGCAAAACATTTTCTGTTCACTGAGGTGGAGATTTAAGTCGTTTAACCATTGTGTAACATAAGCATCACAGCAGTGACTTTACAGGTGCTTGTTTAGTCTTCGCATTCACATAATACAGTGATGGTCTTTCCACTGATGATCCAAGGATTGCAGTAACTTTCTGGAGAGGCATCTCAACAGTTGATGATTTCTAAAATAACAATAATCCTTCAGTGGGTTTGAGCTTTTTTAATTGAATATCCTGGTTAGAGGCTATCTAATCTTTCTATGTCTAAGATGTTAAGGGTAATTTGTCCCAGTCTCTTCATGTCTTATCCAAATTAAATTTACTATTCTTCAAAGGAAAATCTGGTTTTCATATTTTAAAAAGTCCACTTACAGTACTAACTGATAGAATATATTATTAGAAGTTCCCATTACAAACATCACAGTAAATTACAAAGAAAATAATATGGGACAATTTTCAAAACAAAATGTGTCATTAGATTAACAAAAATGATTGCAGCCACTTCTTGGTTTCATAACAATGCCGCTGTGTGCTCAGTTTTCTGCAAGAAAGACATTGTAAATTAGTTACCAACTTGCATTTTATTTGATTAGAATGGTCAGGTGTATTAAGACACTTTTATGTGCTTTTACATTTTTGCATGTATTGCTTTAAAATCAAACATAATCTGAAATATTAATGTTTCTTCATCACTTGCCTTTATTTCTTGAGACACAGAAAATTGAGCTTCTCCTCACAGTCTCTGTTCTCCCATTGCTCTGTCTTAGTGTTTCGGGCTCCACAACGGAACGGCTCAGGTGGGCATGACGGCAGAGAGATGTTGTTCTGAGCTATCATATTCAGCCAGTTCCAAGTTCCATGCAGAAAGCGCAGACCTGTCCACACACTGTCTGTCTGGGTATTATTGGTCTCATTCTTAATCTGATTTACTGGCCACTGAAAATTAAAATATGCCAGATCCGTGTAGTGAGTCCTGCAGAACTCCAGAGCTTCCTCCCATGTCTTATTCTCCTGCACCAGAATGAAATTCTCATAGCAGAAGAAAGGAATTTGATCCAAACATGATTTTTCTCTCTGACTCTGACCAGCGACTGCACAAAATGAAGGATTTTCAAATAATTTTTTCACTGCTGAAGTATGGGTGTCCTCATTCTTCAGTGACATGCATGAGTTTTCCTGGCTGTCGATCCAGCTAATAGGGTATGTTCCTCCAGCTGCCTCTTCAAGCATCTGAAGATCCTCTTTGTCAGAAACTATAGACATGCCTGTATGTGAGGTTTTGCAATGATTCTGTGCAAAAGTGCAGTTCATTGCAGTGGTCACATAAATGTGCACTTTAACTCCAATCCCTGTTGCCAGTTCATAAAGGACAAACAGGAAAAGTCCAGAGAGAGTCAACTTCATCTCTGCTGTGGTGAGCTGGTTTGGTTTAAGGTTGGTTGAGCACTGAACAGTTTATCAACCTCACTGGGCTGCTGACACTGAACATTCAAAATCTGCAGCATCATCTATTTTGTTTATTTAAAGAAGTTGGGAAGTCAGACATGTGGCATCCTGTAAAGACTTTTTAAATATTTTTAATAAAAAATATTAGCTTTGGTACTATTTTCACATTAAAGGATTATATTTTCAAAACACTCAACAATCCAAAACAATCCAAACTGATCAATAACCCAACTGTTCACAATTGTAATACTGTTAGCCAATCTTTCAAAACCTGATCTCATGCTTACATTAGATTACATATTTTCAGTCTGCATAACCATTGTTTAAAAACACAAAATAACTATGAAATAAGAGCATTTGGTTTAATCACTGAAAAACAACAGAATGATCTTTTTTTCTACGTACTTTGAACAATCAGTTCTTTCAGTAGAAAACAATGCAAGATATGTTTCAAATCACCCTTGTTGGTGAATTAAAGATGCTGCAGTGATACAAGCTATAGTTGTCATCAGTGTTCGAATTGTGTCAAAGCTCTTGGGGGGTCCCCCCCCCCCCCCCCCCCAAAAAAAAAAACCGTAATAATATACATATTTTCATTTATTTATTTCATATAATACTATAATTTAATTTACTTAACTTTTAGTGTTTCAGAACATGTTTTTGCAGTTGAGCATTAACTCTGTGCATAATTGATGAACAAAGACTTTTCTCCACCCAAAATCTATGTAATAATCCGGGGTTTTCCTGGGTGCTAAAATCCCGATCATGTATTTTAATAAGATAATTAAATGTGTATTTTTCGTAGACACGTGCCCTTTACGAGTTTCCCACAGTATTTTTGTGGATTGAGCTCGGTACCTCTAGGGGGGTCCGGGGGCATGCCCCCCCCGGAAATGTTTTTTGTACATTTTAAAGATAAATTCATTAATCTGGTGCACTTTGAGTCCCCACGAATCTGCTGTTAAAAATAAATAATCCACCCGCCAACCTCCCGAACCTATGATATTCTCTGATTTAGATATCTGCATCTGATCATCACATTTCAATTATTCAAATTCTCAGTGTTAAGCATGATAATATGATGAAATATCACACTGTAGGCTGATTTAAAATTAAGATTTATTTAAAATAAAAGTTCTTCTTTTGTCAAAATTACATTTCCAGCCTAAACAGAGGCTTTACTCCCTTCAAACTTAAATTGTCAATGTTTCATTACATCACTGTTGGAAAACACTCTTATCAGAATAATTTTTTTAGCTTTATAAAGGGCATTTCTTTCCCTAATTTGTACTCTCTATACTCTTTCCCTACTCTCAGGGAACTGAGGTTACGTTAGTAGCCTAACCGAGTAGGCCTACGTTATTTCTTATTTTATTTTTTTGATATTGAAAATTGTTTTAATCAGGGCATTTGTCCGGTTGGGCAAGTAGGCTACAATTCTCTTTCACTTGTCCCTTAAAAAACACACGCACGTGTCCCGGACAACCGTTAATGTCGAAATTCTATTCAGATCAGTAAATTATCAAACAATCATAAAAGAAAGAAATATTATCTTACTGTCATCGTGAGGTGAAAATGAGGATCCACTCTGCCAGACTCTCGTGAAAGTGCTTATCTATAGGACGAAATTTATTTCTCGTACCATTTATTCGCCAAAAATAGTTTTTGCGTGCATATGATACGCACTTTATGGCGTGTAATACGCACGTACTCCACACCCCTAATCCTACCCAAGGGGTTTGCAGTGTGTATCATTTACAAAAAAAAAAAAAAAAAAAAACTATTTTTGGCATATAAATGGCACGATCAATAAAATGTATCTGTTTATAAATTTGAGCGTCTTTTCAGACGCAAATCTAATTTGAATTACTTTCTAATAGGAGCAGCAGCGAAATACTTTTATTAAAAAATATATATATTACCTAATAAATTATGTTTCTATTATTTTAGTTTTAATGAAAAACCAGGGGACCCCCCGAGGTAATTTTTTTGGGCCTTATGGGGGGTCCCTTCATGCTTATGGGGGGTCTCGGACCCCCCCAGCCCCCCCTCAATTCGAACACTGGTTGTCATGTTGGAAATACACTTACTATTAATGTTTGTAATAGTATTCATAACTGTCACGTGTCAGTGTTTGAACTCTCAGTTTGTGTTTTGATTGATTCCTGTTTTCCTTTGTTCTTTTCCCGCCACTCCTTCGTTTCTATGGTTACTCTTGCTATCAGTTCCCTTTCGTGGTCACTATGAGTTACGTCGTGACAACGAATGGGGTTTCGCTTAGAAAGCCTCTCACCTTTGAGAATTAGAAAACGAGCCAATAGCAATGAAATGCCTTGGGTCTGCAGAATGTGCATAGCGTAACTCCGCCCCACCTCGTGGGTATATTAGGAAGTACGCCGGCAACACGCAGTTATGTTTTCTCGCTGATGAGCCGAGAATGAACTCAGGCGTTTCCAGCGGTACAGCGCTGTGGTGGCTACCATCACTTCCGCTAGAGCATCGTCCACGATACATGCCTACGTGTTGAAGTGGAACCTCTTCGTCACCTGGTGCTCTTCTTGCCGAGACGACCCCAGAAAATGCCCGATCAGTGTTGTGCTTTCCTTCCTGCAAGAAGGGTTGGAGCGAAGGCTGTCTCCCTCCACCCTGAAAGTGTATGTTACCGCTATCGCCGCACATCACAACTCAGTCGAGGGTAAGAAGGTTCCTGAGAGGAGCGAGGACACTGAAACCTCCTCTCCCTCCTCTCGTTCCCTCTTGGGACCTCTCAGTGGTTTTAACTGCCCTGCAGAGTGCTCCCTTTGAGCATCTACAGTCAGTGGAGCTTAAGTTCCTGTCAATTAAGACAGCGCTCCTGGTTGCATTGACCTCCATTAAGAGGGAAGGGGACCTGCAGGCATTTTCCATTGACGAAGCGTGCCTGGAATTCGGGCCGGCTTGCTCTCACGTGATCCTGAGACCCCGGCCTGGATATGTGCCCAAGGTTCCCACCACTCCCTTTCGAGATCAGGTGGTGAACCTGCAAGCACTGCCCTTGGAGGAGGCAGATCGGTTTCACTTTATTTTGATGGTCCCTTTAACACATTCTGTTGACTATAAGTAACATTTCACCTACATGTCTACTAACTCTCATTAGAATGTTAGTGAAATATTAATAGACTGGTAGGGTTAGGGTAAGATTAAGGGCCTGTCCCAATAGAAGAAGAATAGAATAGAATTGGGCATTTATATAGCGCTTTCATATGTACTACTGTACACCCAAAGCGCTTTACAATCATATCAGGGGATCTCTACTCAACCACCACCAGTATGCAGCATCCACTTGGATGATACGACGGCAGCCACAGTACAACGGCGCCAGTGCGCTCACCACACACCAGCTATAGGTGGAGAGAGGAGAGAGAGTGATAGAGCCAATTCAATGTAAGGGGATTATTAGGAGGCCATGATTGGTAAGGGCCAATGGGTGGAATGTGGCCAGGACACCGGGGTTACACCCCTACTCTTTACGAGAAATGCCATGGGATTTTTAATGACCACAGAGAGTCAGGACCTCGGTTTTACGTCTCATCCGAAGGACGGATACCTCCCCTTACCCTAGATTTCTGCCCTAACCCTTGTTTTTGCGCATTCTTGTGTAGGGGTAGGGTGTCCCAATACTCTAAAGAGCAAGGGGGAGTGGTATTCTCCCCTTAAAATCAACCCTCAAAACATAGTGCGGTCCGATGCAGGCTTAAAACGAAGTGAAAGATGAAATTACCCAGGATACCTTGCGGACTCAGCAAGCCGGTAAAATTTTTTAAACAAGATGGCGGACACCGCTGGAAAGGAACAATTGAATTGTAAGTATATTTTCGCAAATAAGCATGTTCAAATTTCTAAATATGTTGAAATATGTTAATTTGATGCACATCCAGTGGACTGTTAAGTTTTGAACACTAATATTAGAAAATATTTCATGAAGCTATCTATCTGACGATGTTCATGATATCTGCCGAGTGCTTCGAGAGAGTCTGCCCATCAAATATACATCTGATCTGGGTAGTTCATCTAATTTTATTTTCGATTTTGGCTTCCAAGGATTATAAAAAGAAGATGTGAGGTAAAACTATTAAAAACTAGCCGTGTTCGTCTAACGTTAGTGCTTCATCTTTTTCTTCACAGCGTGCTGTCACTTCTCCCTAACGTTAAACCCAAACAGCACTGAGCACAATCAGTGATTGTTGTAAAATGCAGTGTCTGCTGATTCTAAATTGCGGGAGGTGTTTGATTGTAAAAAAGAGCAATTATAAGCACAATGATCCGCGCAAGAGACGTTGACCCTGTTCCCATGCCGGCGGGCGTTCGGAAACGGACTGCAGCTAGACAAGCAAACTATACTTTGGGTTTCATGTGCACGTCTAAACGATCAAACACAGACAAAAAATATGGCTAAATGACTTTGGAGATTCACTTTAACACAGTTTATGTCTTAAATGGGAGTTAGTTGTGGAATAGTTGGGAGAAAATGTGTATTATTAGATCTGCATTCGGTCTTAAAGTGGCAGCGTCTAATAAACCTGCTAATGATTACACCTTTAATGTGAATAAAACAACTAAAGAGAAAAATTACTCCCAGCTCTTGAATGAATTTTAATAAGCATTAATCTATCTATAATAAACTATGCTGTGTTATTTTACATTTGATTACTTTATTAGATTTCTAGCATATTATTATGGATACTTATATCCTGATCATAACTGGGATAGTTATGTGCATGTATTCACACTCATCAGATTGTATTGACCAAAAATCCATTTAGTTCTCTCCTGTTAATAAACGAACACAGCCCACACAACAGGCAACACAACAGCCGGAACCGGCATTTTCTGAATGAAAATAGTAGTAGTAGACGACACTGCGCGTGACGTAGTGAGGTTTCCCTCGTTTGCCGTGCTAATTTGCATATAGTGGTGTCCCAATTCATAGGGAAAGATCTTCAACTCCACTTCCCTCATTGAGGGGACTTTACTTTCGAGGGCACTCAAAACCAAGTGGAAGTTTTAAGGGGGGAGAAATGGGACAGGGCCTAAGTTGACATGTAAAGGGAAGCTGAAGGGAAAGGCTCTCTCCAAGCAAAAGTTGTCTCACTGGATAGTGGATGCCATTGCTTTGGCATACCAGCAGCAAGGTCGACCGTGCCCCCTTGGTGTGAAGGCCCACTCCACCCGGAGTGTGGCCTCCTCTTGGGCTCTAACGCATGGCGCCTCGCTAACAGACATCTGCAGAGCTGCAGGCTGGGCAACACCCAACACATTCACAAGATTTTACAATCTCTGAGTGGAGCCAGTGTCCTCTCATGTACTCTCTTCAACCAGTCGGTACTAGGATCTGCTCAGGTGTCTTCGCTTGCTCGCCATTCCACTCCACGGACTGGATACGTGTGATAATCTCCTCAGGTGAGCCTCCCCGAGAAGCCCTGATTTCCTCCAGCACTGTTGACGTCAACGCCGGAGTTATGCCACCGGCAGCTTTCGCGATTGGCTTGGTGCCGCCATGTGCATGGTTCCCCCTCTGCGAGCATGTGTCTTTCCCTTGGCAAGCCACCTTGCCCCTCCCCCTGGGGTTGAAACATTCCACCTTGCTGGGTGGACACCCCAGTGTTTCTCCATATGCAGCCCCCTCTCATGTCATATGTGTATCCTTCGTTTTTGGAAATTATATCCTCGTCTCTGTCTGCCTTCCTGCAACCACCCGTGACATTAACAAAAGGTGTGTTGAAGATATATGGCCATGAAGTTTTGTGCTACCATTTTTTTTGTTTTCACTGTTCATATGACTGAATTTATATACTGTAATTGAATTTTTTAGATGAAGGGTGTTACAGTAATTTGTCAGTTTCCACCAGGGCTTCTATTTACAGTATCACATGGCATACTGTAATGTAAAATGCTGTATTTGATTCCAACTGTTGATCCCCTGATCAATCTGATGGGCAAAGTTAATTAATTGTTTCCTCCCCCTTTCTCTCTTTTCTCCCTTGTTCTGCATGTTAATGTCAGGATTCCATCTCCACCACCACGCTCATCTTCACCTCCGCCCACTCATTCTCTCTCTCCGCCCATTCATCAAGTCACCCGTTCACTCTCCCCTGATTACTGATCACCGTCACCTGTGTCCCATCACCAGCACTCCCTATATAATCCACAGTCACCCTTCACTCAGTGTCTGGTCTCGTCATTACATGACCCACAGACTCCCGATCACCTACCTGGATACTTACCAGCCCTTCATCCTCTCCGATCCGTCCTGCCTGCCATCCTGTTCTGCCTTCAGCCTGAGATCTTCTGCAAAGAGAAAGAAAGACAAAGACATTACCAACCAGCTAAGCATCCTCTGTTAATCTGTGTTACTGTTACTCACCATCTGTCTGCATCTCCGCACTTCCTGCAATAAAACCATTAACCTTACCATCTTGTCTGCATCCTCTGTGAACCCTGACAGAAGACCAGACCCAACATGCAGAAAGCGGAGTCTTCCGAGGACGCATACACAGAGTTTCCAGCGGATTCCGTCACTTCCATTCCATCCATGTCAACACGTCCACTTCCGCATCCACCCGCTGCTTCGTTCACTGCCTCAGCGAGTCCCATGGCCCGGCCAGCGACCTACTCCGGTGAGGCGGAGAACTGCAGTGGGTTTCTTCTTCAAACATCAGTTTCGCAACGATGCAGCCCGAGTCGCCTTCATGATTTCTCTCCTCTCTGGCCCAGCACTTCAGTGGGCTCGGTCCTTGTGGAACTCAGAATCTTCAGTGGTAAAATCCATAACGGAATTCACGCAGCACTTCAAAGAGGTTTTTGGACAAACGGTTTCTGAGCTGTCTATTCACGATCAACTGTATAATCTTTGTCAAGGAAGTTCATCGGTGAGTTCGTTTGCCTTACAGTTCAGAACCCTTGCCGCATCCAGTGGTTGGAACGAAACCGCTCTGATCACCGCCTTTCGACATGGCCTGAACCCTAACATCCGCCATCTGCTGGTCGTGTATGAGGACAGCATGGGGTTAGAAAATCTTATCCAGAAATCCATCCACATCTCTCAACGTCTCTCAGCTTGTGATCAGTTTACACCCACTGTAAGTTCTCCGCCCACGGTCAGTTCCAACACTCCACCTATTCCCATGGAAGTCGATTCCACGCATCTCTCATCCTCTGAACGCCAGCGCAGAATTCTGCATCACCTCTGTCTTTACTGTGGATCGGATAAACACTTCCTCAGTACCTGTCCCGTTCGTCCACCGCGTCCGGCGGTAAGTTTTATTCAGTTAACCCCTAAGATTGAATCTTTAAACCGTACCAGAGTACATATCCTGACGTCTTCTGTGTGTCTCCCAGCGCAAGCTCTCATCGACTCCGGGTCAGCGGGGAACTTTATTTCCACCCAGTGTCTCGAGAAGCTGAATGTTCGCCGTCGACGCTTTGCCCAAGATCTTCCCATACAAACCATCCAGGGCAAGCCACTGGGACGAGGTCGTGTTCGTTACTTCACTCCTACTGTAACTCTTCGTATCGGCTGTCTACATTCAGAGGAGATATAATTTATGGTGCTGGAGGAGTCCACCGCGGATATCATCCTGTGACGCCCATGGTTAATACAACATCAGCCAACACTCCACTGGGAATCCGGAGAGGTTCTTCGTTGGGGTGAAGATTGTCACATATCCTGTCTTAGTCCTATCAAGAGAACTCGACCTTCAGCTCGTTCCAAGTCATCCATGGGTGAGTTCAATTTCCCTGTCTGTTCTACCTCGGTGGAAAGCCCCGAGCCACAGATTCAAGTCGAGATCCCAGTGGAGTACCGGGCGTTCCAGGATGTCTTCAGCAAGGTCCTGGCAACGAAATTACCACCTCACCGGCCATGGGACTGCGCTATCGACTTGCTACCCGGAGCCATCCTTCCCAAGGGCCGCATTTATCCTCTGTCCATCCCGGAACAGAAGGCCATGGAGGAGTACGTTAAGGAAGCCATGGAGCAGCAGTTCATTCGACCATCTACCTCCCCTGCCGCTTCGAATTTCTTCTTCATGGCCAAGAAGGACGGAGGCTTGCGGCCGTGCATTGATTATCGTCAACTGAACTCCCAGACCATCAAGTTCCGTTATCCCCTTCCTCTGGTCCCCGCCGCCCTGGAACAGCTTCGTGGTGCAAGCATCTTTACTAAACTGGATCTCCGAAGTGCTTTCTACTTGATTCGTATTCGTCGAGGGGACGAGTGGAAGACCGCCTTCGTGACCCCCTCAGGCCACTACGAATACAGGGTTATGCCCTTCGGGCTGTCCAACGCTCCTGCAGTATTCCAGGGCTATATGAACGAGGTCCTTCGTGAGTTTCTCAACCGGTTCGTAGTGGTCTACATTGACGACATACTTATCTACTCTTCTTCCATGTCTGAGCACCGTCAGCACGTCATTCAAGTCCTGGAGAAACTGAGAGAGCACCAATTATACCTGAAGTTGGAGAAGTGTGAATTCCATATATCTACCGTGCAATTCCTGGGTTACATCATCAATCAACACGGCATCCAAATGGACCAGAGGAAGGTGGAAACCATTCAGAACTGGCCACAACCCTCTACAGTTAAGGATCTCCAACGATTTCTGGGCTTCGCAAACTTCTATAGACGATTCATCCAAAACTACAGTCAGATCAGTGCTCCTCTCACATCTTCCCTCAAAGGCCGGCCCAAGTTTCTGTCCTTTTCTCCCGAAGCCATTCAAGCGTTCCAACATTTGAAGAACGCCTTCACCACAGCTCCTATCCTCGTCCATCCAGATCCGGATCTTCCATTCGTGGTTGAGGTAGACACCTCTTCCACCGGGGTAGGAGCTGTCCTCTCTCAGTGGCAGGGTGAGTCACGTAAACTCCTTCCATGTGCCTTCTTCTCCAAAAAGCTGTCCCCGGCGGAGCAGAATTATGACATCGGTAACCGGGAACTGCTGGCCATCAAACTGGCCCTGGAGGAGTGGAGACACTGGCTGGAGGGAGCTAACCACCAGTTCGAGGTAATCACAGACCATCGCAACCTCGAATACCTCAGAAAAGCCAAAAGACTGAACCCTCGCCAGGCCCGCTGGGCTCTCTTCTTTACCCGGTTTGATTTTGTAGTGTCGTACCGACCTGGAAGCAAGAACTGTAAGGCGGACGCACTCTCCCGGCTCCATCACGCATCTCAAGCCGACCCTCATCCTGAACCTATTCTCCCTCCAGCCATGATCCTCAGTCCCATCCTCTGGGACATCGACCAGCAGATCACTCAGGAGGTAGCGCGCCAACCTGCTCCGCCGGGAGGTCCAGAAGGGCGCCTCTACGTACCTCCACATCTTCGGACACCCCTTCTGGACTCAGCTCACACCGTTCCGGGCTCTGGACATCCGGGTAGCAAGCGTACCCTCTTGCTCCTTAGTCAACGGTACTGGTGGCCATCCCTCTCCCAGGATGTTTCCAGATTTGTCCGCGGATGCTCAGTCTGTGCCATAACCAACACCCCGAGGAGACTTCCTGAAGGCAAGCTAGTGCCGTTACCTCTTCCTCGGCGACCATGGTCCCATATAAGCATAGACTTCATGACTGATCTACCCAATTCAGAAGGCTTCACCTGCGTATTCGTCGTTGTGGACCGGTTCTCCAAGGGGTGTAAACTAATTCCTCTACCTGGTCTTCCCACAGCCTTGGAATCCGCCGAAGCTCTCTTCAACCATGTCTTCAGGAACTTCGGCATCCCTGAGGACATAGTCTCGGACAGGGGACCCCAATTCATCTCCCGGGTATGGCATGCCTTCTTTAAGCTCCTCGGGGTCACTGTCAGCCTCTCTTCTGGATACCACCCTCAGACGAACGGCCAGACTGAGCGGAAGATCCAGGAGATAGGAAGATATCTGCGTTCCTATTGCCACCAGTACCAGGACAGCTGGAGCCGCTACCTCCCCTGGGCCGAATACGCTCAGAACTCCCTGCGGCAGAACACCACCGGGCTCACCCCCTTCCAATGTATCCTCGGATATCAACCTCCACTCTTCCCCTGGTCGGGTGAGCCCTCAGAGGTTCCAGCTGTCGACTTCTGGTTCCATCAGAGCGAGAGGGTATGGGACTAAGGGTAACAGGCTGTTCGGAGGCACAAAGAACATGCGGACCGTCGTCGTCTTGATGCCCCTCAGTATCAACCTGGACAGAAGGTATGGTTATCCACTCGAGACATCCGCCTCCGACTGCCTTGCCGTAAGCTGAGTCCTCGATATATTGGACCATTCACCATCCAGAGGCAGCTGAACAAAATCACTTACAGGCTCAACCTTCCTCCCCAGTATCGGATTTCCCCCTCTTTCCATGTCTCTCTGCTTAAACCCTTCACTGATCCTGTCATTCCTGTTCCCGCAGATGGTTCTCCCTCGGATGTACCTCCTCCTCCCGTTCCTGTCGAAGAGGAACAGGTCTACCGTGTCCACACCATCTTGGCGGCGGCGAGGTCGCCATCTGGAATACCTGGTGGACTGGGAGGACTACGGGCCAGAGGAACGTTCTTGGGTTCTTCGTGACGACATCCTGGATCCTGCCCTGTTGTCCCAGTTCCACGAAGACCATCCTGACCGTCCAGCACCCAGAGGTCAGGGTCGACCTCGCCGCCGGCAGCGCTCTTCTCAGGCGTCAGGAGCCGCCTCGGGAGGGGGGGGGGGGTACTGTCAGGATTCCATCTCCACCACCACGCTCATCTTCACCTCCGCCCACTCATTCTCTCTCTCCGCCCATTCATCAAGTCACCCGTTCACTCTCCCCTGATTACTGATCACCGTCACCTGTGTCCCATCACCAGCACTCCCTATATAATCCACAGTCACCCTTCACTCAGTGTCTGGTCTCGTCATTACATGACCCACAGACTCCCGATCACCTACCTGGATACTTACCAGCCCTTCATCCTCTCCGATCCGTCCTGCCTGCCATCCTGTTCTGCCTTCAGCCCGAGATCTTCTGCAAAGAGAAAGAAAGACAAAGACATTACCAACCAGCTAAGCATCCTCTGTTAATCTGTGTTACTGTTACTCACCATCTGTCTGCATCTCCGCACTTCATGCAATAAAACCATTAACCTTACCATCTTGTCTGCATCCTCTGTGAACCCTGACAGTTAACAAATTGCAAATGTTTTCTTTTAACAATTCATTATATTTGGTAAGAAAGAGATTATTAATCTAAGATCACAAAATTAATAAGACCACTACATTTAAGTTCTACAGAATCTATGTATCGTATATGGAAATCTATAGAGTTATTGATTAATCATTTAGATCAGCTGGGTTAAATGATAGACAAATGCATTTAACTATGTGAGAAGTGATGCAAATGAAAAGTTTGATAGTAATAGAATTATGAAAGGTAGTTTTTTTTTTTGTAAGTTTATAAAGATGAAACACGTGTAGTGAAAAGCAAATAAAAACTAGAAAAGTGTTGTCATCTATGTCTGTTTCTATTATTAATGGGTATATTAGCTACATTAAACCATCCACAAATAAATTCCTCTTCTGGTTGGTCATATGCTGCCATGACAAAACATACTGATGTATAGATTAAATCACTAATGAAATGACAGTTTTTAGCTAAAAATAGCAGCTCCTTACTAGTTTATTTTTTGTAAATGTTTAAGTGTTTCTATAAACTATAAGCAATGTATACATATGTATGCATACTTTTGCTTATGGTTTATAGAAACACTTGAACAACATTTACTAAAATTCTAGTAGCCTAAGGAGCTGCTATTTTTAGCTAAATCTGTATATTTATATGCACACACATCACATGTATTAAAGCAAAATAAATACACATAATTGATATTATTTATGAGTCATTCAATTAGAACAACCTGGAGTAAATATGTTTGGAAAATGGGCCAATATTCATCTGAACAAAATGGTACGTTGGTTCTCATTACTTCAAAATGTGTCTCTATAAAATATTAAAATGTTGGGATGGAATTTAATTGCTTTATGCTTGAATCATTTAGTGAATATTAATTTCATTTCAATAACATTAATTGTAGATCCAAACAAGGAACCAATCAGGAGATAACTTGGAGAAACTGAATAGTACAACAACTTTAACATAAACGTTAAACTCTCACGACAAACAATCCAGGACAAGGCCTTGACCCGGGAGCTTGGCTCAATCACAATGTGGCCAGGGACGTATAATGGACTCTGGAATTTCTCTTACAGGAACGGACTCTGGAATTTAACTGGAACGGACTCTGGAATTTCTCTCACTGGAACAGACTCTGGAATCTCACACACTGGAACAGGCGCGGGATTTCTCTCACTGGAACAGACTCAGGACACAAGGATCAACAGGTGGCTAGCACCCACTCACCAAAGTCCGAAAAGGTCCCCCGAGGATCATCGATGGGCAGGCGTGCCTTCGTCTGCTCATTAAGGCTGGTGTGATAGAATACCTTTAATGAGCGGTCGGGAAATGGAGTCAAGCATGGCAGTTGTAGAAAATCTGTCTGGTCCTCAAGGGTTCTTTTCTGTTGTTCCAGGCAGAACATGCACACTGCTGGTAAGTCCATTCTTCAGTTTTTGTTTGGATCCTGGATTCTGTCATGGTTGGGTGGCTGTAACAATGCGCACGACAAAGGAGATACTCAAAATAGTCTTTAATTGTAATTTCAAACAAGGAAACACTCAGGAGATAACTTGAAGAAACTAAATAGTACAACCACTTCAACATAAATGTTAAACACTCACAACAAGCAATCCAGGACAAGGAACAAAATGAAACTGGGGGTTTAAATAAAGTGGGCAAACAAAGGAGCTGATGAGTTAATTAACGAGGGACAGGTGAATTAGATCAACCAAGAAACACATGGGAAAACTGTGGGTCAAAGGAAAACAGGCAAACAGAAACTGAATGCAATGAAATCAAAGACCAAACAGATCACGCCAAATACATTTTTAATGTAAATATGTTATTTATGCACACATGAAAAAAGATAACAAAGCAGGTACATACACTGCATTTTAAACTGTATCAGTACATTTATACATACTACTATTTACTACAATAATTATAAAGCATACGATCCATAATGCAGCAAAAGAGGAATAAAACAAATTAAAATTCTGCATGACTAAAATCCATACAGGCATGGGAAGCAGTTTAAATGTTAAATTTGCTTAATGAATTGACAAATGTGACCCTGGACCACAACACCAGTCACATGGGTAATTTTTTTGAAATTGAGATTAATACATCATATGAAAGCTGAATAATTAAGCTATCCAGTGATGTATGGTGGATAGGATAATATTTGGCCGAGATACAACTATTTGAAAATCTGGAATCTGAAGTAGCAAAAAATTCGAAACATTGAGAAAATCGCCTTCAAAGTTGTCCATTTCTGTTCACGATTCTGCTGCATTCACTCACAAAAATAAATGTATTATATATTTACAGTAGGAAATTTACAAAATATCTTTATGGAACATGATCTTAATATCTTAATGATTTTTGGCATAAAATAAAAATCTATAATTTTTACCCATACAATGTATTGTTAGCTATTGTTAGCCACAAATATACCCGTGCTACTTGTGACTGGTTTTGTGATCCAGGGTCAAAAATATATTTATATGCAAAAACACCATGAAAAATGGTTTTGTAATGTAACAAACATTACACTAAATTCATGATTACAAGTGTCAATGTACATCAAGTCCAATCCTGTGAATTTGAATTATTTGCATGCAGAATGAATGGGGAAATATAAACAGAATGAGTTTTCATTGGATTATTTTCAAATATGCAAGTTCAGACTATGCAAAGATCAAACCACACTTAAAGAAAACACATTTCATTATAAAAGCAATTCCTCCCCCTCTCATGTTTATAAATGTTTTACACCAAATCACATGAAGGGGTAATATCTCTTCTGTGGCTGATTTTGGTTGTTTGTAAAATATCAGTTGCTGTGAAAATTACACAACAAACAAATGTAGCTATTGTTTGCATTGCTTTGGATCCATTTCTGCATGCAAAGAACCTCCACATGCACAATCCTCATTCAAATGAGAGAAATGCTGATTTGCCTTTGTCCATACATTTACATTTCTTAGCATGAACATGATGTCATCAGTTATTGCACCTTAGATACACATTCAGTGCTGATTGACACTCAGACATATTACTCACTCAGACATATTGCACAATGATGAAAAAAAAAGAAAAAAGAAAAATAAAATAAATATTTTTAGTGTGGTCTACTATATATCACTTTTCACCATGCTATTATACCTAGTTTTTGCCATGACTATAGTGTAGATTTTGTTCAGATTATTTTAACAAACTAAAATGTTACTCTCAGTTACTCTATGTTTGGCTTTCTTTAAATAAACAAAGCAGCTGCAGCCTGCAGTATGCTGTTGTATCAGAAATAAGTTGGATGATGTTGTTGTGGGATTTTGTAGGATTTGCATGTTCCGTGTCAGCAGCCCAGTGAGGTTTATAAACTGTTCAGTGCTCAACCATCCTTAAACCAAACCAGCTCACTGCAGCAGAGATGAAGTTTCTTTTCTTGAGATGAACTTTTCCTGTTTGTCCTTTATGGACTGACTACAGGTTATAGAGTAGGCTACACATTTATGTGTCCACTCCAATGGCCTGGAATTATGCTTATTCATACTGTACTAAGTACTATATCTGTCCATCATCACTAATAAGAAGGAACACCAGATGTTGGTAGAAGCAGCAGGAGGAAACATTTCTGAAGCTTGAAATCACATTACTTAAATGCTTTCTGTTTTTTTTTTTTTTGTTGTTTTTTTTTATATATATTAGTTATAATTACTGTGTATATGCTGAAGGTCTTTTTCTCTGTTAAGACAACTTAAATTGAGGGTAGTACCTGTGAATTTGACTTGGGTGCTTTTTAAATACTGTAGGTCAAAGTTCACAGACCTTCCCAGCGCAACAGCACAGTGTAACTTAGACCTGATAAAAGATACTGTCGTTGATAACAGATAACAGACGGCGCATGGACCAAAGACTGTGAGGAGATGTTCAAAAATAATCTGCTAAAAAAAAGCATGAGGAACAGATTTATTGAAGTCTTTCCCAATAATATTCACTCAAAAGTGATAACAAATATCACTTTCAGTGGTTTTTACATATGCATCAACAATTAAATGGTGATTTAAAATAAATGTAAGCCAACAAAGGTTTGCATATTTTTTAATATTTAGAAACAATTTACAAATAATTAAACTTGAATGTTTTTTTTTCTTCTGAACAGAGTGCTTGATCCAACGACCACAATTACATTTAAGATAACTTGTTTAGAGTAACCTGTTGTAATTCTTAATTTTGATATATAACTTGTTCCTTGCACTTGATCATAAACATGTACATGCTAATGTTTAGATTAAGAGACCGACAGTGTCATCTACAGTAAGCAAACAAGTAGGCTAAATATTAAACATTTTCAACAGATTTATCTATTTGTAACTAAAAGTTCCTGACTGAGAAGAGTAATGTTAATTTGTACATTACATTTTTAACATTTCAAGTTGCATAAATTAAACATTACCCCTAGTAAACAACAACAACAACAACAACAACAACAAAAAACCTTAAAAATGTATTTCCTATAGGCTACTAAGGATACTTCAAATCCATGAACATATTTATTGACATATCACAATTATAAGTAAACTTTATTTGGAGTATTTCATTATTGCACAATGTTTTCTTAATTATTTAATTTCTTAATATTAAGCCTAAGATGTGTTTTCATATCATCATTATTAATAAGGATTGCATGATCTCTGTATAATATCAGTCTTTAAATACAAGATATTTAAAGTGTACCTTAAGTATACTTGCAATAGTTCCACTTTAGCACAATCAAGTATACTTAAGTATAGCTTTAGTTGGACTTCAGCACTACTTCTGCACAATTAAAGTGCATTTAGTGCAAAATTTGTTGTTCCAATTTAGCAGGCTTTAAGTAGCCAATACCAGTTTAGTATTCCAAAAGTACAATTACAGGGTAAGTACATAAAAATGTAAATGTATCTACTTGGCACAAAATAAATGCATTTCAAATACATGTTAGTATATATTTTATTCACTGGGACACTATATCCAAAATCCCAAATCACATAGGCTACGTCCCTATATAGTAGGTGAAAAACAGTATGTGATAAAATAAATATATCCAAATTCACAGTATTTATAAAAGAGTGGGCAAAAAGTACCACCGTAGATTCTGAAGTGTGCATGGTCACGTTACTATCCCATGAGGCCACGGGAGAGGATTTTTAACTTAAAAATTATCCAAAATAAAATTTTGAGCAAGTACATAACCAGCAAGTGTTCAAAACTATCTGCTTGCCTTAGCTCGATTCAAAACGGTAAGCTTGTAATAACGGTTTTAATTCCAGTGGTACTGGTGGAGCTTCCAAAGTTTGTAACTCCTCGTCTGTGTATTCTGGCTCAAAACGATATGGTTCTGGATCTTGGTTTGATACCAGATAAAAATCCTCTGACAATTCCTCAAAGTCAGCCATGATCACGAATCACGTTCGCTACTAGCTAGTTAGTCACGTTGGTTTTGTTGACGGAACGGCGCTTCTCGGGTGCTGCGCTAATCACTCCGCCCAAGTTGTAGTGCTTCGCCTTCTGAGAAAATAGTTCCCAGTATTTAAACGTTTAAAAAATGGCTGTGTCTCATATGACCTTGTTATTTGTACACACTGTGACTATACAAATCACAACATGTAAATAGGAAAATGTTGGCGTTATTTTGTCACTTATTGGGATTAGTATGCTAGCTGTAGCCATTTACATCCAGTCTTTGTGCTAAGCTAGGCTAGCGGTGGGTGCGTCAAACAGACTTACGGAGATGAAAAAGGTATGTATGGACTTATCTAACTCTGGGGGATATGGTGAATAAGCTAAAGTACCAAAAAGTCGAAGTGTTCCTTTAAAGCTGCAGTCCGTAGTTTTTCCTCTTTGTCGCCATCTCTGTTCAAAATCTGCAATTGCAGTTATTCGCGTAATTATCCTGACACAGCGTGGATGAATCCAATGTTTTGAGTAAAATGTGCGGCTGTTAGTCACCGCGCCAGTGTGGATACTGTCATTCGGATTCACAGATTCTACTTTTTGGAAGTATGACCAACATAAGAATTTTCACCGGAAAATGTCATCTGAACAAGTAAGTAACATCCACTTTTGTTCTGACCAACTAAGGGAAAAAAAAGCATTGCATAAATCACGCTGAATAAATCTAACAATTGCTTATGTCTTACCTGTCCAGCAGAAAAAAGCCATCTCTGCGTCCATTTTGAACCCCTTCAAAACACAGAGTTCACGCCAACTTTCAAAAGCCCTTCAGATATTTATCCTTGTAAACAATTGCTTTACGGCCAAAAGAAATCTGCTAATATTCTGTCATTATTGCGCTCCCTCACGCTGTTCGAACCCGAATGAAGAAGACGTTTTAAAGAATGTCCCATCTGCTTTGATGTCGTTGATCTACTAGCCTCTGGTGTCTGAGAATGGCCAACGAGTTTTTACAACAGTGTTGTCAAATATCTATTCCGAAGCTGTGGGGGGAGCTCTAGAGAGAAACCTGCGAGCAAAAAGCGAGAATACAGCGAAGAAATCCCGAAACTACTGAGCCCCGCTTTAAGTTTAACTGAAACAGCTGGGATTTCTATTTCCCAGCATGCTTTGCCCATGGCACTCGAAAGGGAGAGTAAGTGCTAAAATTAAGTGTAATATAATGTTTTTTTGTGTGTGTGTGTGTGTGCAAGATTAATGTTAAATGGGAGATTTAGTAGTGATTAATGTTTTGTTATGCTAATTTAGAAGAATTTCTTATAATGTTGGTTTTAGGATAGTTACCATCATGGTGACAAGTGGTGCTTGCGGCTTAGTTTGAGAGTAAGTATTTTAGAAATTTTATATTGCTGCACTCATACAGCAAGTGCTATAATATGCTATTGTTAACATGTTAGCAAATTAATAAGGTAGCATTTATTGATCTAGCTTGTTATAGCTAGCTAAGTTAATAATTTTTTTTTTTTAAATTCACATTGAGATTACATGAAAATTTAAAGTTAAATGTATGAATTATTGTACTCAAACATTTCAAGTTAAGAACAAGTAAAATGTTTGAGTACTGCTTAAACTTAGAATTTCTTAAAGGGAAATTTCACCGCTGGAAAGATGAATGTGTATTATGAATTGGGTCATTTATGTAGTAGAAATGTGAAATTATTTTTAGAAGTTGGTGCCTTCTAGACTGAGAAAAGCCAGAAAATGTATTTTTGGCTCATGTGGATGAAAGACAACAACTCCCAAAATGCACTTGCTTCGCTGCCCTATGAGGCCACTCCCAAGCCACGCCTACTGGTTACAGAGGGCAGTATCGGAAGAAATGATACAACTAGGCTACTAGTTGACTCGAAACTGAAAAGACGCCATTTTATCGTGAGATCCCACGCCCTATGGGCGGGTTTACATGCGTAACTAGCTCCTACTACTGGCTGTGGTCTCTAGCCTCTGGCCAAAAAAGCCTTCGATGACGCTAAATTACGATTTTTGCGTCATCTGAGGTTTTTTCCAGACACACAATACAGAAATCTCTCGTCTCAGGGGGACATGAGGGAGGGAAGCATGGTCATTCAAAAATATACTACCGGGTTTCTACTGATACAAAGCTTAATGCTAATCGGTGAAGTATCCCTTTAAAATCCGCCACATTTAATTTAATTTCTGTTCCTACCGTATCAGAGAGAAATATAGAAGCTTGTTAATCTGCAGTCACGTGTCTTTCATGTGGAGACGCTCCTCATATTAATGCATTATTAATGATGCATTTAAAAGTTAATGGATCTGTATAAAAGTCCACATTGTTATTGCAGATGAAATATAACACGGACAACATTAAATAAATATTTTTTTAGCGGTTAAACTTTGATTAGTCACTTAAACCTTTATCTAAACCTCTCACCATCGGTCGCGC
Organism: Rutilus rutilus; assembly: GCF_951802725.1. Classification (NCBI taxonomy): domain Eukaryota; kingdom Metazoa; phylum Chordata; class Actinopteri; order Cypriniformes; family Leuciscidae; genus Rutilus; species Rutilus rutilus. Next base: position 30,753,294 of record NC_140210.1, on the reverse strand, counting down.
ATATCCGCCATGTTTTGTAGTTTTTTAACTCTTTTTACCAAGGGGGTAATCCAGCATCCGGAAAGCATACCTTATATGGGGGCATCCATTGGCTAACAAGCCATCACTGCAAGATACGGAAGGGAATGATTCAGATTTCTCTTGGCACAGCTACTAGAAGACTTACAACTGTCAGACAGGTTGCTCACGTCACATCTACGTCGTCAAACTCAGTTTGAGGCTGCGCAGTACGCTCAGCCAACAGGAAGAGAGTGATTCTAATTGACTTCACTGGTCTCCGTCGAAGTCTATGGGGTCACTGTGTCCATTTCTTTTACTGCCTATGCTTTTTACTCATGTTTTTAGTTCCTCCTCCAAAGCACAGTGGGTTGTGGGTAATATTAGCCATTATAGGCTGCGTTCCAGTCCACTTTTAGACAAGCACTTGCAAACTTCCCTAAGCACTTCCCCTCGGGGGAATCCCTGCCCCCATTTTGAAGTGCGTTCCACTTCGTGAAGTGGACGAGGGAAGTTTATATGGTCAGACCCTCGCTCCCTCAATTTTGACTGAGGGAGCGAGTCTACTTCATATGTACACTTCAGGCAGCTCCATATACCACAATGCAACACGATTGTGACGTCAACGCATATTGTGTTTAATTTACCCCACCACAAACAACTCTATGATATATTAATAATTCGTTAGCCTCATAGCATAATTGCCTAAGTCCTTTTTTTTTTAAATATTACTTAGGCAATTATGCTATGAGGCTAACGACTAAAAAAATAAATAAATGTAAACAACTCAAACACACCTATATACATATATAATGCTGCATTAAACAATTTTTAAGGGAAAGGAATAAATAATAAATCAACCCCATAGTGGATTCTAAGTGATCAAGGGCACGTTCCAATTCAGCCTATTGCAAAGGTTCCGCCAGTAGTGGACACTCATGCAACGTAAGCAATGACGTACATCCGAGTGAACGAGACGGAGGGAAAGTTAGCGAGTGAAGGGCATGACCATTTTGGACTGGAACGCAGCCATAGTGAGCACGGATCCACACTTCGAAAATCCACCGGAAATAGTAGACCATCTGGGGCCTTCTGGCACACTCTTTTCAACATACTATGCTTTGGGACACTCTTATTCTAAAACTGTTTAGGATGGATAGTATGGAGACTGACACGCAGGGTCTGCCTTGCATTTTTTTGAGTTTTGCCAACTTATTTGGGTTTACAGTGTACTAATAGCACCTGAATAAACAGGCTGTCAGATGGAACAGTGAGGAAAGCATAACGTCAAACTTAATACTTCTCTCATGTAAAACATTTGTCAAGTTAATAAATAGGACTTCATGTGCTATTTTATTTTATTTTGATAATTTTTATTTTGATATCTGATCATTGCAGTGGAGCAATCAATAATCATGGCAAAATAAAATTGGTCTGATGTAATGGCAAACATCATTCAAACTGCATTTCCTAACTAAATACAATCAATGTTATCATACCATTAAACAATATCAATGGAATGTGAGGTGTAATCCAATTCATGTCTAAACGTTCATTAACGCCTTGTGTCTTTCGCCCCCTGGTGAGTGTTAGATCTTCTTACATGTCTGAGCTCATTTTTAGTCACTCCTCCAAAAGACTGTGGAAGCAACACAGACTTTATATAAATGACAAAACTAAATAAATTAGGGTTGACAACAAAACTTTTGTTAAACTTATGTTATTATATTTAATGTGCATTTTTTATATAATATAGACTTCAACGTTTCATTAAGATATATGTGCAGTTTAAATGACAGTCAAATACACAATGCAAATCTCATAAATCTACTAATCCATGCAAAATAACCACAATCAACATTACATCGTATCGAAGGTAAAACAAAAACAAAGCATGAACAAAGAATGTGAACTTGGAAAATGCTTGTAAAACATGGAAATATGCAGGATATTCACGTGAACAAACAGGTGTGCAACTACCCATAGCGACTAACCCTTAATACCAGAGGAGATAGTGACCTCTGGTGTTAATTTTGCTGTGATGGATGCCAAACAAAGAGAAAAGTATGAAGGGCAGCAACTGCACAATAAAGAATTTCAGATAAAAGCCAGCAAAAGCCAGACATTTTTTGGCTTATGGGTTTAAGAACTCTCCAACCCGCCTTAATCTCAGATTAATCCATCTCTTGACAATTTAAGACTTATATTACATACAGAGAAGATCAGAGGTTGTTGTAACACATTTTGTTTTAGTACCTGTATCTGCAAAAAAAATTTTTAAATATAAAGTTCTACTAGGCTACTATTGAAAACATGAACATATTAAACTGAACTTAATTAAAATTTTAAATAATTATTATGCCATTCCATATCACCCACCTGCCTGTATTTCAACTTGTTTAAACATATAGGACACATTTAATTCAAAACAAATAAAAAGCAATTTATTTATTTTTTTTTAAATAAAATTCCACTACTATTGAAAACATGAACATATCAAATTTAACTTTATTAAATTTTAAAATAATTATTATGCCATTCCATATCACCCACCGGCCTGTATTTCAACGTTTAAACATATAGGAAACATTTAATTCAAAACAAATAAAAAGCAAATAAAATAGGAAACAAATATGTAAATACCTAAAACATATGCACACAATTCTGAAAATATGAAAATTAGTGTTTTTGTGCAAAGCCACACTCAAATTGTAGCAAATGTTTTTAGACACATTTTGAAAAAAAAAGAGAAGGGGGGGGGGGGGGGGGAGGGGGTCCTCTTCAATGCAGACCTATTCTTCTTTGTATTCAGTATTCTGTTAAGGAATACGCTATTATGGGCTATAATTGTGCTCAGAGTAAATAACATCCATGGTGCATCACTTTTATTTTATAAAGACACACTTTTAAGTGCTTTTACATTTTGGGGTTGTCAACATGCATTAAAAGTCAGTTGACATTGAAACCAGTTCTCACATGATACTTTATCACTTGCCTTTATCTTTAAAAACAAAGAAAGTTGAGCTTCTCCTCACAATCTCTGTTCTCCCATTGCGCATTCTGGCTGTTGTGGGCTCCACACCGGTACGGCTCACGTGGACATGAGGGCAGACCGATGTTGCTCTCAACATTCTCCTTGCTCACCCAGAACCATTTCCCATCCAGGAAACGCAGGCCTGTCCACACACTCTCTGTCTGGGCATTACTCAGATTCGGTATCACCTTAGAATCCAAGTAGGCCAGATCAACGTAACGGAGCCGACAGTACTCTAGAGCTTCCTCCCATGTCTTTTTCTCCTGCACCAAAATCAAGTTCTTAGAACAGAAAAAAGGATGCGTACTTGTACACAGCCAAGAAGGAAACCCACACAATGCAATCCACAAAGCTGGATTTCTTGATTCCTGATGGTTCATTAATGTACACGAGTTGTCCGTTTTCTGAATCAGTGAACTGAACCAACTCTGGTTATAAGCTCCTCTAGCTGCCTTTAGTGCCATCTGGACGTCCTCCTCACCGGTAATTGTAGACAGGTCTGTATAATGTGTTTGACAATACGTTCGAGCTTCAGTGCAATTCATTGGAGTGGTCACATAAATGTGCACTCTAAGTGCACCTGTTGTTTGTCTATAAAGGACAAACAGAAAAAATATAGTGAGAAATAACTTCATCTCTGCTCTGCTCTGTTGTGTGCTGGTTTGGAGTTTAAGGATGGTTGGGCACTTTTTTTTTTTTTTAAATAGCTCTAACTGGGTGTTGACGTAGACATGCAAATCCTAAAGACTCATCATCAAGGGGAGTTTATGCCCTGGCATCAGTGTGCAAATTATAAAAACACTTCTGCAGGGGTCAACGTTTTTTTTTTTTTTTTTTTTTTGATTTAGCTTGCACAATCCAAAATTAGCCAAGTGTTGACTATTAATACTTCAAGTGTTTAGTGATGTATTTGTGATATGTAAATCTCTGATAGTAAAAATAACCTTATATATGTTTGTCAATGGTCCATCTATTAATGAAAAAAGTACTCAAGCAGCTTCACATGTAATCTTACTCTTGTATTTACTGAAATGATTGGAAACCCTATTGAAACATAGAGCAGGAATGCCAATTAAATACAACCGAATCAGCTAATAAAGGTCTTCGGGATTAGTTTAGCTCAGTCTTGCCTATTTGTTCTTAAGGCAGAACGTAGTTAGCAGGTCGTAAGCTCTCCATAAAGTAATGCATTGCTGCATGATGTTTACCCTCAGTGATTCAATAGTATCCTTCAAATACATGAGCAAAAGTTTTGCCGAAATGCCTTTAATTTCAGAATAACATAATGGTTATTTTTTATATGTAAATAACATTCATAAAGTGTATTTGAAATAAATAAGGATCAGTAAATAAATACTGATATTCTTGTGAAACATAAAAATGACATTTATTTATTATGATTTGACATGCACAACATGGACAGAAGAACACAGAGGAGCATTGTGTAGGTTGGTTTTGTGTTGAAGAGCTGCTTTTAGTTATTCATGTAATGTTCTCTCTATTAAAACGTGAAGGAGTGTAAATGCCAAAATTATCATATACTGTGTGTGTCTAAAAGATTGAAGCCTGTCAGGTAAAAAACAATATCTACTGATGCAGTTCAGTCAGTGCTATTCCAACCATTATTTAGTAAATAGTTTAATTAACTACATAACTTAAAAAACTAAGATGGTGTAGTCTAAATAGTTTATGTTTGTGTATGCGCAAGGGAATCCATGTTCAAATCCTGATAAATTTGTTTATTTTTAAAAATGAACTCAGATATACTGGAAGTTGACCCAAAAAATCTGATGTAACCTGTGCTAGATTAAAATAAGTAATCCTTGGAATGAGACAAGTAAAATACTGGCTTCACAGACAAGGGTTAAGGGTAACACTTTATAATAACTGCACACTATTAATCATTAGTTAAGCATTACTAAACATTTAATTCATCATTTATAAAGCATTAATAGGCATTAATAAGCAGTTTATAAATACAGCTATAAATGCTATATTCTTGATTTATAATCATATATTTAATGTGTTGTATTTTCATACTTTATTAATGATCAATTTATCATTTCTAAATGAAGTATAGCATTATTTACCATTATTTACAAACTAGGTATTGTCAGTGATTAATAAGATCACTTATTAACATGTAAGTAAATAAAAAAAACTTTGTAAGTAAATGTAGTAAATTCAGGTAGTTATAAAGCATTTAGTAGTGGTCAGTTAACTATTTTTGTGAGCTCATCTAAAGTGAGGACTAGTTATGCTTTGTAAAGCATTTATAAAGGAGATTTAAAGACTCATTGATCTTCTAAACAGAAAAAGGAAATAAACACAACACAGTGATACAGAACATAGAAATATTTAACAGCCTTTAAATCTCCTTTGTAAACGCTTTACAAGGCATAACTAGTCCTCACTTTAGATGAGCTCACAAAAATAGTGAACTGACCACTTCTAAATGCTTTATAACTACCTGAATTAACCATGAATTACAGTAGAAAAACATGTTAATAAAGCATTTATTAACACACTAAGTAACTATTACTATATGTCTGAATAATAATATGTATTTAAACAGTTTATACTTACACTTTCTAAGTGATCTTATGAACCACTGACAACTCCTAAATAACCGGTTTGTAAATTATGCAATACTTCATTTAGAAATGATAAATTGTTCATTAATAAAGTATGAAAATACAATTATTAAACACATTATAGATATGCTTATAAATCAAGAACAAATCATTTATAACTGTATTTATAAACTGCTTATTAATGTCTATTAATGCTTTATAAATGATGAATTAACTGTTTACTAATGCTTAACTAATGATTAATAGCGTGCAGTTATTATAAAGTGTTACCGGGTTAAGTCTAGTCCCAGATTAAAATGCATATTTGAGCTGTTTTATCTGAACGCAACTTGTACTGACATATCTTAAAATATATCAGTGCCATTGTTTTGTCTAAAGATGCACACCAGTAATGTGTTTTGCTAAGACAGCTACTTACAGTACATGTTTTAATTATACTAAGCCCTGTCTTTGAAACCAGGCCTGAAGTTTTCACTGGAAGTTAAATTTTGATTAAACTTTATGAGGTCATAACATTCTTAAAATGTTACATGCATTTAGAAAACAGATAGGGTGAATTTTTATTGTATCCCAACATTAAGAAAACCGCAATCGCTGCGCAGATGTGGGAGATCAGTCATTGGATTAGATTGAGTCACTTGAAAGCAATTTTCAGGTAAACTCAGAAGACAATGGACACTGTCTTAGATATATTGTGACAAAAGCGTCTGTGTCTTGCTGGCATCCTGGCTTATAAGTGCAATTGTGATTTTTGTACATTTTTAATTGAACTACCAAAATCCGTTTGCATGCAAAATTACTGACCTCATTCATAAAATGAACAGGATAAAGGACCAACAGTAACGTATTTGTATCAAACAACCATTAGGTTAAGCATGATTGGTAAGGTCAAGGTACATGCATTCAAATTTCATCTAATTTAAAATAAGATTTTGCATGAAGATGTAGAATTTCTTTGCACAGGAAAAAAAATGCAAACGTTTTCAAGGGTGTATTCACATCCGTATCAAGATTGATGTTATCTCTCACTGCTGTTTCTGTACTTCAATCTTCAGCTTGAAATAAAACTAAAATCTTATCAGTGTATTTTCTCATAATTTTTATTTGTTTATTTATATTTTTATCATATGCAATAATCAAAGAGAAATCTTCTCATGAGCAGTGTTCTGATTTTAAGCCGTAACCGCAGGTGCGTAAGGTTTATCGGTGGTTTTATTTTCCCTTTAAAAAGGGACAACAAGCAAGAAATTAATTTTAAGAAATTGAGGGAAACGACCATTGAGTAGACACAGATTGGTAGACAACATGAAATCAAAATCGACTCGAACATCAACGCATCAAACAAATGTAGTTGTTGTTTGCATTTGTTGTCCTTTATCGCATGCAAAGAAATGTGCATCCACAGTCTTCTTTCAAATGAGAGTAAAGTAGATTTGCCTTTGTGTACATGATGTCACCAGTTGAAATGAAATGATGAATCGAAAACATGAATCACAGTTGAGAGGGTTACTTTCTCCAACAAACCCCATGGAATGGAATCATAAACTTGAATGAAAAGTTGAAAAATGTTAGGAGAACCCTGAACTATTAATCTTTATTAACAGCTCTTTCGGACTGATTCTGAGATATTACCTCACTCTGATCATGGCGCTTACACTTGCCAGCCCGTCGCCTCTGTCCCTGCGGGGTAGACATGCAACCAGGGTTTAAAAATGAGTGAGGTCTGGGGTAGGGTGTTTAATAACACCTACAATCGCAACTTATTATACTACATTTAAACTTTAAAAGAGACTGACATGTAGGCTATATGTTTGTGAAAGATGTTTTATTTAAGATAATGTTTTACAATTTACAGACATACACTCTATGTTCTGTCTTTATTGGGGGGGACATTGTTAAATTAGACCTTATTTATTGCATCACAATTTGTTAATACTTCACAATAGGCTAGGTAATTTTATTTGTTTAATATTCATGCAACAATCCTTATTACTGTATTAGTTTTCATAAGTATTGCTATAGATTAATAAATAAGAACTTTGTCTGTGCTATATGAATGTTTTTAGTATGACTTTGTGAAAGGTTAACTACTAAACCGAATAAAATTGATTGCGTTTTTTTTTTTTACAGATACTGTAATATCATGATGATCACTGCATTTGTCTTAACAAATGTGGTATCCTGTCACCAATAACTTGCCTGCGCTGTCTATGGGTCTTTTTTTTTATTTAAGTGCCGGCGATGCAAGTGTTATCCAGATATTTCTCTGAAAAAAATAAACAAGCCCCCCTCCCCCAAAAAGAACAAAATAAGTTCAAATGTTGTGTTTTGGAAATAAGATAAAGATATCGTTAACCCTAACTTGCAATTTCCCACTAAATTAACTTCCTAAATGGTCACATTAAGTGGAAAAAACAACTCCAAAGATGCTTGTAATAACTGGATCTGGCAACACGGTGGAGGCTGAACCCGCGGCCTCACTGACGTACAACTGTCTCTCAAGCCCAGTTTACTCCGCCAGCGTCTCGCAGCATGAATCACATGAATGTCTCTCCCAGGTATTTTCACACCACTAAACAATCTAGCAAACTGTCTAGACTGTATTATACATGCAGAGACCCATAGGAGTTTTAAACGGCTATTAGTCATTCAGAGAACTTACAATTTTATTTTTCAATATGAAAATTTTACAGAGGTCCAGACCTATGTGTCCTCATATCTGGCTACGGCCATGACCCTGTCTTTCTGACCCTGTCTCCAGGAACTCGTTCCTAGAGACGGGTCAGAAGTTTTAGCAGAGGGAGAGGAAGGTGACTTGGCTTGGTGAAGGATGTATCGCCTGAACACCTTTGACTGCACCTTCGCCTCTCTGAACCTTCCCACCACCGTCTCAACGGTAGTGCCAAAAAGTCTAGAGGGTGATAACGGGGCATCAAGAAGAAAAGATTTCTCCCTTTCCTTGATCCCTGGCAGACTTAGCAAGAGATGCCTCACCGAGACCACCATAGCCGCCATGGAGCGGCCGTCTGTTTAGTGGTGTGCGAGACCCGGTGACTGCTTCAGGCGAAAATTCCTGACAATTATTTAGGTCCTTCAGCACGTCAACCTGGTAAGCCTGCAACAATGCCATTGTGTGCAGGGCTACACAAGACTGACCTGCTGCATATGCTTTGCCCACAAAGTCATGAGGTGGCTTGACACAACTTTGAGGGCAAAACCGGATCCTTCAGCGAAGACACTTTGCCCGGAGAGATATGTGACCCTGGATCACAAAACCAGTCACAAGTCGCACAGGTATATTTGTGGAAATAGCCAACAATACATTGTATATTTGTGACAATACCACAAATGTGTGCCCTCGAAAAGAGAGCCAAGTGGGAGCGGAGCTTTTTCACTGCAATATTATCACAGTGCGTGCATCCATGCCCCTCGAGTGCTGAACTCGCATGCTCTGCTCACAGGCAGATTACACAGAGGTCGTGTGTATCGCCAGGTGTAATATATCTCAGGCCCGGTGGCACACATTGCCTGAAAGTTCTGCCACAAGATTTCATAATATCTCAGTTGCAATAGACAAGCGTCCTGAGAAACGCATTCACCCACTCTCTGATAACAGTCTTCAACTCTGCCTTTAAGTGATGCTATTCTTTCATCCAGTCGTTCATTCAAAGGTGTAACAAAGGGGATTGGTTGGCCTAGTTCTCAGTTAGCTTTCAGGTGGGGGAGGGGTGGTAAAGGAAAATTATCCAGATCCTCACCTGTGCGTTCCTCCTCATCTCCCTCAGAGTCCAGGTACAAATCACTGAATGTACTGATCAGTTCTCTGAGAGTGGTTAAGGACTCTGATCCATCCTGAGGATGAAATCCATCCTCATACAGATCATTATGGCTGGTCAATCTGGATAAAAACCCAAAACACAGTAGTAAATGATGTTAATTACTATGGTCTCTGTTCGGGTGTCATTATATACACTGTAAAAAATTTGTAACACTGCCCAATCAAAAATTTCAATTGACCGATAACATCTAAATTTTTCAATTGGCCCAAGTGAAATTCTGTAAATTCTAAAATTAAATGTACAGATTTTCACTTGGGCCAATTGAAAAATTTAGATGTTATCGGTCAATTGAAATTTTTGATTGGGGAGTGTTACAATTTTTTTACAGTGTAACAAAACTCTTACTTCTATAAATATAAAGGTCACTATAAATCTGAGAGTCTTTTTGGGATGGATCTACATACCAACTTAAAAATACAGCATTTTAGCACATAATTCAAAATGGCTGACAGCCAAAATGGCCGATCTGGGAAAACTGGACATCAGTCGACTCGGCATGACGCCCTGAATCTATTTATGATTTTTGGACAACCCGTTCAGAAGTTATAAGCAAAAAAATAGCAATTTTTTGTATCTTCGGACCAGTAGGTGGCGCTGTGCCGAAACGCAGCACGTAGCCTCAGGACATGCTTGTGATGACATGTACCGAGTTTGGTCTGAATATGATAAAGCATTGCAGAGATACAGCCTCACGTCTGTTTTTGCAAGCGCTACGTAATATTAGTTTGTGCGGTATTCGCGAACAGTTTGACTAATCATCATGAATTCCGTAACTTTTTGTTGGCATGGTCTGGAGATGATTTGGTTAAATTTTTCATGCAAATTGGACAAACCGTCTAGGACGAGTTCAAAAAAGTAGTTTTTTTGGAGAATTCAAAATGGCAGACACATTTTCATGATGCAAAATTACTAAGGAATCAGAGGAAAAAATAATTTTGTTGATAGGCCTTACGGTTCAAAAGTGATTAGCATAAATATGAGTGAAACTTTGGACAGGTGGTGGCGCTAGAGGGAATGAGTTACACACACCAAAATTTGTGTATTTAATGTTGGGACTGTCCTCTATCAGAATGTCAAACCGTTACAACTTTCCCGCAAACGGTTCTATGGGCTGCCATAGACTCCCAGTCGGAATAATAATAATAAATATAGCTGCAAGCAGCAATTATCGGGGCCAAGCAGAATAAGACGAAAAGACATGCCAACATTTCTGAAAGTGTCAGACCAACTGCAACAATGAGCAATTAACCCTCTAAGGTCGGCAAACGCGCCGGCATGTTTTGCTGGATTTTCTTCACATAGTAGCACAATAAACTTAAATTACTCCGTCATTTATGGTCATACAGAAAAAAGAAATATGAAAAAAGAATCTGTGATATTTCTACTTTTGTATGTGTCCACTTACAATCAAATCAAAACATTGTGCTTTTGTAAAATAAAGAGAATAAACAGGGTGTGCTTTCTGCCTCTCCGTCTCGGTGAATTTTTTTTTCTTGAGCACGTCTATAAACTGAAACAAAACTCAGCAAATACTTGTCACACATTTATGAGCCCTATATCTTTATAAACATTTAAGTGTGTACTTTTAAATGATCGGATTCAAACTGAAAACAAATATTCTCTGTTTAAGTAATTTGTATAAAACCAACAAGATGTCCAGTTTCTGAAACCCTTGCTCATTATTTTTTATTTGACCACGCCCACGCGCGCAAAAGAGATTGACATGCAAATCTCCACGTTAAGGAACGCAAACGCGCTCATTACCTCAAAAACAAGGCACCAAACTTCATCAGTCTCTGCTTTTCGTCGAGTTTGGAAGACATGCCGTGAGCTTACATTAGATTTACCTCAGAAGAAGAAGAACGCGATTTGAAGATAAGAAAGATGTAAGGTAAGAAATTATTAATTATATTAGTTAATGTTATTGTTGTATAAACTTCACATTGCAGTTGAACTGTTGCTAGATATATGGTGAATATTATAATATTTAGACCCGTGTTTACTGTTAAATACTGTGTTTGTGGATATCTGCTCAAACGTAGATATGTATAATATGGTGACCATAATCTTCCATAATCTACCATAATCATGAACATGACTTCATGTTTTTACTCCAATCTCATTTCATAACTTCATAACGAATGGAAACATTTGAAGTAACATATGATAATCAATATATTTTTCTCTAGCGTAGTTGTTACTGAAGTGTTCCTTTTGAAAGATTTATAGGCTGCTATAGGTTATTGTTTTTATTATTTTATGCAGCACTGAATGTATTCTAAATAAATCTAAAATGTATTCCCAAAATCGTGCAGCCCTATAGTTTCTCTTGATATCAGCATGTGCACAGGTTTTTTTTTTTTTTTTTTTTTTTTACAGGGACCAGATGCCACTGATGAGTCCTGCTGACTTCAACATTCACATGAGTCTCTGTACATGAACATGGTAAAGTGAAAAATCAAACATCTTGGAAATGAAAGGTATGTACAATGTTTTTAGGAATGGCACAAAGGTCTCTGTCTTTGGATCATTGTTTTCAATAATGTGCTTTTTTGTCATTTGTTGTGTATCTTTGGATTATGTTGTGTTGTAAATAAATCCAAACAATTAAAAAGCCATTCTTTTTTAAATCTCCTCATTCTTTGTGCAAGGTTGCTCAGAATGATAGGGGCTGATAGCTCCTAATAGGGCCATTAGGGGAGGGTCTTTGTCTTTCTCAGGTGTGAAAGCCATACATATTCAGGATGTGTTTACGCCTCTTCGCATAAAGCTTTCTTACACAAAACACGTCTTACAAATTTTAAATCAATATATTGTCTTATCTGAATGAGTTGTCAAGATGATTTTCACATAGATTTGGAGCAAATATTCTAGGCTACATGATACATGTAGCAAAACCAGCTCAAATGAGGGGAATGTACAATTATTGATTATTAATTATCAATTATTAATTATTAATAATCAATAACTAGTCATACTGGCTATTGCTTACACACTTTAAATCGCCCAAAAAGGGAATACAAAGCCCATATATTTGTATCTCTATATAAATAATTAACCACAACAAATTTAAATTAATTATGAATATACAGATGGGCTATATATCAAATTTGTGAATTCCTACAAAGTTAATGTCACATCGAATAATTCGTTTGTCCGCCAAACGAATCATGCGATTTCTTATCGACTCTCAAGGAGGATTCTTCTTATAAACTGTCAAGAAAGGCTATTCCTCTGGCCATGAGGAAGAACTTTCTTGTTTTACAAAATTATTAACTTGTAGTCTGATCATAAATACAGCTTGTAGCTAAAGATCGTACACATTTAAGAGGCTTTTGTTCTGTGAGCAGCAAACAGAGACAATCAAGCGTATTGAAAGATTTTGTATTTTCAGTCATCAGAATCATCTACATTGTGACTTAGATTTAATCAACTGAAAACAGTGTCTGTAAAGGCGTGAACCAAATGGCCCACAGTCATATGGCCCATACAGACAAATGGCCCATAGAAACTGATGGGTGTGAAACCACATTGCTCAAGGTAGATTGTAGTATAGATCTATCTCCTGTGGGAGGTCCTAACAGTTTTCCTTTGTTTGTAGCCCTTTTGTCTTCATGTATAAAGTTCTGTCTCAGACACAGAACGTTGGGTTAAGATTGTTGAAGGGCAACATGCTAACATCGCTGCTGAAGGACTGCTACACTACAAACCTTCAATAAATTCTTCTCCCCTCAAGAACTCTGGTCAATCTTACTTATTTTATGTATTGGAGAAATCTAATACATTGGCGAGCCACCCAAACCACTGCTCGGCCAAATACACCAAAATCTAACAGTATAATGTTTTTTTTAATAAATGAAACTATAAACATACAACTACATCTAACAAAGAATACATATGAACAGTATAAGGAAAGTAAATAAAGAAAGAAAGAAAAAACAGATCACAGTGTGGCAAACATATCACAAACAATGAACCTTGAGAACCAGCAAAAGAATCAAAATCACCTTAAGCAGGGGCAGATAATACGCATTTAAACCTTGAAAAGAATAATACTTGCATTGTTTTTTGTTGCTGAACAGGAATGCGTGTCTGTGAGTGTCCGTTCTTGGTGAGTTATTTCGGTTCTTCCGGAGCTCGTGTAGTTCGCGGGAGTTTCAAACGATTTACTTGTAAGAGTTGCCAGAAATTAGTCCGTTTCACTCATAGGTGTAAATTAATGAACACGAGACTAAATAAGGCAAGAAGCCGGAGATACGACTAATACAAAAAGCTAAGTAAAACACAACAAAACGGAGAGACGACGAGACAAGACCAAACAAGAATCATACAAGAGACAAAAAGCAAAGGCTAAAAGCATTCGGATCTTGTGATCCGTAACATTTAAAGTGTGAAACGAACACACCCTCTAGGTGTATGCAAGCCAATAAGAACCGTTTTCCTTTGGCGGAACGTTTTTATGACCCTTTCTTCGGGCAGACCTCTGAATCATGTAATTTGATTGGATGTTTAACACAAGAATCTTTTAGATGCTTATAATCCTAATGCGTCATGAAGTTAACAAAATGTGATGTGAATTAACAAATGGGGAACAAAGATTGGAGTTTATAGAGACTAAACATGCCAGTTTCAAAGTTATTTAAAATATGATTTACTTGATTATCAGTTTCGACCAATAGGTGACGCAGTTACAAAACTGATGTGATGTGGTCAGAGTGAAGTGACAATGACACATACAAAATTTGGTGTCAATATGTCAAGGCATTGCAGAGATAAAGCCTGAATAGTCCTTTTGGCATCATGCTTCAACTTTGATGCTGCGGTATACGAAAACGATTTTGTCAATCGACACGAAGTCCATAACTTTTAGTTGGCATGGTCTGAAGATGACCTGATTAAATTTTCGTGGAAATTGGAGCAATAGCCTAGGAGGAGTTCGAAAAAGTAGGTTTTTTTGAAAATTCAAAATGGCGGAAAAATTATTATGACGAAAAATTACTAATTTTGTTTCTAGCCCTTGTGGTTCAAAAGTTATTAGCATAAACATGTGTGCAACTTTGGACAGTTAATGGCGCTAGAGGGAATGAGTTGGAGACTCCAAATTTGGTATGCTGATAGTTCAGACTGTCCTCTATCAGTGTGCCAAATTTCATAACTTTCCCGCAAGCAGTTCTTTGGGCTGCCATAGACTCCCAGTCGGAAAAATGAATAATAATAATAAATATAGCTGCAAGCAGCAATTATCGGGGCCAAGCAGAATAAGACAACAAGACATGCCAACATTTGAAAGTGTCAGACCAACTGCAACAATGAGCAATTAAAGACATTTAAAGACAATTGTAGGTGAAATGGCTGAAAAATCATCAGTTTTAAACTACTTTGAAACATGATTTAATTATCACTTTCGACCAATAGGTGGTGCAGTTACAAAACTGATGTGGTCAGACTGAAGTGACAATGACACATACAAAGATTAGTGTCAATCTGTTAAGGCATTGCAGAGATAAAGCCTGAATAGACCTTTTAGCATCATGCCTTTTAGCACTTTGCTGCTGCGTTATACGAAAACGGTTTCGTCTATCGACACGAAATCCATAACTTTTAGTCGGCACGGTCTGGAGATGATACAATTTGATTTTGGTGAAAATCGGACAAACGGCCTAGGAGGAGTTCGAAAAAGTAGGTTTTGAATGAAAATAAAGATGGCGGACAGTAAGTTCGGCCAAATAAGGAAAACTTGGTATCTATGTTCTCGGCTTGACCCAAGGAATCTATTAAGACCAGTGGCATTTCAATAGCCAGATTTATTCAAAAGTTATTAGACTTTTTGGAAATTTTGTTATAACTTTTAACCACTAGTTTCGCTGTTTCGAAACTGCTCATGCTCCTTCAGAGCATCGTGCTGATGACCCATACCAAGTTTCATAACAATCCATTAATGCGTTCTTAAAATACAGCATTTTAGCAAAATGGTAAAATTGGATATCAGTCGACTCGGCATGTTACCCTGCATCTAATGAGACAAATTTTATGATTTTTGGACAAACTGGTCAGAAGTTATAAGAAAAAATATCCATTTTTCATATCTCCGGACCAGTAGGTGGCACTATGCCGAAACGCAGCATGTAGCCTCAAGTCATGCTTGTGATGATATGTACCAAGTTTGGTCTGAATCTGATAAAGCATTCCGGAGATACAGCCTAACGCAAGCGCTACGTAAAATTGGTTTGAATGAATGTTGAATGTTTTGAATGAAAATCAAGATGGCGGAAAACTTTCCATGACGGAAAATGACGTCATATGGTGCAATCGAATCGTCTTGAGCTAGGGAATCAGAGGAAACAGGAATCTGTTTGTTTCTAGCCCTTGTGGTTCAAAAGTTATTAGCATAAACATGAGTGCAACTTTGGACAGTTGGTGGCGCGAGAGGGAATGAGTTGGAGACTCCAAATTTGCTATGGTGACTGTTCAGTCTGTCCTCTATCAGTGTGCCAAATTGCACAACTTTCCCGCAAGCGGTTCTATGGGCTGCCATAGAAGCCCAGTTGGAAGAAAAAGAAGAATTATTTTTGGTACGCCAACAGGTACAATAGGTGCCTACGCACATTCTGTGCTTGACCCCTAATAATAGGAACGGGAACAGATACAATAGGTGCCTCCGCACCTTCGGTGCTTGGCCCCTAATAATAAGAACGGGAACAGATACAATAGGTGCCTCCGGACCTTTGGTGCTTGGCCCCTAATAAGAATGCCAACAGATACAATACAAAACCTTCTGTGCTTGGCCCCTAATAATAAACCAAACAAACCCATTTAATAAGCATAATAAACAATTGTACAACAATTGCTCAAATGACCCAAAAACCAATACAATATATATATATATATATATATAGTACAAAATGAATAGTAATGATGTGGGCCTGACATGTTGCATGCAATGTATGTTGATGCTTATATGACACAGCTTATATGACACAGTCCATAGGTGAAAGAAGAAACCTTGTAGACAATGTAGACATAAAGAATTCATACCTTCAATTCATTCCTTTCAACAGTGCATTTCCTACAGAGCATTATAACATGTTAAAATGTTTAATTAATATCACATACCTCACAGACCTATTAGATGTTTGCTTGTACTAAAATGGCCCCCACAGTCACCAGATCTCAACCCAATAGAGCATCTTTGGGATGTGGTGGAAAGGGAGCTTCGTGCCCTGGATGTGCATCCCACAAATCTCCATCAACTGCAAGATGCTATCCTATCAATATGGGCCAACATTTCTAAAGAATGCTTTCAGCACCTTGTTGAATCAATGCCACGTAGAATTAAGGCAGTTCTGAAGGCGAAAGGGGGTCAAACACAGTATTAGTATGGTGTTCCTAATAATCCTTTAGATGAGTGTACGTGGACACTGATAACTTTGTCATTGAAAAATGAGCCAGACCCAGTCTTCTCTAAACTACAAAGATTACTGATATAGATGCTAATACAGCTTTAGAACGATAGCAAATCAGAGCAATATGAAAAGCCAACAACGTAGTCTAGCGTTAGCTACATGATAATAACTGCAACAACATGCATAAACAAACCAACTAAAGTACTGTTTCCAGACACAATATTTTAAACTAACCATTCGGAGACGTCCTGCTGTAGCTGCTGAGTTGCAACTTCTTCAGGTGCTTCTCAATCCGGATCAGATTCTGGGTCAAACTGGAAAACTTGAACGACTGTGTGTCTACGAGCTATTGCGATACATCCACTGTAAACATTAGCGCATGTAAATGTGGCTTTTATACCTTTACGGTCATTCTACTACGTCCCTACGGACGTACGGGGGGGCGTTCCCCTAACAGAGACTCACGCCAGAGGTGTGGACTCGAGTCATGTGACTTGGACTCGAGTCAGACTCGAGTCATGAATTTGATGACTTCAGACTCGACTCGACAAAATGTACAAAGACTTGCAACTCGACTTGGACTTTAACATCAATGACTCGTGACTTCACTTGGACTTGCGCCTTTTGACTCGAGAAGACTTGCTACTTCCCATGAAAACTGGGGGAAAAAATGTCCACATGGCCGCGCCGCTCTCAGTTTATCTGCATCTGTGAAAAAAATGTGCACCACCTGTATGCATGCAGCGAGCGCGCGCGCTGCCTGCACGACATCCAATCACTGTAGTCCCACGTTGTTTTGATTCGACAGCATCTAACGCCCGTTTCACATTCACACATACTCCGTTTGCAGTGCGTATGCGCCAGCGGGTGCGTATTTTTTTCCGTACCCATGTTAACAGGTTAGAGCTTTCACACTGCACGCGGTTGCAGTCCGTCGATCCGTTCCAGGTGCGGTGCGTATACAGCAGTGCCGCGATCGTTTCCGCACCGAGTCTATTTCTCTGTCTATGCTATTTCTGCTGTGCTGCACACGTGCTGCACGCGCTGAATTAAAGTGACAGCGCCGGTTTCGTGGTCAACATGAACGCAGATTGACCAAAAAATTTAGTAATTTCACCATAAATGCGATTAATTAAATAAAATGTAGTAATCTCACCATAAATGTATTTAATTAAATACTATTTTCACTTTAAGACCAGGGTAAAGCAAGGAAAACTACAATTTACCTCAACAAGGCGACATAATGAACAAATCTCGTCTCATTCGTGGAGGTGGAAAAACATGTTCCTTGTGACATGCAAGATTTATTGTATTAATTTAAATATAAAATAAAAGGCATGAGAGTCGGCTGTTTTTTTATATAAGTAGCCTAGGCTACATGGTTAAATATTTGACCAATTGCTTTAGGAACTTAATATAAGTAGAAGTAATGCATTGAATAATAGGCCTACATTGTTTAAATTGTGTTTAAACGTGCATACGTCTATTAAAGAGTGTAAATGTGTACAAAGAGAATCGCAATGCTGAGACGTAAGACCGGGGTAGCCTAAATCAAGGGAAAATACATATTTCAACAAGGCAACATAACACTCGTCTCATTCGTGGAGGTGGAAAAACAAGTTCTTTGTGACATGCGAGATTTATTGTATAAAGATTTAAATTATGCAAAAGAAAGAGTATGAGTCTGCTGTTTTTGTCAATTTTAAGTTTTAATTAAAAATGTAGGCTATGCGATTTTAATATAAGTACATGGTTAAATATTTTACCACTTGTTTGAGCAACTTAATATATAATTATATAAGAGTAATGCATTAAATAATACGTTGTTTAAATTGTATTTAAACGTGAATACGTCTATTAAAGAGTGCATACGTGTGTACAAAGAGAATCGCAATGCTGACAAATTTTTTTTATTAAATAAAAGATGCTAATAACTTCTGGATTTGAAATACAAATAGTGAGTATGTATTTGTGGTACAGCCGCGGATCACGCACTGCAAACGAAGCATATGTGAAAGCACTATTGCGCGTGCTGGTCTTGCACCGCATACGCACTGCAACACGCATTCCAATTATATTATCAGGTTGGTCCAGTTTTTCAGAAGTGATAATTTTGAGGAGTGAGGATTTTATTGATGACATGTTTAAAAAGGTTTAGGCTAAAACGACCCATGTCTATTTGAAAGTTAAACTGTTTTGCAATATGAGGTTACCAGTCAGGGATCACTGGTGATCCCAGATTATTTTAGTTCAAAATATGTTTGAGCTTATATATCTCAATATTAATAACAGTCTGGTTAATTTTGAGTCTTGAACTATAAACTCTCAAGTGTTGGCTTTCTAAATGTATGTGTGTTATGTTTCTATTCAGAATTACTTATGAGCAGTAACCTTTTTATTTTGGGCATTTCATGTATGCAGCACTTGCCAAAATTGGGGGTGACTGGGAAGGGGTTAATACAATACAGGACTGAAGCTGCATGCTGTGCATTGTTCTAGTGCAATATGCTGTTGAAATACAAGCATTTTTTGTGAAAATAAAATTTTCTGTTTTTTACTGTATTTGATTATAAATCAAAGTATAAAAAGAGGTTTAAATAAATACAAATCTTACAGACGTACATGATTTGTATAAATTTTATTTCTGTGGTAAGAGGACTTGAAATGACTCGAAACTAAAATGGTAGGACTTTGGACTCGACTTGAGACTTGTTGGCTTTGACTTTTGACTCGACTCGGGACTTGCCTCATCTTTGACTCGACTTGACTCGGGACTCGAGGGCAAAGACTTGAGACTTACTTGTGACTTGCATAACAATGACTTTGTCCCACCTCTGACTCACGCAGTTGTGGAGAGTTAAGTTTAGCTTAATGCTAAACTGTGTTACCTGCACGTTTGTTTAACAATACAAAGTATTCATTGAAGTCTCAGACTCGTGTGGACATTTGAATTATTTACATGGTGTCAGAAGCGTTGGACGGACACATTGCTTCTCTGAAAAGATTGCTAAGTTTCATCCTCCGGAAAGTTTTGCTTTTGATCGTCCAAATGAATGGGCTGACTGGAAGCAACGTTTCCTGCGATTTCGGCTGGCCACTAATCTGAGTAAAGAGGACGGCAGGTCAGTTCGCTGATTTATGCCATGGGGCCTGAAGCTGAAAACATTTTCAAGTCTTTCACCTTAGAGACGGCAGGGGATGAGAAGAAGATTGACATTGTGTTGGGAAAATACGACTCATGCTTCTATCCTGAACGCAACATGATTCACGAGCGCTTGTTTTCACCAGAGATCGCAGCGGCCCGGTGAGAAATGCTGAAATGTTTATCAGAGCCCTGTATGAGTTATCAGAACTCTGTGACTTCGGTGTAAATAGAGACGAACACATCCGCGACCGCATTGTTGTGGGCATTTTGGACAAGGAACTGTCACGTAAACTGCAGCTAATGGCTGATCTTACACTTGCCCAAACCATTACAACTGTTCACCAGTCCGAGGAGGTTGCACTCCAAGTTCACCTGCAGGGGGAGTCACATGCAGCGGTACAGGAAATCCGCAGGAGAGGATTAGGCAGAGGAAAGCCCAAGTGGAAACCTAAAAAGAGAGAAAGTGATCAAGGAGACTCAAATGTGGAAAATGTGGAAAATTGAAACACAGGAGATCCGGAAAGGTGCCCAGCCAAGAACTCTACATGCAACAAGTGTAAGAAGGTGGGTCACTGGGAAAAGAAATGTTACAGTAAATCAGTCACAGAAGTGACAGAGACTGTTTCCCAGACACCATACTTCCTGGGTGCAGTCACAAATGAAAACAGAAGTGATGAACAATGGACAATACAGTTCAAAATTGACACGGGTGCAGATGTAAACATTATGGGTGAAGAGGCATTCAACAAACTAGTTCCCGACAAGAAATTGGAGTCATCAAATATCACAGTGTGCAGCCCAGGTGGTCAGTTGGACTGTTAAGGAAAGTTCCAAGCCAGCACAGAATATAAAGTAAAGCCATGCTCTTTTCCAGTATACGTCATCAGTGGCCGAAACGCGAACAATCTGCTAGGCAGAGCCACAGCAATGACGATGGGGCTTGTGAAATGTGTCGAGGAAGTCCACACAGCATTCAGTGAGCACGGAACACTCAAATCCGAACCTGTTAAAATCCTGTTAAGAGATAATGCTGGGCCATACACAGTGCACACTGCTCGTCGCGTCCCGTTGCCTCTACTGCAAAAAGTAAAAGAGGAATTAAAACGCATGGAGGAAAATGAGGTGATTGAGCCTGTGACTGAGCCCACTGACTGGTGTGTGCCTATGGTGCCAGCTCCAAGGAAAAATGGGAAGGTGTGCATCTGTGTTGATTTGAAGAGGTTAAACGAGGCTGTAAGGAGAGAGAGGTACGTCCTTCCAGCTGCTGAGGAAATTACTGCTAAACTCAGTGGCGCAACCATCTTCACGTCACTGGATGCTGCCTCCGGGTTTTGGCAGATACCTCTACAACCAGAACGCACCAAGTTAACCACCTTCATAACACCCTTTGGGAGATATGCGTTTAAAAGACTCCCATTCGGAATCACAAGTGCTCCGGAAATCTTCCAACGCAAAATGACCAAGACCCTCAATGGCCTGGTAGGCGTGGCTATCTTTATGGACGATGTCCTCGTGTATGGAGATACTCCAGAGCAGCACGACCAACGTCTCAGCAAGGTGCTGGAAAGGATCGAGTCAGCCGGCCTGAAGCCGGCTCATCAGCAAAGAAAAATTTAAGTTTAGGCAGGACCAGCTTCACTTCTTGGGTCATGTCATTGACAAATCAGGTGTGAGACCTGATCCTGACAAAGTCAAGGCAATCCGCAAGCTCCCACCACCACAGAACGTGCAAGACCTAAAGCGTAATTTCTTAGGGAAATACATTCCAAATTTGTCTACAGTGTCTCAGCCACTTTATGACCTGTTAAAGTCCAAGTCAGTATGGACATGGGACCACTCTCAGCAGGAGGCATTCCAGCAGATTAAAGACATCCTGTCCACTTCTCCAGTCCTGAAGTTCTACGATGTGAACCGGCCTACCGCTGTCTCAGCTGACGCCAACAGTTATGGCATAGGCGGAGTACTGCTGCAGCTACAACAAGGGGAATGGAAACCTGTGGCATACTGCTCATGTCGCCTGTCTGATGCCGAGACCAGACATGCACAGACTGAGAAGGAGTGTTTGGCGAGCGTCTGGGCCTGTGAGAAATATGAAAAGTACCTGTGTGGCCTTGAGAGCTTCAAATTGGTCACCGATCACAAACCTCTGGTGCCACTCATGAATCAGAAAGACCTGGACAACGTGCCAATACAGGGTGGCCAGAGTACATAGGCCATGTCCCAGCAGCAATCAGAGAGTATTTTCCCATGAAAGCTGAATTATCTGAATGCAATGGAATCGTCATCAGAGGCAGCCGTATGGTGATAGATGTGCTGAGAACAGACATCCTGAACCGAATACACGATGGACACATGCATCCGTATGGTGGCCCAGCATCTCATCAGCAATCCAACAAAAAGTCCAGTCCTGTCAGGTATGCCGTGAGATGAAACCCAGCCAGCGGAAAGAAACTCTCATCTCTACCCCCCTTCCTGACCGGCCTTGGAAGAGACTTGCTATGGACCTGTGCGATCATAACAAACACACTTACCTGGTCGTGTCAGACTATTTTTCCCGGTTCCTGGAAATACTTCACCTGCCGACAGCTACTGCCTCGCAGGTAATCTTCAAAATGAATTCAGTGTTTGCAAGATTTGGCTGTCCAGGCGAGGTCGTGTCTGACAATTTTCATGCCAGGAATTTAAAGACTTTGCGAGAGAGTTCGACTTTATACACATCACTTCAAGTCCACTCAACCCTCAAGGGAACAGACATGCAGAGAGGGGGGTTCAGACCGCTAAAAGAATCTTGAAGCAGAAAGACCCTCTGCTCACCCTCGTGTGCTTTCGGTCAGCATCTTGCACCACCACAGGCGTGAACCCGGCAGAGTTACTCATGGGCCGGAAGATAAAGACAACCCTTCCAACACTGGAGGCAAATCTGCAGCCCCGATGGCCTGATCTGGAAACGGTCAGGACTAAGGATGCATGGGAAAAGGGGAAACAAGAGTTCTACTTTAATCAGCGCCATGGAGCTAGGCCCTTGCCTTTTTTAAAGCCAGGTGATCCTGTCCTCATGAAGCTGGACCATCAGAAAGCCTGGAGAACACCTACCGTTGTCACTGGAGACAGCATCACACTACGCTCCTTTGTTATTGAAACACCTCACCTCGGCGGCTGGAGACACACACCCTCTAGCTCCAGATGGACTACAGCAAGGAGCTGCCACACAGCAGCCTGACCCTGCAGTCTTCGCTGACGCTGCATTACCAACCCCCAGTGTCAAACCGCCAGACACACAGACTGGACTGTTCCATACCCGGTCTGGTAGACTGAGTAAACCTGTTGGTTTGGCTCTTTTTGTGTGGCTATTTTGTTAATTTTTTGAGCCATGGACTGTGGGGAGGGGAAAAGAGGACTTCCGGGGAATATGTTTTATTGATTTTGTGGACTGAAAAGTTGATTGATAATGTGAAAAGAGCTGATGTTCTAATGCTCGTTTATATAATGCACAGAGTAATGTTTAATTTTAGCACTTGCCTGTATGTTACCTGAACATTTTGTTTAACAATACTAAAAAGTATTCATTGAATACAAAAGTATTCATTGAAGTCTCAGAATCATGTGGACATTTGAATTATTTACAGCGCATGGTACCGTGGCCGCAAGCTGGTCAAGGCCACACCCCCACCTTCCACCTCACCCCGCCTATATACCTCAAAAATAATATTTTTGTAAATGATTGAATGATCTTTTAATTTTAACATTTGAAATTAGGGTCCCACTTTATATTAATTTGCTTTAACTACTATGTACTATAACATTGAAACCAATAATGGGATACAATGGACTTATTGTGTACATACATGTTTTTACATTGTACTTATATTTAAAAAAATACCTGCATGCAATTACAGCTGTAATTAATTTATGTAATTACATTTGTAATTACACTGTTGACCCTTCCCTTACAACTTAACCCACCCTTAAAGCTATACACCACACCTGTCCCTAACCATACCTGTATCACAAATCAATAACAGCAAAAGTGTTTTACAATACAACATGAACACAATGTACTTATTTTTCAATGTAAGTATTTAGTACTTAAAGCCACTTAATAAAAAGTGGAACCCAAATTGGTTGGTTTGGCAACTACAATTTGAACAAAAGTACTTCTTATCTTTATGAAAATATTAATACATAAATAGGTATTATTATTCACAATTTCTTTAGTAGTCAAATAAATTAAATATTGCATGACACTTTTTTTACATGATTTTTTAACATGATTAAATGTTTTCTCTAGTTTTTGTGTTGTAATGTAAAAAGCAAAAAGTGCTCCAACTGTACAACGTTAAGTTCAATCTGTGTCAGCAATGAGGAGATGCTGATCTCTTCTGGAGATTTGACTGTACTGCAGCAATATATGTAAGTAGCATGTAATATAAATGTAAGGTTATTTTCCTGTTTTCAGATTCATCAGAGAATGTCAGGCAGAGAACTGCATGTGCATTTTTCATAGCATAAAAAATAATTTGAGACATTAATGTGCATTTGAAACATATAGGGCCCTATTTTAACAGATTGCTATTATAACGGCAGATTTGCCAGGTGCACGCCAGGAGCGGTTCACAGCCAAGGAGACCAACGTTCTCGTCAGGGCCGTAAAAGACAGAGAAGTTACAATGGGGATGGGAGAAACCCACTCAAAATAGCTTCGGTTAAACAGGCATATAATAATTTGGGTAAATGTGTAAGCTAGATTTATGCCTATTTTTTCACATCTTCATGGACACAACAATGATTTCCCTCGTGTGTTAATTTTCCTTGTAATAATGTTTGGTTTTCTAAAAATGAGAACTGCTGCGTCTGTGTGTAGATGAGATAAGCAAAGTGTATGCGCGTTGTGCACACACTACATTGATTATGGCCAATCATGCGCCCTTAAAATAGCATATGAATAACATGCGCAACGCGCCACTGACTTTAGACTAGGTTTTTCCTGGTTACATCAAGCTATCAGAATTTAATCAGACTTTTTGGCTAAAATAACACAATCTGTAGCAAACTGTCTATTTTTGATCAGTTTGAGCCTTTGAATAAAATTGAGATGTTATTTCCTACTCTAAAGTAGCCTTTTCAACTAATTTCAAATGATACAATGTCATTAAGAATATCATTCTACAAAAAAGAATTCTTTATTTTATTCATGCTCTTTATTAAGCACAAATGATAATTTGCTAGAACATCTACAGTAAGAGGTAAGTAGTTCACAGGTCATCGGAAAAACACTAAACAACTAATATTAAGAGTTAAAATTAAGAATGTCATAACTGACGACAGGAAGCAATTGCAAGTAAACTCGTTTATTTAACAGTTCAGGAAACAATTTCTCCACCTTGACAAAAAGCCCATTCTCTAGCAACCTCTGAAGCACTCGTCGAACGTGCTGCACGTGTTCCTGGAGAGAAGATGAAAAATATGTCGTCCAGGTAAACATATATGAATTGATCGACCATATCTCGCAGCACGTCGTTGACGAGTGCCTGGAAGACCGCTGGGGAGTTGGACAACCCGAAAGGCATGACCAAATATTCAAAGTGCCCCCTGGGGGTGTTAAAAGCGGTCTTCCATTCATCCCCCTCCCTAATGCGAACCAAATGATAAGCATTACGTAAATGCAATTTTGTGAAGATCGACGCTCCCTGCAACCTCTCGAAGGCTGAAGACATCAACGGCAAAGGATAAGTATTCTTTACCGTGATGCTGTTCAGCCCCCGGTAATCAATACAAGGTCGCAGAGTTCCGTCCTTCTTCCCCACAAAAAAGAACCCCGCCCCCGCTGGAGAAGAGGAAGGGCGGATGAACCCTGTTGCTAGAGAATCAGAAATATATTTCTCCATAGCCTCCCTTTCTGGAGCAGAAAGCGAATACAACTTGCCTTTAGGTGGAGACTTACCTGCCAGTAAATCTATGGCACAGTCATAGGGACGATGCGGAGGAAGAGAAGCAGCACGAGACTTACTGAACACTTCCTTCAGGTCGAGGTACTCCGTGGGCACGTTAGACAAATCCACTGCTTCCTCCTGAAACACAGAAACAGGAACAGACAGGCAGACACAAGACAAGACTCATGACATTTAGTACTCCAGGTCAAGACAGATTTCTGTTGCCAGTCCACTCTAGGGTTGTGACGGATGAGCCAGGGGTGTCCGAGAACAATGGGTGCAAGAGGTGAGTCCAGTATATAAAAAGAAATAGTCGCGGTCAGCCAACCCATGCAGGAACATGTCCCACTGCGCCTCCTCGTTCCATTGACACTCAGCCGCTAGGGTTCAAAACTCAATGGAAAAGTCAGAAACCGATCTCTCTCCCTGACGCAGATCTGCCAGTACTCTGGCCGCCTCTCTCCCGGCGACGGCCCGATCAAAGACTCGTTTCATTTCAGCGGCGAGTGTCTGGAACGAGGCGCAGCATGGATCTTGGTTCTCCCACACCGCCGTTCCCCATAGCGCCCATTCACACACCCACACACATGTAACAACATAAACACGAGACAAGCAGGAAACAATGCATTCATGAACCGTGACAAAGAATAGTTAATCTCTAAAAACAATATATATATACACTCACCTAAAGGATTATTAGGAACACCATACTAATACTGTGTTTGACCCCCTTTCGCCTTCAGAACTGCCTTAATTCTACGTGGCATTGATTCAACAAGGTGCTGAAAGCATTCTTTAGAAATGTTGGCCCATATTGATAGGATAGCATCTTGCAGTTGATGGAGATTTGTGGGATGCACATCCAGGGCACGAAGCTCCCATTCCACCACATCCCAAAGATGCTCTATTGGGTTGAGATCTGGTGACTGTGGGGGCCATTTTAGTACAGTGAACTCATTGTCATGTTCAAGAAACCAATTTGAAATGATTAGAGCTTTGTGACATGGTGCATTATCCTGCTGGAAGTAGCCATCAGAGGATGGGTACATGGTGGTCATAAAGGGATGGACATGGTCAGAAACAATGCTCAGGTAGGCTGTGGCATTTAAACGATGCCCAATTGGCACTAAGGGGCCTAAAGTGTGCCAAGAAAACATCCCCCACACCATTAGACCACCACCAGCAGCCTGCACAGTGGTAACAAGGCATGATGGATCCATGTTCTCATTCTGTTTACGCCAAATTCTGACTCTACCATCTGAATGTCTCAACAGAAATCGAGACTCATCAGACCAGGCAACATTTTTCCAGTCTTCAACTGTCCAATTTTGGTGAGCTTGTGCAAATTGTAGCCTCTTTTTCCTATTTGTAGTGGAGATGAGTGGTACCCGGTGGGGTCTTCTGCTGTTGTAGCCCATCCGCCTCAAGGTTGTGCGTGTTGTGGCTTCACAAATGCTTTGCTGCATACCTCGGTTGTAACGAGTGGTTATTTCAGTCAAAGTTGCTCTTCTATCAGCTTGAATCAGTCGGCCCATTCTCCTCTGACCTCTAGCATCAACAAGGCATTTTCGCCCACAGGACTGCTGCATACTGGATGTTTTTCCCTTTTCACACCATTCTTTGTAAACCCTAGAAATGGTTGTGCGTGAAAATCCCAGTAACTGAGCAGATTGTGAAATACTCAGACCGGCCCGTCTGGCACCAACAACCATGCCACGCTCAAAATTACTTAAATCACCTTTCTTTCCCATTCTGACATTCAGTTTGGAGTTCAGGAGATTGTCTTGACCAGGACCACACCCCTAAATGCATTGAAGCAACTGCCATGTGATTGGTTGATTAGATAATTGCATTAATGAGAAATTGAACAGGTGTTCCTAATAATCCTTTAGGTGAGTGTATATATATAACCGTAAAAAACATTTACTGTGTCAGTGAGTAACTTCACATACTCATTAATCAATTGTACAATCCAAAACAATTATGTTACAATTAGCAATTAACATTGCTCTGGGATTTATTTATTTGTCGGTTTGTTTGTTTGTTTGTTTGTTCATTTATTTTGTGTGTGTGTGTGTGTGGGTGTGGGTGTGTGGGTGTAATAAAATGGCATGCAAATCATTATGCAGAAATAATGTAAAAATATCTTATGCAAGAGTGACTTATAATAACACTGAATCACACTCTTCAAAACAAAGGAATGCTGGATCTGTATACTGTGCCAAATCCAAGAAGTAACATAAGTCTTTATATATATATTTGCAAACATCACACTCAATGTAAATCTGCAATGTAATGTAAATCTTTAGTTTCCTCATACTTTATGGACTTAATATTACATGTCTTATAATACACTGCAACCAGTTAGCTATGTTGTGCCATGAATGTTCATTAAATTGCTGTGAAGGCAGTTGTTTTTAGTCAAGGGCTTAAACAGAAATGCATGTTTGGGGGCACCTATTAAACAAAACTGGATTCAGGATACCTTGCCAGTCTTTAGCTGGTCTAGCTGGTCTTCCAGCATAATCATTATCCCAATAGATCCGAAAGGCTCTCAATCTTTTGATGCACTGTACAGTGTTTAGCTAAGATTAAAGCCTGGTTGGCAAGCAATTTTCTTCATCTTAATACTAATAAGACTGAGTGTGTTGTCTTTGGACCCTCTTCTTCCTCTAAGGAATTTAGGTTGGACTCTATGTCGATAAATGTTTCAGATCATATCAAGAATTTGGGCATTATCATGGATTTGGCTTTGGTTTAAAATAAACAGGTCACTAGTGTAGTTGTTAAGGCTGGTTTTTATCAACTCAGAATTATTTCTAAGCTGAAACCAATTGTGACCCTGGATCACAAAACCAGTCACATGTCGCATGGGTACATTTTTGGTAATAGCCAACAATACGTATGGGTCAAAATTAAATCTCAATTTAAAAAAACTGACACATGTAACCGTGGTCCATGGTCACAATTCTCTCCTTTAAAGACCTGGAGACGGTTATTCATTTGTATCATCACGCATTGAATACTGTAATTCTTTATTTTTTCGTATCTCACAGGGTCAATTATCTCATCTACAAATAGTGCAAAATGCTGCAGCCAGACTTTTGACTCGTACAAAGAAGAGAGAGAGAATAACTCCAGTTTTGGTTTCTTTACACCACTGGCTGGCGGTAAAATTCAGAAAGTTGAGTTTAATGTTTTGTTGATGGTTTTTAAAGCGTTGCATGGTATTGCCCAAAAATATATTGTTGACCTTTTGGTACCTTATCAAAACACCAGAAATATGAGATCTTCTAGTCGGATGATTACATGTTCCTAAAACCAGATTAAAATCAAAGGGTGATAGGGCTTTCTCTGTGGCAGCCCCACACTTATGGAACCCTCTTCCAATGCTTTTAAGTCTAATTTGAAGTCGTATCTTTTTAGTATGGCTTTTAGAACTGATTGAGTGAACAGGTTTTAATTTTGTGTGTGTGACTGTATGTAATTGCTTTTGTTGTATTGCTGGCAATCACTTTGGTCAACGGCAGTTGTTTTAAATGTGCTATAGAAATAAAATTTGCATTGTATTATTGTATAATCAGCTGAAAAAGACCCCAAATCCCTTTAAAACAAGCCAACAGACTAGCCTGAGCAGGCTGGGACGTTAACTACCCAGCCAAGAGGGAACGTTCTCAGAAATTTGGCTAATGTTCTGGCAAAGTTCTCTCAAAGTTATGAACAAACATTCTTCCAGTAACCCTAGATTGTTTGATAATAGTAGTCATCTATCTTAAATAACATTATCTGACATTTAATAACATATTAACATCTTTAATAACATCTTAACATTTTTCTGAAACATTCTGGATGCTATGTCTTCTAAACTTTTTTTGATGGGTCAGAGAACATTCAAAACTTTCCCATAATACTTGCAAAATGATAAAATATAGAACATTCTCTTAATGTTTTCTCTAAAACTCACACCAAGAATTTTTTTTTTAAACATAAAAAAAAAAACTGGGCATTTTAAATGTTCTAAAAACATGCAGACATAACATTTTCATAACTTAACGGGAACTCTAGCAAAACATTCTTAGAACATATTTTTGATAGCAGGGTAAGACCGGAAAACAGCATGAACTGGTTAAAGATGTAACTAGGAAAAAAAAATCAAGTCTTTCATGTGAGGTTTGAAGTGATGCTGTGGTTGTGTTCATTTGAATGTGTTTTGAATGAATTCACATTTTAACTAGGTACTGGAGGATCAGTGGACATTAGCAAAGGAAACTCTGAAAGGTTTGTGCACTCCATTCAAGAACCACTAGAAATTATTCAGAGACATTCCTCTCCAAGCAATTCATCAAAGAAGAAATGGAAAACCCTTTTCTGTTTTTTCTTCTGATTATCCAGGGTGGATCCTCAATAATCCCAAGAGTGCATATCCATGTGAACGAATGGAAAACCTGGAATGAAGCACAGTCTTATTGCAGGCAGAATTACATAGACCTTTCCACCGTTTCTAGCAATGAAGAAAACTTGTGTCTTAGAAATATGTTGGGAGGAAACCATGCTTGGATTGGGATGTACAGGAACCATACAAACCTGGACCAGTTTATATGGTCTGATGGGGACTTACAAACAAACTTCATTAATTGGAAGTCAGATCAACCTGGTGATAGAAACTCTGATCAAAACTGTGTAGAAGTTGATGAAACAGGATGGGCTGATTATGGTTGTCACCATGAGTTGCCATTCTTTTGCTATTCAGTGACTTTGGAGAGAGATCAAAAGACATGGGAGGAAGCTATGGAGCACTGCAGAGATCACTACACTGAATTGGCCAGTCTGACCTCTGATCAGCAACTGCAACAGGCTGAAAATAATCTAGGGGGAGAAACAAGTGTCTGGGTCGGTCTGCGCTTTGTCGCTGGACAATGGTACTGGTTGAATACAAAGCCTGTTGGGAACGACGTGTCACTGCCATGGTGCCCAGCTGTACCTTATGGTTGTGGAGCCCGCAATATAGCGACTAAGAAGTGGGAGAACAGAGACTGCAACGATAAGCTCAGCTTCCTATGTTCCTAGATTTGAGAATGAGTGACAGAGGTACACATACCAATTTTTTTTTATTAATGTATTAATGATAATTAATAATTATCAGTTAATAATTCTTAATGATTATTTTTAATAATGTTCATTTATATTGAATTAAATTATTAGCGCAACACATTTAATATTATTCTGTTTTTGATAAATAATAAAATTTCATATTATTCTGTCAGTTATGTGCAAAGTAAACTTGACCCAAAATAGGATTTTACCTTCTTTCCAAATGTTGTGCAACAATGAATGTTGTTTCTTAAAGAAACAGTGTGAATTTACATGAGTCTCTTGAGTAAATATGAATCTTATACTCTCCTTCAGTAGTGGCCAAAAGTTATTTCCAGCTTAGGAAAACTGGCATCTTTACCCTTTATTCAAATATTATAACGGAAATGTGTCAAAGATTTTGTAAGCATATTGCATAGTTGTGCTTGGAGTCAGTTTTATTTGTGATAATGCAATGAAACATGCCAAATTGTGCAGACATCATTTTTGGCCAGGCTGCCAGAAAGAAATCATGAACACATAAAAAAACAATGAAATATTAATAACTGATTATGTTATATGCTTTTCCCTATGAGCTTTTTGTTTTTCTGCACTTTGCCAAATAAAGTATTTTGTTCTTCCCTCATATTTAAAATATTAGAAAAATAAAAATATATTTTCCTCATATTTTGATGGTTTAATCAAACTTGTATTATCATTAAAAATAAAATTCACCTCTGGACATCACTTTTAGTCAATACTGTATTTTAGTGTAAAATGAGTTATGAATGCTTCAGATATTTTTTTTTTTCTTTTACAGATTCCTAGGGCTCTCCTGCATCCAGAAGATTCAGAATGTTTCTGTTGCAACACATTTTTATCTTCTTACTGTAGAATTGATGTAATAACATTTTGTTTGCCAAGACTGTTAGAGAGATCTTTAAAAAAAAATTCCAAGTCTCCATAACTGTACTATGAAAAAAATCTTAAATCTAAATAATTCAAATAAACATTAGTGAAATACATAAATGACCACATTTTATTGTTTATTTACATTTTAAAATTGTAGTAATTTTGATTACTTTTTCAAGAAAATACTATTTCAGTCTTTATACTTCAACATTTCATGTTTTATTCAATGTGTTATTTGCCATTTATTTGTAATTAACTGTGAAATTTACAAACAATTTCTGATTTTTTTTATTTTTTTCAATGCACCGTTGCCTGTTTAGAACTGCAGGTGGAGAGTTCGTAGTTTCCTAATTAGTTTGACAATCTTCTGTTTTTAAAGATCTGCAATATAGCTTTAACATTTTAATATTTGATTTGAAAATTACATATACTTTACTTGTTTCAAGGATAAATATATTTGAATGATTTTACTGCTTTACTGCATTTTGTTTTAACTAAACATATACAGATAAAACCTTACTTTTAGTAAGGTCACAAACTGTCCCACATCCTCAGTGCTATATTTGACCAATTGCACAATATTGTAAACCAAAAACATTAATTTAGAATTCAGTATAAAAATTTTTTTTTAAGTACATGTTTGGCCATATAAAGTGTCATGCAAGGCAAAACGTATTTTACAAAATATCATCTCTCCTGACAACCAAATATTTAGTCCAAAATGTATTTATAGAGATATAACTGCCCATAAAACCATTTGTGACTTGTCTGGGTACCCAGCCTCCTGGTAGTTTTATTTGCATCTTTCAAATTATAGTTGTGTGAAACACAAAGCTCACAGTCCTCAGATTCTGTCACGCTACCTCTGAAAATCCTCCCATCTGCCACCAGAGATTTCTCTTACCGAAACATTAGCAATTGGAATACAAATCCCAGAACTCACACAGCTGGACTGATTGCACACACACACATCTGTTCCCCATTTCATGGACTATTTAAGCACTGAGCCTATAGCAGTGCCACCTGAAGGCCTACAAGCATAGCTGTAAAAAGTGTGATGCTTGCTAACGCTGTGGTACGCAGGGAAGAGGACAAGAGGTTTTTTTTTTGGTTTTTTTTAAATGGATGTCAACGGAAGAGAGGCTTCACTACACTGAATAAACTGATTTTGTTAAGAAATAGCTTATGAATCGACAGCCCATCGGCTAATATTCAATATGTTTGCTCTTAAACATTAGTTTTGGAATTATCTATTTTTAGAATGTACACAGAAAAAAAAAAAAAAATGCTGTTTTATAAGAGAAATCACAGACAATTGTGCAACAGGTATAGGTTTCAGTTTACGGCACTTCTCATTCATTTGAATGAAATCCGCAAGCACACACCTCTGAATGAAATTCAGTGACGTCAAGGCTGTAATGTAATTGGTTATCAAGGCACACCTGATCCAAGTTAGCCGTTACGTTTTTTCCAATGGTAGCATAATATTATATTCCTGCGATACCTGGAGGCTGCCGTTTCAGGACCACAGTTCTAGGACCCAAGTTTTTTTATTAAACTAGTGTGCGAGGCTTTCAGTGTCAGCAGGTCCCTGCTCCTTTTTAATTACAAAAAATACAGCAAGGTATATTTAACTCTACTTCTACAAGTACATGTGCCCTCGATTCGTGAATCAGATCTTTCCGAGTCTGATGTGTCCCACAAAAGATGGCTGATGAGTGAATGTGAAAACCAGGTATTTATGGTGTGAGTGAAACAAGGTGATGAGAAACAGGTGAAAGTGATGAGTGCTGATGAGTCCGGGCAGTGCGTTATGGGAAATGTAGTGTTTGAAGGAGTGATCACAGTCTAGTGTGGAGTGGCTCTCGAAGGTAATGGTGACCGTTACACCTACAGATTACCATTGAATGTTAGAGTATAAGTAGATAAGGAATTTTTAGAAACAAGTTTTGATTAATTACTGAATCTATTTAATAGGCCTATATATAAACATAATCAGCAATACATTTTTTTGACTAAGTAACATTGCACCTACATACCAACTCATTTTAGTAGAGTACTTAATATCAGTTAACACCTTATTGTGCTGGTTCCCAAAGAGACATTCTACTGACTATAAGTAAATGTGCAAGTACATGTCAACTTATTCTATTAACCTGAACCCCTTATTATACTAACCCTACTCTCCTAAGAGTGTAGGCTACTAATAATCAACTAATACTCTAAAGAGTTAATTGACAGGTGCAATACTAGTCAATAGGTCTTAGAACAACATCTTTGGAATGCTTTATGATGTTATTCATATTTGCTGACTGTTTTTGGAATGTTTGCATAAAACATTGTGAGAACAATTTTAATCCTTGTAGTGTTTGTCAGTCAAATTATTATTATTATTTATTTTTTTGTATAGTGATTTTTACGACACACATTGTTTCAAAGAAGCTTTACAGAAAATCATGATGTTATAATCTTTATAATATCTTAATATATTCATGCCTTATAGTCATATTTAGCAGATTCCTGCTAATGCTTGGAGCTTTGGCTAATGTTCTGGCATGGTCTCAAACTTATGAACATTATTTTCATGATTTTCTTCCTGTAAAGTTAATAGAGCCGGACTTTAAAAACGTACTTAAAAGTTAGCATAAAAACATTACTTATACATTGGTCATGGAACGGTTTTGTTTTAAAAATTTTTGTTGGATGTAAATATAACTCTTTAAAAAAAAAAAACGTTACTACTTGTTTGATCATTAAAGAAAATTGAAGAGAAGAGAACAAGAACTCACAGGACACATGCATGAGGAACAAACAAGCAGGTACACCGACTTCATAGAACAAATGCATTATTCGCAATCAGGACTTTAATATGGAGCCAGATTAGTCTCATTAATATTTCAAGCAAAAAACATGATTCACACATGCGTATGCAATTTCACATTCATGAAATAAAATTCACATGCACACAAAAACATTTTACGTGCATGAAAAAAAAAATTATATTCACAAAAAGCAATTCACATGGGCAAAATAAAATGATAGCCTATTCATAAAATACATTTCACAAATGCAAAACACAATCCGTAGATATACAACTGTGCACAAAAACCTTCGAGTGTTTAAAATGTATATACACACAAACACAGACATGTATAATATAGCAATAATATAGCTTTTCTGCTGTCATTGTTTTCCTTGGATTTGCTTCTTGATTCCATGCTATTTTAAGCTTTTCTTGATCCATTCCATTTTTTTTATAGGGAACAGATCATACAGAACACAATTTTGTGGTGTTTTATTTTTCTGTTGTGGTGTTTTCCACATGTCTTGTAAGATTTGACTTGTGTGCTGTCTACTTGTATGTTTGAGTTTTGTTTACTTTCCTGTTGTGTTTTTGGTTTAGAAAATCTTTGCTCTTTATAATTCCATGTTTTGGATGGTGTACTTCCCAGAGACTCTGACACAGTTTAGTGTACTATACTACAGTAAAATGTGAATCTTAAAGTAAAGTCTTATCTGTTATTTTTGTAATTCAAATATTTAATGCACTTACTCTGGAAAAATGTAAACACTCTAGAAACAGTTCTACTTAACACTCTACTTAAAACTGTTTTTGGTATTGAAAACTTTAATTTGTGTTTATTCCACACATGTAGCTGTAACAAATTAAATGCATAAATAAACATACATAGCAGGCTAGCTCAGTGGGTAGCACTGTCACGTCACAGCAAGACGGTCCCTGGTTTGAGTCCCGGCTGAGCCAGGAGTTTGCAGGTTCTCTTTGTGTCAATGTGGGTTTGCTCTATAGTTTCCCCCCAAAAATCAAAAACATGCAGCATATGTAAATGAACTGGCCAATCCATGCTGTTTCCCCTGTGGCCACTCCAGCAACTTCACGTATTTTATTATGAAATAAAACAAATCTTAAAACATTTTAAAAACTAGATGTTTTGAACATTCAACATTTAGAAATAAGGGTTTCATAACATTTTAGCTTAATGGTAATGTTAGCAAAACATTCTAAGAACATATTTTTGTTAGCTGGGACCATCAAAACAAAGGGTAATTAAATAATCTTTATGCCTTCAAGCTTTTTGTATCTGCTTTATGGTATTTTATATTTATACATTTTATTGACAGATATAGTCAGATATATAGTATTTTTTTAATATAAGTACAATGTAAAAACATGTATGTACACAATAAGTGCATTGTATCAAATTATTAATAGTAGTTAAGACACTTAATATAAAGCAGGACCAATACAGCTGATAAAGACACTGTGGCTCTGAAACCTCAGATAGTGGTTCTGAGTGAACGAGGAATCAAAGATAAAAGAGCAACCTTTGGTGGAGCTCAAAATACAAAACCAAACACCTGGGAGAAGCTTAACTTCCACTACAGAAAATAAAGTTAGTGAAGATACATATTTGCATGTCTTTTAAATAAGCTTAAATTGACGTGTCCCTGAGCACTGGGAAGTGAACTTTGAAGGCATGGAAGATTTGCATGCTTCATGCAAGCACAAACTTGATAGACACATGACTCATCATCATCCTGACACAAAGACTAAGACAGCCTTTGGTCTCACGATTATCCTTCGTAAAATAGCTACAGAAAACACAGATCTTCTATGCCAATGCTAAAATCCATGTAAGGAAAACAATAATCTATGGAAGTTGCTTGAGACCCGGGTCCAGATTAACCAATTGGTGCAAAAAGATTAAATGGGCTCTGGGTATTTATTTGCATGTATTTAAACTTTTTTTTTTAGTTTTAAGTAGAATTTACATTGTACACAGGAAATACTGTCCCTGAGAAAACATGTTTACATATTTTCCGATCTCCTTAATAGCCATACTTTATATCAAACATGTGGTTTATTTAATATTGGGAAAAGAAGAAAGAAGAGTTAAGAGGGGATACAAGTTTGGAAATATCTCATTTAATGTTTAAAAGCACTGAACAGTGAACGGAACCCCACTGAACTGAACCATTCTCTTTTTGACATGGCAACAATAACAACAACACAGGAAAACACTGCATCTGAAACACTTTTTAAACACAAAGACAGTGCCATTTGCATCTATTATTTGGATGAATTATGATAAAGCAACCTGCATAGAGATCTTATACGAACAAGGGTCAGTCAGGAGAAGTGTAGCGGACATTTATGATATTAGTTTTTTCAGGTAAAATAAAAATGACGGCTTTTTTTACGGCTTATACTACAAACATTACACATTTTTCATTCACAAGAAAAGCACGTATCATCATCTCTCACAATGTGATAAAGACATTAATAAATTCTCATCAGATTTATTTAACAATAGGCTATCCAATTGTTTCTAGAAATATTTCACTGCATGGATTATACTTGAAATAATTTCTCTCATTTAACAAACTTTTCTCTTCTTCACTTCCAGTCCCTATTAACATTCTTTACTGATAGTACTGAAAACCAAACTGAATCTGTCAGTGTTTTTAAAGGTTTGAAGTACATCTGAGTGAAATCAAGTGTAGCGTGAGTTCTGGCAGGTCATGTTAGTCAAGCTCGCATCAGCTGACAGCTGATCCACGTCTACCTATAGGAATATGACACCTATAACTGTATTAATATATGAACCCCTTCAGTATTATCAGCAGCTATCACGTTTCTCAGGAGCTAATTACCCTCCTCCATCCCCAGCTCCTCCTCTCCTCAGTCAGGATTTGGCATTTTGATTTCCCTTTGAATCAGACTAATTGCTCGAATTGTATTGTGCATTACAATATTGACAATGATATCTGCAATACATTCCTGTTGGTTCTGTTCTGTTTACCCTAAGGGGGGCTATTGCTGCTCTCCTTGCTCTTATCCATGTTAGGCTGCATGGATGCGCAGGGAGTGCTTGCCCAGAACAGAACTATACCGCCAATCCAAACTGTATGCTAATTGTCAATCATTTTTGATGATATTGGACCTGACAGAAACAGCTTCTCGAAAACAAAAAAATGTAGGGCGGGACTTGATTTTGGGAATTGTTTGGATCTGGGCCTGTATGTATAAAACTTCTCAGAAATGCTAGAATAGTTTAAAACTTTGACTTGAGTATCAAAAAAATCTTAGTAAAAAGTAAGACTTGTCTAAGAGTAGGAGATGTTTATAAAGCTAAAAGCAACTTTCAGTAAAGTATAAGACTGACTCTTAAGTGCTGACTGCTGTGGTACTTAAGTGCTGCAAACTAAGGACTACAATGATGTCAACCCAACATGGCCGCCCTCAACCTCTGAATCAGGCAATAGTGAGCCTCACAGCAGCATGACACCAATTATTTAATGCAATTATAAAATCATTTAATTAAGACACTAAAACATTACTTTTGATATTTACATTTATTTAAAAAAATGGATTTGCATGCAAAATTATGACAAATTAGTATTGATGCTGTGGAATCCTTTTCTATTGATATATGTCTCATCATTTACAGTTGGACTGATGATGCAAACATGAGTTCCATCAATGGCTCCAACAACTCCAGGGAAGCCCGAAATCCTCATAAAAGTGGCTTTCTTTTGCTGCAGGGTTTGAAGGTCAGCTGGAAAGTCAATGAACTGTCATACAGTAGTGGCCAAAACTGTTGACCTGCCTATAGGAAAATTGACATCTTCACCCTTTATCCAAATATTATTAAAAATGTGTTACAGATTTTGTAAGCATATTTTGTAGTTATGCTTTTAGTCAATTGTTTTATTTGTGATAATGCAATGAAACATGCAAAATCATGCAAATAAATTATGAGCACATGCAAAAACAATAGCGAAACAGTTATATTTGAATAACTGATTATGTTGTTGTCTATGCATTCTTTTTCCTGTGAGCTTTTTTTGTTTTTCTAAAACCTGTAGCTGTAGTTTGTATTATTTGCCAAATAATTTGGTCAGATAACCTTCACTAAGTTTAATGTTTTGTTCTTCCTTCATATTTTAATATATACAGTATATTCCTAATGTTGATGGTTTAAGCAAACTTGTTAGGCCGTTAAAAAACACTTTTGGCCACCGCTGTATGTTTGGTGTGGTTAGTGCCACAATAGTGCTATTTAAGACCCTGCTTGCTGTGGACTGATGAGCCCAAGTGAAGTCGTCACCGGTGCACTGCAGCATTTTTCCATTTGCCAAAAAATATAATTATTACTTTCATTTCTGCAGTCAGAGCATTGATTTGTAGAGTGGCAGAAGTTATTACATTTCTTACAAGGTCAGTTATAAAAAGAATACCTTAACGATCAAGCCTGTATCGTTTGTTTAACTCCCTGTAATCATATTATAATATACATAACATAATAAAACATATACATAACTCCAATACATTATTTTTTTTGTGTGTGTTCTTTTCCTCTCTGCTGCCATCTTGTTACTCCTAACTAGGTTAGGATACCTCTCTAGCACTCTTAAATCATTTAGGAGCTGAGACCTCTTGACACTTAGGAACCTTTATGAATCACACTTATTCGTAGGTCTAGACTCAAGAGCAAAATGAGAAAATGAAAAGAACATTCTTAGAATTTTTTACTCTGAGTGGCTTTATACATGCAGCCCCTGATCTCTGGATGTCACTGTAGATACGTTGAAGGGATGTAAATGCAATCCTGCAAATAACTTGTAGATTCTATTTGGACTCAAAGCACAGTTAAAGCTAGGTGTAAATAGTGATCTTATATCTTCAAGGTGACCTGGAAAAATGTTTAATAACAAAGCTGGACTGCTGAAAGCAAGCACTCATTTGAGCTTGTATAATTTGTGTTCCAAATAAAAACCTAAGCATGTCTAATACTTTACTTATGCTATATGACCGTATGAACAGTTTTTGTTTTAGTTTTACTGGAGGACACTACAAAAACTTCCTACTTTAAGACTAAGTCAATAATTTGCTATTAACATGACCCTCCAAAGAGCCTCTTTCTACATTGATGGCCATTCAAAAGTAACCATGTATTCAGACCATTTATTTTTCTTGTTTGTTTGCAAGCAACATTTAAATCAGAAATATTTAATTATATAAATAGGGCTATTAATAAACTGAAAAATAGCCTTCTTCTTCCCCACCTGCCTGGTGTCTTTCATATCACAGCTCTTTATAGTCACTAGTGTTGAGACTGTGAGTGCACTGTATGGTGTCATCAGCCAATATGTGTTGCCATTACATAATTTCCCTGTACAGTACCTTCAAAGTAATTAAGCACATGGTATTTATTGCTCATGTGACTGGCTCAAAACAACCTGCCTGCTAAATTTCCAAGCACCCACGAGCAAAGAGAGCAGATTTCTAATTGTATACTTCTGAGGAGTCCTGCTTCAGTCAAGCAACTGATATTGAAATAAATGGCAATGCTAACAAATAGCTTTACTGTATGCATGTATTTAGACCTCCATGAAAAGAGCATATAATAAGCAAGTAGATCTAGTTTGTGTTGATGTTCGGTCATAATCCACAAGGAGGTGTCATTGAGTTCATTTGAACTCTATGTCTTTCTGTTCACTTTTTCTCTTCAACATTTGCATGAAGGTTCAACCAACCTGGACAAGGTTCACACAACCTGAAACCACTACAAACACACTAGATGAGGTTTGAAACTCTCAATGACGAAAGAAGGAAAACCAAGAACAAACAAGAGATACAGAGGCAGACACAGTCAACTAACAAACAGAAAGAAATGCTAAGAAACAAGGTGAAAAGCACGTATAATCCAAGGAGGAGAAGATACAAGTAAAGAAGTACAAGAGAGGAGAAACAGAGATGGTGAGAGACGTCATAGAGGAACTTACATCTTAAAGCACACTTCCACTTCACTCTTGGTCTTTCCAATACACACAGTCACACACGCACTCATGACAAACAATGTGTACAGCTCTCATTTTGGACATTCGTTTTTAAACACGTTGTAAAAAACCTTCAATAATGGGCTACTGTGTCTTCCAGATCATCTGTAACCTTGCCGTTTCTCTCCTACTGCTATCGCTTAGTGTCAGCGGCACCACAAACCGTAAGTATTAAGATCTGCTCTATGATGTCCTATTAATGACTGATGTACATATTGTTAAATGTGATTTCTAGGGAACACTGTGGTATGTGTATAACAGTTGTGGTATGTGTATGGTTTTGTGAGTAAAGAACAGCTGCTATTTAACCTTTCACCTGACAATTATTTGACCTACTAGCTGTTTTTCTTTTCAGTAATACCAAACACATTTAATGTCATGCTTGGTATGTGTTGGTTCGGCTTATATGAGATAAACAATCATTGTGTCATTTAATAGAA
Organism: Rutilus rutilus; assembly: GCF_951802725.1. Classification (NCBI taxonomy): domain Eukaryota; kingdom Metazoa; phylum Chordata; class Actinopteri; order Cypriniformes; family Leuciscidae; genus Rutilus; species Rutilus rutilus. The sequence continues at coordinate 30,712,068 of NC_140210.1, read as the reverse complement.
TTTGATTAAAAAAATATATAAAAATTTGATAGTCAATTGAATTCTGTTTTAAGGCCGATTCACACTGCACTGACGGGCGCTGACCAACATCAACAGACTTGTTTGTTGGGTTTTATCGGATCAGTGTGTTACCCCGTCAGCGTCTGTTGCAGTTGATCAGAGCTTCTTTTTGCCGATTGAACATGTTCAATCTCCTTTGTTGGGTCATGGGATGTCTGAGAAGTAGCGTTCCGTAATATGGTGATTGCTTGTATTGGTCAGCGTCTTATTTGTCATAGAAGTAAAGAATCAGCAATGTTTTATCATAATTATAGTGCAATATCATGTAGTAATATTAAAATATATAATACAATATAGTATAATATACAATATAATATGCTAATATTATATAGTAGCTGGCAAATATTAGGACTTGAATTTTAGATTTTTAGTTATTTTAGATTTAGATATCTTACCTATCTTAGACAATGTCATTTGTTTTTCCAATTTCATCAAAATCATTTGACTTAGTCTTTATACCAATATCAACAGGTAGAAGTAATGAATGAAACACAGTCTTTTTCATTTTTTTTCATAAAAAACAGAGTTTATGCTCTGCATTAATCTTAGGGATCGGGGTCGGGGTGCCTGGTTAAAGAATAGTTCATCTTATTCTAATTGATATGAAAAAAATGGATTAACTAATTCAGAATTATTATGCTTTTATATTTATAAGCACACAAGGTTGAAATTTTGTCCTGCAAATCTGTCCTAGTAGTTTACACCAGTAAACATTTGGTAACACTTTAGAATACTGTTCCATCATTAATGAATAACAACACAGGAACAAATGAGTAATGCAATAATAACATTGTAGTAACTACTATTAACTAACAAGAAACTCTGATTTACGAATCAGTAAGTAATAGCACTCAGCTGAATGCGGTAGTTCACTATAGCTAATCAGTAACTAGCCTACTATTTTTTCATACCTCTTGGAGGAATAATATCTACTATATACAGGTTCATAATTATTGTGAGTAATGCATAATGTATAATTAATTAATTAATAATAGAGTGAAGATCACTGTATTTTACTAGTAGTGACTCAAGTACTACCAAGTCCTTCAAGAAAAGACTATTATTTGGAACAGTTTTCTAAAGTGAACTTCATAGTAATGACTGAAGTCATTGTAAAATGTTGAGGTTTTTGTAAGGTTTTGGTTTGTAATTACTACATCCTTCTAATGGAATTACTAATTATTTGGAACAGTATTCTCAAGAGAAGATCATGGTCACTCACTAGTGATGACTCAAGTGTTACCAAATCTGTCAGAAGTAATTACTGACCAAAACCTTGCAAAAACCTCAGATGCTTGCAATGACTTCAGTCAATATTAGAGAGTTATTATGCTTTTCGCTTTAAAATACTGTTCCGAATAATTAGTAATTCCTTCTGAAGGACTTGAGTCATTACTAGTGGGTTACCATTACTTCCACTTTAGAATTAATTATACATTACGCATTATTCACATTAAGTATGAACCCATATATAGTAGTCCTCTGGGGGGTATGAAAAAAATAGTAGTTGCCGATTAGCTAATAGTGAATTACCACATTCAACTGAGCACTATTACTTGCTAACTCATTAATCAGGATTTCTTGTTAGTAGTTTACTCATTTGTTTCTGTGGCGTTATTCGTTAATGACGGAACAGTATTCTAAAGTCTTACCAAAAACTCGTATTACTTTGGGTTAGAAAACAGTTTTAATTCATCTAAAACTCTGTATTGAACTCCCCGCCCTTTTCCCCCTTTACTCTTGTAGGGTCTGAGGAGCTGCAATGTGTCCAAATGATCAGAGTGCCACGAAACACAGTGTTCAGAGCTCGTGTTATGACAGAGTTGAAGATAAACTGTACTATATCTCAATATGGATGTCACAGGAGCCCAAGCGTCTCATGGTGCAAAATTTATGAAAATCACTGTAAACCTTTTAATCACTCAGATTACATAAAAACTGAGTGGAAGAGTATGACAGAGCATGAAGGGATATCTTTCCTGATTTTCCTGAACATCTCAATGGAGGATGCAGGTTTATACAGATGTAAAGAAGGTGACAACTCTGTTGGCCATAACATTAATGTCACTGTAACAGGTAAGTGATGTTATTAGTAGAATGTAAATATTCAGTGGTAACACTTTATTTTGATGTTCCCATTTAAACATTCTGTTGACTATAAGTACATTTACAACTACATGTCAACTAACTCTCATAGAGTATTAGTAGACTGTTTGCTTAATATCTGCTAACTCTTTATTGTGATGGTCCTCCAACAGACATTCTACTGACTATAAGTAACTTTGCAACTACATGTCAACTTATTCGAACCCTGACCCTACCAGTCTAATAATACTCGACTAACACTCTAATGAGAGCTAGTAGACATGTAGGTGCAGTGTTTCTTATAGTCAACAGAATGGGTTAAAGGGTACATCAAAATAAAGTGAAACCCATTCGGTTGAATATACTGTAAATATAATAAAAGTGTATTTTAAATATTTTCAGTAAATAAGGAGGATGAGGTTTCACACAATCAAAACAACACAAGTAAGGGCATGACCATTACCACACATGATATTAATCAACTTTATGTTTGGCAATTAGTTTCTATTCTAATGGTTTTCTAAAGTCAAAGTGCATTAAAGTGCATGCCTGATAAGTACAGCAGGTATTAAATATTCGAATGCCTACAAATATTAGGTGATGTGAATACAAATCCGAATGATGATCTGCAGTGGCTCTGGCCGTATGTGTACATCTGCACTGGAATAGCGGGGCTGGTATTCATAGTTATGGCTGTAACATTACTTTTCATCAGATGCCAAGGTGAGTAGCAATAAGACCTGCACTTTATTTTACAATAACCTGTTCCATTAGTTTTTATGTCCTTTGAATGATTCTGTGAAATTTTCCATAGGGACAAATTCAAGAAGAAAAGTTATGGCATATAAAAATCAGGTATCTTTTGTTTTCATTTTGGTCTTTAGAACTGTTTATTGTATCCACTGAAAATAAAGTTTTTAAATGCTCTGTTTTCACTTATACAGTACATGGAAACACAAAGAAGTGACCTGCCTCCTCCTCCTCCTCCTCATCCCCATCACAACACCCGTCCCCCCTCAGACCAGCCGACCTCTGCTTTATATCGTGTCTGTGAAACTCTACCTGTCAGAGGAGCATCTCCAGCTGGAAGAGTTTCAGATGGTAGATACAACACCGTTGGTACAGAAAGAGGAGAAGAAGAGAATGCTCTTGTGTATGCTTCTTTGAATCACCAGGCTTTGCCCAGAGTGCCAAAAAGAACAGCACGACAAGAACCAGATCCTTCAGAATATGCTGCAATCCGGTTCCGGTGATTCAATGAATCCTTTACTGAGACACTTTAAAAAAGAATACTGAGAAATGACCCATGAAAAAGTGTCACTCATTTGCTATTATGTATTAAGAAATTATTTAAAAAACTCTCTATGAGGAGCAAGAATCTGAGCTTGACATGTAGGATGGCAACTGCAACTGCCTGCTGTTATCTCAAAGGTCTGGCATGCAGAGTTAGACGCGCTCCTGGGTAAACAAATTTTGTTGATCCTGAAACAACATTCCTGTCAGAAAATTTTATCCTAACTATATACCCTTAAATCTAGCACCTAGCATCTAGCATCAAATCTAAATCTGCACTTAACCACACAGTAAAAGACAATGGTTTCCACACTGAACGATCCTGTTAATGTGCTATTTCATTAAATGTAAGAAGAAGTTTTGGCAAATGACTAAATGCCTGGTCACACCAAGACAATAAATATTTTAATTTGAATGCAGCTGTTAATGTGTCTGTTTAGACCGACAGTCTTTTTTGCTAGTTTCAGCCCGACGCAGTTATCGTTTTCACGTCCTGCACCACGTTGTTTAAATAGCAAATGCATTTGCGCCCATGAGCATGCTGGGCTGAAAACGAGGTGTGTTTTTGAACATTGTTGGTTCTTTGCTATTTTGAGGCAACTGAAATAGACTGCGCCATTGACCAACTGAAACCTGGTCTAAAGTCAATGGTGCAGTATTTTTTATTTATTTTTGTAATTTAAAGAGTGCGTTAGTAAAGTGTAAACGCCCTAAGTGCACTTGCACCGTGCGCTTGAGACCATGCGCTTAGATCGTTAAAATAGAGCCCTAATATTTGCACGCCATCAATGGCCATCTGTCTGTTTTTCGAGCACCCATGGAAATGACTGAGCGCTCAAAGAAAAACACAAGATATTCTCATTGTAACCAGTCAAATTGAGATTCAGGAACCCTCTCTGATTGGTGGATCTCACATCAGGTTATATTTAGCGTTATAACAACCTGATACAAAAGCTTGTGCTTCTGTTTTTGCACAATGATAAATTGCATTTTAAGTAGGCTAAATAATTCCAAAATCATCAGGTATATTAACGAGATAGTGACTCATGGAAAAATATGTGTTTTAGTTTGGTTGGTAATGTATTAGCAGTCCCCCGCCTCTACTAGCGAGACATGAATAACCTTTGTGTAATTAATTCATCAAGGTTACCATCGCACGGAGAAAAAGACAGGACTCTTGAAAAACGAACACCATTAATTAGTAAGTAATGAACATGTTAAAATGATTTAAGGGGAATTTGTTACATATGTGTATGTGCTTAGCCTAGTTATCATTTGATTCACGGAAACAGGTGCCTATGGCTTTAAGGCCCGTTCACACCAAGAATAATAACTATAAAGTTAACTTTAACAATAACTATATTAGCACACACACTAACGGACAATAATGTTCTGTTTATTATAAGCTCGACTAATTCATAGAATTAGAAGGATTAAAAAAAAAAAAAAAAAGTTTCTGCATCAAAGTTGTCTGATTTGCTGAGTTTGTACGCAGAGTACAAAACTGAGAAGCCCACAAGAGCAAAAGCATGCAAACACATTTCCTGTATGAGCAGGGGGGAGACTGCAACTTACCAGATATGATGGTGGGATTCTTTACCTCCCACAATGAAGAATAGTAAATACAGCCTACTTTTTTATTCACTAAAGGTCAAAGAGTTACATTCTGCCTTCTAATACTGTCCACCCACAATGAAGAAAAGTATGACTTCCTACTGTTAATTGAATTAAAGGTCAATGAGTAACATACTCCTATCTATTTATACTGTACATACTGAGTGTGTGTGTGTGTGTGTGTGTGTGTGTGTGTGTGTGTGTGTGTGTGTGTGTGTGTGTGTGTGTGTGTGTGTGTGTGTGTGTGTGTGTGTGTGTGTGTGCGTGCGTGCGTGCGTGCGTGCGTGCGTGTGTGTGTGTGTGTGTGTGTGTGTGTGTGTGTGTGTGTGTGTGTGTGTGTGTGTGTGTGTGTGTGTTTGTATGAATGAGTAAATTAATCAAATAGTAAATTAAACTCATCAAGTTCAAAGCTTATTTGCAAGTGTATAAATCAGTTTGCTGCTGTACTCTTTGTGTTGGTGTGTCTAGACTGGTTTCACCTAAGACTGTGACTCATTCCTTTAAAGGGGACTTCCATAAAAAAAGTTCCTTATTTAATCTCAACATTGTATTTACCTTGACATGATTCAGTTAGAGAGGTGTTTCTCTTGGAATAAGTACTAGATTTCAGAATGTATGAGCAAGACTCTCCTCTCATTGGGGAGTAAAAAAAAAAACTATGGAAAAAATGTGAATATGTTTGTTGTATTGTTGCCTGTGAATCACTTTTCATTAAATAGACTGGTATAATCATTAAAAGTAATTCAAGGAACCATTTTTAATTAATTGTAATTGCTTACTTTTCATCATGAATTCAACATAAAACCTCAAGAAAAGACATTTAATTCACACTTTAAAATGGCATTGTATTTGATACAAATATCAAAATGGTATCTGCAAATATATCAGGTTCACTTTTCTGCACTGCCTTTTAACTGTTGTCAAAGTGATGTTTAGCGGATGTATGGAGATGAGTTCACTTAGCAGAGTAACCACAGGTGTAGTTCACCATATTAAAATATACAAACACTTTGTACTGGTTTGACAACCAAAAAAAAATAAAAAAAAAATCTGTTATTTTACAATTTAATAGAAATGTAACATTGTAACATGTCTGGCCTTTCCTGTGTTTTCATTGTGTTTTTAGTTCTGCCCTCTGCGACCTAGTTTTCCCTGTTGCTGATTAGTTCATTTGTCTCCACCTGTGTTCATTAATTATCTTGTTTGTCTCTGTTTATTTAAAGCCTCAGTTTTCTCCCTGTCGCTGTCTGTCCTCATTTGTGAAAGTGTTTGGTTGTGTTTCTTCTTTGTTGTTCTTCAAGTTTGCTATTAAATATTACTCCAGTTAATTCTCCTTCGTTGTGTGCTTTGTTATATCAATCGAACCGTTACAAACATATGTATACACTGAGCAGTCATAACATTAAAACCACCTGCCTAATATCATGTGTTGAGGAATGGACTCCACAAGACCTCTGAATGTGTCCTGTGGTATCTGGAACCAAAGACAAGAGAGGTCAAAAAGTGAGATAAAATCAAATGCTTTTACTGAAAAAAAGTGGCAAACGTTTCGGTCACATGTGACCTTTCTCAATGTAAGCTTGGCATTGTTGCTCTGACCCATCTAGCCATCACTATTTGGATAACACTTTAAAATAAGGTTTCATTAGTTAACATTAGTAAATTACTTTAAAGGAACACACCAACTTTTTGGGACTTCAGCTTATTCACCGTATCCCCCAGAGTTAGATAAGTCCATACATACCCTTTTCATTTCCGTGCGTGTCGTAACTCTGTCTGACGCGCCCACCGCTAGCCTAGCTTAGCACAAAGACTGGAGGTAAATGGCTCCAGCTAGCATACTGCTCACTCCGCCGAAGTAGCAGTGCTTCGCCTTCTGAGAATATAGTTCCCAGTATGTATCTTTCAAAAGAAAGATGGCTGTGTCTCATGTGACCTTGTTATTCGTACACGCTGTGACTATACAAATCACAACATGTAAATAGGAAAAAGTTGGCGTTATTTTGTCACTTATTGGGAGCAGTACGCTCGCTGGATGCTTTCTGGGGTCACTCTATGCCTTTTCCAGTTCTGTTAACGATGGTCCATGAGAAAGCAGAAATCTTTTCTCAGTTCCCTGTAACAGGTTTTATTTCACATGGCTTGGATTGTCCTGAGGATCTTTCACTAGCAAAAATGTATGTTTGCTTCTCTCTCTTCTGCTTTTCCAAATAACACTTCAACAGGTTATAGAGAATTGAGAATACAGCATGCATGACACCACTTTTAAAACTAGTCTAAAGGTGATGATACACGGGGCAACTTTTTGAACAATGTTGCTGGGCAATGTTGCCGTCAACGAGCAACCAGGTGAGACCCAGGGCCCATGACCGATCTAAATTATCCAGATAGAAATTTGTTGCCCATTCTCAATCGGAAAGTGCCCAAGCAACATCACTCGGCAACATTGCCCAGCAACATTACTCAAAAAGTACTTACCTTAACTAATGACACATTGCTACTGCAGTACCATAATTTTGATTATGTTTTTGGGGTAGGGGGGAGGCTTTTAAATATTTATATTGACAGTGAATTTTATCAGGGTAAGGTGATAGGTTGACAGACAAATTTGAGAAAGCTACCCCTACTGGCGTAAGGATATAACCTGGAGAAAAGTTCAGTGAACGAATCTGACTGAATCTTTTTTTGTGTGTGTGTGAACAGATTCAAAAGAATCGATTCGCTGAGATGAATCAAAATGCTCACTTTTTGCAAGCAACACCAACACATTTGCCTTACACAAAAATGGAAGTGAGCATTCAAAAGTGTGTTCTTCATTTACTGTTGGCACACTTCTGATTTAAGCCTTTAGTCCTACTAAAATCAAACCAGTCTGATTTTTGCAGATCTAGATCATTCGATTGTAAAAGAGATAAGAGTAAAGATTTCTAACAATATTTTAAAGGAAATAATTACATGTGCAAAAAAATTGCCTGAACAAAAGGCCTATATTATATTTAAAAAACACTGAATGTCACTGAAGACCAGGTGAAGTAACTGTGCGTTTTTTTATTTTTATTATTTTATTATTTCCTTTATGAGTGGGTGGATGAAAACAGTGCATACCACTCACTCAAAATCAATTCATGTTTGTTTTTCAGAAAACAATGCAAACAAAACTCATATCATGTGACTAACAATGTCACACAGTTTGATTAAAGTGCATGTTTGCTTTATTATTCTAGAGAACATTCCAAACACATCAAAGAACATTGAAAGGTGTGAAAGTGAAGGGGATGACTCATTTTAGAATGACACAGGTGGGCTAAATGTTTAGGTGCACGTCTTCAGTTAAGAAGTTACAAACAGCACAAAGAGGAAATTGATGTTACACTGTATCAAAAGTGGCTAGCAGCACTCTGTCAAACACAAGGAAGAGATCACAGAAATCACAACCATCTGTCACATTGCATTTCCACCATCTAACACACAGTTACAACAAAAGTCTCAAGAGGAATTATGGGTGCGTTTATAGCCCGGGTCTCTTCTCTGGTCCAACCACCAACCAACAGCCATGCATGAAGAAAAGGAAACAGCAGCAACAACCGAAACAAAAAAAAATGAAATAAAACAACACTACATCATGGGCGGAACATTATTGACTTTTTAAAAAGTTCCAGAATCCAGATAATACATCTGCTTACATTTAGGTCTCTTTTAGGTCTATGACTGATTAGTTTGGCTAATCAAAAATCTTTACTAAAATATTATTGCCATCCTTTTGTCTCAAAAGACAACGGAATCTGCATCTCTAGACGTTTGTTGAGTTGCAGCGACACTGTAGTGCCCGATTCTTCAAAGATATTGCAACTTTTATATATTAAACATTCCATTTGCAAGATTTTTTACATATGTTTTCATAGCAAACAAATGGCTGATTCATTTATTCTGGTTAAATGTAAAGATATTTATTGATATATAATAATACAATAGTAAAATAAATTATTCCTGTTTAAATTATTTACCCTCATGACTGAAGAATTTGCTAACGTGGTGATTTAGACGTGAAATGAGTGACAGAACAAAATAAAAAAAATAATGTTTTCCAAACACTCTTACTGCCTGGGTCATTCATACACAGTATAATTTCATGTCTTAATATAATGGATAAAACATTAAACTCAGTTTTAATGATGGAAGTCATATTAGTTCACTTAATGTCAACTTAGCATGTTCCCGACTGCTATTTTCAAAAAAAATTAAACTGGAAGTTTATGAAGAAATATTATAGGCCTTCTTCATATTTTTGAAGGAAAAGTTTCAAACAAAACATGTTTTTGTTGTTTTGAAAGCCCCCTAGACACGTTATATTCTATCCCCTAACCCTAAACCTAGGCCTACCTATCACAGAAAGCTTTTTGCATTTTTACATTTTCAAAAAACATCACATATAGTGTGATTTATAAGCGGTTATCCTCGTGGCGACCAATAGCTATTTAGGTATTGTTTAGCATTGTTTTATCTTGCATTTGGTCTTGCTTCCCTCTATGTAACGTCCACTTTCATGATCCAGTCATTTCCTGATAAATAAAATGTCCTGTCCTACATCTTATCTTGTTGTTGGCGTCACTCATATGGGTAACATTATGAAAGTATAATGGGTGGTAAATGACAATTCACAATTGGCTTTAAGTGATTTGTCACACCAAGTGAATGTACTTATTTGTAGATGCACTATATTGAAGTGATTTATGATATGGTGTCTTTAAACAATGACTTCCTGTTTCCAATAGCAACTAAAAAGACATCAGTCATGGTATAAGGTGAGTTTAGAAGGGCGTCTTGCAAGATACAGGAAGTGGTATTTCCTTAGACTTCCTGTGGTTCTGTACTTAAACAGGTCTATGTAAAACATACCTCACAATTGGCTTTGGTTGCACTAGATATTTTGCTATACTTTACGCATACATATTATCATCTCATTAGTGCTCATAGATTTTCATACACAAAGTTTACACATTAACTTTTGTATATGCGCATATATGCTCAAATTTACAATATGGATGTTCTGGCATCATAAAAAATGTAAACATATTAACATAAACAGCTACAGAAAATAAAAATCCTCACAAATCCTTTATGTTTTTGTTGTAGTGTATATATATAATGAAATACTTTTTTATTGCCTTTATCTTGTGTGTTTAAGCAATACAATCCGTGACAGAAGACCCGACCTAAAAACTCGTCTAGCGGCGAAAGTTTTGTTTTTTCCTTTTTGTGTATGTGTTTTTTGTACTTTTTTCTCTCTCACCATGGATCTCCCTGCAGTTCGCCTCCTGTGCCTTGAGCAGGGAGAACGTTCCCTCGAGGAACACTTAGAGGAGTTTCTCGAACTGGCCCATCAGACAACCTTCCCGGACAATTGCCTGTGCTCGTTCCTGAACGCCGGCCTGAACACCCTCAGCCACTCCAGCCGCCAAGTCATCACCATCCCCCATCAGTCACTCAGTTCCTCCAGCCTCTGAGTGCTCCGCTCTATCTGGACCTGTCGCCCTGGCTCCTGTGTCTGCGCTTCGCTGTGGACTTGCTCCACCTCAGCCCTCGGTTGTGGGCTCAATCGCAGCCGCCTGGTTCTTCTCTGTCACTTCACTTCCTCGGCTCTTTGCCTGCGTGTTGGGCTCCAACTCCATCACCGTCGTCGCATCCGATCGCCCCCATGCTGGCATCTAGCATCGTCCCACCATGGCTCTTCCCTCTAGCGACGCTTCGATGGTTCGCAGTCCTGGCTGTGGCCTGGGTCTCTTCCATCTGCTCGCCTCTGCTCAAGGCCATTCCCTGGATCACATCACCTGCACCACCCTGGACTTTCTGTTCGATCCCTCTCCCAGACTCTTGTCCTCCACCTGAACCTCCTTCTCCATTCTCCTAACGGCGTGAGGTCGCTTCAGGGTCGCTAGCGCTAGCGCTTTCCAGGAGGGGGAGTAATGTCACTGTTTCACTCAGTTAGGACTTTGTTTTCATTAGCCGGTTTCTCCCTGTCTAGTTTATTGTCATGATCACTGATTTGATTCGTTATTCAGTTCAGGTGTGTCTGATTAATTTTTGTTATAATAAGTTTCTTTCTTTCTGTTCATCACTGTCGGGTCTTGTCTATGTTTGGATGTATTGTATGCTACTCTCATTGTGTGTATTTGCCTGTGGATTTATTAAAGACTGCATTATTGCCTTCATATTTGTGTTTGTGTGTGTTCTAGCAACACAATCTGTGTGTACATTATCAATATGTTTGTGTAGTTACAGTTTAATATTATATAGATATTGTTGTGTCCCTTACACCGAAGAAACAGCAGGAATAGAGTTTCTACAGAGTGCAAACACCATAAATAACAATGACCATCTTACACTTGCCTACTTGTTACACATCTAGTTATGAACATAATCTGAACTGTATTTTCTATAGACATAATGTGCTACTTGAAAGGTAATTTTAGAAACATGTCACAACATTTTTGATTGAGGTCTTGATAAGATTGATAGATTTGACAGATTAGTTTGACCTACTTGACAGAAGAGTGACTTCCATTTGGATCATTATATGATTTATGATACAAAAAAGGTTTTGTAGTCTAAATAATGAAAATGTGCTAATGTTTTTGTCAATCAGTCATTTTTGCTCAGTGAGTTGTAAAGTATATCATTGCAGTCTCTGTGTGATCTATCTGATGAAGAACTTAGGCCTTCATTAAACTTTAAAAGTCATTAACTCAAGTCTTAGTCAAATCATAAGTGATTGCAACAATCAGTCAACGCTGAATCTCAAGAATTTGTAATAATAGTATTCAAAATAGAGACTTGATGTGCTCATAACTTTTTCAAGGCAGAAAATGGTTTGAATCAACACAGTAAGCAAGTACACTAAGTTTACTGACTGTGCTGGTGTTCATTCATTATCCACAAGGAGGTGTCACTGAGTTCATTTGAACTCACCATCTTTCTTTTTCTTCATCCTTTTTCTCTTCAACATTTGTATGAAGATCCAACCAACCTGGACACGGTTCACACAACCTGAAACCGCTACAAACACACTAGATGAGGTTTGAAATGTTTCAACTTTTAATAATGAAATTACTAACTTTGTTAATGACAAAAGAAGGCAAACCAATAACAACCAAAAGATAGCTACAGAGACCAGGGGCGGTGCTATGGGGGGCCAGTGCCCCTGTGTCGACAAGCTTTGCAAAGACCAACACAATGTAATACACAACGTAATAACCGTTCATGAGCAACTATCACAGAGACAGTGTTTCAGAGATACCCGAGAAAAGATACAGGGAAAAGAAAATATTTTATTTCAGTAATGTACAAGAAATAATATTAATCTATCCAATTGTCCAGTGTTGCTTTTACAGTAGGCTATTAGATGTTTGTTTTTAAACAACTTGAAACAATCAAGACAATACCCAATTGTCCCCTTCTGGCCAGGTGCGTAATTTGGGTGTGATCTTTGATGCTCAGCTGACTTTTAATTCTCATTTTAATAACATAACGAAGGTTGCTTTGTTCCATCTGAGGAACATTGCTCGTATTAGACCCTTTTTCTCTAGGCCTGATGCAGAGAGGCTTATCCATGCCTTCGTAAACGTCAAGGCTTGATTATTGTAATTCTCTCTTCGCAAGTTTACCAGGAAATTCTATTAAGAGGTTGCAATATATACACAGAGGTGTAAACACCAGGTTCAGAAAGTAGGTCCTCCTCAGTATTTTGTTCCAATCACCTGGATTTGCTAATTAGCAAAAAATTTCAGCCAGGAGATTGACTGAGTTCATGGGTGGAATAAACATGGCAGGACTTTTACTTTCTTACCCCTGGACTTTACACTTCTGCAAAACTCTGCCGCACGTGTTTTGACTTATACATCTTCACGCCATCACATTACCTCCGTACTCCAGCAACTGCATTGGCTTCCAGTTCAGCCATGTATTGATTTTAAAATTCTGATTTGAACCTATAAAGCAGTACACGGGTTGGCTCCAGATTACATCTGTGACTTCGTTACTCCATCCATTCCCGATCGCTCTCTCCGCTCCGCTCTGCTGGCTCTCTCTCTCTCTCTCTGTGTCGGCCTTGTTGTAAATTAAAAACCATGGGGGGAAGGGCCTTTTCCTATAACACACCTAAGTTATGGAACACATTACCTGCATCTATTATGGATGCTGCTTCTGTGGATTGGTTTAAGAAACTTCTTAAGACATCTTTTTAGTCAAACTTTTAATTTATAATTTATTGCTGTGTATTTTTTTGATATTTGAATTTTTTTTCTATGTTTGATTATTTTGTTCTGTACATGCTGTAGCGCTTTGAGTCTGAGAAAGTCACATTACAAATAAACTGTATTATCATTATTATGACCATGCAAACTTTGCAAAGAGTCCGCTATCAGAGAACAGATGTAGGTTACAATATAACATGTCAAATAAATGCATTAGTTTTGCTTATATAAATTAAGCATGTATGGTAATATAATATTACAGATAAATTCATTTTCCTAAATTGATTTGTGTTAGGCCCATCTGTAAGATTATACAGCAGATTTGTTTGTTTTGTCATCAATTTGTTTTGTGTTATGTGTCAAGTATACAGATGCAGAGAAGTGCCTAGATATTAAGTGTGTTATGTCTTCACTGCTCATTATCACAAAATACAATATCACTTGTCACATAAATAAATGAACTTGAAATTACTTTATTTCACGTGTTGCAGAGTAATACTATTATTACTATTAATACATATTTTTTTATGTTCAAAAGAAGAAAGTCATATTTGCAAAGACATGAGGGTGAGTAAATGATGACAGACCTATACCTTTAAGATAAATGTTAAAGTTTACCCCCTAAAAGCAGAAGTGGCCCCTGCCTGGCCCTCCCAGTTACAGTGGTCTAGAACCGCCAATGACAGAGACGGACACAAAGCTGACTAACAAGTATAAAAAGAAATGCAGAGAAACAACAGGTGAAAAGCACTTATGATCCAAGGAGGAGAAGACATAATAATCAGGAAATACAAGAAAATAGACGATGGTGAGAGACGTACAGCACATACTTTTGTATATTAACTTTTAAATACACATTTTGTGATAAAAGATGTTCAACAATGCATGGGCTACTGTGTCTTCCAGATCATCTGCAACCTTGTTGCTTCTCTCCTACTGCTATCGCTTAGTGTCAGCGGCACCACAAGCCGTAAGTATTAAGATCTGCTCTGACTGATACTGTTAAATGTGATGTTTGGGAGGCATTATATGTGTTAAATATAATGTTATGAGTGCAATGCTGTTTGTTGCAGTGGGAAAAAATAACACTATTTCCTATCAATATTATCCTATATAATTATTATATAAAATTATCTTTTTATTTATAATGTATACACGCTGGTAAATATTTGGTTATAAGACTTGAATAACAGCATTTTTGTTTATATTTTAGATATCTCTGTATGCACACAAATACATAATTAACCCCTCTTAGATAAAACATTTATATGAAGAATTAATAATACCCAACATAATCAATAAGCCAAAATAAAGCCTCTTTTAGATATTAATGCACTGCATTACGCTAATGGACGTGTTGGGTGAGGGTCTGTGGTAAATATCAGTTTTAAATCCACCTGTATGGAAAAAAGATCACACTAGTTTAAGGTCCAGTTCTGACTATTAACTAACTAACTTTGACTTTAGCCTCAATAAACTCTTAATTACGGTTTATTAATAAGGTAGTTGTTAAGTTTAGGTATTGGTATTGGGTAGGATTAAGGGATGTAGAATATGGTCATGCAGAATAAGGCATTAATATGTGCTTTATAAGTACTAATAGACAGCCAATATCCTAGTAATATGTATGCTAATAACAAGTAGTTAAAAGTGAGAATGGGACCCTTAACTAAAGTGCAACCAAAAAAATCTAAACATTTCACTATCAGTAGAACCATCACTGAACTTACGTAAACTGCACTATGACGTTATTTTCTTCTAGACCTGACACAAACTTTGTTGCATTATTTTCCTGTTATCATTGTAAAGCTGCTTTGAAACAATCTGTATTGTAAAAAGCGCTACACAAATAAAGGTGACTTGACTTGACTAGAGCGTGTTTCACCATTTGTAGAGGTTAAAAAGGTTAAAAATGTGTCCAGTAAAGGTTTCCTATCCTGCTAACACCAGTAAACATTCTTAATAGTTGAAATGTTTTAATTGTACAGAAATTTTATAAGGATTGTGTAAAAATTCCCCTTATCTTATACAGTTTTCTTTAGTGAAGGATGTCAGTTCAGATGGTAACACTTTATAATAACTTTCATTAATAAATGATTAACAAACATATCATGTTTAACAGATCGTTAAATTCACATAGCTAGAAATATGATATAATGTGCTTGTTAATGTTCACTAATGAACTTATTAGACATTACATAATGATTAACAGATCATTATTTAATGTAAATGAAAATATAATATCTAAATATATATCTCAATGAGACTAACCTGGTTAAATAAAGGTTAAAAAAAAAAATATATATATATATATATATTTATTTATAATGTTTACAAATGTCTGTAAACTTTAAATTTATACAACCATGCAATTCTTGACAATCTACAAAATGTCATAAAATTTCAGTTCATATAGCCTATGCACTTTTTTACATTTACAAATACAAAAAAAGTGTTATCTTTTTTTTATAGGTATAGTTATAGTGATCCGGATGTTCAAGAGAAAATGTAACAATATAAGAATGACTGGTCCCATATTTATTTTAGGAATCATTAACTACTATGTACTTATGTCAGAAAAATGTATGACCAAATTTATGACCTTTACAGACTGTGGTTATGACTTAATGAATAATATTTTAACATGAATAGTGTGTGAAGTGCTTAAAATGACTAATTAAACTATTTTTATATTAATTGAAGTTTAATGAGCATTTATTTACATTAAATAATTATGTTAATCATTATGTAATATTTAATAAGTTTATTTAAACATTAACAAGTTATCTCAGCTATTTGAATATATATTAACTAATGATCCGTTAAGCATTATATAATGTCTGCTAATGATTTATTAATTAAAGCTTTTAATCATTGTAAACCATCTGTCAAAATTATTATCCTATGAATTGAAATTTTATGACATTTATAAGCATTTCGATTTACATTAAATAATGATCTGTTAATCATCATGTAATGTCTAATAAGTTCATTAGTAAACGTTAAGAAGCACATTATCTTATATTTCTAGCTATGTAAATATTATAACTAATGATCTGTTAAGCATTATATAATACTTATTACGGATTTATTAATGAAAGTTATTATAAAGTGTTACCGAAAGTTCTTCCTCTGCTTGATCTTCATCTACAGTATGCATTTTTTTTTTTTCTGTTTTCCTTTACTCTTGTAGGGTCTGAGGAGCTGCAATGTGTCCAAATTGTCAGAGTGCCACGAAACACAGTGTTTAGAGCTCGTGTTATGACAGAGTTGAAGATACACTGTACTATAACTCAATATGGATGTCACAGGAGCCCAAGCGTCTCATGGTGCAAAATTTATGGAAATCACTGTAACGCTTTAAAGCACTCAGATTACATAAAAACTGAGTGGAAGAATATGACAGAGCATGAAGGGATGGCATTCCTGATTTTCCTGAACATCTCAGTGGAGGATGCAGGTTTATACAGATGTAAAGAAGGTGACAACTCTATTAGCCATGCTATTAATGTCACTGTAACAGGTGAGTGATGTTACTAGAATGTAAACATTCAGTGGTAACACTTTATTTTGATGGTCCCTTTAAACATTCCATTGACTATAAGTAACTTTACAACTACATGTCAACTAACTCTCATTACAGTATTAGTAGACTGTCTGATTAATATCTGCTAACTCTTTATTGTGATGGTCCTCCAACAGACATTCTACTGACTATAAGTAACTTTGCAAGTGCATGTCAACTTATTCGAACCCTGACCCTACCAGTCTACTAATACTCTACTAACACTCTAATGAGAGCTAGTAGACGTATAGTCAACAGAATGGGTTAAAGGGACCATCAAAATAAAGTGAAACCCATTCGGTTGAATATACTGTAAATATAATAAAAGTGTATTTTAAATATTTTCAGTAAATAAGGAGGATGAGGTTTCACACAATCAAAACAACACATGTAAGGGCATGACCATTACCACACATGATATTAATCAACTTTTTGTTTGGCAATTCGTTTCTATTCTAATGGTTTCAACCACTCCAAGCAACACAAGTATGGCCATTACAACACATGTTATTATCTCTTAGAAAAATAATAATAATAAAAAAAAAAATATATATATATATATATATATATATATATAATATAATTCTTTTTTTTCTACAATTATAGGTGATATGAATACAACTCCAAATGATGAGCTGCAGTGGCTCTGGCCATATATGTACTGCACTGGAATAGTGGGGCTGGTATTCATAGTTATGGCTGTTATATTATGTTATGTTGTTAGATGCCAAGGTGAGTGGTTTGAGTGCTTTAACTAATATTTTATTATACTTTTTCTTTTGATCATATGATTAAAAAAAATATATATATATTTTTAGGGAGAAAATCGACAGGAAAAGACATGGCAAGTAAAAATCAGGTATCAAATGTTTTAATTTTATTCGGTGGAACTCTTCATATCTGTTAAATAATACATTAATAAATGCCCTGTTTCCAATTCCACAGTACATAAAAACACAAAAAATGGACCTGCTTCTTCCTCCTCATCTCTGTCTGAACTCTGACCTGCTGACCTCTGTCATATATCGTGTTTAAGAAACTATATCTGCAGCATCAGAAGAAGAGAATGCTCTTTTGAATGCTTCTGAATCTTCAGGCAATGTAATATGGCCTTTGAAACAACTTTTTTTTTGTGATCTGACCATAAATACTTCAGAAATTCAGTTCATAGATTGCAGTTCCAATTGCTTGTAGTAGTAATATGACATACCGTGGAAGATATTACTCCACAATTTCTTCAGATATGATGTATTGTTGTTATTTGCGAATCACTGATTGTTATAAACTTTTTCTTTAATAAATTCCATATAAAACCATTAAGAAAATATTGTTTAACCTATACACAAACACAAACATGCATCCCTGGGAGCACTATGACCATTATTTACTAAGAGCAAGTGGACTACAGCTACACCTTGGCTCTGATGCTACAGTACAATGCTTTTAGATGATTAAGATATACATCTACCATCCACAAAGATACAACGTATATCATGGGTATATCAAGACCAGTGTGTTCAGAAAGAGATAAGAGTTAAGATACATATAATTTTTAAGAAAAATATAACTTGTGCAAATACACTACATTTTGCAAAACTTATTAACATTATGAACTTTGCTGTAGACCAGGTAAGGTTTTATTTATTATTATTTCCTTTATGTTAAGAGGGTGAATGAAAACTCTACATCTGAATCACCTATTTTTTGTCCTTTAACAATGCAAACTTAAATGCAGTATATTCTGACCGACAGTGACACACAGTTTGATTAACAAAGTGCATGTTTACTTTATTATTTCAAAGATTTCAGAGAACTTTATACAAAACACATGGAGGTCTAAATAGAAATGGGAAAGGGAATGGAAATATTCAGAATCATTTCAGAATGACACGGGTTGTAAACTATGAGAGTACTTTCCTCTAGTGGGAAAATATTTGTAATACTATTAATCTCTATAATCCAAACATCAAGACAATAACTTCGCACCTAAAGCCAAAAGGGTGCTCATGTCTAAAAGAGTGTTTCCCCTGATAAAATGTTGTTATTTTTATTACACACATCAAAACATCTGTAAATCTAACACTAACATTGTGTCTGTTTATTGACTTTTCTATGGTTACAGAATATCAGCTTTCAGAAAGTCAGCTTAGATTTAGATAACTTGTAAGAGTATGATTTAGTACAACTTGGCTAAGAAACAAATGCTTTACTAAAATATACATTCTACAATAAATAAGGCATTTAGTGTTGAAGGTGTTGTGATTAAAATGTTTGTTTTTATACTATTAGACTGAATGTCAGTTATATTAGGAGACGTTGACTCAGAATCGTCTGTGATTCAGAAAGAGGCCACACAGTTGTTTGGTCAGGACGAACATCTGAACATAGCAGCATTTCTTTTCATTTCAGTCAGGCTAAAGAAAAAAAAAAGAAACAATTTGACAAGTGTTAATGTCCTAGAATTACTTTCTGTTATAATTAATATAATCTGTATTAATTCATTTCTGTTACCATAATGATTTTATGAGCATGAAGCACTCATTTGGTTTAAGCAAAGGAGTTTCCCCAGGTGCTACTTCTAAAATGAAAATTAGCTTCTTTTTTTTAATATTACTGGTGTAAAATATTTTCTTCTCTTATCAAAATAATATCCAAAAAAAAACAAAAAAAAAACATTGTGTTGAATTTCACTTTCCATCTGCTTAGTCTTTTGTAATAGGCTTTTCCTTTAACTGAGAACACTACACCACACAAACACATTTCTGGTCTTATACACCTACTTATACTAGTATATTAGGTTTTTTTATGTTATATAAAGATGTTATAAAATGTGCTGATTAACTTTTCCTTTCCCTGTCTACCTCTCTTTGTACAAACTAGTAAAATCTCTACTATTACAAATAGTCCAGCTCAAACTGATGCTACTGATTGAGCCAGAGGTTTACCGCTCAAACAAGAAGAGCAGCATTTTGAACACACCACAGAGCCACAGTGTTTCCACTGTTCAGAGGAGTCAATGGATGAACAGCTCTGCAAAATACACTGCTTTAGGAGGTTTTACACACAATACATTTACAATACTGATCAAATGAAGCAAAATTTAGTTTCAAAGAAACATTTATTGCCTAATGCCCCCTAGTGAACAAGTCGAAGGTGGCAAGGAAAAAGCTCAACGATGTTTACATGATGAGAGAGGAAACTTTTGGGAGGAACCAGGCTCAACTGGGGGAGCCCATTCTCCTCTGGAAACTTCAGGCAAATTATATGACACTAATGTTTCAGGAGCAGCAACACGTAGTTTTGGGCCATATGGATTGTAGCTTTTAGATCAGAGTGCTTTAAACGAGATTCAAATGCTTTAAAAGTCACCATTAAATCTAAATTAAATCACATTACAAGTCTTATTGTGAATGATTCATCAGAGCATGTTGTTCCAAAGGGGGGGGAGTTTTATTCATGATCTTTAATCAAAATATAATAGCCAAATAGCTACTCAGACATCCACTTTCACCCACCTTTAACACCAACTTTTCATGATTCAATCAAACCCCACTGGATAAAATGATCTCCAGTCACTCTCTTCCCCTCTCTTGTTTGTCACAAATCATTTTCAATTTCTTTGACTCTGTAGAAGCACTTTAAGTAACTAAAAAGGGAGATGATATGATGCTTTTAAACAATTATTTCCTGTTTCTGATGGCAACTCAAAAGACATCAATCATAGAATGAGATGAGGCTGAGAGGGCTTCTTGCAAAAGACAGGAAGTGGTAACTCCTAAAACTTCCTGTGGTTCTGTAGATAAACATGGCTCTGTAAAACATACTTCACCCTTGGCTTTGGTTTCACTAATAGTCTTTGTTACTTTACTCATACATGTTATCTGAAAACAAAACATATTTTAGTGCAACTTTCTGATGCAATAAGATTCAAACTATAAACCAGTATTTAGGGCCACTTAACTGGTTATAACTCAATATGGGCAGAAATTAGTACTAAAAGGACAGCTCACTGAACAAAATCTGAACAGAATGATGTAGACTTTACGTATGTCTGGTCTTGAGTTTCTGTTATCCCTAGAGCCAGTGTGAATGTAGCTGTAGTGGTTCAAATATAAAACAAATATGATCTTTTTTTCCTTTCTACCCTCTCGGGTCACCTGCAGATTCTAAGAGAGGAAAGTGGAAGAGAATGAAGCAGGAAGGAAAACTTGGGACAGATTGTGTGGAGTGAGAGGTTAGTGAGTCACTCTGGTGTCTCACTCTCTCTATTTCCGACAATAGATTTCTCCATTAGCTTCTGTTTTCATTATCTCCTTTGTAAAAGGTTTCTGGGGGATTTTGTTTACAATAGTCAGCCTTTAACTTTAATAGGATGGACAGACAATATATATATAAAAAGCAAAAAATTATTTACATATTATATTATGAATATATTTGTATACACATTTTACTATTTTGAACATGCATTAAATGGTCGCCCAAAATACTTCAGTCCGTCAAAGTGGCCCTCAACAATAAATATACAGTAAATCTTGATTTTACTTCTACCAGTCACCAGCTTTTGGTAATGTTCCTGTGATCATAATAATTCAAAGCTACATTTATTCTGAAGTTGTTGCTTAACCCCATGTCAAAAAAACGTGTCAAAAGCCACAGGATATCTTCTTCCTGTGCTTATTCTTGCATGTGATCTTCTATATTCTTATGTGTTCACCCTTACATTCTAAGCACATTATATTTTCTGGGATTAAAAACATTAAAGTTGGCATGAAACACAAGTTGTGAAAGTCATGTCTTTCCTTATATTGTGAGATATATCCGTGTCAAATGGTAAGATGGGATTTGATTTTGTCCATCAAGAATTGATTGGATTGTAGTGGTTTGCTATATGCTGTGACGTCATGTGGGTGACAGGTTGTCTCGCTCTCATGTCAGTAAACAAGTCATCAGAGAAGAGAAGATGGAGGGGAAGTTATTTTGATTGACATGATGGAACATAAATGTTTTCTAAAATAATGATGTGCACGGATAAATCATTTATAATAAATACTGCATTATTCCATTAAAAAAATTCCATTTTGATTTCATAGTGACTTTAAATTGGTGTGAAACACGATATTAAAGTGGACAGACATTTTTGTGTTGCTGTACTGACCATATCAGCAGGTGAAGTTAGCACCTCTTCAGACAGATGCACAGACATATGAGCAGCACAAGGGCCACACAGCTGGCTGAAATGAGAATGACATGGGCGTTCCTAGCTGTAAAAAAGACAAAAAAGACATTAAACAAATAAATCTAATATTCCCAACCGTCTAGAACAGGGGTCACCAAACACGGTCCTGGAGGGCCGCTGTCCTGCAGAGTTTAGCTCCAACCAACTCCAACACACCTGCTTGAAAGTTTCTAGTATGCCTATAGTGAGATTTTGATTAGCTGGTTCATTGTGTTTAACTGGGGTTGAAGCTAAACTCTGTAGGACAACAGCCCTCCAGGACTGAGTTTGGTGACCCCTGGTCTAGAAAAAAAAAACAGACAAAAATAAGAAGAATGTAATATAGTATAGCCCTAAACAGTCGAGTAAGTTTCACTCACGTTTATTCAGAGACAAATAGATGGCAGACCCAAGGCCCAGATGATGAACTTCACACTTCACAGGTTCATCGTCCAGTAGTTCAGTCTGCAGTTGAATGGAACTGACCACCATTGTGGTTCCGTCCCCTAGCTGGTAAAATGATGTCACGGCAGGGCCCAGTGTTTGATTATGTCCCTCCACATTCCAAGAGATCTCTGCTGCAGGACGTGACACGGCTGAGCAGTTCGCCTCAACAATGCCCTGCGATACGGTGACGTAACTGGCCTCAGGTTTGGGTAGGACTAGGAAAATAACATGAAGTTCATTACATATTTAAGTAAGACATTAACATTATAATCTTTTTTACAAGTGTGTTACAAGTGTACAAGCTTGTTTTTGCTCCATTTTCAAAATTTGTATTTTGCAGAGATTTTTTTTTTAAATGGTATTGTCTGTTGATTCCACATGCATCAATAATTCTTGTTAAATTTACAGTCCTAATTATTATTATTTTTAAATCTTAGGCTTATATTTAAATCTTTAAGACTTAAAATCTGCAGAGATATCTTGTAAACTTTTGGTTGGGATCTATCCTTTTTAGCTGGGAACCCTTACAACAGTCCAAAGTGTGCCAAATAAGTCCAGTACAAATACTGTATTGGTCTTGTTGACTTTTTTTTATTTGTATTGTATTGTAAGTGGTAGCTTCATTCAGAAGACAAAAGAAGGCACTTGTGTTGTTATGCTGATTACAAGCCGTCAGACGTTGGTCATGTCTGCGGCAGACTCCATCAAAGAGGGACTCTGTGACATAAGTCAGATAAAAGAGAAAGAGACAAACCATGACAAGATGAGGGGAAAGTGAGGCTCTGTCCATTTTATTTTTGTGGCTGTGAGAGCTTTTTGGTGACAACAGCCAGACTGTTTGGGGAATATCAACAGAGAGAAAGCAAACACAGTGGAGCTCTGTTCTAGAGGAACAGAGACACAGTAATCGCACTGGCCCTCATCCCAAACTATTCCCTAAACTACAGTCACAGCCCAGCATTAAACTAGTGTCAGCTCCTGATTGTGAGCTTTCTTTCGAAGCAGAATTTACTTTGCAATGAAAAGAATGTTTTCAACAGAGAAACATCCCTTTCCGCAAGCATCACCATTGTAAAACAGTTGCATGAGATAAAGAATGTATAATGTGTTATTTATTGTGATATTGCATTGAAACAGGAAACGCTACTGAGCAAAAGTTATCTCTGTAGAAATCTAGTATTTTTGGAGTGAACAAGGAACTAATCCATCAAATTAAAGTAACAGTTGACCCAAAGTGTCATACAAAGCATCACAAATGTGGTCCATATGAATTCTCACAACCTCTGCCCTAACTCTCTTTGGCGTGCTCACCAAGAGAGAGGTAGGCTGCATCCCAATTCGCCTACTTATACTACTACGCCCTAAAAGTATGTACTCTTTTTGTGAAGAAAAAAGTACATACTTTTGAGTGTGTAGCAAAAGAGTACAGACAAGCTTTGGGACATACTACTCCGTCATCTTTAACGGACAGCTCTGTCGCTTATTTATGTGCATCTTGTCACCGTAAACTGCCGTCAATCATCTTGTCACAGTTAAAATCCTCCATTCAGTAGAATTTAATTTCCTACCGTTTCGGAGAAAATTTTTCTCAAAGTTCACAATGCTGCTGCAGATGAAATATAATGTGGACAACATTGAATAAATACATTTTCGTCAGGTTAGATACTGATAATTAATCACTCAAACCCCTTTATTTAAACCTCTCTACATAACCGCCGGACTCGCGCATCCTCCATGTCTGTAGTTTTTTTTAACACTTTTTACTCGTTTGTATTTCTAATCGAATCCTCGTCCAACGCGCAATGGGTTGTGGGCAACATTAGCCGTTAGAGTAATGGAAATAGTTTCCCATGGAAATAGTAGTGAAGGGGGTGGATTGGAATCCACTGCTGCTTCAATGTATATGTAATGAGTGATTATAATCAAGGTATTAATCAATATTTTTCCTTCTAAATATCAAATAAGTTGAATGACTTCTCTGGAGATTTTACTTTGTTATAGAAGTTACCAGTGTGATTACTGAAATGTTCTTTTCATGTATTCTTTAATGTCTGTATTTGATATCTGAATGCAGTAACAGTGTTTGCTTATTTATCCCGGCTTCCCGAAATGAAATAGGGACTTGTTTTGTGTTTGAGAAAGGTCGTCAACGTGTTAAAACATATAGGGGTCATTGAAGCCAAAAGTTTAAGGGGCCATTTCTTTGTTAAAGCCTTACTTTCCAGTTAGACTAAAGTGTCCTCTCCTTGAGAGAAAGAACACATTATCTTGATGTTTTGAGACGACTCTCCTGTTTATAGTTGGAGCCTGGCCAAATCCAACCTTAGGAAAGCTGTGTGTCGGTGTGTGTGTTAGTCTTCTTGGTTACAGGCTAAGGAACCACTGGAATTATTAGAGATTGACTGAGTTGTTGTTGTTCAGGACATGTTGGCGCCCAGCAACTCAAATCTGCGACCTGGAAGGTCACGACATGCCTAACTTAAGGGCCCGATTATCAGCTGCCTAATCGATGGAGATATGCTTCCGGCTATCTGTATATGTGTGGGAAATTACTATGTTTATCTATTTCTTAGCCAATCAGAAACTGCAACCTGAAGCAAGGACGTAGCTTAGACCTTGGTGAAGGGTATAACTGCTGTGATCTTTGTAATTGTAAGCGGGGCGGCCTACAAACTCCTGTGTGAGTCTTGAAGCTAACTTCTGCTGATGAAACTGCAAACTATCTTCAGTAAAACTTTTCTTCAATTTATCATAGTTCTGACTCCGGGTCTTTTTTCGAAAATCTGGTCCTTGGGTCCTAAACTGTTACCCCCTAACAGTAGACCATCCGGGTATCTTTGGAAGACTCATTTCAACATACTAGATTTGGGGCGTACTAATTCTATTTTCGAATACTATTAAGTAGTATTATATAGTATATAGTATGAGAATTGGATGCACCAGTTTTGTCCAAATTGTATCTTTTTTGATTTATCAGTTAATCATGTTATTAAAAGAGGTTGGTCACAATAAAAGAGTCCAGTTCTCACTATTAACTAACTATTAAAGGAGCTGTATGTTATTTCTCAAAGTCGTTGCTGGACATTGTTAATATATGAAATCAATCCAAACAAACACATCCCTCACCTCATTGCTCCGCCTCCAAAGCTCACACTCCAATCCTAACCGCCCTGCTCCGAGTTGGTCTCAAACTACGATCGCTGGCATGCAAGGTGGGTGCACTAACGAGGATGCCTAAAAAGCATTCTCTAACAGTCGTCAGCCTGCACAACTCTCGATGGCCTCCGTTACACACGCAATGCAAAATTGGATGACTATTTATCGTTGCAGAAGCACAACAAAATAATGCTTCACGAAAAATAAAGCGAAGATGATGAACAAATGACAAGGAAGCACAAAAAATTAACATACATACACAAGAGTAAATACAAACAACAGTTTGTTGTTAGTTGCCAACAGCACAGCAGCTCCAGACAAACAATGACACTCAAAAATGCGTTACTCACGTATGAAGTGGAATTCAAAGCAACCTCAGAGTTTTCAGGCCTTTTCGCTTAGCACTCTCCAGTGCTGGAAAGCTTTTCTGATATTAACGCGGATCTTTAAGCTCTTTCCTGATCATAACCCTTCATTTTCCAGTGATATTTTTATATCTTTTGTAATGTCTCTCAGCCATCTCTCCTTCTACAGTCTTTCTTCAAATCACCCTCTTGCTTGTTCTCTCTCCTCCACCATCATACGCCCCCTGATGCTGATTGGCTACACGTTTGTTGTTGTGTTTGGTTGTGTCGGCCTGACCAACTTCAAACAGCGTTTTTCAAATATCGCTTACCCCACCTTTAACTATGACTTGTGCATCAGTAGACTCCTAACAGCGAGTTAAGGTAGTTGTTAAGTTTAGATATTGAGTAGGAATTGGGTAGGATTAAGGGATGTAGAATATGGTCATACAGAATAAGGTATTAATATGTGCTTTATATGTACTAATAAACAGCCAATATCCTAGTAATATGCATGCTATAAGCAACTTGTCTGGGTTATGTTGTGTTTTGTCTTTGTTTTCATTGTGTTCAGTTTCTGTTTGCCTGTTTTCCTTTGACCCAGTTTTCCCATGCGTTTCATTGATTAATCCTATTCACCTGTCCCCCGTTAATTAACTGGTCAGCCCTGTTGTTTGCCCTGTGTATTTAAACCCTCAGCTTCAGTTAGTTCTTTGTCCTGTATCAACTGAGTAATTCCCCTGTTTATTGTTTTGATTCGTAGATTAAAATTCTATTTGAGTATCTTCATCGTCATGCGCTTACATTACAGCCACCAACCATGACAGAATACAGGACCAAAGACAAGGACTCACAGAGGTAAGATCTGATGAGCCTGACCCAACCCAACATACTCAAAACTTCATACCTTCTCCCTTTTATAACTAGGATACAGTACTACGACCTACAACATCTCATACTATGCCAATCCTGATGATTGCAACATTTCAACACAAAAATTTTCATCACTCACACACTTACACGCACGGACATGTCTATTCATGCACACACACACACACGCACCTCCTCCACCCCCATTGTAATCTGTCCCCTGTCTCATAATGTTTTGTCAAATACTGTCTTTATATGTTTTATGATATTTGCAATCACAAGCTCTGTTTATAATTTCAATGATCTCAAATAGTCTTTGTATACTGTACGTTTCATGTTTTTTTACACTTAAATGGGTTTTGTAAGGTTTCTGTGTTTTTGGTTAATATTTGGAAAAACGTAATAATTTTTTTTTTTTTACAAAAATAAAAAAAAGACAAGGACTCAAATATGGATTTGCCAGCAGTACAATTGCTCTGCTTAAAACAGCAAGGCAGAACCCTCAAGGACCACACAAGGGATTTTTTACAACCGAAGTTCCCGAGTCCATTCAGTGAGAGAAGTTCCCGAGTCCGTTCCAGTGAGAGAAATTTCAGAGTCCATTCAGGTGAGAGAAATTTTCGAGTTCGTTACAGTGAGTAAAGTTGCCGAGCCTGCTCTTGAGAGGGAAATTCCAGCACACAGCCAAGAGAGCATTGTACTGTCCATAATGTCTCCGGCCCCTAAGCAGTCCAGTGCCAGCTACAGCCCCTGAGTTAGCTCCAGTGTCGGCTCCAGCCACTGAGTCTGCTCCAGTGTCAACTCTGGTCCCTGAGCCCGCACCAGAGTCCGCTCCAGCCCATAAGCCAGCTCAAGAGTCCGCTTCAGCCCATAAGTCTGCTCCAGCCCATTGGCCCGCACCAGAGTCCGCTCCAGCCCATAAGCCAGCTCAAGAGTCTGCTTCAGCCCATAAGTCTGCTCCAGCCCATTGGCCTGCCCCAGAGTACGCTCCAGCCCATTGGCCCGCTCCAGAGAGTCCCCAGCCATAGTGGCCAAGCCAAGCTCCCGGGTCAAGGCCATGGAGGCTCCCTGAACTGCCGGCACCTCCCTGGCTCACTGAACTTCCCTGACTAATACTACCAGTACCATCCTGGAGGCTACCTAGCCTGCCCTCACTCCCCTGGTTACCTGCCACAACTCCAGGACGCCCCCCTCCCTCCCCGGTTGGACACTTTTTTGGAGCGAGGTCGTGCCTTCCAGGAGGGGTGAGTAATGTCAGTGTTGTGTTCTGTTTTGTCTTTGTTTTCATTGTGTTCAGGTTCCGTTTGCCTGGTTTCCTTTAACCTATTTTTCCCATGAGTTTCATTGATTCATCCTGTTCACCATTCCCTCATTAATGAACTTGTCAGCTCCTTTGTTTGCCCTGTGTTTTTAAGCCCTCCTGTTTATTGTTTTGATTCTTGGACTAAAGTTCTATTTGAGTACCTTCATCATCGTGCGCTTACATTGCAGCCACCAACCATGATACAACTAGTTAATAGTGAGAACTAGACTCTAAACTAAAGTCTTACCAAGAGGTTTGAATGATTTATTCACAAATTGGATGGATCTGGCAACTCGATTCAGTCACAGTGGTTATAAAAAAAAAAAAATACATTTTGGTATGTTTGACACACAAAGCTATCCCATGGCTTCTAACTTTGCAATATAGACCTTGAGAAGCATGAACTACATTTATAATACTTTTATGGCTCTTTTGCATCCTTTTTGAAGCTTGAAGTCTTCAGTCTTTATACATAGCGATGGCATGGAAAAGAGCGACCAAGACAGTGTTAAAACTTTCTCAGGTTGGTATGTTTTTATAACACTTCTTACTTAATAACTGTTTTCTCGGCTTGTCATTGACTTCTATTGTTCGTTTTTAATTTGTCTTTTATATTTAGTATGTTTCTTTATTAGTTGATTTCGGGTTTTACCTTTTTAGGAACATTTGGTCACAACAATGTAGGCAAAATGTTAACGACACGCACACAAACACATTATCTTCCTTCCTCACTTGCACTTCTCTCCACTTCTTACACATACACCCACTCAGAGGTACACTTAAAAAAACTTTGTATGACCCGGAAGACAGACAAAAGGGGCTGTGAAATACCCAAACAACCCTTACGGAAAAAAAGCACATTGATTTTCCATTTGCACACGTGTTCACATATTGTGCATACGTGTGAAAATGTTCCAAACCCACACGTGTGATTTAGTGAAATGTGAATAGTATGAGCCTTTAATAGCTGTAACAGCTTAATTCTGTGGCACTGTTATTTAGAAACATCCTTGTGGATAACATATCAAAATTTATACTGATTCAGAATTTTAAAACATTTATTATAGAAGCGGTATGCAATCTATTTTATGAATCACATTTTTAGTGTGCTTTTTATTTGAACTAATTAATAGATCATGAGAAAAAATGGCATTGATCCTTATACAGAAATACATGAATTTGTTTCAGAGGTGCTCAATCCCGTTGCTGGAGATCTAACTGCCAGTTTAGATTCAGCCCTAATAAATCACACCTGAATCTTGTAATCAAGGACTTGGGTTCATTAAAAATTCCAGACAGGTGTGTTTGAGCATTCCTGATTTATTCCAAACATTTTAGAGACTACACAAATACATTTCCTTTATTTTAAAGCAAATAAAGGTCCCACATTATATTTGGTGTCTTTAACTAGTATGTGTTTCCATTAAAAAAAAAAGTTTATTATTTATTTATTTTATTGTGTTCATGTTTTTTTGCTGATATTGAGGTGGGATAGGGGTAAGGTTAGGGACAGGTTTTGTGGTATGGGTGAGTAAAGGTGTAAGGCAGGGTTTCTCTAACTCGGTCCTGGAGGGCCACTGTCCTGCACAGTTTAGCTCCAACCCTGATCAAACACACCTGAGCAAGCTAATCAATGTCTTCAGGATCACTAGAAACTCACAGCTAGGTGTGTTTGATCAGGGTTGGAGCTAAACTGTGCAGGACAGTGGCCCTCCAGGACCGAGTTTGAGAAACCCTGGTGTAAGGGAAGGGTCAACAATATAATTATAGATGTAACTTCAGAAAATAATTACAGATGTAATTATATGAAGGTATTTGTCAAATATAAGTACAATGTAAAACATGTATGTACACAATGAGTGCATTTTATGAAATTATTCATTTAAATGTTGGTACACAGTAGTTAAAGCTACAATATGCAAGAATTTTTGGCCTCTAGAGGGCGCTACATTCCAAACAACAACAACGGCGTAGCTTGATGACGATGTGAAGGAGCGTGGAATGATGGGAACTGTCGTTTTAACCATGGATGTAAATCAGTCAGACGGGAATCGAAAAATCATGTTCATGGATGAGGCTAAGTTCTTTTTTTATAATGACATGCTTTTTGTGGCGAGGAGGGCGTGGTTCAGCGCGGTCTGTAATGGGAGAGAGAAGAGACGAGCAAGTAGGTCAAGTGCAAATGACGAACACCTGTGACTTATTGCTGTGATCCGAGTGGAGAGATCGCTTTTAAGCCGCGCGCTGGAACGAGAGAGAGACTGAAGAGAGAATTGGACGCAGAGAAAGAAAACCGGTGGATCCGAGCTCTCATTTTTGAACTGTTTTGTGCTGTCGCGGTTGCCACGGTGAATGCGCGTTGTGCACGACTTTTGTTTGTTTTGCTTTATTTTAATAAAGTACGAGTCCCAGTCACGCCGACCCCTGTCTTCTTCCTTCCTGACTCTTGAACCTCATCACACTTTTATTTCATTAAAATGAATTAACCGCAAGAAAAGTAAGGTTTAATACTACATTGGTTATCATAGATGTTACTGTATGTCGAATTCATTGTTGTGATAACGCGGCGCAGTTTTACGTGTTCTAAACAATTGTTGTAAAAGTACATTCGAACATACCCACATCATTTGCCAAAATACTGATTAATATTTATGTATAACACATGCTATATGTATTTACATGGCCATAAACACCAGACGTGATAAACAATGTCAATAAACTAAACACAAATCTAAAGCAATAATACTTCCCTTACATAAACATAACTATTACAGAATGCTACATTTGGAAAATATAAAATTAAGCATACTTTGTCGACAGAACCAGCTGCAATCGGTAAAGAATAATTGTGTTCCATGACGACTGCACGAAACAAGCTAACGTCTGTTGCTTGATAGACGCTACAACTACAACTTCCGCATTTGTCAAGGACTCCACGCAGTATGAGCGGAAACCGAGGGTAACGCGGATATGACGCAATTGACTGGCGACTCCCAGCTCCCCCCTGCTCTAACGCCCCGTTTCCTTGGTTAAAATCGCAATTTTCTCACGATTTAAAAATAGTTGGAAACATTTGGGATATTGTAAGTAATCAACGTAACAAAATATATAACACTGGCCTTGAGATTATGGGATATTTTAATGCAAAATTCTTGCATATTGTACCTTTAAAGACACTTAGCATAAAGTGGTACCCAAATAAATGTGTCTATAAGCTATGTTATTACTGCCATTTGCACTTACCATAAACAGACAAGCAAGCTGTTGCACTCTTAATGCCATCTGGATACGTGTGGAACTCGCAGGTGTAACAGCCCTCATCCTCTGTCTGAGCCTGGTGTATGGAGAGCTTGGATTGCCCAAGTGAGGGATTTAGAGTTACCCGATCCTTGAAAGGGGTCTCAACGATGGGTCTGTCATTCTTGACATAAGAAGCAACAGTGGCGGTGTCCCCTTGCTCAGCTGTTTTTTTCCATAAAACCTGCTGGACTCGCTTACTGAGAATGTACTTGCACAAAAGAGAAACCGGCTTTCCACTCACAACTGTTTTATTTTCCATCAGTTCCACAGTTGCTGGAAGGAATAAATTTTTTTTTTTAAAATAATAAAGTGAAGAGACTTTACATGGTCTTTAGGTAGATATGTTCAACCAAAAATGAAAAATCAGTCATAATTTACTCAATGTCATTTCAAAGCTGTATGACACAAAAGAGATGTTGATATTTTTTTATTATTTATTATTTGAGATTATTTTTTTCAAAACATTCTGATGACAGAATTTTCATTTTTGGGTGAACTATTTCTATAAGACCATGTTGCAGTGAATACTTGTACTATGCATGACAGTAGTGTCAGGATTATGCACCTGTCTAGTTAACTTATGAGTTTTGGTTCAGTCCTCATTGTTTGCCGTTTCTCCTTGCCTTTCTATAGTCATTAATTGAGTTACTCAGGTCTTGTGTGTTACGTTATAGATCTCTGTGAGTATTTAACCCCTCAGTTTTCTTAGTGATGTGTTCCATGGTGTCTATGTAATGTGCTTGTGTTTTCCCCTGAGCTTCTCCTGTGTTCATCTGTGGATTATATTAAAAGACTGTTTCCTTTTGAGCTACTCATCTGTGCTATTTTACTACAGCCATGTGTGACAGTTAGCATACGCTCATTGCTTTCATTTTAAACCACACTCAGGCTGATACAATGTAACAAATTTCAAACCCTATGGCAGCTTTTATCTGATCAAGACTCTTGTGGTTTTCATGATAGTTTTTTGTCAGTAAAGAAGGCCAGGCAGAAAAGTGGTTCTCACCACTTCCTGCTTGGGCATTATTTATAACAATTCTTCAATGTCTTGCGAGCGCAATGTGATAACAACCAATAACAATTATTCATTATGAAACCATCTTAGTGCAGGTCTAGAAAATAGCATTTCCTCTGTTCGATGACACTTTGATGAGTGATATTTCCTTTTAAATTCATATTTTTAAATTATATACTCATATACTAATCGAAATATATTTGCCATTATACTAATATACATTGTTGATATTTAAAAAAAAAAAAAAAGTTTGAAAGAGATTACCAAACCTCACCCATAAGTGAAAGACATGTCCTTCCTCTCTGCTGCCCTGTTGGGTACACATCAAAAAGGCACTGGTAGCAGCCCTCGTTGGCTGGCCCGGCTCTTCCAATGGTGATGGCACTGGCGTGAGCTTGTTGACCTGCTGTATGCTGTGAAAGCTTGACTCCATCTTTGGTGGTGTGGTCATACTTATCAGGCTCGTAGTAAAGTATAGTTTTATTTGTCACGTCCAACCACAGTACTTGTTTTAAAGCCTCCCCTGTCTCCATTGTAATATTGCAGGTCAGCATGAAGGGAAGCCCAGTCATCGCCTGCAGATGAGATGGTGCAAGCACCTTACCTAGGACATATCGACAAAACTGATATCATTTAAGATGTTTAAATAATTAAGTAATAATATGCTATCTAATAAATGCATCTACCTCTTCTTTAATGAGCAATTTTTTACATTTTGAATTTTGAATATTTTGTTATTTTAAGGGGGTGTAATTTATAAAAGTCAAGGTGATATAATTGTCCTAATATCACAATGAAGAAAAATACCTATTAAAAGAATTACATTATAAAAAATAAAAATAAATAAATATATATATATATATACAGTGGGTACGGAAAGTATTCAGACCCCCTTAAATTGTTCACTCTTTGTTATATTGCAGCCATTTGCTAAAATCATTTAAGTTCATTTTTTTTTCCTCATTATTGTACACACAGCACCCCATATTGACAGAAAAACACAGAATTGTTGACATTTTTGCACATTTATTAAAAAAGAAAAACTGAAATATCACATGGTCCTAAGTATTCAGACCCTTTGCTCAGTATTTAGTAGAATCACCCTTTTGATCTAATACAGCCATGAGTCTTTTTGGGAAAGATGCAACAAGGTTTTCACACCTGGATTTGGGTATCCTCTGCCATTCCTCCTTGCAGATCCTCTCCAGTTCTGTCAGGTTGGATGGTAAACGTTGGTGGACAGCCATTTTCAGTTCTCTCCAGAGATGCTCAATTGGCTTTAAGTCAGGGCTCTGGCTGGGCCATTCAAGAACAGTCACGGAGTTGTTGTGAAGCCACTCCTTCGTTATTTTAGCTGTGTGCTTAGGGTCATTGTCTTGTTGGAAGGTGAACCTTCGGCCCAGTCTGAGGTCCAGAGCACTCTGGAGAAGGTTTTCGTCCAGGATATCCCTGTACTTGGCCGCATTCATCTTTCCCTCGATTGCAACCAGTCGTCCTGTCCCTGCAGATGAAAAACACCCCCACAGCATGATGCTGCCACCACCATGCTTCACTGTTGAGACTGTATTGGACAGGTGATGAGCAGTGCCTGGTTTTCTCCACACATACCGCTTAGAATTAAAGCCAAAAAGTTCTATCTTGGTCTCATCAGACCAGAGAATCTTATTTATCACCATCTTGGAGTCCTTCAGGTGTGCTTTCATGTGTCTTGCACTGAGGAGAGGCTTCCGTCGGGCCACTCTGCCATAAAGCCCCGACTGGTGGATGGCTGCAGTGACGGTTGACTTACTACAACTTTCTCCCATCTCCCGACTGCATCTCTGGAGCTCAGCCACAGTGATCTTTGGGTTCTTCTTTACCTCTCTCACCAAGGCTCTTCTCCCCCGATAGCTCAGTTTGGCCGGACGGCCAGCTCTAGGAAGGGTTCTGGTCGTCCCAAACGTCTTCCATTTAAGGATTATGGAGGCCACTGTGCTCTTAGGAGAACCTTAAGTGCAGCAGAATTTTTTTTGTAACCTTGGCCAGATCTGTGCCTTGCCACAATTCTGTCTCTGAGCTCTTCAGGCAGTTCCTTTGACCTCATGATTCTCATTTGCTCTGACATGCACTGTGAGCTGTAAGGTCTTATATAGACAGGTGTGTGGCTTTCCTAATCAAGTCCAATCAGTATAATCAAACACAGCTGGACTCAAATGAAGGTGTAGAACCATCTCAAGGATGATCAGAAGAAATGAACAGCACCTGAGTTAAATATATGAGTGTCACAGCAAAGGGTCTGAATACTTAGGACCATGTGATATTTCAGTTTTTCTTTTTTAATAAATGTGCAAAAATGTCAACAATTCTGTGTTTTTCTGTCAATGCGGGGTGCTGTGTGTACAATAATGAGGAAAAAAAATGAACTTAAATGATTTTAGCAAATGGCTGCAATATAACAAAGAGTGAAAAATGTAAGGGGGTCTGAATACTTTCCATACCCACTGTATATATATATATATATATATACACATATACACATATATATTAATTGTCTGCCAAGTGGTGCAATCAACATGCAGAAAAAAATTTTTTTATAAAATAAAAACATTAAAAAGTACATTTATGTCATGAAGGACACCTGCAGACCCTCATGACTTTGTGTCAAGGTTGTAAAATGTCAAGTGGCGAAACTCTCCAAAATTGTAAAAATAATGATTAGGATGTGTACACTCACATGTAAAGAAGACGTAAGGTAAACAAACATGTTATTACTTTTTATTTAATGTTTACACAACATGATATAAAGTCACTAAATTTATTTTCTTTAAAAATGGCATACAATTTTATCTAACCCATATAAAACCAGCATTTCTAAGAACCCACGTTTTAAACTACAGCAGTGGATCAAAACCTTTCATCAAAGTTATACATGAATTTTGAACAATACCCGTTCTTGTTTTAGGACAACTTTGATGAACTTTTTTGATCCACTTCAAATGTTGAGTACTGTAGATGTTAAAAGATTTTCCTGTTCTTTATCATGGACAGAGCTCAGATATTCTAATGTTCAGAAAGGAGATTGGATAGGCACCTTGAAGTCGAGAGAGCAACATCAGTGTCACCCAGACTTGCAGGGATATTGCAGACATAGATCCACTCATCTTGACCTGCAGGAAGATCAGTTTAACTGTGGTCAATGAAGTAATGGGCCAAACATATATTTAAGTAAGACAAAGAGTGTTTAACCAAACAGATTTCCGGAATACTGTCTGTATTAGCCATGTGTATTAAAGCAGACTCTACATAAACAAATTTCACAACGGCATAGTTAATTACAACAAATAATCAAGCCAGTACCGCCTTAATGAGTATTGCTACATTCTGAAAAATTAATGAAGAAATTTCACATCTAAAAAAATAAATGGCATACTTACAGCCACAGGTTTGTAAAGAGCAGAAATCCACACATCAGCAGTTCAGCTCCTCAACAGCCATTGCTTTATAGAGAAATTAAAGATGAAAAAATAATAATAATAAGATAATTTCTGATGTCAAACAAATAAGAAGTTCTGGTTCTGGTGAACAAATATATTTCTATTTGGTAAGGGAAGTCATCTAGCATATAGCTCAAGTTTAAATCGGACTTTAAGGAAAATATTTGTCCTAGAAGTCTGGTCTGTTTTGGAATTTGAGGCTTCAGTGCACTATTTATGGCACTCTCAGGGGCCGCAGTGCAATTCAGCATTTTTGGATTATTTTGAAATTTGATTACCGTTTGCCAGGTTTATTTATGGCATGAAAAGGAAAATCTCTAACCATCTGCATCCTGTCAAGGTTTATTACCTTTCTGGCGCTTTAACAACAGTTTGGGTAACAAACTCACACTTTGTTGTCTAGACTAACATTAACTTGAGGAAATAGTATCTCTTGCTTTTTACACAAACTATATGATTAAAATCACTTGTGGCTAAACACTGCCAGTAAACAGGCATAAAGAGTGGTGCTGGCAGATGATTTCTGGGCCACAGGCAAATACTTCCAGGCAGCCACACGCCCCTGCTGACCTCAAATGAAAGATCGGTTGAGCCATTTTTTTATATATACTGTGTGTGTGTGTATATATATATATATATATATATATATATATATATATATATATATATATATATTGCTGTCTTTTTTTTTCTTTCTTTTTTTGTTGTTAGAAACCCATTCGAAAAAAAGGAACTAGTTTAGCTTTATTTTATTTTTGCTTTAAATTGTAAACATTTATAATACCATCCATTAACCATCTTTTAACAAACATTATATAGATAAATTAAATAGATCTGTAGTTGGATCGATCTATAGTTTATATCAGGCATAATGATTTGAATGAAAGTCTGTGATATACAAAATATTACTCAAGACTATAATGCTTTCTGGCTCTTTCACTATAATAGAAAATATCATTAAAAGTTCCTTAACTAGAGTAATTTAGAGGAAGAACGAGCAGACTACATAAGTAGACCTGAAACAACATAGAATTTATGCATGGGTCTACAAGTAGGCTAGTCACATTTTGATTATTAATCCTGTGACTTAAAAAGAAAATTCAATGATTGCAAACAGTTGTATTAACTAAAACTAATAAACGATATAAATCTATTTTTAATACAGTACAATGTTTAAAATATGCGACTCACCTTGCAAAGCATGGCCGCGTTCTTTCGTGTTGGTAAATCTTGCCTCGGAGTTATTCTGGCATACAGTGATTCGGGATACGAATGGAAGTGGAAGTGAGGAAGTTTGGCCATCCAATCGTGGGAAGCATAGCAATCAGTGTTTAGAAAGGCCCAGTGACGTTCAGTGGATGGAAGCGTGCAATTACTAATTACCGAGTTAACAGCGACATCTAGTGGTGTGAGCCATCTGTACAAAAACATCTCAGTTTTGGAAAAATGCCAATACCGGTATACATTTGTCAGGTTCAGGCACTCAAAAGGACGTTAAAAATAAAGTTTGCCATGCTTAAACGAAGGATTGAGATCTAGTTAGTTATTACATCTTTTGACAAAATTAAGCATGTTTAAATTTGGAAAAGCCAACTAATGCCAAATCGAGTTTCTGATTTTTTTTTTTTTATAATAATTATTTTCAATAAACATGACAATAATCACTTACATATCAAAATACAGTAACACTTTATTAAAGAATATACAACAAATAAGGGAGAAAAGAAATGGTAACACTTCACAATAAAGTTCCATTTGTCAACATTATGCAAGAACTAATTACGACAAAAAAAAACTTCTAAGGCATTTATTAATCTTAGCTAATGTTAATCTCAACGTTTACTAATACATTATTAAAATCAAAAGTTGTATCTGTTAATATTATTTAATGGACCTGAGCAGACATGAACTTACAAAGATTAATAAATATTGCAACATGTATTGCTTATTGTTGATGTTGGTTAATGCATTAGCCAATGTTAACTAATGGGCCTTATTATTAAAGTGTTACCGAAAAATGGAGTGATCAGAGGACTCAAAAGCAGAAAGTTAGTGAGAACAGAGTTTATTTGCACACTTAGGGCATAACAACCTCGTGAACACGTGAACACATAACGAAGAGTGTGGGAACTCCAGAGCTTACCATACAGCCAACAACAGACACACTGGCTGAGGAGACTGAGATGAGACAGAGGAACAGTGAGAGAGCGAGAACAACGTTTACGTGAGGGAAGTTTGAGAGGGATGTCCTGGGAGATAACCAGACCTTCTGACAACACGTAAAGTGGGGGCTTAGTATGGTGACGGTCTGCTGACGCCTTGTTCCTGTCGCCAGTCCAAGTGAGGACTTCTGGCGATCCTCCACATACAGAGGCGTCTCTGAATAAATGCATGCGCGAATGGAACAACGACGTCAGATTCTTGGGAGAGGAATAACGTTGGCTGGTGGACTAAACAGCACTGGAGGGGAGACAAACCCATAGACGAGACCAGGAGGGAGTTATGCACGTACTCGAACCTGGTTAATTTGGAACTAAACAGATGACGGTTCCGCAGATGCCACACAGTGCAAGACCCTCTCAAGATCTTGGTTAGCATGTTCGGCCTGACCGTTAGTCTGCCGGTGATACCCGGAGGATAGACTCGCAGTCGCCCAAAGCTGTCGACAGAACTCTGTCCAAAATTTAGACACAAATTGGGGACCCCTGTCAGAGACCACATTCATGAATGCGGAAAACATGATCTTAGACAACAGTCGCTGTCTCCCTCGCTGAAGGCAATTTGGGGAGGGGAATAAAATGGGCCGCCTTCGAGAACCTGTCCACCTGTCCTGAAGTCCACAGCTATGTGTGACTAGGGCCTCGAAGGGACAGGCATCGGCTGGAGTAGCCCTGCCGGAGTCGATTGGAGCCTTTGCACGCAGCAGAAACCAGATAGGCCAACACCAACTGATGAGTGTCTTGCACATGGATGGCCACCAAAACCGCTACTTGATTAAACTGCAAGTACGAGTCGCTCCGGGGTGGCAAGCTAGTTCGGATGAATGGCCCCACTGTAGGATGCTAGTTCGGACCAATTCAGGCACAAACAACAGGCTCTCAGGCGCACTCTGCGGGAACCGTGACGTTGCGCAGAGCAGTGCGGACTCTGGACTCCACCCCCAAGATGACCACCGCTAACACCTGATCGGAGGAAGGGTGGGTCTAGCCTCAGCGAGCCTGTCGTGAAATTAGCCATTTAATGGTGTGGATGTATTCTTAGGGTAGGGGAGAGCAGGGTAAGTTGTCACACGGGTAAGTTGTCACACTGTCCATAACTCCAACACTAGAGGCTCTATCTCAAAAATCAAATAGCCACTTTATGTGACTTCTTCTTCTATAGTCAACTTCCTGTTCACATGTGGTCAAGATCACTGTAATCTGAGGTTATCACAATTTTCTTATTTTTCTGCTCAAAAAGTTAAAAAAAATTCACTTTACATTTTATGCAATACAACTTTGTTAGGTATGAATGTTTAAAATTATTATTTTGCACAAAATAGAGGAGACAGTAACGTGTCTTTTGGTACTTTAGCTAAAGTGATATGTTGAGCTAAACTTGAGATTTAGCCAACATTAGCTCACATGTCAATATGGGGCAAGTTGTCTCAATGACTTTGGGGCAAGTCGTCACATGTGACAACTTGCCCCTGTACAAATAAACACAGCCCCAGCACCAACCCTGTCCTGCCTAGCAGGCCCAGTTGCTTCTGCTATCACCAGCTCACCCTTACCCAGCAATGCTATTGCTGACAGTGGGCTACCAACTCCAGTGGACATCCGGCCATATCCAAAAGATGGCCCCCGAAAACCAGCCAGCAAAGGAAGAAAACGACGCAAATCAGCAATACTTACTGACACACCAGTGAAGCGGCAACTAGAAATAGAAAAGAATAAGTCTCAATCTAGCAAAAAGCTGTTTCAAAAGAAAGGGAAGCAGAAATCTGGACCTATGAAAAACAAGGCAGCTACATTTACATTTAGTCATTTAGCAGACGCTTTTGTCCAAAGCGACTTACAAATT
Source organism: Rutilus rutilus (assembly GCF_951802725.1). Taxonomy (NCBI): domain Eukaryota; kingdom Metazoa; phylum Chordata; class Actinopteri; order Cypriniformes; family Leuciscidae; genus Rutilus; species Rutilus rutilus. The sequence goes on along the minus strand of NC_140210.1, from coordinate 30,672,017 downwards.
AGGACTAATTTAAGCGAGTCATTGTGAAGAGGCAAAAAAAAAAAAAAAACACAAGAAGTGCTCAAAATACGAAGTTCAGGCATTGTTCAGAGTAGCATATGCGTAAAATGTGTAAAATGCAACAATTGGGCCCATGATGCTTGCACCTCAGGCCAGGCAATTTATGTGTGTCAGAATTGTGACTCTGGAGATGAGTCCGATTAGTCAGATACAGGGCATCTGTTTTGTTCAGAGGTTAAGTTAAGCAGGTTATCTGCAGCATTCCATTCAGTTATCAGGATCTATGTGCAAGCCATAGAACGTTTGAGTTTATAGTTCAAAGTAAAGTGGTTTTGCCACTTAATTGAAATGTGCATTATTTGGATTTAATGCATTGTTTTTCCAGGTTCTCCAGGCACGGATGTTTATATTTCCAGGTCTGTTTTGAGTTTAAAAGTTAAAATCAATATTCACAATTAAGTTGTTGTGTTCTTATTTTTTAGATAATCTAGTGTGACAACTTACCCGCCCTAGTGTGACAACTTACCCGCCGATGGGGCAAATTGTCACAAGTGCACACTCGCTATTCAACAGTCTACAACTCCGTAATGAGATAAGATATGAAGATGTTATGAATATACAACATATGTGCCCAATACTTCCTTCTTTCATTTGGTATGAGATTTATACCATTTTGATGTATGGTGCTCAGTAAATGTTTGACAGTGTGAAAAGTGTGACAACATACCCCGCTCTCCCCTACTGAAGGGGATGGATTTTGGAATCCATTGCTGCTTCAATATATATCTAATGAGTGATTATAATCAAGGTATTAATCAATATTTTTACTTCTAAGTATCACATGTTGAATAACTTCTCTAAGCTTATGAGATTTTACTTTGTTATAGAAGTTACCAAATTACTGGTGTGATTACTGGAATGTTCTTTTCATGTATTCTCTAATGTCTGTATTTGAGATCTGAATGCAGTAACAGCGCTTGCTTATTTAGCCCGGCTTCCAGAAATGAATTATGGATTTCTTTAACATGTCAATGCATTTATTTGCTTTTCTAGGGTACCCTGACAACTATGGTCGTTGAAGTCTATAGTTTAAAGGACCATTTCTCAGTTAAAGCCTTATGAAGGGAGTGGATTGGAATCCACTGCTGCTTCAATGTATATGTAATGAGTGATTATAATCAAGGTATTAATCAATACTTTTTCTTCTAAATATCAAATGAGTTGAATGACTTCTCTGGAGATTTTACTTTGTTATAGAAGTTACCAGTGTGATTACTGAAATGTTCTTTTCATGTATTCATTAATGTCAGTATTTGATATTTGAATGCAGTAACGTTGCTTGCCTATTTATCCCAGCTTCCAGAAATTAAATAGGGACTGGTTTTGTGTTTGAGAAAGGTCTTCAACATGTTAAAACACATAGGGGTCATTTAAGTCTATAGTTTAAGGTACCATTTGTCAGTTAAAGCCTATAATTTCCATTTAGGATAAAGTGTCCTATCCTGAGAGAAAGAACTTGTTATCTTGATGTTTTGAGAGGACTCTCCTGTTTATAGTTAGAGCCTGGCCAAATCCAACCTTAGGAAAGCTGTGTGTCGGGTGTGTGTGTTAGTCTTCTTGCTTACAGGTTAAGGAACCACTGGCATTGTTGGAGATTGACTGAGTTGTTGTTCGAGACATGCTGGCACCCAGCAACCCAAATTTGTGACCTGGAAGGTCATGACGTGCCTAACTTCAGGGTCCGAGTGTCAGCGGCATAATCTATGGAGATATGCTTCTGTCTATCTGTATATGTGTGGAAAATTACTATGTTTATCAATTTCTTGGCCAATAAGAATCATTCAGCCTGTAAGCAATGACGTAGCTTAGACCTTGGAAATGGTATAACTGCTGTGATCTTTGTAACTGTAAGCGGGGCGGCCTACGAACTCCTGTGTGAGTCTTGAAGCTGACTTCTGCTGATGAAACTGCAAACTATCTTCAGTAAAACTTTTCTTCAATTTTTTATAATTCTGACTCCGGGTCTTCTTTTCAAACATCTGGTCCATGGGTCCTAAACTGTTAACCCCTAACACTTACTTTCCAGTTATATTAAAGTGTCCTCTCCTTGAGAGAAAGAACACATTATCTTGATGTTTTGAGACGACTCTCCTGTTTATAGTTAGAGCCTGGCCAAATCCAACCTTGAAGAAGCTGTGTGTCGGTGTGTGTGTTAGTCTTCTTGGTTACAAGTTAAGGAACAACTAACATTATTGGAGATTGACTGAGTTGTTGTTCTGGACATGCTGGCGCCCAGCAACCCAAATCTGCAACCTGGAAGGTCACGACATGCCTAACTTCAGGGTCCGAGTATCAGCTGCATAATCGATGGAGATATGCTTCAGTCTAGTTAGCCAATAATTCAGTCTAGTCAATTTCTTAGCCAATGAGAATCATTCAACCTGAAGTAATGACGTAGCTTAGACCTTGGTGAAGGGTATAATTGCTGTGATCTTTGTAACTGTAAGTGGGGCAGCCTACAAACTCCTTGGGAGTCTTGAAGCTAACTTCTGCTGATGAAACTGCAAACTATCTCCAGTAAAACTTTTCTTTAATTTATTGTAATTCTGACTCTTGTCATTTCTGGTTCTGGGTATTTGATTGTAAATCCCCTTACAGGAGGTTTACACAAAAACGGAAACGTTTTTCCTTTGTACAGATGACAACGTTATCAAATCCCCATTCACAAGGATCCGCGAAAACGGCTAAAAATGCTATTATTCATGCCAGACAAGTAGTTGGCGATGTCACTTTGTAAAGAAAGACTATGCGCCTGTGTACATACGCATTCTTTTACTACAGTGCACTGTACAAGCTGAACGCACATGCCTATAGACACAGATTACCTAATCAATCTCTTTTTTTGGTCCGAATTTCATTCTAAGGATGTTAATCTTGATAATTAGGGCCCGAGCACCGATGGTGTGAGGACCCTCTTGGAATTGCTCCGTTTATTATACTGTATTATTACTTTGTCTTCTGGGTAAATTTCATCTTCATAAAGCCAGAAACATTCACTGTTATCCCAATTTTAGAATGTTATCCTCTAATATAAAATCCCTTTTTACTTCCTTTAATAAAATGTCAAAACCTTTGAACACACTTTGAAAACGTATTATCCTTGAGTCTGTTGTAAGTAACCTTTAATTTTTCATGATGACAAAATGTTATATTGTGTTAATTTGTGTAATTCTTATAACCACTTGTGATGATGTCCGTATGGGTCTGAGCCTGCGGCGACCCACAGAAATGTTTTCGAGTGGAGGAGAGATCAGTCAGAGGAAGGGCTACCTGTCTAGAATTCCCAATGACCACCCTGTAAAAAATTGGCGAACCCCAGAAATCGCTGGGCCGCTCTATGACTATCTGGGGTGGGCCAATCAGCAACTGTTTTTACCTTAACGAGATCCATTCAGATACTCTCTGGTGAAAGAATGAATCCCAGGAACGGAACCGACCGTGCATGAAAGTCGCACTTCTCCACCTTGGAGAATAAGTGATTCTCAAGTAGCCGCTGGAGCACAGACATCACCTGACGTGCAGGACATGGTCGCACAAGAGGTTCAAATGATGCCAGCTACCTGAAAATCATGAATACACTTCTCCATGGCCTCCCTCTCAGGCCTGGAATGAGAGTAAAGGCACACCCTAGGAGGAGAAGTGCCAGACAACAAATCTATCGCACAGTCGTAGGGGCGGTGCGGAGGAGGAGATGAAGCTCGTAACTTACTGAAATACTCTCTTAAATCATGGTAAGCCTCCAGTACATTCGCCAGGCTCACAGGCTCCTCCTGAAACACAGAACAAGACAGTACAGGGGAAACCATAGAAACCAAACATTTTGATAAGCAGAAGGGATCCATGCCAACACAGAATTAAGAGCCAGGTCAATGTGAGGGTTATGTAAAGAAGGACTACACGCCTGCGCACATATATATTCAAATGTGCATACCTTTGGACTGAACACGTAATGCGCATGTGCGCGACGTCTGCGATTTCGCGGGTTTGCGTTTTTAAGGTTTGCGCAGATATAACGGATAATCGATTGCACCTTTGAACCTATTTCAGGGAGTGCGTTCTCGAGACACCAGGTACTGTTTTGTGCGGATGGGCCGTCGGAGCGCATTAAGGGTTTTCATGTTAGAACGGTGTTGTGTTAGCGGCCCCTAAGTTAATAACTAACGATCTTCGCAACGGAAGTGAATCAATCAATCAAAACTAACTTTAGCTGGACAATAACTTTATCCTAGAGCTTTTGTAAAGCCTAAACAATCTGTTACGGTAATTTCCTATTATTTCTGTAAAGCTGCTTTGAAACAATCCATATTGTTAAAAGCATTATATAAATGAAGGTGACTTGACTTGTTATGCTTGACCAGACAGGTGTGTCCCAAAACCACTGGAGTGGAGAGAGAGTGAATGAGGAGAAGGCAAATCTCCACAGCATGATTGCCTAAGAGGATGAGAGTAATAAGCTTGGTGGAATGAGTAATCCTAGTGAGATGGGTGCGGCAGAGGGTCCTGGCAGAAATAGGCTCGGCCAGAGGAATAGGCGAAACACCAATGCAAGCATCCAGCCCAGTGTCCATGAAGTGAGTAACCCCATTAAACTGGACCGACCACCAGAGGGCAGCCGAGTATCAGTGACGCTTACCGTGCTCCATCCCTTGAACGGTAAGCTCCGCTCATTCACTGGACACGAGGCTGCCACATGCCCCGACTGCCCGCAGTAAAGACATAGGTTGTTGGCAAGACTATAACCCTGTTCCATGACAGTCAACCGGGCTCTCCCGATCTGAATGGGCTCCTCTTCACCCTGAGAAGTTGTGTCACCCCCTGCTCCTGAGGCAGCATGAGTGAAAAAATTGGAGACACGCCCCTCTGATGCAGGGAACGGAGAGCTATTCGGTTGTCAACACAGATAGTGAGATTGATTAATCCGTCAAGACTAGGGGCAACCTCAGTGAATAAATCTCATCCTTGATGTACTCAGCCAGTCTGTGAAAGAAATTATCCCATTGGGCCTTGGCATTCCATTCACAAGACGTGGCAAGCGTGCGGAATTCAATAGAGTAATCTGAAACAGACCGACCTCCCTTTTGCAGTAGTGACAATGCCCGCGCTGCATCGGTTCCCAGAGTGCCCTCAGAAAATTCCTCAGAAAATCATTGAATGAGGTACATGTCCATTGTCCCACATGGCCGTTCCCCATTCTCTCGCTTGGCTGACCAGGAGCATGATGGCAAAGGCCACTTTAGATTGCTCCGTGGAAAAACAGGAGGGCTGGAGTGAAAACGTCAGAGAGCATTGTGACAAAAAGGACCGACATGAATTAGGCTCACCGGAGTACGGAGCAGATGAATTCAGGTGAGGTTCGGCACGATGCGGAATGGCCTCATCGGGGTCGGGAGGAGGCAGAACAATAGGAGCCACAGAGGGTTGGTCTGCAACTGCTCAAGCCGTTCCGTGAGCAGGTTTAGCTAGAGAGAGGTTTCAGAGAGGGCACGGCGAGATTCTATCCAAATATGCGGTGAACAGAGGACTCAAAAGCAGAGAGGTAGTGAGAACAGGGTTTACTTCCGGCAATACAACCTCCAAAGTGAAGTGACACATGTGAACACATTAACAAAGAGTGTGAGGACTCCAGAGCTGTCCGTACAGCCAACAAAGGACACACAGGCTGAGGAGAGCCACTCATGTTGCATCTAACGGGATGGGGAACGAGATGATACAGAGGAACAGCAAGAGAACAACCAGATGTCACTCCTCATCAAAGTGTCCTGGGCACAGCAGCAAACACAGGAAATGCAGAGATGAAACATAGAACAGTACCAAGAACACAAGACAAAGCATGAATGATCAACTGACAACAAGTGGCAAGCTACAGGTGAGGGAAATCAGTTTGTGATCTGTGCGCACCTGCGCTTCAATAAGTGCTGATTGCCCAGGTCACGAGCTGCTGCAGAAAATGACAGGACAAACAATAGCTGTGTCCCAATGCGAAGGCTGCATCCTCCGAAGGCCGTATTTGAAGGCCGATTGGCCGTATTTGAAGGCCGATTGCGTCACCGCGTCACGATGAAGGCTGTCCCAATTCAAAGGCTGCACCCTTGGAAGGTCGCATTTGAAGGACGATTGCGTCACCGCGGCACGATGAAGGCTGTCCCAATTCAAAGGCTGCACCCTTGGAAGGTCGCATTTAAAGGCCGATTGCGTCACCGCGGCGCAATGAAGGCTGTCCCAATTCAATTCTGCATCCTTCGAAGGCCGTATTCGAAGGCCGGTTGCGTCATCGCGGCGCGACGAAGGCTTCCCTGATTCAAAAGCGATGCCAAATGCACCCTTCGTTTCCCCGTGAAAGGAAGGATACATAAATGGATCCTTAGCGGCCTATCCTACCCCATAAGTCATTGCGCGCCGGTGACGACAGCATTTTTATTTTAAAAAAAATTGCGGCCAAGAGTTCGGTGGTGGACGGCCAATTCACATTTAAATGTAAGTATTATGTTTTCATTGACTCAAATAGCTAGCGAAACCACAGGTAAAAGCCACAAGTTTTTCTTTCTTATAAAATTCATCTTAACTCCTTCGTCACCATTGCGTGGCTTCAAATTGCGGTCTGAAAATGACCATTTCTTTACGGGGGCGAAAAACTGGAGGCAAGACAACAACCTATTTGTAATATTTGCAATATAAAGTCTCACTTGTGTATTATAAGAAATATCACTCACCCTATAAAGCCCACAACAATAAGAAAAGCAGTAGATAAGGCAATGGGGTTTCACTTTTATGTGTTTTTGTAGTGCTGTCATGCAAGCTATGTCTACAAAGGTTTTAACCAAATTTGAGAATCCAGAAATATGATATCTTAAGTATTTTGTATGCATGTCCTGATGTGTCATAGTTTGCAATATTAACAATGCACTAATGTTAAGATTGCACCCCTGTGTTAATATTTTTCATAAGTACCCTTTTCTGATTTTTTAGAGCAATTCTGGAGAAAATGTAGCCTGGGTGCCAGCCCGAACCCCGCCCACAAATTTTTTTGGTCGGGAAGTTCGGTCTGGACTCGCTCCGTTGAGGAGCTATTATGCCCGAACAAAAATTGTTCGGACCAATCAAATTGTCAGGGCGGGCTTTATACGATGATGGACAGATGAGCAACGGTAACGTAATCATCCACGTCACCAAAGAGCGCTTGATTTGAATTAGTTTACAACAAAGACGACTGCTGCTGGAGAATTGAGATTTCACGAGTTCACATTTACAAATAAGTCAGATAGAATAAATGCGTATAAGATTTCACACAAATAAGTCGATAGAATAAATGCGTATATGACGTGCTGTCCGAGGAGAGGGCTGTGGGCTCGGTAGCCATACTCCCCCGTATTCCTGGTTGTGAGAGAACAAGACAAGAGTGAGGATTCGGGGTGGTGGAGGGATGCTGAAAAACTGTCAAGGAGTGTTAGGTAAGTTGACAGAGTGAATATGCTTCCTCATGCTGATAGATAGGGTAACGTTAGACATGGTATTGTTTGATGACAAGTTGATTGGATTGATTATTTGTACGTGCTCCTCCCGAACTTTGTTTATTAAAAATCATGTGTAGATTCCGCCATCGCGTCTGTTATAGAAGATATTCACAGCGCATTCATTTTAAAAGAGGAACAGAGAGCCGCGACATTTTGTTGGTTGAAAATATGAATGAAGAACATGCGTCATTTACTCCGTTGCTCTGATTGGTTGTAGGTCTATCCAATTGAGTGCAGAGGTTTTTTTTTTCCTGGTTCGGTTGAGACACACCCCATAATCAAATCTCTATGGAGCAGTCTCAGACTCACATTCTGACTAGAATCTGAGTATGACGACGTCAGGCTAGAGAAAATGGGTCTGCTAGGGAGGGTAACCGTAACTCCCATACAGGCAAAAAAAATAAATAATAATAATAATAATTTAAGAAAGTTTATAAGTTTATACTTCTTTGCTGAAATGTACTGTGCTGTTGTTGTTGTTAACAAGCCATGGTTAATTTGCTCTGCCTTAGGATTGCAAGTGTCCTGGGACAGGTGAGGGTGTGAGTGGGAAACCCACAACTGAAACTTGGCCCTGGTTTGTCCTCATGGATGAGGTGTTGGGACAGAGACATTGCACCAACCCCACGTCCTCATTGCCTCAATCCCTGAGGACACACCAGGGCCGAGTTCAGCAGTGGGTGCCCACAGTGAGGAAGAGCCAGGGGCACCAGCAGCAGCAGCAGTAGGAGCACCAGCACGAGCACCAGCAGCAGCAGCAGCACGAAGGCGGCGAGACAGAGAGGACGAGACGAGACAGAGAAGACAAGCAACTACAGAGAGAGGCAGAGGCGAGGAGAGTAGGGAGAGGATGGACAGGCTGTTTTCTCTTCTTGAGAGAATGATTGAAAAATATATATTTTTTCTATATATTCTTGTTTAACTTTTTTTCACTTACTTTATTAAAGGGAAAGAAAAATTCTGTACATTATTTATTTTTAAGCAACTTTAAATGTGTAAATAAAAGAGAATGAATTGTTCTGGACATTGTTTATTTTTGTAATGAAAAAAAATTATTTTGTTTATTTTTGTATAGAAACATAATTTCTACATGAAACAAAATCTTCTATACCTTTTTTTTTTAATACATTTTTTAAATTAAAATAATTAGTTCTATTGACTACGGAAAAGTACTTTTTCCAACTATTTACAACATACGTTAAACATCAAAATCAACATAAACATTTAAATTTAGAGTACATAAAATAAGAAAAAATTATGTAGACTTTTATTGAGCTGAGCAGGGAGACCCTGCTGGTGCTGCTGGACCGGGATGGGCTCCACAATAGAGACCCTGGTAAGGCCTCTCTGCTGGTGGGACATCATCTGGGATGGTCTCCAGAATGTTTGAGTGCATGTTTCCACTACCCAAAGTTGTCTACCAACAGGTTTTTTCCGTACACAATTTTCCGTGATTCAATCGACGGCTGCCATGTCACTGAGAGAATATATTTCTGAAAAAAGTATTTTTAATAACTACTAAAACCGCATTGGGGAAAAACTACAGCTGCGTCCCATGTGAAAGGGTGCATCTGAAGCGCTCGGACCTAGCCTACGGAGGAATTATTCTTGTCGCCTGGCAACTGTGACAGCTGCCGATGACGAGCGGGAGTTGTAATATTCAATATTCAATATTCGGTTTTATATTCAAACAGGGTTGAAAACCTGTATGTTCACCATGGTCCATTTGTGTACATAATAAAAATAATATACTAAATCGCATCAAGGTAAGATATAAGTGAACATTTGAACCTTTGAAAAAAAAAGAAAAATAATTATAATTTTATATATATATATATATATATATACAGTGAGGAAAAGAAGTATTTGAACACCCTGCTATTTTGCAAGTTCTCCCACTTAGAAATCATGGAGGGGTCTGAAATTGTCATCGTAGGTGCATGTCCACTGTGAGAGACATAATCTAAAAAAAAAAATCCAGAAATCACAATGTATGATTTTTTTACTATTTATTTGTATGATACAGCTGCAAATAAGTATTTGAACACCTGAGAAAATCAATGTTAATATTTGGTACAGTAGCCTTTGTTTGCAATTACAGAGGTCAAACGTTTCCTGTAGTTTTTCACCAGGTTTGCACTAGGGCTGTCAATCTTCCTCTATAATACTATTCGAATTCCATTCCTTATTTTATTTAATATTCGAATAATATTCGAATATTAAATGCTCAAATTCATCCTATTATTAATATTTACGACATTACACAGTCTTATGGATCGCCAATGCGTGATGTTGATCGGTCTCATATCTTCACAGATAAACCGTCAGTTTGTCTGTTATTGCCTTTTGGCGGACAGCTGGTAGCAGTTGAGCCCGTGATGAGGAGAGAGGCAGAACATAAGTAATTCTTGCCTGTTTTAGCGGCGGTTCCTCGGACAGATCGCCTAGCTTGTCAGGTTGTAAGTTGTCATAAAAAAAATAACGTATATTTTCCTCTCCGTTTTGGCCTTCCGTCCACAATGAGACGGCGTTTTTATTAATGAAAACGCACTCCAAAGTGGATATATTTGAAGCCGCCGTTTTCACGTTGTAATGTGGACTGAGAATCAAATTGTTGACCTCCGTTACCGTGGAGACATTCCTCTCCGCGACTTTTGACAGCTTGTGCCAAGGCGGCGAGAAAGGCAAGATTGCATAAAAAAAAAAAAAAAAAAAAAAAAGCAATATTCGAATAGGAACTTCACCATTCGAATAGTATTGATTTTTTTAATATTCGAATTATATTCGAATTTCGGAATTCGTTCCAACAGCCCTAGTTTGCACACACTGCAGGAGGGATTTTGGCCCACTCCTCCACACAGATCTTCTCTAGATCAGTCAGGTTTCTGGGCTGTCGCTGAGAAACACGGAGTTTGAGCTCCCTCCAAAGATTCTCTATTGGGTTTAGGTCTGGAGACTGGCTAGGCCACGCCAGAACCTTGATATGCTTCTTACAGAGCCACTCCTTGGTTATCCTGGCTGTGTGCTTCGGGTCATTGTCATGTTGGAAGACCCAGCCTCGACCCATCTTCAATGCTCTAACTGAGGTAAGGAGGTTGTTCCCCAAAATCTCGCAATACATGGCCCCGGTCATCCTCTCCTTAATACAGTGCAGTCGCCCTATCCCATGTGCAGAAAAACACCCCCAAAGCATGATGCTACCACCCCCATGCTTCACAGTAGGGATGGTGTTCTTGGGATGGTACTCATCATTCTTCTTCCTCCAAACACGTTTAGTGGAATTATGACCAAAAAGTTCTATTTTGGTCTCATCTGACCACATGACTTTCTCCCATGACTCCTCTGGATCATCCAAATGGTCATTGGCAAACTTAAGACGGGCCTTGACATGTGCTGGTTTAAGCAGGGGAACCTTCCGTGCCATGCATGATTTCAAACCATGACGTCTTAGTGTATTACCAACAGTAACCTTGGAAACGGTGGTCCCAGCTCTTTTCAGGTCATTGACCAGCTCCTCCCGTGTAGTTCTGGGCTGATTTCTCACCTTTCTTAGGATCATTGAGACCCCACGAGGTGAGATCTTGCATGGAGCCCCAGTCCGAGGGAGATTGACAGTCATGTTTAGCTTCTTTCATTTTCTAATGATTGCTCCAACAGTGGACCTTTTTTCACCAAGCTGCTTGGCAATTTCCCCGTAGCCCTTTCCAGCCTTGTGGAGGTGTACAATTTTGTCTCTAGTGTCTTTGGACAGCTCTTTGGTCTTGGCCATGTTAGTAGTTGGATTCTTACTGATTGTATGGGGTGGACAGGTGTCTTTATGCAGCTAACGACCTCAAACAGGTGCATCTAATTTAGGATAATAAATGGAGTGGAGGTGGACATTTTAAAGGCAGACTAACAGGTCTTTGAGGGTCAGAATTCTAGCTGATAGACAGGGGTTCAAATACTTATTTGCAGCTGTATCATAAAAAAAAATAGTTAATTAATAGTCATTAATGCAATTATCTAATCAACCAATCACATGGCAGTTGCTTCAATGCATTTAAGGGCAGGCCCGGATTAAGAGGACTTTGGGCCCTGGGGCTATAGCAACACCAAGGGCCCCCTTTCATCTGATTGCCACGCCACAGTCTTCTACCGCAATAAATATTTTTTTATTGTTATTAATCAATGTATTTAATTAATGTTTTTCTTTATCATTATTTATTATTATTATTTTTGCACACTAAATAGTCCAGGCTATTTAACACATTAATCCTCTGCTGCACAGATTTTGATGGAACATCATGATAAAAATTACTCCACATAATTTCTTGGTTCATTTTGGGAACATTTTATTGATAAAACATTTTTACCCCCTCCCCTTCCATAAGTGCATTTATGGTTATTTCTCTCACTTTTATCTAAAGGGACAAAGTAGGCATTAATAAAACATTTGCTTTCTAAAGCCTTATTCAGATGGTAATTGTTTCTCATGTGGATATCTGTAAAAAAAATATGAATACATTTACACTGCATTTACAATTACATAAATGCTATGATTGTTATTTTATTTAATATTTAAATATAAATATGGCGGCAAGTAATAAACGAGTCATTCATTCAACCGATTTGTTCAAACGGCTGTTTGATTCAACGACGAAGCAAATTAATCATTAAATGAACCCATTCGTTCAAAACGCGGATTATTCAGTAACGAATCCCCACTATCAGTTTCAGAGATTGTTTCTGCTGTGGTTTCATTTTGGAATTTTCATCGGCGAAATGACGATAAACCAAAACGTAACTCTTAATGTTAACTTATTGGTCAACTCATTTATTGTTGCATAACATAGGCTATCACATTAGCAATTGTGCTGATTGGGGAAAACTGCGCTTTTACTTGTGTGATATATTTATTTTATATTATGTAATATTACAATAAGACAAAAACTCATCGGGGCAAAAAATGCCCATGTACCTTGGATATTGGACCTTGATGTTCGTCAAAAAAACAGTAATTCGGCCGGGGATTTTTACGCGGGTGGTTGGTGGGAGAAAAAACACTGACATTCTGGATTCAAGACTGCAATAAAATCACTGACTATATAGCCCCTATTAATATTGAAAATACCTTACGACTCCACGAGAAACAATTACCATCCAAATAGTGCTTAACTCATTAACTTACTTCAGCTGCTTGCTTACCTTCTTCGACGTATAAAACACGCAGATCGGTGACGACGCAGGAGGGTGAAGCTAACTGGGCTGCTGCCTGCCACTGCACTCGGGGTCTTCCACGGGCACGGATGAAAGTGAACCCAAGTAGTTTGTTAGTTTAGGAATTTTTGCATCCCTTTTCTGCCGAGTTTGCTTTTCCTTTTTTGTGCACTACTATCACTTTTTTTCATCATTTTTGAACTCCAGCGAGCGATTTATACCCATGTTCTACATGAAAGCATAACGAAAAGAGGCGTTTCCCAACGTCATGGCGCAAATTGTAGAGTTAATTTGATTGGGCGGTGAACTATATCAGTCAGGCACATTTTCCAATAACTTCTTGTTATTTTATTATACACAAATCAACCACCTATGATTTGACAATCTCATTTCCTCCAGCCAATCATGGGCCCCCTAATCCCGCGGGCCCTGGGGCTTCAGCCCCACCTAGCCCTTATGTTAATCCAGCCCTGCTTAGGGGTGTGGTCCTGGTCAAGACAATCTCCTGAACTCCAAACAATGTCAGAATGGGAAAGAAAGGTGATTTAAGCAATTTTGAGCGTGGCATGGTTGTTGGTGCCAGACGGGCCGGTCTGAGTATTTCACAATCTGCTCAGTTACTGGGATTTTCACGCACAACCATTTCTAGGGTTTACAAAGAATGGTGTGAAAAGGGAAAAACATCCAGTATGCGGCAGTCCTGTGGGCGAAAATGCCTTGTTGATGCTAGAGGTGAGAGGAGAATGGGCCGACTGATTCAAGCTGATAGAAGAGCAACTTTGACTGAAATAACCACTCGTTACAACCGAGGTATGCAGCAAAGCATTTGTGAAGCCACAACACGCACAACCTTGAGGCGGATGGGCTACAACAGCAGAAGACCCCACCAGGTACCACTCATCTCCACTACAAATAGGAAAAAGAGGCTACAATTTGTACAAGCTCACCAAAATTGGACAGTTGAAGACTGGAAAAATGTTGCCTGGTCTGATGAGTCTCGATTTCTGTTGAGACATTCAGATGGTAGAGTCAGAATTTGGCGTAAACAGAATGAGAACATGGATCCATCATGCCTTGTTACCACTGTGCAGGCTGGTGGTGGTGGTGTGTAATGGTGTGGGGGATGTTTTCTTGGCACACTTTAGGCCCCTTAGTGCCAATTGGGCATCGTTTAAATGCCACAGCCTACCTGAGCATTGTTTCTGACCATGTCCATCCCTTTATGACCACCATGTACCCATCCTCTGATGGCTACTTCCAGCAGGATAATGCACCATGTCACAAAGCTCGAATCATTTCAAATTGGCTTCTTGAACATGACAATGAGTTCACTGTACTAAAATGGCCCCCACAGTCACCAGATCTCAACCCAATAGAGCATCTTTGGGATGTGGTGGAACGGGAGCTTCGTGCCCTGGATGTGCATCCCACAAATCTCCATCAACTGCAAGATGCTATCCAATATGGGCCAACATTTCTAAAGAATGCTTTCAGCACCTTGTTGAATCAATGCCACGTAGAATTAAGGCAGTTCTGAAGGCGAAAGGGGGTCAAACACACTATTAGTATGGTGTTCCTAATAATCCTTTAGGTGAGTGTATATATATATATATATATATATATATATATATATATATATATATAGGCCTATGTAAGTTTTATTTTATTTTCATATGTCATTACATTATTTACGTGTTAACACCCAATACTTGAACACTTTAAAGTGTAATCCGCCAATTCAGGACGCAGCCTCTGAATTGGGACGCAGCAAACCAGCTTAATTTAGCTGGCCATGGTCTTGGCTAAGCCGAAAATACATGATCCGGCAGCGCCGGGGCTGAAACATCCTTACCATCCTCCAGTAAACAGACAACGGGGGAAGCCGATGATGCACCCTGAACCGTGACAAAAAATAAATAAATAAATAAAATAAAATAAAACCATCTAGTTTGGCATATGTACGGTGGCCGAGAGAGCTCAACGCGCTGCAACTGAAGAAAACACATGCAAATAGAAAAACACCCGCAAATTAAGAAAACATCTTCATCATTTTTACAACACGTGTGCTCCAAATACTCACAACACAACCAAATACAGAAAAACGCTGCAAAAGTTCACAACACAACCAAATACAAAAAATAAAAATAAAAAAGTAGACTGAGCTATAAGTGTGTCCCAGCCGGGTTCGTCACTTATTGGGGTCCCCTGAAAACATTTCTTTTGCAGTGCAGTCTGCAGTGCGTTTCTGTATTTGGTTGTGTTATGAACTTTTGCAGCACATTTCTTTATTTGGTTGTGTTGTGAGTATTTGGAGCACACATTGTGTTGTAAAACTGATGAAGATGTTTTCCTAATTTGCTGGTGTTTTTTCTATTTGAATGTGTTTTCTTCAGTTGCAGCGTGTTGAGCTCTCTCGGCCACCGTACATATGATCATCATATGAACAACTCAAAAGCTTCACATGAATTTCTGCTTTATGCTGTTGTTTTCTCTCCACTATGCCATTAAAACCTACACACAAAAAAAAAAAAAGATTGCCAGTTACAATTACAATCAGTGTTGGGTAAATTACTCTAAAAATGTAATTCATTTCTAGCAGCTAATTACATCTTCAACATTGTAATTAGTTTACTGTACTAATTACTCTCTCCGAAAAGTAATGCATTGCCCTATACTTCATCCCATATCAACCTCGACCAGTTGAACAATACAAGGATATACATGAAACTTCTCTTTTAATTATTTCAAATAAATAAAAATTGCATAAATTATTCTGAAGGTTAGAATAAAACATACTGTCACAAATCCATCCAATCCTTCAAGCGCTAGTCTAGACTCCTCAGCTCCTCTCACTCGTGTTCCAGGAATATCACCGTGTGATCATCTACATGACATCTATTATCTAATCTGGTCTATTCCCAGAATGAGACCGACCATTGTCTCCACATTGCGCAGATCCTCCAAAGGCTGAGGATTGCAATTTAAAACTACATAAGTGTGAGATTCATCAATCATCTATCCAGTTTTTGGGCTACATCATTGATGCGTCTGGAGTCAAGATGGACCAGGGGAAGGTAAAAGCAGTCCAGAATTGGCCACTTCCATCTTCTGTGAAAATCTGCGGAGATTCTTGGGATTCGCAAACTTTTACTGCTGATTCATTGCAGTTTTCAGCAAGATCTCCTCACCACCATGCTTCGCCCAAGTCAATAAGCCCAAGTCTCTGTCCTGGACACCCGCTGCTACATCTGCATTCCATCAACTCAAGGAAGCTTTCACTAACGCCCCCACACTGATATATCCAGATGCCCTTCATGGTTGAGGTTGACGCCTCCACACCTGGTGTGAGGGCAGTGTTGTCTCAGTCGCTGGGGAATCCACTAAAGCTTCATCCATGTGCCTTCTTTTCAAGGAATTTATCCCCGATGGAGCAGAACTATGACATCGGCAACAGAGTTGCTAGCCATCAAACTGGTGCTCAAGGAGTGGCGACATTGGCTGGAGGAAGCCAAAACATCCCTTTGAGGTCATCACAGACCACCACAACCTACCTAAGCCCATCGCCTTAACCCCCGATCACCGAGGCCGCTCACTCTGAGCCTGCTCCACCGGGAGGTCCTGAGGGTACGGTTTATGCTCCATCAGCCCTACGCCTTCCCCTCATAGACTCTGTACATTCATCCTTAGGCTCAGGACACCAAGGCAGTCAGCAAACCCTCTTACTCCTCTGCAACCAGTACTCGTCCCATATGACCCAGGAAGTTCAGCGCTATGTGCAAAGATGCCCCACCTGTGCCGTCTCCAAATCTCCTCATCACTTACCCGAAGGTAAATTGCATCCACTTCCCATACCTCGACGACCCTGGTCACACCTAGATTTCATCATGGACCCATACACTTCAGTACTAACTTCAATCTACAGTGAAAACATTGAAAATCATTTCTTTATACTTTCGTCATATATTTTTTATAGAGAAAGAAAAATATAAAAGAAATGCCTGGTATATTTCTTAATAAACTGCCAGTTTTTCATGTTAGAATTTAGTGCATAATAGCCTCCACAACAAAAATGTCCAAAAAATTCTGTAGCAAAAAGTTCCACTCAAACCTAGTGAAATTATATAAGATTCATAACTGTGATAAAATAATAATATAATATAATATAATATAATATAATATAATATAATATAATATAATATAATATAATATAATAATCTTTACATCAGACATGTCATATTTTATATAATACTACTGAGACAAAAGGCAGGGGGACATGACCAGGGAAGTATGATGATGGAAAAGTAACCTAGTGCATAACATGAATGATCCAGATGCTTATATGTCACATATGTCTTGCTGTTTTAACACTATGACAATTTTTATATTTCCCTGTAAATTCTGGAATTGTAATTATCCAATATCTAAAATAGTTATCCCGTTCAGTGCGAACCAATTTAGAGAAGAGTTTAGGAATACCTGTGGAGTGATTTCATGTTAACCCGTTAGAGGGCGCCCGTGTTTCTCAGCGCATATATAAGATGTTCAATCCACGCGCCGGCCTTTTCAGCTGAGTCCGCGATCAGGTCACAGCCAGCGCTGTTTGCCTCCTGACACCCTCGAACACAATCCGACAAAATGATCATCTACAAGGACATCATCACCGGTAAGAATAGCGTCTAACACAACGTTGCATACCGAAATGTTACGATTTTACCTATATTTTTGGCGTCAAATGTTGTTGAAGTGTTTTAAAGGGCCGGTCTTTCCCGGCTCATCGCGGCCTAACTTTGTTGAATGCAGTTAGCATAGTGGCTAACCAAGCTGTGAACTATAAAGACGTTCGCGTCATTGCTGCGGGTTTAAATGTTACTCTTTTGTTTACCTTACCATTGCGAATCAATTTTACTCAAACTATTTCAGGTTATAAACGTGTTTGGTTATATTTAAACAAAGTTTGTCGATAAATGGGAGTGTTAGCAGCTGAGTTAAAACGCCGGTCGGCCAGTTTGGTGCTGGGTAGAAGTTGTGATGTTAACGTTAGTGGTTTTAATACTCATGTTCCTCTAAATCAGTCTGTTTTGGAAAAATAATATCTCTAGTGAATTTGACGACGGAAACGGCTCATTTTGAAAATCCAAGTAGCCTTTTTTTTTTGTATTTTTCGTTTTCACAGCCAATTATGAGATGATGAAATGAGCGCTAAACAGGGCGTGTTACTAGTCCAGGCCAGTTCACTTTAACGTTACTCCTCACTCACTTCTGAGAGCCTTTAAAGGGAAAGTTCTTTCATATTTGAGAATTATTTGGGAAAGTTCTTATATATTTGAGAATTATTATATCATTATTATTACCTTTTCTTAAGTCCCGTGACTGTTTGCGCAATTATGGGTGAGTAACATCCGCTGAACTCCAAACAGATGCTGACAATAAACCTGTTTAAAGGGTCGATGCATTGGGTGTAATAAGCGATTGCAAAAGCTGGATACAATAAGGCGACATTCTTTTCGCCCCTCAAAAGATTTAAATAAATTACTTTTAGACGATTATGAATTGCCCCAAAAGTTCAAACCAGTCTTTCCGCAGCAACATTGCGGGCGTGTTAAATATGTCTCTGTAGTAATGTTAACTCTGTAATATAACGTTCATGTTGCGTCAAGGAAAATGTTTAGTCATCTGCAACATTGATGATAAAAGTGCTTTACGTCATCGTGACCGAAAACAAATATTGTATATCTCTGTTTTGGAAACTTTCCAGTAAACAAACGGTTTGAGATTAGATGTGGAAATGGCCAGAGAACTACGCTTTAAAAATTACGATTATTTTTCAAAGAAATGATTGTAACGTTACTATATTTTAGTTAGATGTTTATTTAATATTTTGTAACTTTATCGGATTATTTGATACTAAATTATATTTATGCAGTAGTTAAAATCAATTTATTCACTTTTTGAGCATTAACCTGAAAATGCTATTTCCACTGAAATGTCATACATTTTGTATGCTTTGGAGCACAGCCTGTTTGGTCTCTTTTTAAAGATGACATGGCACATTATTGCTGAAGTGAAAAAAGAGATGTAAGTTTAAAGAGGTGAGCTCGGAGAAAAAGCTGTACCATTGTGTACTTTTTGTAATAAAAAATGCACATAAAATTATAATAATGTATATTTTCCAAAACACTGTTTTACTCTAAAACTGAAAATCAAAGCCATAGATTTGAGGTTTAAGCTTTTAGTAGCATTTTGTTTGGCCGCTGTACAAAATGTTTCCAATAGATTAAATTTGCCTCCCATTCATTTTCAATGCGATAATTTGACCATGAATAATGTTTTTAATTAACTATCGGACTGTTTAACCTTTTCGAATCGTCCATGTTGTTCACATTGCAAGTGCCAAAACCTTAACTAAGTTCATACCATTCAAATTCAGTAAATAATAAAAAAAAAAAATATATATATATATATATATATATATAGATTTGTCAAAATGGACAGAACAGCAGCAGAGGGTTAAAGCATTAGTGTGAAAAACCAGGCAGAAAGTGAGAGATTCTTAGTGCATGCCAGTGAATATTCATGGGAGTTAATTAAATCGGACCACAAGAGTGCAATAAGCTATCTGTTGTCTTCCACTTAGTGACAGTGGAAAAGAGGAATAAAAGAATCAGAAGTAACTAAACGCATTGGACTGAGAATCTAACTTTTCTTTGTTTTCTTTCACAGGGGACGAGATGTTCTCTGACATCTACAAAATCAAAGAGTCTGAGAATGGAATGATGATTGAAGTGGAGGGAAAGGTATGCAGGTTCATTTTAACCAAACTGCTTTTTAAAATTGTGTGGCAGCCCTCCCATGGACGTACAATGACGACAACTTAGGACACCTTTGAAGGTTATGACCTATGAAACCACTATATTCTGAGTACGATCTCTGAATGGGCTATGGCAAAATAGAAATAATTGTGCGTCCTGAATTTGAGTCAGTTAACACTTTATCTTATCAGTTCTGCAGATGTAAGCATTGGTTGTACTATTCCCGATCAATGTGTTTGTGATGTGATATCAGCTACAGTCATTGACTCCTTGTTTTTGCAGATGATCAGCAGGGCAGAGGGAGACATAGATGACGCACTGATTGGTGGCAATGCGTCAGCAGAAGTTCAGGATGAGGGCTGTGAGACTGCCACTGTCAGCGGTGTGGATATCGTTCTGAACCACAAGCTTCAGGAGACCTCCTTTGACAAGAAGTCTTACACAGCTCACATCAAGGACTACATGAAGGCGTAAGTTTAACATTATGAGGCATGTTTTACCTTGCAACAGGCTCGGTGTACTGTAAATATCATGGTTCACATTATTTTCCTGTGGTATTATTTGTTTTTGCATCATTGACAGCTCAGAGTCTTGCATTGTGGCCACCTGGGTTTTAAAATATTGAGATGCAAAATTAAAGGTCCCTGCGCTTTCTGCCTGCCTAGTGAGTGGCATGTAAGATTGAATTGGGGACTACAGAATTTTGATTTTAAACCACTGTGTTTGGCAGTTTGTGCGGCTTAATGAAACTTGAATATTTTGGTAATATTTGTCTTTCATTGTGACAGAGTGAAAGCCAAGCTGCAGGAACTTGCACCTGACAGGGTAGACCCCTTCATGGCTAACGCACCGGCTGAGGTCAAGAAAATTCTAGGCAACATCAAAAACTATCAGGTAGGCTGCAGTAACTGCTGCTTTTGTCATTTTGCTGAATTTGTATAAACTACTACTCAAAAGTTTGGGGTTGGTGAGATTCTTTTTGTGTTTTTGAAAAATATTTGACCAAAATCAGTAACGTTGACATAATTATAAATAGCTTTTCTATTTTAATGTGTTTTAAAGTGATTATTCCTGTGCTGGCAAAGCTGAATTCAGCATCATTACTCCAGTCTTCAGTGTCACATGATCCTTCAGAAATCATTAATATGCTGATTTGGTGTTCGAGAAACACTTATCAAGTTTTGTTGAAACTGATGTTTTTTTTTTTTAAGGATCTTTTGAAGAATAGAAAGTCCAAAAGAACTGCCTTTAATGCGTTCTTTCTGAATTAAAGTATTCGTTTCTTTCTGAAAAGTCTTGAAAATCGTTTCTTTCTAACGATTAATCAAAGATCGATTAACCTGTCGATAATTTAATCGATAAGACTAATCGATGGTCGATTTAGCAAGGTAGCCTAATCGTTAGAGCGCTTAGTGTGCTGCTCATGTGCAAAATCCAAGACCTATCAATCTGAACGACCAATCCAAGCAAGCTTACCCACTATACCCAACCACCACACACAAGATGACGTTAGAAAACGGGCATGGTTGCGACGCGATCGGATCCTGGAAGTCCTATAGCTTTAGCCAAGCAGCATGTCACTCCGTGATCTACGCATTGTTGTGTTTGGACTTGTTTAAGACCACCTGCTCTAAATAAAGATATGCAATCTACGACTTACTAATGTTTTGCGAAGTTAAAAACGGCGTAGCACAAAATAATCACTTGTATGCTCTTTACACGTGCGTCAGTGGGGATCCCAGCACTTTTGTCTTGGGGTACGAAACGCCTTTGTGATCTGCTAACTGATTTTCTCAATCTTACAGTTTTTCACTGGCGAATCCATGAACCCGGACGGTATAATTGGTCTCCTTGACTTCCGTGAGGATGGAGTCACACCATTCATGCTCTTTTTCAAGGATGGTCTGGAGATTGAGAAATGCGTAAGTTTATGAAGTCATTTTTTTTACATTTAAGTGTTAAGTTCTCGAATTATTGCGTAGCATCCACTGATAGGCCTTTTGCCATAATCAGTGGCTTCTGGGCTTGCACAAGGATGCAACAGTAATTTCCTCATGATGTCTGGCCATCTGAATGTTGGCTGGAAAGGATTAAATGGAGGAGGATAGGATAATTGCATTAGCATGAAGATCTGAAGAAAAAACAAAACTTGTTGCATGATGACGGTTTGCTTGTTGTTGTTTTTTGCCAGTGCTGAAGTGTTTGGGTCTTGATGGTATTAACTTGAAACAAAATTGATCTTTTTGTGTTTCTTTCTCACCATAGTAAACTTCCCAAATATCTTCAAGTTACCCCTCCAACTCTGGCTTCTGCTGGTGGATTTGACCCATGGATTAAACCAGTCATTCCCCCTCATTCTTTCCACCAGGACCAGAGGCTCTTTTAACATTACGAGGCCGCCGTTTTTGTTTCTTGATTGGCTTACTTCTACGAACTATCCATTCAAAGGAAATTTAAAACAGGACTTTTAGCAAGCCAAACTGCAATGTGAAAAGATTGTGGTAAAGAAACTGAGTAATTTGGGGGTTCTCTTTTATTTCTTTATCATGGAGGTGAAGTTGACTTGCTGGCTTCTCATTTGCTGTGCATGTCAGCTTCTAGTTTCAGCAGATGTACAGTTGTAATTTCCCCCCCTGTTCCCCATTGATTCACAGGATTGTATAGGATTTCTTGGCACCGTTATTGAATAAAATCAAGCTGCTGGCTAATTAAAGTTTTTTTTATTTATTTTTTCTTGTTAATTCTGCCTAACTTGTCTTGCAAGTTGAATCACAACCTGTTTTTTTAATCCAATTAGTTTTTGCTCAACTGCCATTGCTAAAAAAAAAAAAAAAATTCAAGGGTGAAGGAGATGAACCTCCTTTAAAGATAAGTTGGAAGCTCTACAGAGGTGCAAATAAAATAACTATATGAAGCACCAAGAATAAAACTTGATTGAGGGCATTGGGCTAAATTAATATATTATATATGAATATATAAAATCTGTGTATAAGATTATCTTAAATCAAATTAACTTCTCTCAAAACAAGTGTTATACCATAATTAATTAAAAATGAAGAGATGCACTTATTCACTTTTTCTTTTTCTTTTTTTTCTTTTTTTTTTAAACAAAGGTATATTGGGGAAAAAAAAGATTTAAATGGCATGGTTTGGGCACTTGTTCCCTATACAATGAACCGCTGCATCTAATTTTTGAACCAGCAATCAGAACAAAAAACAACTGGAGGATGTCTTGATACTGTGTATCTTATGCAGAAGTTGTAGACTCAGTTAATACGAAGAAATGTTAATGTAGGCTCAATTCAGGATAAATGGTACATTTCCCCAGTCATTGAGATCAATGGCAAAAAGTGTCCCAGTTTACCTGAATTCACCCTAGAGACCTTAATGTGTGAAGGGGAAAAATATAGTATAGTTCATATAGTTGTACAGGATTTAGTGAGTAAGGATCAAATCTCAAGCCTCAACAAAATACAAGAAAAGTCTTTGACACTTTTTCAAAAGTGAAATAATTTAAGCCATCAAAACAGTGAAAAATGTGCTGTAAATATGTGGACTGTTGATCTCTGAGCTATTAAATAAAAGCAAAGCAGTGATCAAAACTCCACATCAGAAAATTCCTGACATATCCTGTAGTTTATCTGATGGGAAAGAAGCATTTGTTTTAGTACTTAAATTGTTCTTTATAATGCTTGGATATTACTATTCTTACATTTCTGCTCAACCTCCAAAATAAAGTTAAACATGCCACAATTATAAATTAAAATGAAGTTATGCTAAATTACAGGTAGTGATAAAAGTGCATTTGTCAGTAAATGGCTTTCCCAGATGTGTATTGGAAACACAAATGCTTGCTTTTTTGAAGA
Source organism: Rutilus rutilus (assembly GCF_951802725.1). Classification (NCBI taxonomy): domain Eukaryota; kingdom Metazoa; phylum Chordata; class Actinopteri; order Cypriniformes; family Leuciscidae; genus Rutilus; species Rutilus rutilus. Next base: position 30,648,572 of record NC_140210.1, on the reverse strand, counting down.
GGGGTGTGTTTCACATGAGAAAGCAATGAGGTGAATTGTCCTTAAAGCCCTTGATAAGCATATGAAAGAGTCTTTAGCATCAGCATAGAGAATGCTAAACAATACTGTAATTCTTCACCCCCTCTCCGCACGGAAATCGGCTGATCTTTAACTTTAGACATTCTACTAACTATAAACTTAGCAACTATATGTGAGCTAACTCTCATTAGGATTGTATACTTTAGGGTTAGTTGGTAGGCTTAGTAGAGTAAGTTGACATGTAGTTGCAAAGTTACTTAGTAGAATGTGTCGGGGACCACGGAAATGAAGTTAGCAGATATTAAGCAGACAGTCTACTAATACTGTAATGAGTTAGTTGACATGTAGTTGCAAAATTATGAATGTTTAAAGTGGAACATCGGAGTAGTGTTACCCTAGATTTTGTGTCATGTGCCCACCTGTAACCTTACCTAGGAACATTTTTGTGTGTAAAAGTAGATTAGCTAGTGTGCTAGAGTTCATTAATGAATTCACTTTAAGCTCCTTGGGTCTTGTGGCTGCTAAGAAAGCCCAAATAATGACCTTGGTTTTGGTAATAAGCTGCTTTATGTTTCTTGATGCCTTATCACCCCTTTCATGACCACAGTGACATACATTTTGCTTTCAAAAATGCTCACACTTTGAATTAAATATATTTCTAATTCCCATGACAGAAATGATTCTGTATATACATGGCAGGGATCATGTAGGAACCTCATGGTTCATTTGCACTCTGATTTCTTGAGGATAAAAGACATTAACATTACAGATTCTGGCGATTTCACAAGTATATCACTATATATATATATATATTATATATGACTAGACCTTTATATAATTTATAGTGGCTTATTTTACTGTTAGGAGAACATAGAATATAAAACGGGATTTTCAAATACAAATTTAATTAAAAAAATTGTAATCAAATCAATGTTTTTTAAAACTTAATTTTGTTAATTAATCTTTTAAAATGTAATCAATTGACATTTGAATAATTCCCTTTTTTCCTGGCAAGTTTAAATTTAAATACGGTTTAAATTAAAACTTGTGTGATATTCCCTATTACTTTTAAGTACATTCTACCGTGCAATAGTTGTACGTTTCTTTCATAATTTCGTCAAGTTAGACCAAATGTTTATTTTTGAGTGTTCTAATGAAGAACTTTCATGACCTCAGATTTTGACCATATGTTGTATTATGAAATAATCACACATTTATCATTTATCCCAGTCCTGCTGTGTGAATCATAAAAAGTGTCTCAATGTGTGCAGAGAAACAACATGGAAAAAATGATTTTTGTACAAAAACCTTTATTTCAAGAAATTAAAGTGAAATACTATATAAAATAAGTGTTTAAATCAGAAAACTAAATCTGAATAAAACTGTTTACAATTAAACTATCAATACGTTTTCTTAAAAAAAGTCAACATCTACTTTTTATACACAACAAGTGATGAGGATTGGACAGTCTGACGACTGAAGATCTGAACTGAATGATTCTATTTCTAGGGAATTCCTCAATATAACAAGCATAATAAAACAGCTTAGCATTGTAAAATGCCACAGGTTTCTGATACACCTTTAAAAAGAACAACAATTATTCTTAAAAAAAAAAATCCAGAAATAACATTTTGAACTTTTTGGGGATGTTTGTTTTTCATAACCACAAAGAGTCCAATGGTGAAAATGGTCAGTCGCTCTTCTCTTCGCCCTGGTAGTGTCTGTACTCCGGTTTCAGCTCCCAGGTGTTCTTGTGGGTGCCTTTGACATTGTATATGCCAATGTCCCGAAGAATCTCCTTCAAGTAAGTCTATAGAGGTTGAAAAAAGGGGAGTTTTTAATAGGTAGCCTTGTAGCCTACCCTACCATTCAAAAGCTTGGGGTCAGTAAGAATAAAGTAGAGCAAAGTAATGTTTTGAAAGAAATTGCTACTTTAAATCAGCAAGGATGCTTTAAATTGGTGTTAAACATTCGTGTATATATAGTGTAACCCACCACAGGCTGTTTTGTGATGTCCACCAGATCCTTAATGTTATAATACTGATGCTTTTCAAAGGCGGAGAACAGCATGTCCAGCACCTGATGTTTATCTGCACGTGCCCTCTTTCCTTCTTCTTTCTTCCTCTTTTCATAATTCAGCTGAGAGAAACAGGAACAGAGAGAGTGCATCAACAATCAATTGTATAATACTTACGACATCTGTTTGAGGACACGAAAGCTTGACCTACATTATAGGCGTGATTAGCCACAGGTTTGTAGTTGGTGGTAACGGCTTTGTCGAGCTGTTGAGAGAACCTGAGCGGTTTAGATAACTCCTCCATCTGCAGTCTGCAACAAAACACAACATCCTTTATGAGATCTAGCTATGAAAACATTTAAGTTTAAGTATCAAACAGCACATATACACATAAAAAGATTGTGTGTGGATCTGTATAGACCTAATCATTTTTTTTTCGTGCTATCATGAAATGTCATGCTATCTATTTTCTAAATGCATGTAGTAGTTTTATTTATTTTTTCTTAACAACTTACTGTAAATGTGTCATTTAAAAAAACAAAAAACATTATAATACAATATAATTTTTTTTTTTTTTTTTTTGATAATCCATTACACTCAGATGTACGTCACAATCTGGATGAAAAAAAATATCTGTTGCTACTTCTGTTTCATTGACTTTAAGGTTTAGAATTAAGGTTTGCTTAGAGTTAGTGCTCACTTGCTGGTGAGCTGCCTGTGGAGGCAGCATTTTAAGGCATCACCTTATTTTACCACAATTTGGCCAAATTCATCTCATGTATCCTTCATGGAAAAGATAATCCCAGAATACATTGCAAACATTTGATGAAAAAACAAAACAAAACAAAAAATCCAGAAAAATGTGAAATAAATGTTTATGCTGCATATTTATTTTTCATTAATTACAAAAAAAGACAGCTAAACCAGTCAGTGATATAAATTGAATTTACACAATATTTGTGAGCATGTTGTTATTCAAATGCTTATTACAGAATCCTGTTGTTAGCTTAGCAACAAATATATATATTTTATGGATTGATCGTTTACATAGCAAATAGCCTGTGTTGGGCAATTCATAAATTATTTATTCTAATAGGTTTTATTACAACATTTGGAAACACATTTCTTTTACAGTGTCCTTGTTACACATGTACTTACAGTAAATTATGCATAACTACACGCAACTAACCCTAAACCAAACCCTATTCCTAACCATAACCCTATAGTAAGTACATGTTAGGTCAGTGATAATGCGTATACTGCAATATTGCAACTATTTGGTATAAGAGTTTGTCTGTTATGCTAAAAACGAAGTTGTTTAATCAATTAAAAATCTGTTCAAAGATCATAGGTGAGCATCTTGAGAAGCTTTATGATTCAGCTTATTATGACAATTAGCTAAGGCTGGCTAATAATACGGTTTCTAACCCTATTCATATCCAAATATTGGTCGGGATTGACTCAATTCTTTAAAACCCATTCACTGAAATCAATTGCAAGTTGAGGCTATTAGAGTGGTATGCGGAACGTCTGCCATAAAGAGCTTTTGGCTCATACTTATGAGTTTCTATGATGATTATAAATGACTATAAACTATTAAGTTTTAATAATAAAAGTTTTGTAATCCCATGAGAATAGAGAAGTCCACACAGCAGCTATAATGACACAGAGGAACGATATCGTCGGAATCTGAATTAATTGCTAAAGTAACAAAAACATTGACCGTGTTTAAACATTTAAAGCGGTGGACAACATAACTACAGCACATGCTTTAATAAACAATATGTTATTGTGCATTTGTTACGGTTATAGTTATCATTCTTGGAGTGAACTGGCCTCAATAGCAGCTCAACAGGTTTTGTAACAAAGCTAGTGTGTATATATGAACATACTTCTTCAGCCTCATGTAGTTTTCACTGACGGCCGGTCTGCATTCAGCTCTCTGCACCACCAATCCTTCCAGTGCAATTTTATCTTTGTGAGAGAAGAGACATTAATACTCAGTGACAGTTGTATCGAAGCAATCTCTGCTGCAACACACAGCATATTACTGCTCAGTCATTACATCAGCAGAGAGACGCAACAGTACGTTCTGTACAGTCTCTCATCCAGGCAGTGAAAATTTCAATACTTTAAATTAGGCCATACAAAGGAATATTTATAATTGCTGTTTTGTTGGATGATTGTCAAGTCAAAGGCCATCAGACCATTATAAACAGAACAAGGCCTGACTAGGTCCTTCTTGGACCTCCACTCAAGCAGGGGGCGACGGTGAGCACTCACCTGGGCCTGTACCTGTACCTGAGCCGCTGGCCTCGGCATCTGACTGCCCTACAAGAGGGATGGCAACATGAGAACGAGGGGGGGTACATGCCAAAGTAATCACGGCAGGCCAAGCCTCACGCCAGCTTCTTACACAGCAGTCAGCGAAAGCAAACGCACAAATAGACACAAACCAACAAGCCACACAGAACCTCTGATCAATCAGAAACCAATGAGGAAATTGATCCAAATTAATCCAAAAATCACACACCACAGGTCCCTACCCCTGTCTTCGGGGCTGTGTAGATTTATATCTATGACAATATTAGAAGAATAGTCCTAAACAGTACATTTTAGGGGTGTGACGACAGACGTGAATTGGGTTCACTAGAATGAGATGACATTTTAACATTATTTTTAAGAAATCTTCAGTGATACATTATATAACTGGAAAAATCGTTTTTTATTCGACTGAAAGTCATAAAATGCACAAATATGCAGGTGCATTTTGAAATGTTTTAACTAATCTAGGGCTGTCACTAATGATTATTTTGGCAATCGAGTAATCGATCAATTAATTTGGCGATTGCTTGGATTTTTTTTCTTGGTGTAAATAGACCTAAGTGAACAATAGTCTTTGAAATGACTTAAATACATATATAATAACAATGAGGCAATAATCAAAAGCAAGTATTTATGATAGAAATGCAGTAATTTCTTGAGCAAAAACATGTTGACATCAAGACAAGGGTTTAAACTTGTATTTTCAAAAATCATTTTCAAAAATCAAACAATTCATATATTTAGAAACATAAGAATGATTTACGATGCAAATCTGGTGAAATGGTGCACACTGCAGTGCATTCCCAGATGAACATTATAAGCAACCCAAACTCACAACATATGCAGAGATGGAGTTTGTAACCAAACTGCTGAGACGCGCTACATGCATGCCATGTAAATAATAACAGTGAAACACTTTGCATGAAACACAAAGTGCACCAGACTTTATGCATTCCCAAATGCACGCCATTAACCCAAACAAACAGCACATGCAGAGACTGAGTTCGAGTGGAGCAGCATTTACTGTGAATGGAGCCGTTCTAAAACACATATGTAAATATTAAAGCGCTGTGCTTCACTCAGAAACCCGCAGCGCATTTATTTATTTAATTGTCATATGCAGTAAAAGACAGAGCAATATAATGTAAGCACTGTAAAAGGTTTTGCCACAAACTCAAACCCCATCATGCTGATATCGCTAGACAGCTTTTCACCTCGACAAGAAATATATCGTCACATTTTAATATCGTGGTACGAGATCTCATTTCTCGTCACACCCCTGGAACATTTACAGTTGAGCTAGCAATTAAAAAAATAAACTGATCTCATTCATCCCTGAAAAACGATTTTTTTAAGAAATAGTCCCAGGTAGAGAAGTGAAGTGACCAGGCAATTTGGCACTCAAGCACATTGTAACAACTAAAGAAATCATCCGATTCAACACTTGCAATATATATATATAAAAAAAAAAAAGTGAATTAGGATGGCAACTAGTCACTCATGCACACACAACACCCAAGCTATACACAAAACAAATCAACGTTAATCAAAGAATAAAGGCAATGAGTAGATTTGGCTTCCAAAACCAGCGATTTTTGAAGGCCCATTCTAACATCTTCTACCATCAAAACACACACACACACACACACACACACACACACACATGATTGAGAGGCAAAGGTCAGCAACTGCAAAAGCTTAAGAGACCAGATGAAAGCTATTACAACCTAATTTCTGATTCATCTCACAGAACAGACAGAGTAGAGAAAGTAATTGAAAAGAACTGGAGGAAGAGAGAATATGAGGCAGCTGAAGTATGTACAGGATATCCCAGAGATCGCACATCATGACTTACCGAATAAACTGTTTGAAAGCAAAAGTTTGGTTAACAAAAAACAGTAATACTATAATACTTTCATTAATAAGTAATTAACAACCATTATATAGGCTAATTCTTAACATGTCTTTGTACACAAATATTAAAAAAGTACCAATGCAACTATATTATTTAAAGTATCACAGAACTTTTTAGGTGCAATAGTTCTGATTTTACATTGGACATAAAATTGTGCCCCAAAGTACAAAAACTAGCCATAAAAAAAAAAGTCATTAAAAAAATTAATGTCATTAAAAATTTGTCATTATTTTTATTGATGACTCAATAATGAAAGTTATTATCACTATGTATTACTGAAAATGATCATCTGATTTACCCATTTTACTTTAGATTTATATTTTTTGTGCTTAAAGGTATAGCGGAGGATTTTCTTTTTCCGGGTGGGTAGTGTAAACTATTGGTCCACCTAAGTGTCAATCATTCTGGTGATATGTTTACGTAAGGCCGTCGTACGTGCTCGTCCCTTAGTTTTCGCTTTCTGCGCATGCGCACTTTCAGATGTTTATGTGTGGTGGTGAGCTAGAGCTACGGTTTAAGCCATTCATTGAAGCTCGCCGTTTCACCGGGTCCTTTGAAAATGTCTGAGGGTCGCAAGAGAAAAAGTTTGTACGAACTGTATGAGAAGAAGAGAAAGGCCTCAGAAGAGAGAAACAAGATCAGAGTGTTTTTGGGAGATTGTTTCACACGATGGCGTGCGCTGAAAACACAGGTTGGGCTTCCCACTGATGCCTCAGTCGCGAAGTTTTTTACTCGACAGGTAAAGTTTGGCATGCTATTTGGAGAAAAAGTGCAAATCTTCTTTTGGAAAGTAATCTTGTATGAGCGATGCCTACAGCAACTTGTAAACAGAGCGTGCACGAGGAGAACCTCGCACACGTTTAATAGGCGTTCCCTCTCGGGAGCAGGTAGTGTGTTGCGCATGTGCATTTTTTCAAAAAGTGGAGAGGGCGGTTCTTATCTAAAATTCGGAAAGATCCTCCGCTATACCTTTAATTATTATTATTATTTTTTTTTTACAATATAACACTAATGTAATACATGAGCATTATCATCAATTAATGACAAATGGTGTACTTTAACTGCACATCGTTTTAAATGCATTTGTTTCAGTTTTTCTGATTTCACAGACAGGGCTTAGACTAAACCTGGATTAGGCTTTAGCCCCTTCAGACCTGATTATATAAGGTGCAAATTGAAAATACATTTGCATAATTTAGGTAAAAAGGGGGCTCTAATCGGTTAGCCATGCCTGACCCAAGTTATGGGTCACATCTTCATGGTGATTAGTTGATCAGGGTATTACTCATATTATACACTTTTATTGGTTTACACAAAAAAAAACATGTGATGTGATGTCCATTTCAATGGAAGCAGGGTTTGAAGGGGTTAGTTCAAGTATGGCATTTAAGTAGCTTTTACAAACGTCCCTTAGAAAAAAAACACTGGTGTGCATCTTGACACAAAACTTGACATATTTTAAAGTCGCCATGAAATCAAATTTTACAATTCGTATTTTTATATGTAATATTGTAGTGTTTATTATAAATGATTTATCTGTGCACTTCATAATTTTTTTTCATGTGCCTTTATATTCTTTAATCAAATAATATGTTATCCTTCCCTCCCCCCTCGAAACAACTTCTCTTCTGCGTGGCAACTCCCCTCAAAACGTTAGTCTGCTATGAGCGAAAGATGAAGAGGAGGAGGGCTAAAGTAAAACCCTGCCCTCTATTCAATATTCCGTTTCACTTGGAAATATACGTCACAACACTGGAGAAAAGTCGTTTGTAACTTCCGGTTCATGGCGACTTTAAGATTATCAGTGAAAGTTGTTTTCAGTTAAACCAACTCAAACATGCATTTTAGTCAGAGGCTAAGCTTAAACCTTGTCTGTGAAACCGGGGGTAAGAATTTTTAATTTGAGATTCAGCACAGTAATTCACAGCACTGTAAGATCCTGGGTCTCACCTGAAGAGTTTTCAGTAAAAACTGCCAGAGTCTGTCCACCGACGGTCTGCAGAGTGAACGGATGCTCTCTAGGGGCTCGTACCATAGAAGGCTTCTCCCCAATGGTGTCTATGGTGGTCAGCTCCTCATTGAGTGTGAATGACACCTGTCAATCAATCAATCAATCAGAAAAACACTGATTCCACCCAAACACACAAGCCCAAATATAAAAGAATCAGGCCTGGTTTCACAGACCAGGCTAAACCAGGATTAGGCCTTAGTTCAATGAGGGCATTTAAATAGCTTTTATAAACTTTATGAACATTTCGGTTCTTGAAACAAAACAATGGCACTCACATATTTTAAGATGTATCTGTGCAAGTTGCTTTCAGTAAAAACAGCTCAAACATGCATTTTACTCATAGAGTAACTTATAGGCTTAATCCTTGTCTGTGAAACCGGGGGTTAATGTTTAATGACATGCTAGTTAACTTACCTCCGCTTTGCCTTGATTCCTGTACGAACAAGAACAATTATGTGAATACAAATGTTAAATGTTTAATATAAACGTTGTGTTTGTAGTACTCAATAACATTAAGTTTTGTTACATACTTGCAAATTCGGAGCTTTCCAACTTCACCTCTCCCTGTTGCTTTGGCCCATTGATGTGACAAATACTTCGGGACCTTTAAACAGTTTAAACACCAACAGTGGCGTTAAAACAATGTAATCATCGCACCGCAACGCATACATCACATTGCAATCGTGGTATCTGTAAGTTAGATGCTAAAACCATGTTAATAAAACCTGAAACATTAGCTGTAGCAGTTCATCATCGTCAAAACACTTACTTTGACCAGCCATACACCAGTGTTTTGTTTTGCCCCAGTCAGATCCACTTCTCCTTTATCTGACATGATTGTTAATAGTTTAAAACTGTGTATTCTAATTATTTCATGTGGATTTAATACACCTCTTCCACGCTATACGCACTTTTGCTAGCACATCACCAACAGATTCGGTTGTACGGTGGCCAGATAGGACAAAAAACGGAAGCTTTACACAGATTACAGTTAGTTAGGCTGCCGCCTAATGGCTGCCACATAGTTGCATTTTCTATTTAGATTTAAAGGATATTTTCGACATCGCTTTGTCATTTTATTTAGTCAAATGCAGTAAATGCAACTGACTTATATTTAGTGAACATGTTTTTGAGAAGAACTTATTCAAAGGAAATTTCACACCTTACCTTTACAATATCATAATAACAGACAACAAACTATTCAGATAAGCCTATATAGGCCTACTTATAAATTACTTATATAGGGAAAAATTCAGGAAAGCATAAAAAATAAAATAAAATTAAAAAAGAGTAAAATATTACATGGTTCATCAAAAAAAGAAAACATATTTTAGGATCTTTATGATTGTTTGCATCGCAACAACTATATATGAATGGTGATTGTCATTACTGTAATATAATAATATTGTAATGTTACAGTAAAAATGCAATGATTTTAAATGGTAAATGATTTTAAATCTGCATAAATTATACACAGTACAACAAAAAATACAGTGACAAATTTGTACAATTACATTTTTGCATTCAGTAATGAGAATGTTTTATTTTAGTTTGGGGTGAAAACTGTATAATGAGACTATGAAATAATGAGACAAAAATAATGACAATACAAAAAGTTTTAATGGTCTAAGGTAGTCATCATTTCCTTTAAGCAATATATAAAATCTTTCTTTTTAATTTTGGGGTGAAATATGACTTGAGCTCGACATATTCTAAACATATATGAAAATACACGCTGGTGAACAATACTTACTATTACCATTATTCAGTAAAATGATAGGGTGTTAGGATAGGATATCACTGAACATGAACACCAATACTAAAGTACTCATTACTTTTTTAATAAAAAAAAGTGGCCTAAAACCTTTTATAAGCCACAAATCAAAGATTTTTTTTAATGCATTATCTCTTACAATTAAACATTGGTGTAAAAAAGGAAAATTGAGGAGTAACAGTCAGTCCTCCAAATTTGTACATATAATTATCAACATGGTTCATAATGTTTTGATGATGAGGTTTCGAGGATTCCAAATCAGTACAACGTCCTTGACAACATCAGATAAATGCGTTTGATGTCCCTCATAGGAACATGCGGTCTTTGCTGTGTGAAAAGCGGGTGTTGAGCTCTTGTGACTTCTTGAGCAAAGCTTTTTTCTGAGCCTCATCAAAGCGATTGACTTGGAGGTCCATGTCTCTGTCGAAGGGTTTTCTCTCCACAGGCTTGTTAGCATCCTCCTTAGCTTTTTTCTTCATCTTCTTAGTGTGCAGACTGATGAGAGATTCACCACGCTTGGACTCCTAAAAAGAGATGGGCAATTGAAACAATTTTTTTTGGACATTCATTTTGAACAATTGCATCTGTCAAACTAAAGGTGTAGTCCATTCAAGCCCATTAGAGTGAGCAGCTAAATTTCCCCTACATCCCTGGTTCTCAAACAAGAGTTACTTTTGTGTCATTTAGATACAATTATGGTTTTTATTAATTTTTTGTTTGTTTTATTTTGGTTAAAGTTTTAGTAAGTTTGTTATAGTTTTTTAATAAATTTTTATTTTAGTTTTAGTGTATACATACATATGTATATACACACACAATTAATTAATTAATAATACTTTTATTATTTTTAAAATATGTAGCAATAAAAAAAAAAAAAAAATGATCAAGATTCATTTTTCCCCTTAATAACTAGTGTTTTTATTGAAGTTTTGGAATCCCTATCTGTTACCTATCTGTTATTAATATACTATTTATAATAAATAAATAAATACACACATAATGATTTTTATACTGTGCAAACTCCCTAACCCTAAACCCACCCATCACAGAAAACTTTTAGCGTTTTCAAACAACATCATCTAAAATGATTTATAAGCTGTTTTCCACATAAGAACCAAAAAAATTCCCCACAAGGACAAGGATTTCAGATATTGCCATCTTTGTGGTTTTTCCACATAACGTAGGGTATACCTGAACGAACACACACACGTGCAATGTGTAATACACTTTAAAGCTGTATTTAACAAAAAAAAATAACATACATTATATTTCGAAACTTTTTCAGCCATCTCAAGCTCTTTCTGAGGCAGACGTGGTCCATCATCCTTGGCAGATTCGCCTTTTTCCTTAGCCTCTTGTCGCTCCTAAGAAAGACAAGCAAGAAGGGGATTTTCAAACAATCCCTCTTTTCCAAAACACAATTAAAAAAAAAAGCTTGTTTCATCTGTAAAAATTTAAATCACAAATGATATCATTGGTAAATCCACAGTGAGTCTCCATAACAATCTCCACATTTCATCTCTAACTCACCCTAGCTTTTCGCTCACGTTCAGCGGGAGTGTCAGTCCAGATTGAGCGGTCTTTGTTTTCAGGGCCTGATCTTTTCTTAAAGGTCCGTGCTTCCAAGCCCACATGCTGCAACTCAGGAGGCAACTCTGTCATCCAGGTCTCTCTGGAAACCACCTCCGGGCCAGTCTAACAACAGACGAGTCACAGATTGTATTGATGTTGTATGAAGAATAGCATAATTATTTCTGTCTTTCACTGTTGTTCAATCATATTTAAATAGAGGGTATATACAACATAAAAACTAAAACTAAAATAAACATCAAATTAAACCCAAATAGAAATATTAAAAATAAAATAAAATAAAGACAAAATCATGTAACAAAAATACAAAAGAAAGTACTAAAATTTAAAAGAAAACAAAGTATAAAACTAATAGCTAATTCAAAATATGACTAAAATAGTATATAAATAACACTGACTACTACTACTAATAAATATTATGATTATTATTATTATTATTATACATATATTCAGCTGTACTACAGTAGCTGAATTAATGGGAAAAAAACTACATAAAATGCACTTACATCCACTCCTGTAAGTTTGTCTTTCATTTTTTGAGCTCTTCTTTCAAAGTCCAATGCCACAGAGTCCTGGGACGGTCCTTTTGATGGCATGGGTCCAATGACATAATCTTCTTCTTCTTCTTCTTCTTCTTCTTCTTCATCTTCACTGCTTGACAATTCTGGAGTATAACCTGGTGGTAGAGCTGGTCCTGAAAATCCACTGGCATCTTCATCCCCCCCCTTTTCATCTTCATCTTGTCTTTTAAAGCCTGGAGGTAGAGCAGGTCCTACCGCAGGTGGCCTGCTGGAAAAGCCAAAAAACAAAAATGGATCCAATCAACATTTACATTTGGATGTAAAATTAGAATACCAACTCTACACAGCAAAATGTGAAGATATGTCTGCTGTGTTTGTTTAATTCTTGTTACCGTTCAGGAGATTTGTCTTGCTTTCGATATTCTGAGGGTAGAGCTGGTCCTGAAAACCCCCTGGTATCGTCTTTTGCACCATCTTCATCTTGTTTTTTGAATCCTGGAGGGAGTGCAGGTCCTAGTAAAGGTGGTCTGGGGATGCAAAATATAGTTCATCCAAGACTTAGATTGAGATGCTGAAATTGCTATGTAAATGACCATGTGTGGTACTATTAAGTATTATTTTATGTTTATTACTCTTCTGGTGACTTGTCTCGCTTTTGATATCCTGGGGGAAGTGCTGGACCAAAGAAACCATCATCCTCCTCCTCCTCCTCCTCCTCCTCCTCCTCATCCTCATCATGCTTATCAGTTTGCTTTATATCCATCTCAGCTTTCATGATGCCTCTGTTGCTGTTAAAGAATCACATGAAAAAGTGAGAGCAAATTATTTTTTCCTGAAAGACAATGATGACCCTGTAAAGCCTGAAAAATTATCTAATAGTCAGATTTTTCGAAACAGTTTATTGAAACTTTAGACAAAATATAAAAGAAAATGTATTATATTTTATATCATATTTGATACATCAGGTTAAGGCCCATATAGTATCCACACTTGAGATAGAACATTTCTGTATCATACTTTACAAGTACAAAACAAGTATCATACTTTAAAGAAGGCCGGTTCCCAGATGATGAGTATTTGGCTCTCTTGAACACGACCTCCTCTTGATCACTGTCCTCACATGAACTTGAGGACTCTGAAGCTTTATACCGTGGAGGCAAGGCTGGACCTATGACTGGAGACAATATTTATTATTTATGTTGTAATTATTTGCACTCAGATCTAATCAAAAGAATGAAATGACCTAACCGTTTTTTTTTTCAAAAGACAGGAAAAAAACAACAAACATCTAAAGGCTGCCAGCCTTGTTATGCATTTGCAAAATTAAAATAAATAAATTGTAGTTCACAAAGCAGCTACTACAACCAACGTGCATGTGTAAACATACTTGCGTCTTCTTCATCTGAATCATCATTTTTGCTTTTTCCCATCGACGGTGGCAAAGCTGGTCCAGTTATGTTTTGATTAGACATAGCAAAATTATCGTGCTAGAAAAATAATAAAATCAGACATTTATGTGTTCACAAACCCAGAAATGTGCTACGACAGAATAAACACATTCCCTTATTTCCGGTTTTGAATTTGTTGTGAATTTCAAAATAAGAGTTCTGTTCAGGCGGAATCCTTTAGGTGGCGCGTTATTTTGTAACACAAGCGTTTTCTAAAAAGACGCTCTTTAACGCAATCTTCACTTCTCTTCTCTGTTGTCATCCGTTGTTGTTTCTATGGGCGGCGGGACGCTTAAACAGTCGGTATGATAAATAATCATAAAACACTTTTCCCAACTTCCACATACATTTTCACGTTATCGTGTTTTTCTTGTCATGAGGCTACGAAAGTCAGGTAACAGTTAACGTTAACTTAGTTAACCTAAAAATAACCGAACTGTCATCGCTTAGTGAATAGCCTCTTATCTGTTAATTCTTTCCTTGAGCTTCTGAGCCCCTTTCCTGGCGCTTGACTACTAATAATCCACATTTCCCAGTTTTAAAAACAGCTTTGAGGAACATTCTTCTTTTCTGACACGACAAATCGGTAAGATTTGCCGATATGCCTCCCAAGAAGCCAAAGGGCGCAACGGCAAACATCTCCAGCTCCATCGAGTCTGAGGACATCAGTCTGGAGACAACAGTCCCCACAGAGGACATATCGTCTTCGGATGAGAAAGATGGCGCAGGGAAGGTCACAAAACAGCTTCTGGAAAGAAAAGAGTTGCTTCATAACCTCCAAAAACTAAAGATAGATCTGTCACAGAAAAATCTGCTTATAGACAATCTTAAAGTGGACCACCTTACCAAGGTAATGGTTGATTAATAGAAAACTGCTGTCTACATTAAATTGAGAAGCAGTTTGAAGAATATTTAACGCTTGTTTGTTTGCCTGTGAGTGTTAAAATGATTATTTTCACATTCATTTTAGATAGAAGAGCTGGAGGAAAGGCTGAACGATGCTCTCCATCAAAAACAGGTGCTCGCCCTGCGTCTGGACAGCCAGCTCAAACTCCAGCAGGATGAAAACAGGTGCATTTACATACTGTTAAGAAAAATATCAATATATCAGTCGTCGTATTGGTATTGGCCGATAAATGTGCCTTTTGATAAGGTTGAAATATTTAAGCCCGCATCCATATCACCTTGTAGCCCAAGACCGGTTGCCCACTGAAGCTAAGAAGGGCTGAGCCTGGTTAGTACTTGAATGGGAGACCTCCTGATAAAACCAGGTTGCTGCTTGAAGAGGTGTTAGTGAGGCCAGCAGGGGGCGCTCACCCTGTGGTTTGTGTGGGTCCTAACACCCCAGTGTAGTGATGGGGACACTATATACTGTAACAAGCACTGTCCTTCGGATGAGACGTTAAACCGAGGTCCTGACTCTCTGTGGTCATTACAAATCCCATGGCACTTCTCGTAAATAGTAGGGGTGTAACCCCGGGGTCCTGGCCAAATTCCATCCAATGGCCCTTGCCAATCATGGCCTCCTAATAATCCCCCACTGAATTGGCTCTGTCACTCTCTCTCCTCTCCACCTATAGCTGGTGTGTGGTGAGCGCACTGGCGCCGTTGTTCTGTGGCTGCCGTCGCATCATCCAAGTGGATGCTGAACACTGGTGGTGGTTGAGGAGAGATCCCCTGATATGATTGTAAAGCGCTTTGGGTGTACAGAAGTACATATGAAAGCGCTATATAAATGCCTCATTCATTCATTCATTCATTAGCTTATAAATTATAGCCTCTTCTTCTAGTCATGTCTAGTTGGGCTATTTATTGTTAAGCACACACAAAATGAAATGTTTATATATATATTCCACTATGAATTTTGTTTAAAGTTTAAAGTAAAATTCAGCCGTTAATTGGAGACAAAACATAAATGAAGAGTTTTGTACACCTCTTTGAGTTGAGAGATGTACAAAAAAACATTCCTCAAAAGCCTGTTGTATCACACATCGTCAACATTTTAACACAATAATAAAAAAAAAAAACTTATGTATGGATAATTACATAAATCTAAGTTGCTACAGTCAAGTAAATGTACATCTTGAAATATTAATAACAATATAAAACCATTTCTTTAGTTTTCTTTTTAAAAATCATTAAAGACTTCACAGCAAAACCATGTGTACCACAACCTTAAGGTGGGCTTTTTTAGAATTATACTAAAAGGCCTTTTTACTTGCTTAAAAAGAATGAACTCTCAATCAGAGGGCAGGTTTTTCAGCAAAGTTTTGATCAGGTTAGTCATTTAGAGGCCTTAGAAATGTATCAAATATGATACAGTTAGGCTTTATAGGGTCGAATGAGGGTTATGCGCTACAAACTTCTGTGAAACAGGTTGCATCGCTTCCGGTTCAAGTCTTTTGTACGTGCTTCCTTAAATATAGAGCTGTCTTACACAAGAAACGTTCAAAGAAGCAAGAAAAGATGAGCATAGCCGATGTCCATATGCAGATTGATACATATATATATATAAAAAAAAGTCGTCTTCTTCTCACTAACATTTAGATATTAAAATCAAATAAAACGGCAGCAATAAAAGAACTAGCTAGATTAGCTGATTATCAGTTGCCGTTAACACTTTCTCCGACGAGCAGATGCAATGAGACCTGTTTTCCTCTTTGTTCATGTGACGTTGGTTCAGCATAAAGCCTGTTTGGCTTCTGCTTATGCAGGAGGCAGCAAGCCCTGAGGAAGCAGGAGATGGACACCATCATGCTCAGACAGAAGCAGCTGGAAGAGACGAACCATCAGCTGTGTGATCGAGCAGGTGATCTCCGCAGGAGCCTGAGGGACCTGGAGCTGTCTGAGGAGAAGTACATTGAGCTGAAGGACCTGCCTGAGGACAAACTCACCATCCCTGAATATGTGGCGGTGAGTTATAAACTGGAGTTGGAAATGAAGATTTTCAGATATATGTTTTGGTGCTGTTGGTTCCTCCCACTAACAAACTTGTGGAGCGAGGAGATTTAAAAGCTATACTGTAAGTGCGTGTGTGTTTCTTTATCTAGATTCGGTTCTATGAGGTCGTGAACCCTCTGAGGGCTCTTGCGACTGAGCTGCAGGTGAAAAAGACTAACCTGAGCGAGGATCTGGACAGTCACCGCAACCAAGTTAGATCACTAATGGAGGTGTGGAAATTATTTGTTTCCCTTTTTGGGTGCCATTTTTACTACGGTCTTCAAAGTCAAAATTAAATCTATCTATTTTCTAAGTGCATATAGATCTTATTGTGAGCGATTCATCTATGCATGTGTTTCATTTGATGAAAAGGTGATATATTCAGGACTTCTTCAATCGTTTAGTCCGCTTCGCCCCTGCAAGCTTGCGTTCATCTGCCTCCACTTTTGAGCGCAACACCCATCTCAACATCCAATCAAGAACTGATGAATAGAATATTACGCCTGCCCTACGTTTTTTCTTTTTCGATAATCTGTTTCACTCGGATGTTAAAATATGGATGAAAAGATCTGTCACTACTTCCGTTTCATTGCGACTTAAAGGGGTCATGGACTTCATTTGTGGTTAATTTTATAATGTTCTCTGAGGTCCACTTGTAATGTCATCAAGATTTTTATATAAAAAACATCCTAATTTAGAAGTAATAAGATATTTTCTATCCTGTTTTTGAACTCTTTCGAACACGTGATGCATTCAAGACTTGCAAGTAAACGCCCACTGCTATGATTTGGTAAAAGTTTTGCATATTAAAGTAAGTAAGTACTTGGAGTTACCACAGTCATAATTGACAAAGGATGATTTACGGTGTTTTGTGTAAAAAGAATTAAGAATGAATGTACCATTGTTTGTCACACTGCCGTGTGACCCCATAAATGCCGAAGCACACCTGTTCAGTTTGACTGCGGCGCTACAGTATAAATACTATCAAACGATCTGTAACAGGCAAATCCAACGTCAGGAAATGCCCTCGCTCAGTTGTCAAATCATCCTATGTAGGTCGCATTCGCAAGGCAATGTACTGGCATTAGCTGTTGGGTGTATGTTTTGAAACCAGCGAAAATTGCAGGTTAGTGTAGAACCGCTACTGTTCAGGAAATTCTTTAAAAATGTATATATTTTTTATGATTAAACACCTTGTTGTCAAAGTTAGTATTGTGGCTTTATGTATGGTTAGACACTTGCGTGTGTTGTTATATTAGTAACATTTTTCCAAAATCAAGCTCAAATGGAGTTACGAGGTTTTTCACCAGCGAATGAGATTTGTGTTTTGTCCGTCATTAGAATGGTCACATCTGAAGTAGTAAGTGTGTCGCATTAAGTTTTTATCAACTTACAGGTTATAAAGGTTATTGTAGCTATGTGGGCGCTCAGATTTTACTGTTGTTTACTATATTTGGCAAAAAGCTTGTGTTATAAATGTAAATTGACAAAAGTGTAAAATTAAGTCATAAAACATTAGCCTTTACAAACATCGTGTTTTGAATAAAGTAAATGCTGCACTTAACCAGTTTTTTAGTTACCTTTGCACTGCAAACAAGCAGAGACAGTCTCCAGAATGTGTGTAGGATTTGTGTGGTGGAGCTACTATGTAAGGTTTTGCCGAAAGTTTGAGGAGCCACTTGAGTTACAAGGTTTAGTCACAAGCTCTTAGTATACAGTTCAATTCAAGCTCTGGTAAAAAGTATAGGCAAATTCTTAAAAAAAAATGATCCTATCAACTGGTATTTTTTCGAATCAAACCGTTTTCGGAACAATAATGTTACTGAAGGAATGCATGAACAGAAATGTTAAAATACTGATTCTTCTTGGAGTACACTGATTCATTTATTTTTGTCAGTTTTTAAGCCCTGCACTTGTGTGTTGCGACATTACTGTCTCATCCAAGTTGGCACTGCATCATCTTTTATTTTCAGTCTCTCTGTGGAACTGCGTCTAGTTTAAAACGGATCCCCAGTAAAATGAAGCGTCCAAACGAACAGTGTCTTACTGACGTGATCTGACTGGAACTGGCGAATCGGTGGGCAGGCTAAAGAGGCAATGGTCTAGAAGTTGATCTTCTGCAGAGGCGGTCTTTTGTCGCACTATAAAGTAATAATGTGATAAAATCTGAAACGAGTTGTTTTCTGAGCTTGGTTTCAATAAAAGCTGTTTTTGGACAAATGAGGACATTTTTAGTTCTGAAACTTACAGGATATTTTTATAGTTCAATGACCTCTTATTAGGGATTGAACGACTTCAGATTTTTTAAGTTGACATTAAGCTGTTTAAAACGTGCATTTACCCTATCAATTTGAACATGATCCAGATGGTATATTCAAACATATCTTGTGAAGTGCTCTCGGAGTATGCATTTATTTGTCATTTTAAATGTTGGAAACGGATTGTAAAAGTGGACATTCTTATCCTGTTGCACCGTCTGTAGGCCATGATCAGCGACTAGTTGACGTCAAATTCAATCTTAAAGCGTCTTGGCAGAGCATTGCAGTCGACTAGTCTGTGCAACTCCTACCTCTTATATGATTTCTCAATTCATGACCCCAATTCCAGACAGCTGTGAAATAATTTAAATTATTGGCATTACTTTTATTTCTTATTGACATTCATCACTTCTTTTTCCTCATATCCCAACCAGAGTTATGAGGAAGAGAGGAGAGCGCGCTCCGAGCTGGAGATCCGCTGTCAGAGACTCACGCTAGAACTTGCTGACAGCAAGCAGCTTATTCAGGAAGGAGACTACAAACGAGAGAACTATGACAAAATCAAACGGTGAGTGGAATGTCCTGCGTTGTCTTTTGAAGTCCACATTCAGCTCAGCAAGAAATGTTTCTTGAGCAACAAATCAGCACATTAAAATGATTACTGGAGGATCATGTGACACTGAAGACTGTGAAAATTCAGCTTTGACATCACAGGAAAAAAATACATTTTAAAATAAATGAAAATAGAAAACAGTTATTTTAAATTGTAATAATATTTCACAATATTCTTGTTTTTACTGTGTTTTCGACTTAAAAAAATGAAGCCGTGATGAGCATAAGAGACTTCTTTGAAAAAACATTAAAAAAAAAAAATCTTACTGATCTCAAATGGTAGTTTACTTCCTTTAAATGTCCAGCCTTAGCTGCAATCTTTGCTTTTTTTTTACAAAAAGCAAAAAACAAAGAGATTTTAGTTGAAAATGTTTTTCTTTGGGAGTCAGCATTATGGGCAACATTATAGTCGACTGACTAGTATAAACGTTTCTTTATGTATGAATTGTTAAAATTCAGTCCTTTAAATATGGTGGTTGTGTCTGCGTATTATGGTCCACAGAGAGAGAGATGGGAATGAAACTGAGGTGAGAGAGTTGAGGAAGAAGCTAGAAATTCTGGACCTCACACACACTGCCATGACAAAAGAGAGGAATGAGCTACATAAAGAGGTAATGTGGGATGAACACACAGATACGATTACTAACAGATCGTCATGTCAGTTAGGTCAATTAATTAATTAGCTGATTGTTTAAATTATAGACATCTGACACTGACAGTCTTGTTAATGGATAATAAAAAATTTTCAGTTTGTTTTCAGTTTTTCTTCTTTTTGGGTAAATTATATATAAAGAGCAAGGTACAATACCCATATACAGACCCTTTCCAAAAAATTTGAATATCATGGAAAAGTTTATTTATTTCCATAATTCCATTCAAAACGTTAAACTTCCATAGATTATAGATTCAGGGCCCACAACTTAAACGATTTCAAGTATTTAGTTGTTTATTTGTATATAATTTGGGCTTCCAGCTCATAAAACCCACGAAAACAGGATTTCAAAAAATTAGAATATTACATTAAATCACACAGTAATTACACAGTAATACCATGGTCATTGAACCAGGTTTTGGTTCTTTTGGCAGTGTGGGCAGGAGCAAATCCTGCTGGAAAATGAAGGAAGCATGAAGTGCTCTGAAAATGTCCTGGTAGACGGCTGCGTTGACTCTGGATTTAATAAAGCACAGTGGACCAAAGTCCTCTTTTCTGATGAGAGCAAATTTTGCATCTCATTTGGAAACCAAGGTCCCAGAGTCTGGAGAATGAATGGAGAGGCACACAATCCAAGATGCTTGAAGTCCAGTGTGAAGTTTCCACAGTCTGTGTTGGTTTGGGGAGCCATGTCATCGGCTGGTGTCGGTCCACTGTGCTGTCCACTCAACGCAGCCGTCTACCAGGACATTTTCAGAGCACTTCATGCTTCCTTAAGCAGACAAGCTTTATGGAGATGCTGACTTCATTTTCCAGCAGGATTTGCACCTGCCCACACTGCCAAAATAACCAAAACCTGGTTCAATGACCATGGTATCACTGTGTAATTACTGTGTAATATTGTAATATTGTCATGTAATATTCAAATTTTTTTAAATCCTGTTTTCGTGGGTTTTATGAGCTGGAAGCCCAAATTATGTACAAATAAACAACTAAATACTTGAAATCGTTTAAGTTGTGGGCCCTGAATCTATAATCTATGGAAGTTTAACGTTTTGAATGGAATTATGGAAATAAATAATCTTTTCCATGATATTCAAATTTTTTGGAAAGGGTCTGTATATGGTATTGAATACAAAGTATTTTAAAACAACAAATGTGCATTATCCATTAACAAGTTTACACATTTTGTAACCAGCACACTTCTGCAAACTAGCAAAGTGGGCAACTTATCAGCTGATGTCTATAATCTCAACCTATAAATCTGTTTATCATAAAGGTTCTTCTTCTGCTGCTTACGTTTCCTCTTTCTCGCCACCTTTTTTTTCATCTGCAGGTAGCCACTCTGCAGCAGTCTGTAACATTGATGCAGAAGGACAAGGAATATCTAAATAAGCAGAACATGGAGCTTAATGTGCGCTGTGCTCATCAAGAAGACCGTCTGGACAGACTGCAGACCCAGCTTGAGGACACAAAGAAGGCCAGGGAAGATGCCTATGAAAAATATGTTGCTTCTAGGTATGTGTGAGAAATAATGTACAACAGATGGTGCTTCCTACTTACTTTTTTCCCGCTCCTAACTCATTTTTTTCAGTTTATTCAGTTCAGTTTTATGAACAATATAGAATTGGTCTGTAGTAAGATGGTTGCGTAATATGAAGAAATGGGCCAGGTCCGATCTGGTATCGGGTATTACGTTACCTTTCGAGAATCTTAATATACTTGGATTTACAGCAGAAATCCAAGATCCATTCTTCTCATTTCTTTATAATGTATTGTCATTATGCCATTATAATGTAACAGTTGTACTGTTTGCATCCCTCCACCAGAGATCACTATAAGACAGAGTATGAAAACAAACTGCGTGATGAACTGGAGCGCATTCGAATGAAGACCAGTCATGAGATCGAGAGCCTGCAGAGGGCATCTAAAGAGATGTATGAGAGAGAGAACAGGTGAGAGCAAGCCTTCATGTCTCAGATTGGACAAATCCTATTCTTTCTATCCTTGTTTACCATGGAATATCTGGAAATGTGAGGGAATTTTAAAACCTTAAATATCTATAAAATAATTTTTATTCATTTCTTTAACTGCATCCAATTAAAGAAATGAAGAAAATCAGTTACTTAGGATGGGATGCAATCTTTGAAACTGCTGCCTATAGTGAACATTTGGTCTTCTCACAGTTAGTCCTTAAAATGCAACTAGATGCTGGATCCTATATGGATTTAGTGGGCTTTTACAGTGCTGAATCATATTTTATAATAGGGCTGCTCGATTATTGCAAGAAACTAATTACAAACAAAAATGGACAAATAAATACAACAGAACAAAAATACAAATTAAATGAACAGGCCTACAGCAGTAGCCTACAGCAGAAAGTAATCAAATGTAAAAGAACTTATGCACATTCCGCTCCATCTCGGAGCGCACGCACAGAAAGCCGCCTGGGGAACAGTGTCTCTTTCGCGGCTTAATGTACTTTTAATTACACTGTTTAATATCAAACACGTCTCGCAGTTCAGCAACAGTAGACTACATTTTACAGAGGAGGGAGGAAAGAAAGGCTTAGGGAGGAAAGAAAGCACACCGCTGAATGTGGCAGCGGTACAATAATAGGTTTACCTCGATTGTCTTGTTTTCATGATCTTTGGAAGCCTTTCACACAGGCCTATTTTCTAATCAACTAAGCCTAGGTGAAGTAAGAGGGGTCCTAGGACAGACACTGCTATCCAAGTGGCCATAGCCTAAATAGTTTTATCATTGAAAACATGAATAAATACTTTTTTTTTTTTTTTTTGTAATACAAGAATAGTAGTTATGACTAAACAATATCTGATTACAGTCTAAAAAACGGCATGCTTGCATAAAATTTTTCCTTTTGCTCTAAAGTCTTGCACTGCTGCACTATCACTGTCTGTTCACACAGAGCAACATTATACTTATCTGTTGCTATTAATTGGCGTCTCTTGTTTTGTGTCAGTTCATCTGTGCAAAAGACTGACCCTCAACATTTGAGTGTGTGACACATTAGCTTCGTTTACATGGAACCTAATTATCCGATTGTAATCGGACTAGTAGCACAGTCGGAATAAAAGTCACATTTCGATCGGAATTAATTGGCCTAACCTGATTCAAATTTAATTCGGATTGTAAAGGGAGGTTTATTCCTTTTCTAATCCGATCGAGAAGACATGTGAACACTTGATCGAATTGAAATCCGAAACTGGAAAACACTGCGCATGAGCAATGTTGTAGAAATGGCATAATGACGTATGACGCCTGAAACAAGCTTTTTGTTGTTGTTGAATGAAGTGTCATAAATGACTATCGTGTCATTCTAAAATTCTCCTTCCTCTCATCTCTTTGAAATGGACCAGGACAACGTCCCAGCAGTCCTTGTTTCGCACTCTCATCCACAGAAGCCTTGTTTTGGGCACGGGAAGGGCCGTTTTTGCTGCTTGATAAATGTAAGCAGCGCAGCACAGCACAACAGTTCATGTGCTCGTCGTCTCCTAATCAGAATCCAAAATAACTGTAAGCCCGCGCTCAGTCGGCCCAATGGAGGCATCCGGTCAGCGGGAAGGTCTCTGCGTGTTACTGTCTTTTCTCGTGGCAAAGTATTTTTGATTAAATGAAATACATTTTCTCATATGTATTTTCTCGTTATTTCATCTGACCCCATTAATGAAAAGGTTTTAATGATATCTGTGCATCATTAAATGTGAGTCCGTGAGAATAAAATCAATGATTACAATTTATTATGTCAAGTAAATATATCATACCAATTTCATAATCCGTTCAAAGATAATCAAGACAAAACATCAAATGCTCTGGAATAAAGAGAGGAGATGCGAACCGACATTAGGAAATGCATGATGCTGAGAGTCCCGGCAACTCTCAGCATTCACAGGCTGATCTGAGGTACAGAATCGCGCTGATCCTCTCGTTGCATTTCATTATATAGACAGAAACTTCTTTCACATGGAAACTTCTGCTAACAATGGGAATTTACATTCAGAGTTAACACCTTTTGGGAGTAGGAGACCATTTGTCTAGAGACACGCCCTCCTTTGTGTGCCAGTTATCTCTAAACTCTTAAGGACCTTATTACCTTTTGTTATACTTCTTTGGGAATGAGATTGTACTAGTCGCACTGAGACATTTCAAGTGATACCAAACATGATGATAAATATTCACATTAAACCATATAGATTCTTGGGTGAATTTTGGTGATCTCAGCATGAGGGAGGAGGGATGTGGGAAGAAGGGAAGAAATGTAGATTGCTTAGGCGAGAGGTGCTAGTTTCACAAGAGAGAGTTCAAGTGTTAATTTCCAGAAAGGTCCTTTGTCTTCTCGAGGAGTGGTCGTTCCTCCACCAGTTCTTCCAGTTTCTCCAGTTTACAGATACATATTAAGTCTGCTCTTCAAAGCAAAGAAAAGAAGGAATTTAGGAGAATGTTAGTATGGAATGAATTCATTCCGATTAAAATAAAAGTGGTCCATGTAAACGTAGCTATTGTTTCCCCACTCTTGTGGGGCTATAATTTCTGCTTTATGCTACTTCTCAGCATCAAAATGTTGGTGTAGTCAGACTTATCTGTGACGTATCGCTGCAATCTGACCTCTCTTTTATACAGAAAATGGCTGTGGAAACACTGTATTGTATTATATGTAATAATGCAGGTAATGAAAGTTCATGATTTATATTGTTTCAAATGGCAAGGCTGTAAAGCACACTTAACTTAATCCTGTGATGCATAATGTACATTATTGTTTCAGGAAATGTGTTTGTTAATCTTTCAGAAACCTTCGTGAAACCCGAGATAATGCTGTCATTGAGAAAGACAGAGCATTGAATGCAGAAAGAGATTCCCAAGCCAAATATGACCAACTTTTAGACCAGTAAGTTCTTACAAACCTCTCACATATGCATGACAGTCTGTAGCTGTCATAATTTTCTTTCTGACACTTATTGAGCATTTGAAAAAGTATTGAGCAAATGCATGTACAGAAATTCTTGCCAACTCATAATTCAGTGGAAAGAAGCATGAAGGGCCGAATGGGTGTGAATCGATGAATGAGTGAATGAGTTTTCGTAAATTAGTGACACCTGATGCAATGATGCGGTAGCCTTTCAGGGTGTTTTGAAATCAGGATTTCAGATGTTATTCAAAATTAGGCCTTAGGCATTGACAACCATTTCCGCTATATTAATACTTGATATGTCCCAATATGATGTCAAAGTAAACTACCTTGCAAAAGTTTAGGGTCAGTAAGATTTTTTTTTTTTTTTTAAGAAATTGTATTAAATTGATAAAACATGACTGAAAAGACATTTCTGATGTTACAAACATTTCTATACCTAACAAATGCTGTTCTTTTGAACATTATATTAATTAAAAAATCCAGAATTTATTTTTTTCACAGTTTCCACAAAAATATTAAGCAGCAAAACCATTTTCAACGTTGATAATAATAAGAAATGTTTCTTGAGCTTCAAATCAGCATATTAGAATGATTTCTGAATGATCATGTGACACTGAAGACTGGAGTAATGATGCTGAAAATTCAGCTTTGCATCACAGGAACATTTTAAAATACATTATAACATGTTAACTGTAGGGGTGTAACGGTACATCGATATGGATCGATGCATCGATATAACGTCTAACGATACGATGCATCGATACCACACGTAAAATATCGATATACACCTTTATTTTGACACTCTCCACAGTCTCACGTAACATCCTTCCACCAAAGCGCACATTTTCGTTTACTCACCAACCATACTGTCTGCCGGTGTATCTTTATAACGTTAATCTCCTCATCTGAAATAGACGCCTGACAAGACTGACTGAACCCTAAACAAGTTTTTTCACAAAAGCCGGTATTGTCCGCTGTCAAGGCATCGAGTTCATGTTTTACAGCAGAAACAGACAAGCAGTCGCACCCTTGTTGGTGAACACAACACGATAAATCCGTTTTAGCGACTCAGCGCGCAGTATTCAGGTCAGATGTCTAAGAGGCTAAGAGGAGTTTCGTCAAAGCTGACTAAAAGTGATCGAGGATGGATCATTTCAATGAACTTGATGAACCTGTGATATCTTCTTCGGTGTGTAAAAGGAAAATAAAAGCTGAAACATTTTCATGGAACCTTACAGCTCGTTTAGTGGTGAGGGAAAAGCTCACTGTACTGCGTGTACGTTAATCACAACAACAAAGTTTGCCAGGTGTCTATGTCAGTTGAGGAGATTAACGTTACAAAGATTAACCGAGTGTTGTATTATTTATCATAGCAATTACTTGGTTTTGTTTGACTGAAAACTAAAAAAAAAAAAGAAACTTTTAACATATTAAAGCACTTTCAATTAACTTTAATTTTGTAATTTACCTGTATTTTTTAAGTTATTATTATTATTAATCAAAACAACCGAGCTGCAGTTTGATTGATATTACTTGGAATGCACAATAATAATAAAAAAACATGATTTATGAAAATGAACAAGAATGCAGTACTTGCAAATGACCTCTTCTGTTTTAAATGTTCCAATTGGGAGAGGGTGTGCAATTATTAAACGTTCATGTTATATTATTTTGGTTGCATAAAAACGTAACTGGTTGTGTTAACATAATATCTAAATATCGATTAATCGATCGATATAGCCCTGAATCGAATCGAATCGTAATCGTATCGCAGAATTTTTTGAGGTATCGGCAAATATCGTATCGCTGGCTGAGAGAATCGATATTGTATCGTATCGTATCTTGATGAACTGTCCGATTTACACCCCTAGTTAACTGTTAACTATAACTGAAAACTAAAATTTCTGTTTTTACTGTATGTTTGATTAAATATGCAGCCTTGGCGAGATTTCTTTCAAAAATCTTCCCGAACCCAAACCTGTGAACTGCATTGTAAATCCCCCAAAATACTTAGATAATATTACTGGGTAATACACTTTAAAATGACTAAATTACTAACTTAACTTTACATTAATAAGCACACAACAGTGATGGGTGGTGGCTTTAACACTGTTCTAGCCTTTGCATGCACTTTGTAAATCTGTGAAAAGGACATTTCTTTAGGACTTTCTTTTTATGTTATTTGTTTTTTCTTGGTGTCAAACATTTCAAGCTTGACTGGATTCCTCCACGGCCAAATCAAGTCATCTTGAACTGATGAAAGACATGACCATTTTTTGTCACTGTAAGTAAAAGTGGGTGTAGTCATGTTTGTCTGTTAGTGTGTGTGAGGATCATATACTAATAAGTAATAAGTACTGTATATCACTTCTAAAGTTGCAGGGAGACATATTTAACTTCTGTTACTGCCTCCAGAAAAAATAAAAGTGTTCTTCACTGCCTGTCTGACGACAAGTAAACAATCGAAGCCAAGATTTTAAAATATGCGGATTGTTTTGCTCCTGGTTATGATAGATGTAATTATTTTTGGAGCCTGTGTTCTTGAGGAGGAATTTCTTGTACAGTCATGTTCCCACGGTTGTAGAGCCAGTGTGACAGAGTTGCTGAACATGCCTTTGTTAAGCTTTCCATTGTGATGAAACGCAGTCGAATCCGTGTTTCTACACTGTGGTGATCAGGGCCTGCACTTGAAGGAAAGCAGTATCAGATTCTGGACACTGGGCTGTGGTAGATGACTGTGAAAATAGATGATCTAAAACAAGAACATGTGGCTACTTAAGACAAGACTTGAAGTAGAAGAAAATAAGCAGCGAGTCGCCACAGCTCAGTGAAACCTCTCTGACAGGCTAAATTAACATGTGAGCTTTGGTTTTAACAGCATTGGTAAATGTCATGAGTGAGAAAACATGCTAAACTGGCTAGAAAAGATGGGTATTTCCATTTTGGTACACTCTGCTGGTGCATGTCTGCAGCCCAAACATAGAAAGGGTTGAAAAATGACTTGAAATGTAGAGCTAGTGTAGGCATACACTAATGGAAAAAGATTGGGGTCAGTAAGATTCTTTTAAGGGTTTTGAAAGAAGTATTTTATGCTCACCACAGCTCCATTTATTTGATCATAATATTATTACAATTTAAAAAGACTACTTTCTATTTTAATATATTTTAAAATGTAATTTATTCCTGTTGCGGAGAAGCTGAATTTTCAGCATCATTACTCCAGTCTTCAGGGTCACATGATCCTTCAGAAATCATTCTAATGTGATGATTTGGTGCTCGAGAAACAGTTGAAAATGGTTATGCTGCTTAATATTTTTGTGGAAACAAAAAACAAACAAAAAATCAGGATTATTTGATGATATTATTTGAAAGTTAAAAACGGCATTTATTTGTAACAATATAAATGTCTTTTTCATGTAAATAAATCGCTATTGCTAAATTTCTATATAAATGCAATTTCTTTCAAACCAAAAAAATCATGACTTAAATACTATATAGATAATAAAATACTAAAGAGAAATTACACAGAATCCTCAGATATGATATAGAATTTAGTTTTTTTTTTCTTCTGAAAACTGGTTATGTTAAGTGGTTAACTTTTTTTGATAAGTGGGATTTGATATATTTATTATATTTTTACCTGTGTTTTCACCATGAAAATAGCCATAAAGATGGAATAGTGTTAAATCACAGACAAACAAACAATATTCATATAATGCAATTTAATGCTTGCATTACACAAATTAAAATTCACAAAAATATTTGAAAATGGGCTTGGTGAGGCACAGTTTGTCAAAATGACAAAATATCTTGCGATTATTTAAATGATTCTTTCTCTTTGTTTTTTGCCACTAACTATTTTTTCCCCTCTTTTGCTGTCATCTGTATTTTTTTTTTTTTGTTATCATGTCTACATTTTAGTGTGCATCCTTTTTTCTTTTTTTTTTAAAGTCCCTGTGAACCGGAAGTTGCAACCGACGATACTTCAGTGTCATGACGTATTTCCAAGTGAAATGGAATATTGAATAGAGTAGCGCTGCACGATTAATCGAAATGCAACCACTCGCGATTTTCTGCGCAGCTTGTCAGTGCAGCGCGGCTGATCGGTAGTAAACACTGCTCCATCTGAAAGCCAGAGGGCGCTCTCACGCAGACATGCCAAATATGCCCCGCCACAGAAGTAAGACAACACATGTCATTCCAGGAAATCCCTGTGGGCATCATAGTATGGCTGTAGCTGAATAAACAGAATATTATAAATGCTTTGATTGATTTATTAAATGTTGTCTTTTGTTGGACAAGAGGTTCTCATGTTTGGAAAGATGTTTGACGCGTGTTGCTTTTTCAAATGCTCGTTATAAGCGACTCAAACTCTCAGTGCTTTCAGATGGAGCAGCATTTACTACGGATCACCGAGCCGGACGTCACTGACAAGCTGCGCTTTAAAAATAATCGCAGCCTTTGCGATTTCATAATCGCAATAATACAAATCGGTTAAGCGTGATTTCCATGTTAATTGCGATTAATCAAGCAGCCCTAGAATAGAGGGCTAGGTTTTATTTTAGCACACCTCCTCTCCATCCCTCGCTCATAGCAGACTGACGGTTAGAGGGGAGTGGTTATAGATATTCTACTCAAGCCGTCAAACTGACGTCATCAGAGAAGGAACGCCAAATTCAAGTTTTGATTAAAGATTACCACCACAAACAAATTTTTTTCTGTGTATTAACTTGCACGGATTAATTGTTCACCGCAAGACTAGTAATGTGCTCTAACGAAGTAAATAGGGTCAATTTTGTTTTCATGACGACTTTAAATGAGGTGGTTGATAAGGGTGTCTAGAAGTGCAGGTTGTTGCCCCTCCCCTTTCTCCTGAGTGGTCAGCCCTTATTTGCCCATGTGAGAAGCTTACGGTGTCACTGAGCTCCAGGCACATGCCTTGCATACCAGCAGATACTCTGCACACAGTTGTTGGGCATACCCCACGTTTTTCAGCCCCGGGGAACGGATTGCTCGCATTCACAGAGAAGCTCGATTGAGGGCAAAAACGACACATGCTCCTTTACCCTGCTCTTGAGAGGTCAAGTCTACGGTCCATGAACATGTTGTCCAGTGACTCTATTTTTGGCTGACAATTTTAAGGTGGGGGAGGGAGAATAGAAATGAGTGTTGCATTGCATTGTGTCATGCTGAGAAAAATAAATCTTTTTTTTTTTTTTTTTTTTTTTGTCGAATGCATTTGCACATAAATTAATCATAAAATATTTGAATAAGACAACCACTCCTTAAAACATAGTGTTCCGACAGCCTCCTCACCCTTCCTTTTTTTCCCCCTGAATTTACGTAAATAAACAACTCTAATATACTTTAAGCCAATAAATAGCTTAACAATATCCAGTTTTACTCCCTAATGTATGATAGGAGTGGTCCAATTACGCACAATTTGTCACAATTATTTCTATAGGTGTTGGTCATCATGATTATATTATTTCCTTTGTGTTCTTTACCAAACTGTCTGCATTTGTCTGAATGTTAGTGGCAACGCACAAACAAAAGAAAAATCTTGACCTGCCAGTTTGGCCCCTTCATAGGTGTGGTTATGGTTTCAACCAAAACCCCCTGGAGCTCTCTGACATTCAATAAAAATGGTTTAATCACTCAAAGACCTGGCTGTTAATGTTGGAGGATGCAAACAGATACTTAATCTGTTTGGGCATGTTGAGATTTGGTCTTTCATTTGAATTTCAGTAACTTTTTGCCCTAGGAAATACACTTAGCATGTCAGAGGCTATCACATCTAAGCTTTGCATCACCTTTAATTTAGCAATCGCTTAGCTTAGCCTAAGGTGAGCTACAGCAGACATTATAACCATCATGTTTTTTTTTTCCTCCCATTGTGTTTAAATCACAATTTGAGCGACAGTAAAGACTATTTGAATTAAATACTTAAAAAGAATCCTGAAGAAAATGCATTGTGTTTTCACATAAATATGGAGCACTACTGCTTTTAACACTGATAATAAATTCAGAAAATTCAGCTCTGCCATCACAGGAATAAATTAAATTTTAAAACATATTAAAATAGAGAGTAGTCCTTATAAATTGCAATAATATTTCACAACATTACTGTTTGTTTTTTTTTATCAAATGAATGCTGCATTGGTGAGCATAAGAGACTTCATTCTAAAATCTACTGAACATTTCTTTTTAAAGGGGTCATATAATGCCATTTTTTGTACAAGCTAATATGATTCTTTAGGGTCTAAATTAAAAGTTTGTAATATACTTTAATTAAAAATTCTCATTAGTATTGTAAGAAAACACTCATTTTACCTGGTCAAAAACAGCTCTGTTTTCAGCACGCCATTTAAGTGCATGTGTCTTTAAATGATAATGAGCTTTGCTCACCCCGCCCCTCTGTTCTGTGCGTACACCGTTTTTAATAATAACACAATAACCATAACGCGTTGTTCATTATTAACATGGGATTATGAATTATATTGAGAACGTCGTACAAAGAAAACATGCCGTAATGTACCCTGAGTGTAAACAGCCGCATTCATCGTGAAGCGTGCAGCAAGCGATTTGCAAAGATTAATATAAATATTAATATAAAGGTTAATAAAACGTTACACTCACTTCTTCTTCTGGAGGTTCAGCAGGAACACGAATAGTTGGTACCGATCCTTTTTCAGGAGCAGCTTCTTAGCAAAACCAGCTTTATACTGACCCTCGTTTGTAAAGCAGTCTGGTGTGTGAAATGATTCGCGCAAACATGAAAGCATTGACGTTGATCGTGGGGAATATTCCCTTCGAAAACAAACTCAGCCACTGCGTCTTCAGCGGTTCGAATTTAGGAATATCAAAATGACTGCTGTGTGCCTTATTACACCCAAGAACAGAACACCACAATCGCTTAGACGCCATTCTGCTCATAGACAGTGCTCCAGCGTATGCGTATCAACAATGACGCGCGGGCTATGATTGACAGCTCGCTCACGAGCGAGGGCGGGTCTGTGTTGAAACGCTGCTGTCAATCAACAATCGTGGGAGGGGCGTCGATTTTGTGACGTCAAAAAATCGAACGGCTTGATATGAGATGGGGGAAAACATATAAGAAGGATGGATTTTTATCATTATATGATGGTTGTGTACAGGCACTGCCAACACACATTTCAGTACAATCAACTTGTAAAAGTGCATGTACCATTATATGACCCCTTTAATTATATGTGTCATTATTGTTTTCAAAATAACTTTGCATGGGATAATTTTGCAGAATCATTTCTCTATCTGCTTTCACTGATGGTCAGCGTGTAGAATGCACTTATATCCTCTGTTTGTGCCTGTGTCCAGGTTCAGGCAGCTGCATTTGGGTTCAGACAGCAGGGTGGCAGAACTGCTTAACCAGGTGAAGCTGAAAAAGTTTGAGTTGGAGCGTTCCCAGATGGTCCAGGAGGAGACCGCCAGGAACCTCAGCCTTTGTCAGATTGAGTGTGAGAAACACCAGAAAAAACTGGAGGCAAGGCTCTATAAAATAAATAAATGTTTCATTTTTGTTAAATCTGTATGGCAAAGATGCCATGCACATGAAACCTCAACAAAGTGATTTCTTTTAGCATCACTGCAAGTTAAAACCTGTCAATTGCTTAGTAGTTCAAGCTGGTAATTCCTTAAAGGAATATTTTAACATTTCTGTCATCTTCTACAACACCGTCATGTCATTTCTAACCTGCATGACTTTCATTTTTCCAAGGAACACAAAAAGAGAATTTATTGACCACTCTTTACTATATAGTGAAGTAAATGGGATCTGGGCTGTCAAGCTCCAAAATGATGAATGAAAAGCTGCATGAAAGAATCATAAATGTACCATAAAAGAGGTCCATATGACTGATGTCAAATTTCCCCAACTCTTCTTAAGCTTATACATCTATTAATCAGCTTCAGTCAATATTAGACATTTAATTGTCTAAATATTTTTTAACATAAAAAATTTGGTTAAAATGTTAATATTTTGCAATTTTTTTCCACATAAAGATTACCTTTATTGTTATCTTATTCATAGTTATTCTTTAAAAAACAATTCTTTAAAAATAATCTTTGGTAATTAAATCTCAACATGAATATCCATATTTTATACTGTACATTTAAAATGAAAATGAAAGAGATATTCCTTTGTATTTTTTTAGACTTATTTTTTTGAAATTTTTCCTTTTTTCTGATAATGCAGATCTTACAGAGAGAGGACAGGAAGCGATGTGGGAGAGAGAGAGGGGGGTGGGATCGGGAAAGGAGCCGGGACTCGAACTCGGGTCGCCCGAAGCGCAACCATATGTCGAAGGGAGGCCTATGAGGCCATTGGCTCTGACTAGAGAGCTATATACATTTTACAATGCCCGAGTTAACTTGTAACATTGAAAACAATTGTTTTTTTTTTTCTCTCTTTTATTTGCTTTCTAGTGTTTTATTTCTCTGATCCCGATCTTCTGATTTATTTTTAATTTTATATAAAATAGTATATATGAATGGCATTTGCATTAAGCCATTAACAAGTCATATGGACTTCTTTTTAACGCTGCATTTTGATGCTCAGCGTCGTGGATCCCAATTCAAAGGCCAGAAATTCAAGATTTCTCCCTCTGTGTTCTACGGAGAGAAGAAAGTATTTAGAATGACATGAGGGTAAATGATAATAGAATTTTATTTTTTGGGTGATCAATTCATAAATATTACAGTATTCTTTAATTATTACCTATGATTTGATTGTTCCAATGTCATGTATGGAATATATAATTCTTGTAATGAGCTCCACACTGACTCTCAACTCATTCAGAGACCAGACAAGGGTTGAACCCACTGATCTATATAGAATGAATATAGATCAGTGGTTGAACCCCATACCAGCCTCATAAAATAAGGATTGCACATATTTGTCAGCATCATAAAGCCTATTTGAACATGATATGACACCACCCTTGTTACTCAAGTTCTGTCGTTATATCTTTGTCCTTCTCTTGAACTGTTTATGCAGGTTCTAACAAAAGAGTTTTACGGGCTTCAGACATCATCAGACAAACGCATCACAGAACTGCAAGCCCAGAATTCTGAAAGGCAAGCACGACTGGAGACATACGAGCGATTGGAAAAGGAGTTGGACGATGTTACCATGCAGGCGGCAGAGAGTAAGAAAGGAGACTGATTCAGTCATTGATATTGAAGTTCAAAGATAAGATAAGACCAGAACATCAGCAAGGCTGCACACTGAAATTAAATGGTCTTTGAGGCCAAATTTTTCTTAAAGGCCCACTGAAGTGCCTTGGAACGCGCAGCTTTGTGTGATGCATTGATGTAATTTCCACTGAAACAGGAAGCTAAGGCGGAACATATTGAATGGCTCCTCCCCCTTTTCAAATAGCCAATAGCGTTTAGTTTACCTCACAGACTGCACGTCACACTCGACAGCACCATGGAAGCGAATCCGAGCGCTGATGATATGTTGGATTCAATAGTAGAGGTGTGAATAAATTCTAGCCATTTCATTCTTAACCAACGTACAGTTGGAAAACGGAAAAAAACTCGAGAGTTTGAGCAACCGAACACACAAAAAAAATATTGCTATGTGACGTGTCAACGATCGCTTTGGCCAGGTGGTATTATAGGGGGCGGGACACTTTAGATTCTAGAAAGCATTTGATTGGACAGAAGATGTGATGAGAAGCTGAAGTCTGCGGTGATGTCATAAAAATCTGTGATCCGTTTTAGCAGAAGTGAGAGACTAAGTTTTGAATGCTTATATCTCCTAAATGTGAATTTTGTCATTGTTTTGGAACACACCAGCTTATCCATAACCTTAAGGCTAATATATTCATACTAAAAGATAAAAAAACTTACATTTTAATTTCAAGGGGCCTTTAAATTCTGATATGAGGTTCTTATTTCTGCATATATGGTCATGTTGATTTAAAGAAATCAAAGCTGTGGTTAAATTAGTGCTGGCGAAGATTCTGTTTTACGACTACTCGTGAAACAGTTCTGCTGCAAAAAACACATGTAAACAATGCAGTAATAGTTTAAAAAAATAAATAAAACACGCTGCATGTCTTTTTTTCCATTGGTTTTGCATGTTCAACATGCCATACTACATCACACCTGATGATGGTTTGAAAAAATGGCCTTAGGGCCTTATCCTTAAACAACCCTCTTCTAAACGTCAGTGAATATGCTGACACTGAGCTGAGGTGATGTGACAGGCTGGCCTAGCCAGGTTTTTAACTCCAAGTTAAAAACAGGTTTTTGACATCAAGTCTGCATAGATCAAACTTAAAAAAGAATGCCTAGTGCAAGGAATGCCGGATGATACCGCAAGATAATGCAGTTACTTATCACTGTGATGTTGTTCTTAAGTTAAACTTATCTATCCGCCTTTTTGAAGCAATTTTTGATTTTAACGAACTTTTGATATTCGCATTTTTAACGAATTTTTTATATTCTCTACCGTTCCTGAGAAATACCTCGCATAATTTGACATGCCTGTGTTTGTTGTCTTATTTTATATATATATATTATATTCATGCTAATTGGTTAACATGCTAACCAGTTACTATACTTTCTAATGTGGCTCTTCAGCTGTCAGGTTAACCATAAGCTACATTAGCAGTTTAGTTAGCTTAGTATGCTAATCGTTTAAAATGCTAAGTAACGCTTCTGTGAACTCATTCTTGCCTTGGAAACTCTCTTCAGCAGCCTGTTGAACGTGCGTCAACCAGTGGCGCACCTATATAAGCAACAAGCACCGAACCTTTCAGGTTGTGAGTTCAAATCCCGTGTGGAACATGCTCAGACCGCAAGAGGTACTGTGGCCTGAAATGGTGCGAAAGTTGATTCTCTTCAAGACATTGTGTCTTTCTGAGAATTATCTAATCTGAACTTAATAAATCTAACATGAGATGCATTTATATAGAAAATCTTCATTTTGAGTTAATTGTCAACTGAACTACTGAAGCTTGTCTTCCAAATGGTGCACTGCAATAAGCAACAATCATGTGATCTAAAGATTGTGGGGTTGATTCCTGCCTGGTACAACATAAGAGTGTGTAATGTTGTGTCACTGCGATTCCCTTATTATCTGGGAAAGCATTGTACTAATCATTGTACTAATATTTCTTCCTCTTGGATTAGAAATGTGTTTTTGTTCATTCTGTGTTCATTTTCATCTTAACTTCTGAATCACTGAATCGCACACACATTGACAACTTTTTTTACTTATTATTATTATTATTATTATTTTTATTATTTTTATTATTTATTTTATTATTATTATTATTATATATATATATTTAAATGTAGTGAAGCAATTTTGTTAAAATTATACAACATTTTTTACTTGTGGTTCAACCAACATGCAGAAAAGCAAGAAACGATATAGACAGAACCTTTTCTGATGGTTATTCTTAAGGTCAATAAGTCTCTTAAAATATCATATCATTTTAACTTTTTACCCTGAAAATTTTCTTTTTTTGCCTGATGGTTACAGCACGTGACATTTTTAAAGTCATTTGTTAAAAAATAAAATAAATTTAAAGTGGTGTAAAAGTTTTTCAAAATCAAAAGAAACCAATATTGATTACAGAGAGTACATTTATAGGACCTTGGTACAAGATTTTTGGATATTCTTGTTTGTTATTGACCTTTATGTTCTTGTTCAATTGGTTATATAAACTTGCTCTTGAGTCTCTATACATCATTCTCATCTTTATCTCTTTAAACAATACTTCACCATTTTTCATGTCTACATAAACCTTCCAACACAGTATGCATTGTAAGAAAAGATAGAAAACTGTTTATAGTCCTATTAGTGCTCTCTTGGGTGGTCTAGAAATACTTGCTCTTAAACATACTTTTTTCCTCCTCTTTTGTAGTTGAAAATGAAGATGAGGCAGAGAGGGTGCTGTTTTCATATGGTTATGGTGCAAACATTCCAACAACTGCTAAGAGAAGACTGAAGCAAAGGTGAAGTCTGAGGAGGTCACTCGTCTTTGAAAACCAGAAGCTCATCTTTGTGTTTACTGACTGTTTTTATGTCTGCGTGACTCTAATCATAGGTTTCTGAATGTGTGTGTGCAGTGTTCACTTGGCACGTAGGGTTCTGCAGCTGGAGAAACAGAATACGCTGCTTAGGAGAGACCTGGAAAGACATACGGCGCACAGCAGCCAGATCTCTGAAGAGGTGCTACATTTCACTCTTTTGACAAGAATGCATAGACACATGTACACATACAGTACCACGGGAGTAAAAAATTTGGCAAGAAAAAGCATTTTTGTGTGTGTGTATATATATATATATATATATACACAGTGGGTACGGAAAGTATTCAGACCCCCTTAAATTTTTCACTCTTTGTTATATTGCAGCCATTTGCTAAAATCATTTAAGTTCTTTTTTTTTTCCTCATCATTGTACACACAGCACCCCACATTGACAGAAAAACACAGAATTGTTGACATTTTTGCACATTTATTAAAAAAGAAAAACTGAAATATCACATGGTCCTAAGTATTCAGACCCTTTGCTGTGACACTCATATATTTAACTCAGGTGCTGTCCATTTCTTCTGATCATCCTTGAGATGGTTCTACACCTTCATTTGAGTCCAGCTGTGTTTGATTATACTGATTGGACTTGATTAGGAAAGCCACACACCTGTCTATATAAGACCTTACAGCTCACAGTGCATGTCAGAGCAAATGAGAATCATGAGGTCAAAGGAACTGCCTGAAGAGCTCAGAGACAGAATTGTGGCAAGGCACAGATCTGGCCAAGGTTACAAAAAAAATTCTGCTGCACTTAAGGTTCCTAAGAGCACAGTGGCCTCCATAATCCTTAAATGGAAGACGTTTGGGACGACCAGAACCCTTCCTAGAGCTGGCCGTCCGGCCAAACTGAGCTATCGGGGGAGAAGAGCCTTGGTGAGAGAGGTAAAGAAGAACCCAAAGATCACTGTGGCTGAGCTCCAGAGATGCAGTCGGGAGATGGGAGAAAGTTGTAGTAAGTCAACCATCACTGCAACCATCCACCAGTCGGGGCTTTATGGCAGAGTGGCCCGACGGAAGCCTCTCCTCAGTGCAAGACACATGAAAGCACACCTGAAGGACTCCAAGATGGTGATAAATAAGATTCTCTGGTCTGATGAGACCAAGATAGAACTTTTTGGCCTTAATTCTAAGCGATATGTGTGGAGAAAACCAGGCACTGCTCATCACCTGTCCAATACAGTCTCAACAGTGAAGCATGGTGGTGGCAGCATCATGCTGTGGGGGTGTTTTTCAGCTGCAGGGACAGGACGACTGGTTGCAATCGAGGGAAAGATGAATGCGGCCAAGTACAGGGATATCCTGGACGAAAACCTTCTCCAGAGTGCTCTGGACCTCAGACTGGGCCGAAGGTTCACCTTCCAACAAGACAATGACCCTAAGCACACAGCTAAAATAACGAAGGAGTGGCTTCACAACAACTCCGTGACTGTTCTTGAATGGCCCAGCCAAAGCCCTGACTTAAACCCAATTGAGCATCTCTGGAGAGACCTGAAAATGGCTGTCCACCAACGTTTACCATCCAACCTGACAGAACTGGAGAGGATCTGCAAGGAGGAATGGCAGAGGATACCCAAATCCAGGTGTGAAAAACTTTTTGCATCTTTCCCAAAAAGACTCATGGCTGTATTAGATCAAAAGGGTGATTCTACTAAATACTGAGCAAAGGGTCTGAATACTTAGGACCATGTGATGTTTCAGTTTTTCTTTTTTAATAAATGTGCAAAAATGTCAACAATTCTGTGTTTTTCTGTCAATATGGGGTGCTGTGTGTACAATGAGGAAAAAAAAAAGAACTTAAATGATTTTAGCAAATGGCTGCAATATAACAAAGAGTGAAAAATGTAAGGGGGTCTGAATACTTTCCGTACCCACTGTGTATTATATATATATATATATATATATATATATATATATATATATATATATATATTTAATGTACAGCGTAGAAGCAAAGAACCACCTGATGCGAAACTGAGTGCATTCATTCATATTTTAATGCACAACTAGCCATGGATTATCCCGCTTATACCATGGTCATTTGCCATTAGAAAGTGGTTACTGATGTTTGCAGTGCAATATTTGACCGCAAGGGTAAAAATTAGTTATTTTTGTCAGTTACAGCTCGTTAGATCTAGCATTCTGCCCACTTTGAATCAGACACAGAGATAAAGTAGTGCGAGAGAGATAGATGCACGTGAATGAATTATAGGCAAAAACAATGAGCTTGATAAAGCAAGTTGTGATCATAATGATTACAATATTGGGAAAATTTGTTGGGAAAATATGTTGATTCAGAGTTGACTTCATCTGAAGTCCTTGTAAGAGGCTGGATCCAAACCGGAGCTGTGGTTATCTCTAGTTACCTCAGGATGGGCATACCAAGGTAGAAAAAAATTAGCATAGTTGCTATTCATAACACACACATGTGATTGCTCGGCTAAAGAGATCTCTTTAATCTAGATTTAAACTGGGAGAGTGTGTCTGAGCCCCAATCATTTTCAGAAAGGCTACCTTTAGCTTTAGTGACGTGTAGCCAATTATGGTGTCCCATACTCTAAATTTGTGCTCTGCACTTCACCCATCCAAGTGCACAAACACAGCAGTGAGTATTGAATACCCACAAAAATGCACCTGGAGCAATGGGCAGCTTTTTTTCTTTTTTTTTGCTGGTACCTCTCTCAAGGGCGCCTCAGTAATGAGAGTGGAAGAGAGCGCTACCTACATTTCCTGACGGTACCGAGACTCGAACCCGCGACCTTCGGGTCACAAGTCTGACTCTCTGGACTTAAATATCCTAAGTACTACCAAAAGTCCAGAGTTTTGTGACCTTAAAGGTATAGGCAAAGTCAAATTTTGTCGTCACTTACTCACCCTCAAGTTGTTCCAAACCTGTATGAGTTTCACAAAAGAAGATATTTTAAAGAATGTTGGTATTCTAACAGTTGACGATATCCGTTAAAAATACTATGGAAGTCAATGGCTACTGTCAACTGTCTGGTTACCTTTTTTTATTTTTTATTTTTTTAAACATCTTCTTTTGTGTTAAACAGAAGAAAGAAACACATTGTTTGGAACAACATGAGGGTGAGTACATGATGACAAAATTTTCATTTTTGGGTGAACTATCCCTTTAAAGAGCATGATGGATTCTAGGGCGAAAGAACATTAGTTAAATACACAGGAGCTAAACCACTGTCGTTTTTGGTCCAATAAGTAATACCTCTTATCCGAGTTTAACAGAAGAAAATTACTGATCATCCAATATTTCATATCTTTAACACACACTGTCAACTTGGAGAATTTTGAGATTTTATCTGGTCGTGATAAAATTAATAACTGAGTATCATCAGCATAACAGTGGGAACTAATTCCATGTTTTTTAATAATATTACCAAGGGCATGTACATTGAAAATAGCAGAGAGCCTAAAACAGACCCATGTGGCACTCCATAATTTACTGACGTTAGTTTTAATAATTCCCTGTTTAAATAAACTAAATCGCAATAGTCAGGTAGGTGCGATCTAAAACACCTTAATGCCTGTCACTGAATACCAGTATAATTTTGTAATTGATCTATGAGTATGTCATGATCAATAGTGTTGAACACAGCACTAAGATCAAGTAAAACTAGTGTTGAAATCAAGCCTTGGTCAGAAGCAAGAAGTAAGTCAATTGTAATTTAACATGCGCAGTTTCTGTGGTATGATGGGACCTTACTGAAATTTTTCATAAATGTAATGCTTTGGTTACGCTTTATTTTATTGTGACGTAGTTACATTGTACTTACTCTAATTACCGAGTAATATTAATTAAGTACATGTACTTACTATAGTAATAACAGTAAATTATGCATAATTACAAGTAGCTAACCCTAACCGTAACTCTATAGTAAGTACATGTAGTTAATTAATTGTACTAACTCAAATAATTACTGAGTACTATGTAACTACTTCAATACCACAGAAACTGCGCTTTTTAAAAATACAAATGACTTGCTTCTGACAAAGGCTTGATTTCAACACTAGTTTTACCTGATCTTAGTGCTGTGTTCAACACTATTGATCATGACATACTCATAGATATTCATAGGTGTTCAGTGACAGGCATTAAGGTGTTTTAGATCGCACCTATCTGACCATTAGAATTTTGTTTATATAAACAGGCAATTATTAAAACTAACGTCAGTAAATGATGGAGTGCCGCATGGGTCTGTTTTAGGCCCTCTGCTATTTTCAATGTACATGCCCTTGGTGATATTATAAAAAAAAACATGGAATTAGTTTCCACTGTTATGCTTATGATACTCAGTTATACATTTTATCACGACTGGATAAAATCTCTAAATTATCCAAGTTGACACAGTGTGTACTTACTATAGAGTTATATGGTTAGGGTTTGGTTTTAGGGCTAGTTGTAATTATGCATAATTTACTGTTATTACTATAGTAAGTACATGTAGTAACGTGTAGCTATGTCACCTTAAAATAAAGTGTTATCCATTTTTTTTGCAAGAATGAGCACAATTGAATGGACACAACTTTTTGTAGTATTTTAGACATAAATGGAAGATTTGAAATGGGTCTGTAATTTGCCAATTTATTTGGATTTAGTTGTGGTTTCTTAATGAGAGGCTTAATAACGGCCAGCTTGAAGGGTCTTGGGTCATGACCCAGAGATAGAGACGGGTTAATAATATTGAGAAGATTGGTAGATAACGACTCTTTCAGTTTTTTTGTGGGTATTGGATACATGTTGTTGGTTCAGATGTAATAATAAGTGTACTCTTCCTGTCCTATAGTTGTTAAGCATTGCAATTGTTCTTGAGGAGTGATAATTGAATCATAAAACACTGTTAAAGGTTGTACATTTACAATTATATTTCTGATGCTTTCAATTTTCTCAGGGAAGAAATTCATGAAGTCATTACTACTGTGATGGAATATTCATTTCAGGTGACGTCTGTTTATTTGTTAATATAGCCACTGTACTAAATAAAAACGTTGGATTGTTTTGGTTATGAGTTTGCGGAGATGCTCGGCCCTGGCCTGGAGCTTTTTTATAGCGGGATATACTGTCTTTCCATGCGATTCTAAAGACCTGCAGATAAGTTTGTTTCCATTTGCGCTAGATTGCGAGTTTCTCCTTGATAGCGTGAGTAATACTGCTGTACCATGGTGCAGTACTTTTCTCTCTAATCTTTTTTAATCTGAGGGGTGCAACAGTTTCTAATGTACTAGAGAAGATAGAGCCCATACTACTAGTCATTTTATCAGGTTCATTTGTGTTAATGGGTACACTGAGCAGCTGAGACAGATCAGGGAGGTTATTTGTGAATCTATCTTTTGTGGTTGGTATAATTGTTCTACCTGGGCGATAACGCAGAGTGATATGACAAATATTAGCAGTACGCAGTATGCACGTTACAAGGCAGTGATCAGTGACATCATCTCTTTGCGGTAGAATATTTATATCAGTAAGATCAGTTCTATGCGATATAAATAAATCTAGTTTATGATTAAATGATGAGTGAGCATGGTGATGTTTTTCTTGACCCTAAAGCAATTCCTAACGTGAATGTTCAGCTGACAATCAGCGCTTTATTGACCTTGACCAATAAGTCTGAGAGAAACATAGGGCACTGGAGATCTATACACAGAAGCCAGAGCAAGAGGTAGCAGGTATTTTTTTTCTGATATCTGAAAATGTAACATTGAGCACAAGCGCTTCAAATAAATTAAACCTGTGTCCTGTTTTCTGAGTAACATTAAGAATATCTTTATAGATTGTTGCAATATCACCACCACGACCAATCAGATGGGCGTTATAACAGTAGCCTGGTGGAGTAGAATCATTAAGACTGATATAGTCATTTGGTTTAAGCCAGGTTTCAGTCACACAGAGTACATCAAAACTATTATCTGTGATCATTTCATT
Source organism: Rutilus rutilus (assembly GCF_951802725.1). Classification (NCBI taxonomy): domain Eukaryota; kingdom Metazoa; phylum Chordata; class Actinopteri; order Cypriniformes; family Leuciscidae; genus Rutilus; species Rutilus rutilus. Next base: position 30,605,530 of record NC_140210.1, on the reverse strand, counting down.
TACAATAAACGCCTTAGGCGTGAGCGATCTAATGTTTGGGAGCCCAAGCTTTATAAATTGGTTTTATTCACTCATTTTGTGTTTTTCTGGTTTAATCATTATTAGATTTTTATTTTATTTTATTTTTTTCTGTAGTAAATGTATTATTTGACCTCATTATTCGGGGAACAGACACAGTCTCTATTAAATGGACTTCATGCTAGGCTTGCTGCGAAAGTCAGTGTTACTAAGTGTTTTACCCCCACCGTTATTTAGACTTTTTTTATAGTAATAAAAATCATGTAGTTCAGTTAGAGAACAGACACTAGAGTTAAATTGTCTGCTCGATGCAACGTGAGGCGAACAAGAGTCGCAGCAAATATCAGCAGCAGGAGACAGATTTAATTTAAGACGTGACAAGAGTCACTTGCTGACTTACAAGACGATGGTGGAGATTTTGTTTCAAAGCGATTTAAAATTTGGAAATATTTTGGATTTAAATTTTCTAAAGTCAGTCTGCCAGTCCACCCCAATGAAATACCAAGTAAAGGAGAATGTGCACAAAATAACCATGGCTTTGGATTTGATTTCATCCATCTATATGTGCATACACCTAGCTCATGTTGTTTAAAAACCCATATAACACAAAAAGAGAAATCTTACAGGAATGCTTGAATGAATGGGAACTGATGCTGTCAAGCTTGAAAAAGGATGCAAAAGCACCATAAAAGTATCAGGAAATGTTGTACATTCACCTAGTTTTCTTTGACGTGTTCATGAGAGAAGTCTTGTTTATTTTGGGTTGGATCTTTTCAGTCATTGTTCATTTAGTTCATGGGTATGACTTGTTCATTGATATTATTTGTTTATGAATAATTATGACTAATCTGTTTACTCAGTGATCCATTCATAGTGATTAACCGCTCACTGGAGGGGAAGATTATTGATGACATGATCTTAAATTTCTCACACAAAAATATTGCAAAATATTTTTTATATAAGTCTTTTTGCATTTTTTTTTAAGCTTTAAAGCCTCTGTCCCCATTCATTGCAAAAAATATATATATTTGTAGAATTTTTCAAAGTTATTTTTGTGTTTCCTTTTGTGTTCCATGGAGGAATGCATTTGGAAATTTTAATGATAACAGAATTTAGGTTTGGGTGAAATTCAGAATCTATAGTAATAACTCCAAACCGTGGTACCGAAAGTGTGTTCTAGTCCTAACTGCCTTTCAGATTTCTGTTTCACTTAAGATCTGTTCTATTTGCATTTGTCTTTATAGTAAGCTCAGGGTCAGAGCTCAAACAAAACCACAAGCAACCATCTTTGCTTAAAATGGCGATAGAAAAATCTCCCTATAGTTTGAGAAACATTTTTAAATATTAGAAAAGATAGAAAAGAGAACAGCATTTACATTTAACTTGGCGTAATGTCTGTTTTCTCTGTTTTTAAGTGCTCTCTTTAAATCATCATTGTATTATGTTTGCTTTTACAGATATTCAGTAACAGCAGCATTTTTGTAAGTTCACGAGGTCAGTAGTGTGGTTTCAAAAATGTCAAACATTCAAGTATCAGCTTTCATCTAAAATAGTGCTTTGGAAAGCCCAACTTCATGCTTTGCATGCATAGATGCACAGACTCTGCTGTGATTAAAATAAGAGTTGTTGCCAGTTTGAAAAAAAAAAAATACATTGTAGATGTTATCACATATTTTTTGGCCTCCTGAATATGCCTTAAAATCAAAGTGCAATAAGATCTCTATAAAATGATATAAACTGATTATGAATATGAAGCATAATATAAAAAGATTCATCACCCTTAAAATGATTTGAAAGGCCCAATTTGTAAAACAGTATTGTGTTAACTTGCACATTGAAAAACATTGTCATTTGACATCTCTGCTTCAGGCGGCGTGTGGCAGATTCTATAGCCTGATGAGACCAGAAGTGAGCTTTTTGGCCATTTTTGAACTGGAAGGGCTTATAAACAACATCTTAAAGTCCTGGAGTGTCTATAACAGATCTCGATTAATGGGTGGACTTTGAAAGGACTGTCCACTAGCTAAGTGTTTCCTTGCAACTGGCCTGAGTCTGAAGATACAGAAAAATCAGGTCCATTATAGAGACCGAATTAATGCACAATTACAGCAGAAGCAGGTGCATCTGCTAAATACCGACTTCAATGATTGTGCAAACTATTACTTTGTCTTTAACAACTGTACAAAAATGAAACTGACTGATTTGTAGCTATTTATTTTCACTTTAATATGAAATAATATTTTTCTGATCAAAATTGCCAAATTAAATCCTCAACGGTTTACAGTATATTGTAAAACAATAAACAAAGGGGAGAAAGTATATATATTTTTTAATAGTTACTGTTAATTAAATAAAACTCTATGAATGTCTCTTTAAAATGTACAGAAGCTGCTAAAAAGTCCAACCCTTGCACTTTTGAGCTGTTAGTCATCAATTAGTCAGCACGTAATTGGTTTCACTAGGTGATTTAAAGCATATCAGCTGCTAATAACTTAGATAGAATACATAGCATATGATAGTGCTTTGTGAACAGTTATCAATGTATATTACATGTGATAATATGCACAGTATTCACTGGAACGTAAGTTAACAATAGACTTACTGCGAATCTCTTTCCTAATTGTTGTTCAGTCCTAGGTAGCAATAAAAAAAAATGGAATCACTATGTACTTGCACTGAATTACACTGTTTACAATGGAAAATGCTAGGAAGATCTTATTTATTACACATTAAAACATTTAACACTTTAGCCTGTTTACGTTTATACAACTACAGCATACAAATAAATCAAATCACAAGAACTGACAAATATACACCAAAATGGGGCATACAGAATGATGTAGTTTAGAATAGCTACTTAGAGGGAGTATTTAGAGGGAAAATGTATCTGGTCCTGATGTTCTTGATGTTCTCTGGTGCACTTTAAGAGTTCAAAATTAAGAGCTCCAACCCATATTCAGTGTGCAAATTGAACAAAGAAATAGTCAGTGCATTGACTTCTGCCTGAACCTTAAAGGAGACTCAAACCGCTTTTAGTTGTAATATAGTGTCTCAGTCTACATTGCACTGCATACTATTACTACTACTACTACTACTACTACTAATAATAATAATAATAATAATAAAAGCAATAATAATGTTATAATCTTATTACTATGACAGTAATAGCCATATATTGTAAAACAAATGCACTGACAAATAAATACAACTTTCATAATTAGTTTTGTCCTAATTTCTATACATGCAAGAGATAAACTTGTGAGCTTTTATTTTGACGGAAACAGTCAAGCTTTTATTTTGGTGGAAAACAAGTTTACAAACGTGTCTCATCACAAATCTAGTGATCTAGTCAACTATGCAAATGTGGAAATAATGCGTAACTACGTTACATCGCGTGAGTGAAGTGCGCATTTCTCTCTCTGCGCAGCGCAGTCAGACAGTCTTTTTTGATTATGAAAACTATTTTAGTTTGTTGGACAGCAATGGCGCAAACGCGACATTACAGACCTTTTATGTTATTATGAGAAGTTTAAATATATGTTCCGTAAATCTATGCACTGAAAGCACTGAAAGCACTGAAATCTATTTGTGGCTGTCAATGTTAATATTGTGGAGAGCCGCCACAAATAAATGAGTGTATGGGAAACACTGATAGGGATACGTAGCTATTAAACGTACAGTATGTAAATTTTTCCGCCGCTAGGGGTCGCTAACCTCTTACAATAACAAAGGCGTAGTTTGATGACGCAACATTTGCTAAGAATTGTGGATCTTGTCGTCAAAGTCAAGTCGACCGATCTAATAATGTTTATGGATGAGTAAATACATAGATGTTTTTATCATGACTGTGATATGAAGCAGGTCGGGATTGCTTAGAGACAGCTATCAGCTCCACACGCGACGCGAGTCCCGCAGATATAAAAAGAATATGGACATTTCATTCTACCGAACTACACGCAAGTGCAGAATTACTACTCACAGGTCAGTTTATTAGACAAATTAAACTTGTGAGGTAACGCAGCGCTGTTTCACTTGGTCTAACATTACACTATCACACTAAACTGCATTTGAATGTGTTGAAATGTATGTGTTAGTTTGTCTGTATGAGACTAGCAGTAAGCTAGATCAACATTAGAATAACATACAGATCATATTCTAACATTTTATCATTGTTGAACTATATAACATTGATTAGTTTTATGTAAATGTGCTCACCTGTTTAATAAAGTACATGTAGGAGCGGTCGAAGTCTCGGACGTGGAGCTCTCGTTTATATACCGTCTATGGGAGCTCTCGGCATCTCGAAAACACCGCGCTGATATTGATTCTCGTTTTAGTTCTCCTTTTTTATCCAAAGTCTGCTTGCCATGGTCCATAATGTTTGAACGAAACAACAACAGCGTGCAGATAGACATTACGAACTAACAGTTGTCCGCGTCGCCTTGGTTACTATCAGAGGGCTCTGGTTACTATGGCAATACGAGCGGAAACCAGGGACAACGCGGATATGACGCCATTGACGGCGACAAAACGGAAATAAAGAAACGGTACCTGTCTTCGAATTAAATGACAATTTTCTCCTGGTTTGAAAGTTGTTGAAAACAGTCGGGATAATGTAAGTACACAACTAAAAAATATATATCACTTAGATATAATGATTTTTGCTATTTTTAAAGCAAAAAAGTTACATATTGTGCCTTTAATTTATGAAATCCACATTCCAATTAGAATGACATGTTTCATTTCCAGTAATGCTATACTTTTTTTGGCAATTAGTAGTGTATTGTGTAACTCTGCGGTGGGGTTAGTGACGTTACCCAGAAGTTACCAGGTTTCTGGTTCTTGGACCTGAGCATATGACTCTTTCAGTGAATCATTCCAAAAGACTTGAATCAGTTACAGACTCATTACTTGAATGAATGTACTTCATGTTTGTGAAAATTAAATCAGTATCATTACTTAACCGGCATTTCACCTCCACTAGGTTTTGGGTTAACCTTCAGAAGGTCTTGTTCGTTGTACAATGGCATTAAAAAAACCTCATTACATTAATTATAATTTGGTTTATGCTGCTCAAATAGTGAACCCCCATCCTTATTGCAGTGTTCAAAACAATTATTTGATCTGCCCATATTTTGACATTTCTATTATGTAAAAAAAAAAAGCATGCCCAATCTGTTTTCCCATAACGGTGTTATGTACATCAGCCGAAGTCTGCTCCACATATTAATAATTAAGAAAATAAATTTCTCTAGGTTTTCAATATTTTGCCATGATAATAGAGTGTCACTTTTAAATACCTTGATTCAAAGGTTTGTGTCTTTTTGTTGTTGTTGTTGTTTTGATTTTATTCAGCAAAGATACATAAAATTGATCAAAAGTATTTTACAAAAGATAATTTTACAAAAGATTTCTTTTGGACTTTCTATTCATCAAAAAAATTCTGAAAACATTAGATTTATGTACGGGGAATATTTCAATGTGCCTTTCTGTAGGTTTCGATGGTTAAACTTTGTGTCTAACCTAGTCACTAATATTATTATTTATAATTGGTATTATTTTTTATTTTTATTATTGCTACCGTAGTCCTTTTATTTATTTATTGACTACTTTGAATGTTTATGCATGTATCTTATCATTTATACACTATCTTTTATTTATGTTTTTTTTTTTTTTTTTCTGCTTTGGTGGTGTTTTTGTAGTTTACTTGAAACCAAACCCGTGTCACAATTCTTTGAAGATTTTCTGTTAAGGTGTATTTCTATTTACCTCGGGAAGACACATTGTATGTTGTACATGCTAACACTGAATAAACATGTCAAAAAAAAAAAAAATTGTTTCTTTAGCAGCAAATCAGCATATTCAAATGATTACTGAAGGATCATGTGACACTGAAGACTGGCATAATGATGCTGAAAATTCATCTTTGACATCAGAGGAATACAATGTATTAAACTATTTAAATTGTAATAATATTTCACAATATTAGTGTTTTACATGCAGCCTTTGTGAGCATAAGAAAATGTAAAAAATTACAAATATTTGATGTGGTGTACAGTGGTGTACATCTGCACCATATACTCTATCTAGTTTTGGGCTGCCTAATCATGCTCATTTAAATTGGGAAGTCATAGACAAATTTCGAAAGGATTTTACAATAGCCCCTTTCACACAGTATTTCCAGTAAATTGCCGTAAACTGGTGAGAATTACTTTACTGGTAAATACACAAATATGCTGTTCACACAAGCAATGGCATTCCCACTTTTTACCGGAAAGAGACCATTCTCACATCAGCTCCAAAATACAAGTAAATTCTGTGATGTCAGTCATCGGAAGTGATCTTTAAACGCCGCGCCGTTGTCTTCATCCGCCCGCATGAGAAGAAGCGCTTTAGTTTCACTATCTGTTCAATTTAACAAAAAAAAATGTACGTCTGAGTGAAAGGCAAAAGGGGATGATCATACAGAATGCGCTTTTGCTCTTAAAAACACGAGACGTGCATAAAGTATCCAACTGCAGAGCCGCAGCGCTGATGAATGGAAACAAAGGCTGGGTCTCGAGCGCGACACCTTAAAAAAGCTGTGAGATGTGGCACATCGGTCAAAGATGATCATCTAACGTATATTTAAATAGAAAAACTATTAAAAAGATTACTGTAAACAGCGCTGAGTAATCACATCATCTCCATAAGAACTTTATGATTGGCCCAAAGCAGACTTTTTTCGGCAGCGTGTTCTTAACTCGGATGTGATCATACCGGTAATCTTCATTCCGCGTTCACATACAGCACATTACCGGTAATTTACCTAACTGGTAAATTGCCGGAACCAATTTACCGGTAATTTTGAAAAGACTGTATGTGTGAAAGGGAATAATGTCATATATATCGGCACATCAGTGCCCCGAAAAACAAAGAATCATAAACTTGGTTTCCATCCAAACGTGAAGCAAATCTTTTCAAAGTTTCAAAAATTGAATTAGGTGCGCTTCCATCAAGTTGTTAGAGCGGATGACAGTGGTATTGGTAACCGACAGTAAGTAAAACACTATCAGTTGAAACAGACTATTAGTCACGTGGGTTTAATGTTCGCTACGTCAGCATTTATTCGGCAAATGCGTTTCCTTTACATGCATTTACTCTTTTTCGCACAAGTCAAAAACCACGTCAAGCGAGCATAAAAACTTTTTGATTTGATTTGATTTCTCTCTCTTTTTTTACATTTTTTTTAATTTGGCCTTATTATTGATGCGATACTTCAAAATGTGCTTAAAAATTGGGTGATGGAAACATAGCTACTGGTACTTTTGGTAGAAACTGAACGCATATAGGATATTTATTTTGATTACATTCAGTTGTACTGGATCCAGAGATATATAAATACATATAAAATATTATATATACAGTAAATCCTGTAAATGAGAGACACAGTCTTCCGGGTTAGTTTGGATCAGCTTTTAATAAAGAGGCATCACAAGTCTATACTTGTTCCTTTCTGCCCTTTTACACCACATTTTAACCCTGGTACATGCTGTTCTTGGCCCAAAGTAAAAAAAGATTCATGAATTAATGAATAGATCTACTCTTTTAAAAAGGGGTCATAAAATTTGTCACCAAAGTAATTATCATTGTCTTATTGGGAGGGTGCTGAGATAAAAAGTACGGAACAGTGTTGTTACGTGATCAGTTGGTCTGGCACACCAGGCTAATAAGGAATGGCCAGAGGGAGGAAAGCTTAATTGCATCTTTCAAAACTACCCTTTATAAAAAAAAATCACTTTATATAAATGACTTGTTCCTCAGACATAACATCTGAGCTTTTCCTTTCATTGACGTTTAAAGCTGTCATAACAAGATCATAGCAGACCGTAACTGTCATGCTTGGTGTTCTCACAAAGCACCTGAAACATCAATGTGTTGATGTACTGTATTTGGCCCGTACGCGTATGGCGTGTTTACATTCATCACGTTTCTTAGTCACGTGTTTCATCCCTTGCAGGAATAAAGTGATCGCCCTTTTCCTTTGCCCTATGAGACACACTCCAGCTTATCCTCAGCCAATTGGAAGAGCCGTTGAGCATTGTTAATGAGTTTACCGTGAACCTGGCCTCCGCTTTTAGCAAACAGACCTTTATATGTCAGACATGACTGATTGGCACTTGAATGTCTTTGTAATTCACTGAGGAAGAAAACCAAGTTTTCTTTACAAAATTCCTTTAGATTGCTCACTTAGCCACCCACACAGCAGCAGCCTCACATTGCATGCAGACTTTTACGAACCCCACCCTGCCGCAAAAGCCCAGAGATAGCAGAGTTCTTACCTGTGAACTGGTCTACAAGCCATCTTCTGTTTCACGCTCTCTATCTTATCAGTCTTCACTGATGGCTTGACATAATGTAATGACAGACAGGATTGTAACTGATCGGTTAGAGGACTGCACTTTAGATACTGTATGTCCTTTTGATGAGTATAACCAGCTCATGTATTCCTAAAATAACGTGTTTTGCTATATCCTATTAGCAAAAGTATTTACTACAAAGTAATAATTCCCCTAGGCAGTCTTTATAATATACACTTCCATTCAAAAGTTTGGGTTTGGTAATATTTTTCAATGTTTTGGAAGAAGTCTCTTATGCTCACCAATGCCGCATTTTTTGATCAAACATATAGTGATATAATATAACCAGTATCATTGTGAAATATTATTTCAATTTAAAGCAAATTGACATTTTTTTTGTCATGTTTTCTACATTAATACATTAACATTTTTTATTTATTTCTCTGATGGGAAAAACTGACTTTTCAGTAGCCATAGTCTTCAGTGTCACATGATCCTTCAGAAATCATTCTAAATGCTGATTTGGTGCCCAAGAAACATTTATTATCATTATCACCTTTTAAAAAGGGTTGTGACACTTCATGATGCATTTTTTCAGGATTCCTTGATTAATAGAAAGTTTAAAAAGAACGGCATTTATTTGAAGTCTTTACTGTCACATTCAGTCAATTTAATGCATCCTTGCTGAATATAAGTGTTAAATTGTTTAAAATTGTTAAAAATTATACTGACTATTAAATGGTATGTATGCGTGTGTACATATTTTATATATTAAAAGTAAAAATGCTACATGTAAATTCAGGCATTAAATATGGATATTCATGTTGAGATTTGCAAAAGATTCCATTAAAAACATATAAGCGTTTGGAAAAATATGTAAAAAAAAGTATTATTAAAATATATACCATTAAATTAAATGTCTAGTATTGACCTACAATATATATGGAATAGAAGCCGATACCCAGTAAGCTACTATTATACATCCCTATAAGAAATTATGAGAAATATTATATATATAATTAATTTTTTTTTTACTTTCTTTCAGTTGGAGGCAGCCAACCAGCTTCTTCAGCAGGCCCAGCAGCCACACAGCTATCTGATTGAGACCGTACGGCAGAGAGACACCCAGATCCACACACTGAAAGACCGTCTCACGCAGTTAGAAGAGGAAGTGAGGTAAAGGGGAAGTAAATAAGCACCACATATTTACAGATAATTCCTTTTTTTTTTTTTTAATAACAGCACCATTTGAAATCTTTACAAAGCTTTTATTTTGAAAGGATATAGGTGGAGTCTTTATAGAACCATTGCCTTTGTTTTGTAACAATGGTCGCAACGGTTTTTGACTGCTAATTTGTTCCAAAGTATGCAGTTGTATTGACTGAGGAAAGATAGTAGGCGATATCTAAATACATTCCACTTCATTGAGGAGCAAAGGTAATGCACATGGCAATAAAGGTCAGAAGCCATGCACACCTGACAGCTTCTTAGTAGGAGTATACGTGCGTGCATTCAAGGGGGGCTGGAATGGATGCCTTGGAATGGAACTTTTTCTTGGCTGTGAGCCTGTGTCACATATCAATGACAGATGTAATTACTTACCTCAATATGCAAAGCACGTTTTCGATGTACTCATGGGGTTAATGTGAAAAATATGCAAATTGCTCATCAAAATTTCATCATCTATCAGCTTTTATTAGAAGGCTACTTGTGGCCAGGGGGACTGTTCTTTCATAGGCACATGACGGCATCACATTGTCATATAACGATAATTGCTGAAGCTTTTATCACAGCGTATTGTATTGTCATGGTATTGAATTAAGGCTGCATTTCTGCGGTTCCATCAGCGCCATCTACGCTGCATCTCAAATCCAATACTTCCCTATTATATAGTATGCGAAAAAACAGTAGTATGATAACGTACGATAACAATATTGTGCATGTTCATTATCGCAAAATGTCGTGTTACTGTATATCGGCACGTCTATTGCTAAGGAGCATTTCCGAACTTCACCTCTCTACTGAACTGATGGCGAGGTTAGTCTTTGGTGAATGTTGCCTGTCCTGTGGAAACAGGTGCTGTGCAGTCAGTGAGGTGTATGAAATTCATTTATTGCCAGTTTGATTTCACATTACTTTTATTTGAAGAGGTTTTTTCTTAACTGCTTCTGTCAAGCCCTACAGGTTGTGTTTGTTTACAGCTCAGTGGTTAATTCTGTACAAATGGACTCTCAGATAGTACACTAAGAGATAAATACCTTCAACTCACTGTGTTTGTCACCACTCATTACTCATGAGATATGTATGACAAAGAGGTATTTCTGTTGAATTAGGACCTTCAGTGCTGCATTTCACACGAGGCACTGGTGACTTTTAAACACATGTAGGTTGATTAAAAGACACTAGTTATGTTTCCATCCAAAGTTGTGAATTTGACTTGTGCAAAATTGAAATATCGCATAAATCAATGGAATAAAGCACTGTTTCAATCCAGCGAGTCAAAGAGAACAAAATGGCCACTTTCTGATAAACTGGTGCCAAATATCACCACGAAAAATGTAAGTTGCTGCAGTAGGAGAAGCTACTGTGGGTCTTTTTTCGTATATAATAATAAATTACTTGCGCCTCAAAGCGCTCAGACGAAACACAATGAACGCGGTAATGTTATCTTGCTTGCGGAGGTTTGGGAACAGTCATGTAAGACAGTTTTGTGAAGTAATTTAAACCGAACCATTTTGATGAAAGTCACATGACTTTTTTTAATGCGCATCAAGGAATTTATTAAGTAAATGTGTTTCCATAGTAGTTTATGTGCATGATTTCTTATCAGATAAAAAAGTAGAAAATTAAATTTAGCGCAGATGTGTTTTATACACATTTTTAGAATTTATGCACGCCATTCCCATTCATCTTTTTTTTTTTACGCAATATCTCAAAATATGCATAAAAATAGATGGAAACATATGTCTCATGTGTTTGTATTGAATTGTTTGCAGTTATTTACATTTCACTTATCTGCTGTAACTTCTTAGTTTCATATTGTTCAATTCTTTTGCCATTTTTTCACATAAATATGATTTAATATTTGTTACTGCACATATTTCATATGTGAAATATTTCATATTTCATTTCTGTATGTGGATAGGACACATTATCCTGAAGTTGTCTACATGTATGACATTGTTTTTAACACACATATATATAGTTAAAAATAATTGATTGGTAGAGACTTCAATGGGTCTCTAAGTAAGTCATGAAGATGAATGTGATAGATGAAATATTTTACGAATTACTAATCAGACTTGTCAGCGTTCAGGACCATTTCTCTTACAGTCGTTTTGAATTTTCACAGTGCGCTGCGGAAAGAGAAGAATGCACTACTGCAGGTGAAAAACAACATGGCTGCTGATTTGGAGAGACTCCTGAACCACAGAGAGGTAATTTCTGTGTCTGCAGATTAAAAAGAATTAAGAGTTTTAAGTTTTTTCAAGAAGAAATACAATTTAAATTAGAAAGAACAGAATTTAAATCAGGTAGTTTCTTTTTTTATTACGTATTATTCCTTTCTTGTTTATTTTACTATTTCCTTGCTTATTGTTGTAAATGATACCAAACCCAACATTTAGATTTGGGTGTGTTAGTTTGGCAAGATCAGTCCACAATACAAATAAATAAATAAGTGACATTTTGTCTTGGGTGGACAGAGTTTTACACAATTAAGTTGCAACATTGTGAGTCATACATGAAGTACTGTGCTGTGTGCTGTATTTAATTATGTTTTTTTGTATGCTTTAATGACAGTATATTAATCTATCATTTTACAATTGCAGTGGCATTTCCATCCAAATTGTCTTGATTTATTGATTTATTGAGTTTATCATTTCACACAAGGTCCTTAAAAAGATACATTTTATTTGACTGACCGGCTTTTGTGTCCGTGGCGTTACATTTTATTACAGTAAACAGATCTTAGTAGCCACTAACCACATGAAAAAGTTACATTTCATGATAAAGGCAAGTATTATAGTATTATATACAAAATACAGAAGTGGTTTGATGAAGAACCTATTATAACTGGCATCATGGGACAGTTCAAAATGACCATTCAAAAACCCTGAAACTGTAACATATTGTAAATACTGTAAATACAGAATAACATTACTGATTGTTCAGTCAGAATCTCCCACATTACCTTTTTTTTTTCTGTTTTTCATGAGTAATTGCAGGGTTTTTTTAATGTGGTAGTGTGACTGATATTGAAAAAAAATCTATTCGAATTCATTCTACATTTTAATAGTTTTAGTTTAAATCTGTTTTGCTTGCTTTATATCTTTTTAAAGTGGAAAGTGGTCCACTTCGTTCCATTTTAAAGCAGTTTCATGCGTATTTGGATGCTTTTAGAGAGTTCAGTAGAGAAGTAGTCAATAAGTATTAATAAAATAATACTACTCCAAGATACTTAATTAAAAACTGCTTTTGTGTGCAACATTATCATACATTATCCATTAAAAGTGTCCACACATGACAATGTTAGAGAGTAGTTCCCACATACACTAGCACACAGTCTAGTCTAGGTGTGTCCTCTTCTATTGTCATCCATCCTGCCATTCCAAATAGTGGTTACACTGCGTGCCTAACATTTGCTCTCTTAAGATCTCTCGCTGAAAGCCTCTTTTGCAAATTAGGAAGCTTCAGGTCCAGTAATTGATCGACGGATGCCTCAGTTTTGTATGTGTTGGATGCCTTCAGTACAGCTCAGTTCAGTTGTGACAACAACTTTCCAAGAGGTTTCTGAAATGCACTCAGTAACTAGAAAATCCAGTCTCTCGGGTCAACTGTTTCCCATGCTCAAGTCATTAGATTAGTAATAACCTTGCAACTTCTTGTTGTTTTTGATGACAGACCGCTAATAGATTGCCTCATTGAGGGAAACTGATGTGTAACGCCATAATCCACTTGACCAATGGGTTCGGAATTTAGTTTTTTGAAAGACGCGGTAGGAAACGAAGAACGAGAAGTCAGTGCATGGTATACATTTTTGTGAAAAATGTCCGTTGGTTTGGGTTACTAATTGACTCATTTCCAATAGCATTTATATGAAATGAATGGAGTGATCTTGAATCTGCTCTATTGAACGGCGCATGAAGGTACACTACACCTCTTCTGACATTCTGAACTCTCTGAATATTAAGGGCAGGGTGTAACTGATTAAGCACCAGTGCAATATGGAGCTATTTTCAACCAAATACTGCTGGCACACACTGTGCCGACTTCACAACTTCCAGTGGCATGTTGGCAGAAAGCATGCAATCCTCACAGACAGCTGCTCCTCACTGGTGCTTTTTGGCATGCCTACGCATATGGTCGTGCAGTGATAAATAGAAATATTGAATGACTCTTGCGCATCGGGCTGATCTCCATTCGCCGCTGAAGCGGGTGGTCATGTGCTAGCAGGGGATGTTTTACATTGCCGTCGTACGCTAGAATAGTAACCGGTCACAAATAATATCAGTTGATGGTTTTTTTTTTTTTTTTTTTTTTTTAAGTCACATTTAAGTTAAGTTACATTTATTACATTTCTTTCAGCAGTCTTTTCTGTACATTTTTGTAAAACATTCCTGTTGCGTAATATGGAATGTCTGTCTCGTTTTCCCCCATTTTATTTTAAGACAGAAAGCATTGTGCTCTTAGGTCAAGTATGCACAGGTTTTTTTTAGCAGAATACTGTACCTTTAACAGACTATTCTATATCTGTCACCAGTGCTTTTCTGTATGAAAATCTTTTTGGCATCTGTGATTGGTATCGGCGTGTTGGAACACGAGCGTGCACAGCAACTCACAACGTGATCTAACATCAGAGAGTCGTTTTCTTTAAACATTTTAATTTATTCACACAAGTCAAGTAAAAACATGAAGGTTTTTTATGTCAATGCAGCCACAAATTGCTGATAAGTTGTAGCTGAGACAAGACTGTGGTTGAACGCAAGAATCATAAACATATATTAACTCGCTCATTAATACAGTTGTCAGCAAGTATTTGTTTTTGTTATAACCCTTTAGTACAAAACCAAATAGTCAGATCTTCGTAATATTTATTTTATTGTGGTTTTTTTTCTCTCTTGGTTTATTTGTGATCTTTTAATACATATGAATGAATTTTTTTTTTTTTTTTTCATAACCTTCTTCAATAAGGCCCCATTAGTTAATGCATTAACTAACATTTAACTAACAATAAGCGATACTTTTGTTTAAATATTTATTATTCTTTATTTACGTTTGTTAATAAAAGTGCAACTGTTCATTTGTTAGTTCACGTCAGCTCAGGTCCATTAAATAATATTAACTGATACAACTTTAGATTTTTATAACGTGTTAGTAAATGCTGAAATTAATATGAGATAAGGTTAATATATGATTTAGAAGTATTTTTCATTGTTTCATTAACAATTTCATTGTTAATTTGTGTTAACTAATGCTAACAAATGGAACCTTATTGTAAAGTGTTAGCGTATTTTTGTTGTTGCTCCTGTTGTTTTATCATTTTATATGATTTTATGTAAAAAAAAAAAAATAGAGAAAATATGGTGAGATATGGAAATATGGAAAGTGGAATTTTTTAGGCAACATTTAATCATCTTTCACTTTCAAGATATGAGATATTGGGTAATTATTTGATTTACTCTCTCTTTTAATGACATGTATGCAGAAACGTTTTTCAGCAGACCTGTATCCGTTCTCAGAACTGTATTACGCTGAGGACTTCAGAGTAATGAAAGAGCGCTGTGTTGTTTGAGGGCGTTTCCTTCAATTGATTCAGAACTATTTACTCTAAAGCAGGACTTCTCCTGTGCTTTGTAGAGGTGCTCTCAGGGCACCCCTTGATGAAGATACGCCTCCAATTACCAATGCACCTTTGAATGTTTACATGAACCCCCAGGCTGCTCCTGCCATGTTTATGTGGTGTATCGTGAGCCACTTTCGATTAAAAGAGGAGAAAGAAAAAAAGTGTCTGCAAATAACTAATTATGCTTAAAGCAATCCACCTTATTCTATAACAGAAGAGCGGGTGCGGCCGTTGTAACTTGAATGTGTTGAGGCTTCCAGTTATTTTTAGCTATACAAAAACTGTCCGTTATGCTGCTTGTTATTTTTGTTATTCCTCAAGTTATTTACTCTATAGCAGCAAATGAATCGGAAATCTCCGCACAAAATAGCTTACTTCCGCGTTTATTATTATTATTATTTTATAAATAAAAGTTATTTATTATTCTCGCTCATGTCATTCCAAAGAGAGAGTTTTTGTTGGAGCTCCTTTCCATACAATGACACTGACCATGTCTGTCATGCTCCAGTAAGGAAAAAATGTGCCATAAAAGGTCTATATACTGTTAGTAGTCTGTATTGAGGCCGGTTCACACTAAGAACGATAAAGATAAAGTTCTAAAAATCGTTTTAAATATAAAAGAAGCAGTCCACACCACAACTATACCGATGACGGCACAGTGAAACTATATGTCGGAATCACTTTCAGAACAATTTTTCCAGCAGATGAACGATAAAAACATTAACACAGAATGCATCCTGCTTTAAAGAGCTCATGCATTTAAAGCGGCATACGACGAAACCGCAGCGCGAGCTTATAGTACAGAACAATATCGTTCGCTAATATAGTTATCTTTATAGTTATTGTTCTTTGTGTGAATGGGCCTTTACTCCTAATATCTGTCAATCTCCAAGTCTGTTTTTCTGCACTATATTTATGTTTATATATTATAGCCTATATTTACACTTGTAAGGGGTAGTAAAATTTCAGAACTTCAGCAGAGGGGAAGATTTTCAGTCAATGATGACTCAAATTTCTATTTATGATACATTTTTAAATTGTTATTTTGCTTCAGAAGACTTGTGCATAGGTTGCTTGGGCTACTTTTATGGTGTTTTATTTTGTTTGTCCTTGTTTGGAGTTTTACAGATATTATTATTACTATAAACTGTTGTGGGGGGGGGGGGTGGTATGTTCACTCGTATGTTTTTCCTTTTGTGAAAACATACGAGTGAAAAACAGTGTTTTGAATGACATGAGGATGTGGATGTTATGGAATCTTGACATTCAGCATCAGGACACGTTGGATGTTTGTGTTAGCGGTTTTAGTTTTAATTGCCCTTACATAAGGGCAACAGCACTGCTGGCACAACAAGACTCCTGTCAAAAGCTGCTGGTTCTTTCTTGCCTGTTATGAAGGGGAAGCAAACTAACAATATTCTGGGAAGGAGCTCTTTAACCTTCAGGCTTCCACTGATTTGTTCTTATCCTGTTGCAGGAACTTTCCGTCATGAAGCAAGTCCTTATTAGCATGCGCTCACAGCAGCACGGTGGACATCTGCCTCTCGAGACCGATGGTACGGGGACCGCAGTTCACAGACCCAAACCTTTAAAAAGCACAGATGAGGAGCAATACAACTATGGGCCCAAACCCACAGTGTTTGTAAGTTTTACTTGTCTATCCACGATATGAAGAGAGCCTTTCAAACAGCATTTTAGGACAAATAGTATCTTCTCTGGGAACCAAAAAGGTACACATTTTAAAGTTATTTTGAACAGCTGATACCTTTTGTTTTATTGAGCCTGCTATGTGGGCTGATATTTACTTTCACATTTACTTTTACAAGTTTAATAAAATGTTTTACTCAAAGCAAAGTCCAAAGAAATGGTCAATGATATTTAACACTGCTGTTTTTTTTCTTTTCTTTTAACAGACCAATAAAGAAGTCCCAGAATGGTATAGAAAACCCAAACGGAAAACCAAGTAGGGACTTGTTCAACTCGTTTAAGAGTTTAAGGATGCTCCATGTCATGCAATCACTGATAAAAGTCTGTTTAAGTTTAAGACCTATTACATAACTAGTTACACAGGTTTGTTGTGTAGTCATTGTGAACCTAAAACTATGATTTTTTTTTAATGGTAATAAATCATATGATGTTGTCCAATAGGTGTGTGAATGTTTTTATTGAATTTATTGAATTTTATTTTTATTTAAAAAAAGTATATCAGGTTGTTTAAACAACAGTATCTGCATATAAGCATTTTTAATCTCTATACCCTGTAAAATAGCTCAGTAGAATGTATTATTTGATGGTAATAAATCTGTATCCTTCTGTTTTGATTCGTAAAACGCGAGACACTGTTGATAAAAATAGAGGAGCGCGTGCATACCTTAATCGCAGCAGCATTGCACACTTATTTGTGTCATCTTAATGTTACGCACCACAGGCTCGAATGTCCAACAAGAACAGCAGTAGCAGTGAGCTGCATGTTATTGATGCATTTCATTGATTCAGTCTGCTTGAGATGGATATTTTTATTTGCCGTGTTGGTACTTTTAAATTTGAAATTATGGTAAATATTTAATGTACTTAGGGATCATATACTGTTTGTAAATAAGCCTTGTTTCCCAGCTTTATAAACGGGAAGCGCTGGCAGACACATCTTGGTAGCATTTGTACCTCGTTCAGGATTCCAGTTCCATTAACGATTATTTTAGTGCTTTAGTATTTGAAGAAAAAAAAAAAAAAAATCTTATTGCATGTACCTTAACAGTCGTTTGCTAAATAATGAGATCTTTTCAGATTAACAAGCCAGATATTGGCTTATTAAATCAGAAATAAATGTAACAGTTCCTCCACAAAATAGAGAAACTTATTAGAGATTACATAATGTCGGCGAATGTGGACCTGGATGCATTAATTAAAATACAAAACAAGTCAAAATGTGAAAACATTAATTCATTCATTTTCGTTGAATAGCTCTTATTATAGCAAATGTTATAAAAGTGGCCTATCTTTAAATAGACGTCATCTAAGTACAACATAATGATATTTGTGTTCTTTACGCGCGTAACTGATTCACAAATCCAGAAAGTGTTTTGATTCACTAAAAGAACCGGCTCATAAGATTCGAGAATCAGATTACACTGACCACGACGTATGTTGTTGAATCATTTAAAAGAACCGGTTCACAAGAGTCATTCGTTCGTGAATTGACTGAATAAGAAGCGTTTTACTTGCTATGAACTCTTCACTGGCTTCTCTGTTATAGTTTTTAACAGAACTAAGTGAAAAAAAAATGTTTTCATCACAAAATGAAGTTTGAATTAACTTGTAAAAATAATAAATAGGCTAGCCGACAATGCGAACACATTATCGCTGTTAGTCAGTAAAAAGGCTACTAGTGAGTTTTATATTAGCCTTATTCTGCACTACCGTCATTATTTAAATGCGAAGGGGCAATTACGTAGGGCTGGACATATTTAACTCCGGCTGTTTTGACGGGCTTGTTCCGCTGTTACAGTATCAGCAGTAGTAAAGGTGTAGCCGTCTCACTTTCTCAGTCCCTGACAGAGTCCGGCCCCGCCCTTTCAGCGATTATAGGCTACATATATCCCGGAGCTCCAGGAACGGAGCGAAGCAAAACGGGATATTACTACCGAAAGCGCGCACGCATACACGCACGGGTGTCATTCCATGCACCATACACTCACTTCCCCTTCCTCGACGTCTATCAAAACACATTTTGCGGACGTTCTCTCCGTCACATCCACGGGTTTATTGCCGCTACGCTTCTAACGATGAGCGCTGCGCTCGCACCGGGACAAGATGACTTTCTCTCGCTTCTCAAACCCTCACTATCCGACGGCTTTCAGGAGGACTCCTCTCTGTTTTCCTTTGAAGCCAAGAATCCCGATACGGAAAGGGGCTTATCAAACGACTATTGTCAGGTAAATTGTTTCTATCAGTTCTCTGAATGGTGCTCTCGAAGACTGTATGATTCAATAAATTAAAGATCATATGCCTCAGTTGTGTGAAAGGTGGGCCATTGTAGATGATGCGGCATGCTGCACGCCTGCAGTCCCATCAGCATCATGCCCCATTAAATGCGTTCAGCGATGTGCGATCCTTTCATTTAAAGGAACTTTTCTGTTCCAGGTAGGCTACATTTCTTTTAAAACAAAATGTTGTTTTTGTTTTTTAAATAAATAATTAGATTAAAATAGACGTAAAGTTCGTTTTAACGATAGCTGAAATGTTGGATTTTCAGATGCTTAGAAATTAATCATTTTAATTTTGTCCCTCATCTAGATTTTTTTTAAACCTCACATCATTCAATACACGCAGGACAATTTTACTTTGCACTTTACCATGATAACTTAAAACATACTTCAATGTATTAGTCAATTGTGTGTGCAATTTCATTTTTTATATAACAACCTATAACTTAAATTACATTAAACTGTTTAAAAAAAATAGTCGAACCTGATATAACATAAAAAAGTTGAAAATTGCTCAACTTATTTTGATGAGTTAAAGCAATTTACGCAATGTCAGTGTAATAGAATGTTGTTGTTTTTTCTCTC
The DNA here is from genome assembly GCF_951802725.1 of Rutilus rutilus. NCBI lineage: Eukaryota > Metazoa > Chordata > Actinopteri > Cypriniformes > Leuciscidae > Rutilus > Rutilus rutilus. Next base: position 30,585,761 of record NC_140210.1, on the reverse strand, counting down.
CTAAATGCTTTATCGTTTACACCATATCAGGCAGAGTTCCGATTTCAAGATCAGAAATTGATTTTAATAAGAATTGTTTAAACACGTTCTGCGTTGAGCTTTGTCATTTCCAAAGTAGGCTATGTTGTTATTTGAAAGTTGGTTGACTTCTAGATAGCTTCGCGAGTTCAGTGCTTAGCCCGTGTTCTCCAAACAGTAGCATTAAAAACATTACCATAGCCGTCATTACTGTCCCACATAGCATAAGACTAGTTTGAAGAATCGTCGTTGTTCAAGATTTCAAATCCAAAGCGTCCTCAGTTGTATAATCTGTCATTATGCACTTCAAATGAATTTGGTGGTGTTTTTTGGGGGGTTTCCCCGTGTCTGTAATGCAGGGGAGAGTCTGGGCTGGGTCGGATAGCGCACAGGCTCATGTCAGTTGCTTGCAGTTGGTTTCTTGGCTACCGAACCGTCAACAACTGACTCCCCTCCCTCCTTCCTCACCCACGCGCGCTGCTCTCGCGCTCCGAACTCAAACTTCCCAGCAACGCCGAGCCTCAATCTGAAAACTTGTGAAAGAGATACATGTCCGGCGAACAGCTGGAAGATCTAAATCCAGAAATAGCTATGCGTAGCAGCCGCGTAAAGAGCACTTAAAGAGCTCTGGCATTCCGAGTATATGTATGTATGTGTGTGTGAGAGTGTTTTTTTTTCTTCTCGTGTTTATTCCTCTATAGATGTTACATTTAGGAGGGAGTAATGAATGAGTCTTAATTGATTATTTTGTGCTGATTACGGTTTTATGATAATTGGTTGGCATTTATTTGGAAAGGCTGAGCATTCTCTCCAGCATGCTTTCCACCTGTCAGCAAAGTCTGTTTTGAGCTTGTGGTATGAGCGCTGTTTTACAGTCTTAGGTGGAATGTAGCAGAGACATATCGAAGAAGACTTGATAAATGCTTTACCTCTGACTGCTCCATACAGCAACACAATCGCTTCGTGCTCTCAATATATACTTGATCAAAGATCAGGTGTTAAAACATCAAGTCCTGATTTTTAGGTCTCACATCTTCAAAGATTTTGCAGGTAAAATGTTTAAAATTGGTGGTAGGCCTATCTCATGATGTAGGTAATGCTGTTATAGCCTACTATATAATACAATGGTAATTTAGATGAATTGAGGTTTTACACCAAATTTACTTAAAATTTGCTCACACACAAAAAAAAAAAAATGTAAATTATTTATTATTAATTGATAAGATTTAAAAACTGGGAAAAGTGACCGGTTAATCGGCCAGCAGACATCATTATCGGTTACCTCAAAATATCAATAATAAATTGGTTCATCACTTGATGTACATGACGTATTTCGCTTTACCTGATCCAACATGCTTGCCTGTTCACATTACATATTGATATTCATGTTCCTAAATAATTGTAGGTCTTTTTATTATTATACATTCTAGATTAATTGACTGTTAGCTAACTTGTTGTGTTAGCAAGTCCAATGCTTATCCTGTTTTCTCCAAATACAAAAAAAAAAAAAAGCCATTACCATTACTCATTACTGTCGCACATAACATATTGAAGAATCATAATTGTTCAAGATTTCAAGTAGTCAAACTGTCCTCAATTGAAGAGGAAGGAAATAAATATCCGTCAAAAACTCCGCCTGGCCGATAAATTGGTTTGTCGGTTTATTTTTACTTGTTCCAACATGCTTTTCTATTCATATGAGGGACAATTATATATATTTCATAACACCGATTTGCAAATAATCACATGTGTGCTGGAGAATAAATGCTAAAATGTGTTTTCTATTATAAGTAAATATTGAGTAGTCCATATATTTTTACTCCAAGCCAATTTGTCATAGCTGAGTAAGCAGGCAGGTTGGCATTGTTATAAGAGTAAGTGAATATTTGCATTCTTGCAAGCTTTTCTAAAATGGTATGTATAGTGTCTGTGCTTGTGCAGTCCCAGGAGATGCTGCCAGCTTTGCTGACAGAAGCAGCGTATGCAATATTCCAGTAGTTATTATTCGGAAATCTGTTTACCTTGTTTGCATTTAATGGCCCTTACAACTGCATTTACAATTTGATGCTTCTCTCTTTTGCTCTCTAGGCTAAATTAGAGATGGATAAATACCTGTCTCCACAACCTATGGCTCTCCCCGACTTAAAGAAGTCAAGACGAGAGAGTATCTCTGTAATGGACCAGTTTTTCGGAGACGACCACTGTTCCCCCTACAGCATCAACATGAATGTCTTCCTGCCCGACATTGCGTATCTAAGAACGGGCTTGTGCCGGCCGGCACGGCCTTCGGTCCATAGCCAGGTCAAAACTGAACCCGTGGCGGCACGTTTCTCTCATCCAGAGTGTCCAGCGAGCGCGACCGGCCCTCCGTCCACGTTACCAGATTTCACCAGCATCTTTAACGCAAATTCCACTTCAGGCTCTGGAATGGACACCATGGACGATAACACCGGGGTTTTTGTCAAGCAGGAGATGCAAGGCTTTGACATCCCTCAGGATGGGCCACTCTTCCAGCTCCTCAACTCAGAGCTGGACGTCTCCCATCAAGCCGATTCTCACGCTCACTCTGTGCCCTCACAGATGCCTACTTTCCACGACCTGCACTTAGCGACCCAACAGACTGCTTCCAAACCATACTGTGGCATGTCCTCTGCCGGGTACCATCTCGGCCCAGGTCACTTCGTCCATCCTCAGGGTCAGGCTCACTCGCAGCTCAAAATGCCCTATCTTCCCCCTACGCCTCCCAGTTCAGAACCTGGCAGTCCTGACAGACAGAAGGAACTGCTTCACAATCTGACACCACCACCATCTTACGCCGCCACTATCGCCTCCAAAATGGCTGTCCATGCGCCCGGTCACCCAACCCCCACCCCCACACGACCTTCCGCGACCAACGGGTCCATGCCTGTCCGTTACAACCGAAGGACAAACCCAGACCTCGAGAAGAGACGGATACACCACTGTGATTTTCCAGGTACAGAGAATAAACAAATAGTTTCAATTGAACTTAAATGAATCATGTTGAGCTAAAAAAGCATAATAGCCAAATTCACAAGATGCTGTTGTGTTTTCCGGAGCACAACGCTGCTTTCTACTGTGCTTTCTTACTCGCGCTTGAATCCACTGTTAAATAATTCAGAGACGGGCAAAGCCTTTTAACCAGTGCTCAAAATGAATGCCAAAGAGTTGACGTCAGGCTAATTGTTATTGAATCCTGTTGCATCAAATTGACTGGGCAAATTGTAAAACAGACAAGCCTCACAGTGCCATTAATAGTGCATTTACACTAAGAAGCTGCATGTCTGATATGACGTGCTTCGCAATTAAGAACCCATCACTGCTTTTCTTCACTGAGTGGGGTTTTACTGCTAACGACATGAGATGGGCTTTGGATTCCTAATTGGAAAAGAAAGCATACTGAAACCAAAGAACAGGATGCTCTTGTTTGTGACTGTGGTGATGAGTGAACCAACTGATTTTGTGTTGGTGACTTAAAATATTAAATTGCTCTCTTGTCGTACTTCAGACATTAAAATGCCGTTGTTTGGTTTGTAATGTATAACTGAAATATTTAATCATTTTAATATTGTTTCAATGTTCTTTTTTTTCTCCCAGCATTTTTATATCTCAAAACATTAAAACAATCTTGTCATTCTGTTTATGCATCAAGCATAATAACTGCATTATTTTATTATATTTGCCCCGTTTTCACAGACAAGGTTTAAGCTTATAGTCTCAGTTTAAAATGCATGTTTTAACTGAAAGTAACTTGTACTGACATATTTTAAGATATTAAAATCTTTTATTTTACCATTGTTTTGTCTCAAGATGCACACCAGTAATGTTTTTTTTTTTTCTTGTTTTTTTTTTTTCTAAGGCACATTTATAAAAGCTACTTAAATGCCATAATTAAACTAAAGCATAATCCTGGCTTGATCTAAACCCTGTCTGTGAAACCAGGACTTGATCATTTTAATTGTTTTAATAACATTTAATTTTTTTCATCATAAATAGCCTCCCAACATTTTTTTTTATACTTATAATTTAAATATTTAACAACTTATAATTTTTTTAATCAATAGCCTCCCAAGATTTTTTATCACTCAAAAGATCAATGCAATCAAAATAATTGCATTGCTTTTTAATACTTATAAATGATCATTTAAATATTTAATGTATAATTATTTTCATAATGAATAATATTTTTATTAATAGCCTCACAACCATTTTTAAAAATGATTAAAATACTCCTGTCATACTGTATATGCATCAGATATAATAATTGCATTAAAAGTTATTTAAATATTTAATCATTTATAATTATTTTATAAATACTCAACACACAAATGTTTTATACTGTTGTGAGTAACCAAAGCTGTTATATGTTTTTAGGTTGTAAGAAAGTTTACACCAAGTCGTCCCACCTGAAAGCTCACTTGAGGACACACACTGGTAAGAGTTCTCCAATTAAAAATGGTTTTATTTATGCTCGATAAAGCTGCCCTCCTATTTTGGCACTTTACTGTCATGTTGCTGGGCAGAAGTGCGTTGCTGGCATGCACATGCGTTCATTCTTGCACGATGCCTGAAAGCTATCCTGCGCCGCTTCCTAATATGAGATTGCACCAAAACCATGCCCAAATACATCAGCAGGAACAGCCTTTTCTACTTCCTTTTCCATATTTAATTTTAACGTCCAATATTTGAATGACCTCCTGGCAAAATTTGAATATATCAGGAGTACGTTTAAAAATGTCATTGTTCAGCGTTGCTCTCTCTCTCTCTCTCTCTCTCTCTCTATAAAAATATATTTGGAGACACACATTTAGTATCCGGATGGAAGTAAACAGAAGAGCAGACCTCATTTGACCCAGAGGAGTGAATCTGAATATTCATGCATTCCAGAACGTGGCCTTTGGCATGTGAACTTAATAAACTGATAAAGTATACTTATCAGGCCATCAAAAGTTTGTAGATTTTTATGTCACCAAGTCCTGAGCTTAATTACTTGCTCTTACTGCCTGTAAAGCACTATTACGATAAGATAACAACACCCACTCTTTTCTATAAGTCTTGACATGGCATGATTTAGTCTTTTGACAGACAGTGTTGCTGTATTCGAATAAACAACATGTCAAAATGAGATTTATAATTACAGTGCAGGTGCTACTTTCAAATTCATAATGATATTTTTATAGATAATAGGCGGGTCAGTTTAACAATGCCTACATTTTCTGTACACAATATACGCAATATTGCTTAAAACAAATACACACACACACACACACAATAAAAAGAAAATACAAAGTTTATTAAATAAAATAGAAGTTTACCAAATTCAATGGAAATGTTTCACTCTTACAATACTGTTTTAAAGTTTGCAGTCTATAAGATTTAAAAAAAAATAAGTCTCTTATACTCACAAAGGCTGCATTTATATGTTTAAAAATACAGTAAAAACAGTAATATAATGTATTAGTAAATGTGGAAATTAACATGAACTATGATTAATAAATGCTTTAGAAGTATTTTTCATTGTTAGGTCAATGGAACCTTATTGTAAAGTGTTACCGAAAACGTTTGTATCAATATAAATGTCTTTACTGTCACTTTTGTTCAATTGAATGCATCCCTGTTGAATAAAAGTATTAATTTGTTTTAAAAAAACAAACAAAAAGACACCATGTACAGATAACAACTCAAGATAAAACCCAATCCAACCAGTCCCTGGAGAGAAGAGATGGGCCTCAGGCAGACAACGCATGAGATGCCCAATCCAAACATGTCATTACAGGATCCCTGTTCAGGGCTCTCCTCACAAACGTTAAAGCTCAAGACAGGCACATGTCCTGACGTTTTGCTAGTTAATTGTTTTTGAGCGCCACACCTACTGCGTGTGTTTGAAACAGCTGAACTCGCAGTATCACTCTTTATAGTTCTTCGGCTCCCATTTTCTATTGCTATAGCCCAGATGAATGAAAACATGGTGATGACGTTTTCAGTGTGTTATCATTTGCACTGATATTTCAAATAATCTAACAATAATTTAATTACTTAAAGCACTTAATATTTACAATGCACAACTCAAAAACAATAATTGTCATAATTTATTCAGCGTCACGACTTTCCAAACTAGTATGCAGTTTTTTGTGTAACACAAAGAAGTGTTGTTTATTTTTTGACAGTCAATTTGGTCCAATGTTGTTTTGGACCCCATTGACTTTCATTGTATGGACAAAAAAAATATTTTCTTTTGTGTTCCGTAGAATAAAGTCAGTCAAGGTTTGGAACAACATGAGGATGAGTAACTGATCTCAAAATGTTCATTATCTTATACAAGGACACAAAATAAAGTCTTTAAATCTCACGTCATTCTTTAAGTCGTCTAAATATAAGATTCGCATTTCTTTTTTACCATCTGTCATCGACTATCCGAATTTCAAGCTTTGAGTGTTGAGCTGGCAGGATTTTCCGAAGGGATTAACAAACCGACTTGGTTTCTGGAGGAAGAAATAACCTTGTCATCTTTTGAAAAACACACTTTAAAACTTCTAAACCCGAGTTCGAGAAAGGCAAACACTGCGCTGCTATTTATGGCCGACTATGAGTTTAGTCTTGTCAGCCTCCACGGACATACCGAAATTCTGAAATACTTTAATCTTAGAGATCGAGTTAAGTGAAGTTTATTAGGTAGCTCCACACCTCTCAGTATATGTTTGTTATGGTTACTAGCAATGACAGACAGAGAAACGCTCCCCACACAGATTACTCATTTAGTATTACTAATGTATTCGTGAAAAGAAACCAGTTTTTTTACTGTGAATGAGTTTCTTCCGTGTTCTAGTGGTGAGTCCATGTGCTTAACGTTAACTTAACTTGATGTCCATTGTGTTCAGGTGAGAAGCCGTACAGGTGCACGTGGGAAGGCTGCGACTGGCGGTTCGCACGTTCCGATGAGCTGACGCGTCACTTCAGGAAGCACACCGGAGCCAAACCCTTCCAGTGCGCCGTGTGCAGCCGCAGCTTCTCTCGCTCCGATCATCTCGCCCTGCATATGAAGAGGCACCAGAATTAGACACAAACACACACTCACTGAAACAGACACATATGCTTATTATTATGCACATGAAGTGATAACAGAACAACTTATTTCTTTCTCTACGCCGCGACGAACCTTATAATGTTTAGGGTAATCTTCTCTCTGACCTGTCAAGAGTGTTGAGCTGTCGACTGTAAACTGAAAAAAAACAACTTTTGATATTGCCATGAAAGCCAATTTCTTGCGGTACCTTCAGATATATAACGCCCCGTTCCTTTTTCATCTCTCTTTCGGATGTATAGATCAAATTTCCTTTAAGACCCTCATTCTTGTACATGAGATCCTCTAATTGGATGATGAAACGTTTTTAAACGTAATGAAATGGATCTGTAAAATATACAGGATTCGTTCTTGTACATCTGCAAAGCACTAAGACACAACTCCCATTTTACTTTGCACTTGAATTAGACTGGAAATATGAATATCTATGTATGATAAATACTTTTAATATATATATATATCACTGGAATAGTTACTGCTCATACTGGGGATTCAAGTACACAGCCTATACTGCGATTCCCTCTTTTTAGTTGCTGAAGTATTTATAGCTTTGGATGATAATGTGCTGCTACTGAACAGCAATTATTTCATGAATTATTAAACAATGGTATAGAAAAGCAATGAGACGTGGAAAAGGGCTTTAGACAGCTGTGTGATTTGTACAGTCCCCTTTATACACACAGAAGCATGCCGACCGTTTGTTTTCCCACTGTCATTGATGCATAAGCTCATATGAATGTACCAGACCACAGTGACTGTTCTTTTGAAATAATGCCTTTGGATCACATTTCATCTTAAAGTGCCTTTTCATGTTTGTTTTTATCAGCAGCACATGCTACGACTTCTTGATCATCAAAAAACTAAAACAGTCTATTACCACAATTCGGCTGCCTTTCATAATTTAAAGACAGGGTTAAAGTATCATCTGGTTCATACTTGTAAAATCAATGTATTTATTGCATTGGCTTTGTGAAGTGGAATTTGACAAGTTTTGTGTAATTGAAATGCCTTAATGTAAATACTATGACATTTTATTGTAAATATTATTTTGATTTATTTTCCTTTTTTTGTTGTTGAAAAGGTAGGGCATCATATTGCTCTGGATTTTGGCTGTGTGACTATTTTTGTTTCTTTGAATTTTTTATATTTCACTTAAACTTATTTTGTAGATTATATTTCTAAATTGGTTGTCCTCATGACAAACATTTTGTGTCTACTGATTGAAATGAATTCTAATAAAATCAACTTCATAGTTTTTAATGGTTTTTACAAACTGAACTTCTCTTACACATTTTTTTTTTCTGTGTTAAATTTCTACAAAACTATAATAATGTGTGTCCAGGTGAGTTATTATTTATAGAGCTCCTAAAGGGACCTTTGCAAAAAAAAAAATATATATATATATATATATATTATACAGACTTTTGTGTGCGCACAAGAAACATTTGCGTTCATCTCATAATTACCGTAATAACTTTGAACTGTAAAACGCCTTCACGTGCTTGTAGAACTTGTAATTACAACGTGTAAACTGGTAATTTTCTGAGCGCTACGACTTGTACCACTGCAGATTTAAGATGTGTTCGACTTTAAGCAGTGCTTTCTCGTTAGCATGCAAAAAGTTGTAAATTTTTTTGATGTTTGCAGTCACTTTAGGGGCTCCATTACTACACTGGTGGAATAAAAAATCATCCTCCCTTAAAGCAGATAAACTGCATTTCTATAGTTTACACTGGTGTATGCCTAGGGTTTCCTGTTCACTCCCTTTAGAGTCACCATAAACTAGTTGACCAATTTCTATTTGTTGATGTTTCTAAGGTTCAAGAAAAAATACTACAAAGAAGTAAAGATAAAACTATCATCAAAGCAGAAATTTACGTTTCAAAGATCACTTGGACCCATGCCAAACACTTTGAATGTGCTCTTATCTGATAGTTGACATCGTAAAGGAACAATTTTCACAAATCAAACAAACCCTCAAGCTCTGAAAAAGAAAATTAATGGGAATTCCTTTTTATGTCAACAAATGTCAAAAATGAGAGCGATGTTGACAGCGCAATTACCTCAGTGTTATTTTTATATTGTCCAGTGCAACCCATTTCGAATTTGACATCTTTCTTTTGTGTCCCACAGAAGAAAGAAACTGGTTTGGACTAACACGAGTGTTAATAAATGATGACAGAATTTTCATTTTTGGGTGAACACACTATATATTAATTGATACTTGAATGTTATTCAGAGATTACAGATGGCATTAGTGACCCTAACAGTAATTCGATAGTAGAATTTGGTTGTAATTCAAGATTTCTATATGTAATATGGGCAAGACTGTTACTTAATAGCTGACGTGCAGCTCATGTTCAGGACAGATCCCACAAACATTACAAACTCCACATTACAGCCTTTCAAAATCAATCCTACTGTATCACTGGAATCTTAATGGTGTCGCTGCCAGAACAGATGATTGCTTTGCTCACAGGCTCATTGATCCCATGCAGAGTCCACTGTGACTACTGAAAACGTCCTATATCACTCAAACTGAACCTCTTCACAATAATTCTGGAATTAGTATGATTCCTAGAATGATCATTTTAATCTGATTCTCAACTGGTATTTGGTATAAAAAATGATCTGTAATGTTCAGATTCTCAGGCCCTGAAACTATCAGTGTGGATGGACATTTGTTGAACGCACTGTTTACTCTAAGAGGCATCGGCAGTTTCTTGGGGTGCAACCGAATTACAAGCTGCCAAAACGTTGGGGACCCCTGTGAGCAAAGAAACAATACAGCTTTTGATATGAGATCAGGAAACACCACTAAGGAAAATAAATGCTTTCATTGCTTTTAAAGAGAAGGGGATTTTCTCCCTCTCTTCTACATATGTTCTTAGTTTGATTCCTCGGACAAACCTCAGGCCCTGGACATAATGAACTTCAGATGTCAAAGACAGGCAAACAATGGAAGCTCCACTGGACCCAATCAGGAGGTTCTTCAGGGTTCCTCCTGAGAATTGTTACTCCTACAAGTCCTCTTCTCTCCTCCACTCTTTCTTCCTCTCCTGCCTCCCCCTTTCCGTAGCCTACATGGAGGTTTTAAACCCCCAGGGTGAACATTATTTCTCTAATGCATAGGGCCCCTAGTTTTTTCTTCACTTTCAGCCCTCAAAACATCATAAGCTGCACTTTCTCATAACCTGTCCGGTCCAGATCAATACAAATGAGTCTCCCTTTGCTGTAAACAAACAAAAGTGCCAAAGACAAAGGAAACAGCTTTATTTCTCACAGATTTGTACATTATGATATGGATAGTGCCAGACAGGGATAACATGGACTGGCATCGACCTTAAAAATAAAGGTTCTTTGTTGGAATTGATGGTTCCATGAATAACTTTTAACATTCATTGAGCCTTTCCGTTGCGCAAAAGGTTGTTCAGATTATTAAAATGTTATTTAAACTAAGGAAAACTGTTCACTGGAATGTTCTTTGGGGAACCAAAAATAGTTCAGTAACACTTTAGTTTAGGGTCCAATTCTCACTTTTAACTAGTTGCTTATTAGCATGCATATTACTAGGGTTTTGGCTGTTTATTCATTCTTATAAAGCACATATTAATGCCTTATTCTACGCTACAATATTCTACATACCATAATCCTACCCAATACATAAACTTAACAACTACCTTACAAACTATTAATAAGCAGTAATTAGGAATTTATTGAGGCAAAAGTCGTAGTTAATAGTGAGAATTTGACTATAATCTAAAATGTGACCAATGGTTCTTCTTTAACTACGAAAAACCCCTTTTGGAGCTTTTATTTTTGAGAGTGTATAATCAAGTTAGCATAAAATATCCCAACACTAAGCCTTGATAGGTTTGTAGTTATTCGGATTGGGAAAGGTCAAAGGCATGTTAAGGACATTCAGCTTAACTTTAGACCAATCAAGCAAAAGTGATGATTATATGAGCCTTTTATGTAAGCCAGTAAAGTTCAAGCAGTCAAGGTGTCAGTTTTTGGGCAGAAATGCCAGTCTGATTTATGGCACTCCACATATCAGCCGACTTTTATCTTCCCTCAAGCACTGGTCATGCAGCTGGATGGTCAGGGTAAATGTTCAGCAAGCAAAACTACACTGAATGTTCAGAGGGAGTTTCCTGGACACAGAGTCTTTGGATAAATTACTAAGGGTATGTTTACACGACAACGATGTACTAAACACTGATACGTTTTTCTTTGCTTTTTACGCATACAGACGACAATGTTGATCCCGTTCACAAGGATCTGCTAAAATGACCAAAAACGCTGTATTATGCATGCCAGGCCAGTAGTTGGCGATGTCACTTTGTAAAGAAAAACTACAGGCCTATAGATCTTATGCACCAGAGAAACAAACGCACAGCCATCTTTAGTATTTTGTCTTTGAACTTCCGTTTTTGCGGCTCTGTATATTCAACGCTATCTCACAACCAGTTCATACGAATTCGTACGAGTGAGTAAAAGGTGGCTAATTCGTACGACCTCGCTCTAATTTGTCTAAACCCATGTGATGGGTAGGTTTAGGGGCGGGGTCAGGTGTAGGTCATTTGCACGAATTCATAAGAATTGGGCAACTCGTAAAATATGTACGATTTAGCAAAACTCGTACAAATTCATTTGCGTGAGGTCGTATGAGTTCGTACGAATTAGCCACCTTGTAAAATTCGTATCATATATTTCTATGGCATTGCTGTCCAAGAGTAATTAGTTGGTGAAGTAGGTTTACCTATTGTAGAGTTAACGAAAGTTAGCATGAGACTTGTAATGTTTGAAGCGGATGTCATAACAAATGTCAGTAGCACGGGAAGATTTTAAACCGAGCGGTTCATTCATGTATCCATAAGACCTTACCTTCATGCTGTGAAAATACAAACCGTAAGAAAAGGGATGGCACCACATAGACTTAGCATGTAATATTATACGCATGCGCATGATGTCACGGTTTCACAAATTTGACATTTTTGTAGTTTACACAGAGATAAAGTATCGTTTTCAAAAACTTGCTTTGATTCCCGTTTTCATAAGTTTGCGTTTTCAGGCGGCCAAACGGCATTGTTGTGTAAATGAACGGCCAAAACGCATATGAAGTTTCCTGTTGTTAGTTGAAAATGGTGTCATGCAAATGACCCCTAAACGAAAGGTGATTCTTCTTTAAAGGAGAACTCGGTAACTCTAGCGAACTCTACTCACTTCTTCGCTGATTTTCCCTTTTGTTGTCGCATGTTTTCCCCACAAGCTCCCCCTACAGCTGTGGTGGGCGTATATTTCACAACACGGTCGTAAAAAACTCACTTGCGGCGGCCTCCTCCCCCTCTCTACCGCTGCTCATGTGCGTTTGTTTTGATCAGAGCAAGCCAACTGTATCGTGTGGAGCTATGTCTACCGAGGTGGGTAATCTGGTAATACATCATACATGCGTGTTTGTTTATGTCGAATTGCCGTAAAGCAATTTGTGTTTCGCGCTCGTTCTCATTCTCGTTCTCGCTTCTCACGAGACTTCCAATTTCTATCTTGCCGGGTCGGTAGTCCCCAAGTTGCAAAGTTGGTTTTCCGCCTGGGAACGCTGGGGGGAGCGGGGAAAGTCACCAATATCACCAGAACAGGTTGTTTAACCATCCAAATGATTTCTAGACAGTTTTATTACGTTAAAAAAGTTACCAAGTTCTCCTTTAAATACATCTGCAATTGCATGAAAATCCTAAAATACAGAATTCTTCTTTTTGGTCAAATGAATGAGAGAACGATAGTCAGTGTTCAAAGTTAACACTGCTTTGGCGAGTAAACTCAGTTAGGCTACTCAGTTGGCCTGGCCGGTAACTTTATTATATGAAGAGCCAAACAAGTCAAAATTAATTCTTCTACTCTCACACACATACATTCTCCTTTTACATACATATTTCTACTGTCACACTCATACATTCTCCTTTCACATATATACATTTTACTCTTATGCAAATGTATTCAAAGTATAGCTACATTAAATATTATAAATATTAAATGTATGTAAGAAGAAAATGTATGTATGTCTGAAAAAATATGTGTATGTAAGAGAATAATGTATATGTGTGAGAGAGAGTATACTGTGAAAGGAGAATGTAGGTGTATGTGCGTGAAAGGAGAATGTATGAGTGTGACATTAGAAATGTATGTGAAAGGAGAATATATGAGTGTGGTAGTAGAAGAATGGATTTTGGCTTGTACGGCCCCTCATATTATTACGAATAGACACATTACACATTCAAATCAAACACATGCAAACTGTCTATCTAAGAAACATCTAAAACAACTCAAACTTGTACCTTAGTAGAAGGTTTATCCTCAGATGTTTGTCTAGGCTGCCTAAAGTTATCTTCTCTAGAGCTCCATGTGGTCCTCACCTTAAGCTACCAGAATGATGTCACAATGTATTCTGAAGAAACAGCATTTTTCTTATCTCTTGTGATGCTCCTAATTTGTAATTATGCAATATAAATGCAACTATGTTTGTGACAAATGTAAAAGAAAAACAAATCAAACCTGACTAAATATATTTTAAATAAACTAAATTCAGTTTCTTGGCTGATGGGATATATTTCTGTTTACATTTTCTCAATTTAATTGCTATAGTTGTGTAAAAAAAGTCAAATTTGGTCTGTTTTTTCTTTTTCTTTTCTTTTCTTTTTTTCTTGAAAGCAGCAATTCGTGTGTCTGGTTAAATTAACTGTTGAATTACATTATAGATACCGTATATTATCACATTCAAACAGGAAGATTAACACAGTCACAATAATTGAATCCAAAAACTATAAACTAAACTTCTAATCTTCTAAAGTTAAATAATAGCATGTCAATTTGGACCATGAGCACAGCTGACCAGTCTTTACTTGAAAGCAGAAAGTCATGTAACCATCTGGTTGAATTACTTCGAAAAACGTTGCATTTCCTGTTCATCTTTATGGAACTTAAATATGAAGTTATATTGTTTAACTGACAAGTGCACCTTATATTTACCGAGTGTGATAAGGACTACTGGCTCATTGAGCAGATTAAAAACAATTAACGTCACATCTGGGCTTCTGGCCGCAGGCCAATACAACATGCTGCTTTTGGTGCAATTTTTCCAGTGTTGCTTTACAGACCACCCACACAGAAAGGAGGACCTGTTCCCAACACACTGTGGAAACATAATAAGCATTGAATGAACACATGGGAGCATGAGCTTATGGTTCTAATCATGTTCTTAATACCTTAATGGACAGTGGTTTCAAATGGGTACTTTCCCCTCTTAAACATCAACAGTGCTGCTCCTGAAGGGGGTTTAGGGGCTGTGGGTTGCTCATGGCTAATCTTGACATTTGTTTGCCAGAGCTGAAGACAAACTTAAGCTTCCAGAAGACAGCTTGGACGCCGGTACGCATCTATGTGTTAAACAGAGGGTGATTCAGTGGCCTGCAGGGTCCGTTTCCGTGATTCAGTCTCTCGGTACTCTCACACCTCAGCGTGAGGAAAACAAAATGGCAGACGGCGAACCATGAAACACTGCGAGTTTGAGAGGCAATCTCATGAGCTGATGTACTAAAACAGCTGCGGCATGGGAACGCTTCGGAGCCTCAGTTGTTTGATTGTGTCATGGCGGAAACACGTTCTCATGTGGTGACCGCTTTTTCAATTCTGACCCTTTGTTTATTAAGTAGGCTACACTTAAATTAGTCGTCTGTGTAGGAACGAGCAGGATCTTATTCAAGAGCCATCAACGTCACATAGAGACGGTCCAAAACAGATTATTTATAGATGGTTTGATTGACAAAGGCTGATTCAGCATAAAGAAAAAGAATGAAATGAGACTCAAAATTAACATTCAGAACCATTAACGATAGGGAATCGTTCACATTAAATGTAAAGCAACTACAACTATGAGAAAACCTCACAACGGTTCAACTGGGTTTGGAGGCTTATAAGATAAATATGTTATCTTCTTTTATTGAGCACCCCTAAAATGTCAATTAGCATTATATATAACCCCACGTATCATTTATTATCATTTTTTTTTATTAGGCAAAAATAGACAGATAAACATAGTCAAGATAATTTAGTTCAAAATCAAAACAACAAAACCATAAACTTTTATTATTCTTAAGCCATATAATAACTAGTGCAGAGTTTAGTGTCATTGACACAATAGTTTTTATTAATAGTTAGAATTTTTAGTTTGAATAATTTGTATTTTTATTATTATTATTTTTTTTAAAAAGAGAAATATTTCCTTGGCAACTTGCTGAAATAATGTTACATATAAAATGTATATATATATATATATATATATACATATATAATATTTTAGAAGTTTATTTATTTATTTCAATTTATGGTTTTAGTTTTTTTGTTTTAGTTCACTATAATATCCCTGCTGTAGTAAATGAAGATTGAAACAAACAAACAAACAAATAAAATATGAATGCAGTACAATAGTGATGTTTGGTGCAAGAGAGTAATTACATTTTGTGTGTTCTACGAAACAAATTGCACAGAATGGTTTAGCAAAAAATCTGAATGGTTACAGTCCTGTCTGTGGTTTGATATTTCTCTGTATTGCTTTTTGTGTTTTGGCTGTTTCGCTGTACATAAAAGTAAATGAAAGCCTACTGTATAAGATGTTGTTTTAGCAGGTTCCCATTGTGACAACTTACCTCCTATAGTTATTGCTCACCGAAAGTTATTACATGTCAGCACCCATATGTTGTGCAGTTTGTTGAGGTTATAGTGGGTGGCATCATTTTTCATCCAAAACTCCATTAATAATTATTCAACCATCATTCTACATTGATTTCTATTGGTTTTTGCTCAAAGTACACTCTAATAAGTCACCATTTTATCTGTTAATGTTTATGTAAATATAAAACTAGGTGAAGACCCTCTTGAGTGTTCTTAAGAAAAAAAAAAAAAAAAACATTGGCTGCAAACACTCTGCACACAGAAAATCAAGACATGAATAAGAGCATTTATTGATTTACTATCCACTGTCTCACACACACAGCCACACATATGCCATAAACCTGACGGATTTTCTCAATGAGCACTTATCAAATGTAGAACAGGGAGTCACAGAGAACAGGAGACCTCCTCCTTCTGTAAACAGCACACTCACTACCTGCAGCATACATAAATGATTAATGATTGTGATTCAGATATTAGATTAGTTTGAGGTAAAAGGGTAGTTTATGCCATTTCATAAGTGAGGGCTTTCAATAGCTCTTTGTTGGATAAAGCACTCCCCTTTCTTAAGGCTTCATATGTCAAAAAGAAACTTTCTGGTTCCCATGCAACCGCCTGCATCTCCTATATGATGAACAGGCCTGAATGCAACCCACACATTTGACGGTTTACAGATGGCAGTACATTCATTCTTCAGTATGTCTAAATGTTTTGCAGATTTCATTTGTTATAATTAAAGCATACAATTACAAGGGGTTACAGTATGTAAAAGTATGTAAAAAATATATATATTTTCATGATTTGTTATCACAACATTTTTTCTTTTGTCCAAATCAACTTTGTGTGGTTCAGATAACATAACATTTTGAGTTTCTGTTGATTAAACAAATCTCCTTTTTTAATTTCAATGAACTTACATTTTTAAATTAACTTAAAGGGTAACTTACTTTTTTAAGTTAAACCAACAATATATTTTGTACAGTGTGGGTATTAAGTAATGAGTTAAAAAAAAAGAAAGAAAAAAAAAAGAACAGCAAGCAAAGACGGTTTAAAATGCACAATCATGCACAATAGACAAGCAAATGTCACGTAAATATGAGGAAACTTCACATGATATTTCACACTTGACGCATTAGTTCAACCAGTCCATCCTTCTTGCTTAAAAACAAAACAAAAAGTTTATAATCTTGAATAGCTGAATTCTATTATTGGGTCTTCCTTATTGGCAGCAGCCCAGCTTCCATGACAACAGATAATTGAAGCTAATGGGCTCTCATTATGATTTTTTTCACTCTGTATGTAATCTATATGTCAGGTGAGCACCCTTACTATCGGCTAGTGACCACACACCTGCCATAAAGCATGCACACACACACACACACACACACACGCACGCACGCACACAGCAAAGGTGAAAACTGTTGATTCTTCCTATTAAAGGTTTAAACATTTGTGTAATGCCACAAACAAGTTCTCTGCTTCACAATCTTTTTGTTTATATAAAACAGATGCTCCAGGTGTCTCTGCCAAGAAATAGGTTAGATGTTTCTTGTTAATAGATATATGCAGAGTGAAATGGACGCTACTGGATGTCAGTGACCCTGAGGGCAGCAGAGAAGCTCCTTCTTCAGATTCTTCCCTGTATTTACTCAACCTGAAAAGAAACAGAACTGGGTGTAGCTATTTATAAGAATCTGTCATTTTTTCTTCTGTATATACAGTATATATATATATATATATGAAGAGTTCAGATGCAAAAGCCTCTAAGTGCCATCTGAAATTTTCTTCTAGAATGATAATTTGTATTAATCTCGTCTATTTACAGGTAATTTTCATTGCCATTTAAGTGAAATTACTGAACTTAAATATACAAGCTTGATAAAAATGATCATTCTAGAAGAAATTTTCAGATGGCACTTAGAGGCTTTTGCATCTGAACTCTAGTAAATCAAGTTGTGAAAGAAATTTAGATGGATTGATGAGGCATAAACAACATGATTGAAGCCCTAAAACCATCTTTAAACTGTAAAAAATTATATAATCAATAAGTTATGACAACATTTGTTTTTACACTGCTTTAAATCATCAAAATAAGTTAAGCAAATAACTTATATATATATAAAATTCAAGTTATACAAGATTCAACTCAAGTCAGTTTAATGTATTTTAAGTTGAACGACTTAAACATCCAAGGTGATTGTACTTTTAAGGCAGCAACTTTGTTTTAACTTTTTTTTTTTACAGTGTATAAATTAAAAAATAAAATTATATTCCAATGTCCACTTTATCCAACCGGAACTCCAGCAAGCTGGGCTTGTGTGGGTGGTAGGGATGTAAGAAGGGTCTGTTTGACCTTCAAAGTCCCAAGACATTTCTTTTCTGTTAGTTTATGGTACGCATATATGTCTCAAAGGTGGCGAGGCAATTTGTGTGCGTGGGCGGACAGCCATTTCAAAACTTTCAGAGTGAATCGCTCTTCCCCCTCACTCTTCTCCTGGGGGCTCCCAAATATGAACTGACCGCTCTCGTTTTCCCATGCTCTTGGAAGCTCTCGTTTTTAATGCACACGCACACACACGATACACACGTGGATGAGAAGTCTTCAACGCACAAACATCACACAAATGGAGTCTGCCGTCTTGATGGATCAGACGGCTGCAAATTTCTCCAATTCTCTTTCGCTCCCTTTTGCACACAGCTGTCGCTTTTTCACTGTCCACATTGTATCCAGTGTTGATGGAAAACAGTCTCTATAAACTCCCTTTTCTAATGGTACATTAGGGACCCTAAACACAATAGCATAAAAAACACTAAACAGAATTCTGCTACCAACCCCTGAACCCTTACCTCCCACCCTCACACACACATCCACTGACTTACTGACCTGAGTGGGATGAAGCTCCTTAGCTCATTCCACAGAAAAAGACTGCAGATGTTCCTCAATCACTTCCATCAGGATCACTGGCCAGATCAGGCTTAACGTCACGATTCCCAGACATCCTAGAATGCCCTTATGGTCCGTCACAGCTGAACAGGCATATCTGACATATCTTAATCCATATCTGTCCTCTTGCATGGGCATTATGCCTCATGGTAAATGATAGCTACATGTTGTTCAGCATGTATTTTGAGTTTGACTGGATGAACATATGCAGGGTTCAGAATCAACATGCAAGTAAAAAGTTTCTTTCGTCTTTCAGCAACATAATATATGATTTACACTTTCGTTTACAAGTTTGGAAAGTAGTATCTTATCCTCACCAAGGCAGTATTTATTTGATCAATAAATACAGTAATATTGTGATTCTATTTTAATATATTTACATACATATTTAATATTATTCTATGTGAATATATTTTCAAATGCAATTTATTCCTGTGATGGCAAAGCTGAATTTTCAGCATCATTACTCCATCAGTAATGCTTCCTTCAGAAATAATTACAATATGCTGTTATGATACACAAGAAACATTTCTTATTATTACAATGCCAAAGTTGTTTTATTTTTAGTTATATATTAAATATATATATATTTAAATTGAAATATTTCAACATTATTAACCCTTAAAAGCAAACCTCGCATCTTTAGTGAACCGGGGCATCATTCACTACATCATTTCCCATATATTTAAAAAAAATTAGACATCAACCTTCTTCTTAGTATTTCTCTATCAATTCATAAACAATATAACTAGAAAATATAAATGAATGCCTGCTTTCCCATTCATTTTTTTGTAAAAATGAATAGGGTCGCTAACGACCCGAGGTCTGTAACAGTGCAAGCATATTTTTAATAATCTTTGATGACTGAATTAGTGCAATTCACCTTTTTTTCCAAGGTGCTAATGCCTGATACGCAATGATGAAGTGACGTTTCACTCATAGTTGCCGCAGGCAGAAAACAAAAGAATAGGAAGTATCATCAGCAAAACTTGAAATGGCTCAGCGATTTACTGCAGAGCAAGCACTGAACACAGTCAAATATTAGTGTCACTGTCACTTGATGGTGGATCTGGTGAAGAAGCTGTCAGCGATCAAAATATTGCTTTTGAAGATGTTGAAAATGATAATTTTGAGAATATGTTTGAGGTCGTGAATATGAGCCAGGTGCTGAATATACTGGGAAATGAGCTCTGATGAGGACAGTGATGATGGTATAAAACATCTGCTCAAACTGAACCCTTCCAAGCTCCAAAAGTAACAAAATATGATTTATTTTATTCTTCTGCAATTGTTACTCTAATATCAGAACATTATTTTTGTGTTTTTGTGATAGGTGCATTGTGTTTACTTAGATAATCTCCTACATGATTTTGCAGGAATCACAATTACTTGTGTTTATTTGTAAGAAATATTAAAGTCAAAACAACAACCCACATAAATATTTTTAATAATAAATATAAATACAATATGCAAATATAATATTTGATATTATTTGATAATAATATTTCAACATATTAAAATATTTGTTATTGAATTTAATTAAAAAAAGGCCAGTATGAACTGTTTATGGCGAATGGTGAATTCACCCACCTTTTTCCAGCGTGGTAAAAAGTTTGTTTAGGATTGTGGTCGTAAGTCTTTAGCTGAATAGCATGGAATAACCTGCTTATCTAGAAAAGGCAGCATGGAGGTGGATGAGTCAACAAGAATGATGCCTGCATACATAGGAAAGAAAGCAGGGATATGTGGCATCTCACTGTAGACAGACACTTTCTGTCCTGGGCAAGATCACAGGGATTCCCTCACTTCCGTGGGAACATTCATGACTCAATAAGGAAAGTGTAAAAAAAAAAGAAAAACACAGAAAAAGAAAGAGTCATGAAAAGAAGAAGAAAAAAAAAACCAGTATCCAGATGCAATCACCCCTCTCATTTCCTCACCTAGTCACTACCATTTGCTGTGGATCATTTCACCTGTGGCGTTACAAAATCCCACTGTGGCAAATCCGAACACATTACTATAAAAAAAGCCATACAATGATTAATAGCAGCAGCTTCCTCTGATATAACTATATTATCAGCCTTGTTCCTGACACAAAGAGGAATCGCCAAATATTTACCAGAACTCCCATCCCCCAAGGTCAATTATCTGTATTATAAATGCAGTCTCAGAGCTGCCTGTAATGGAGAAAATGGGAAGTAAACAATTAAGTGACTGCATTCGGTTACCCAGAAGACAGTGTCTTTGGAACATTTATTTCGCAAAACCAGTCACACGGTTTAAATTTTTTTAAATAGAGATGTATACATCATATCAAAGCCTTCCATTGATGTATGGTTTGTTAGGAAAGGACATTATTTGACTGAGATGCAACTATTTGAAGATCTGGAATCTGAGGGTGCAAAAAAAAAATCGAAACATTGAGAAAATCGCCCTTTAAAGGTTTCCATGTATGTTCGCGATTGTGCTGCATTCACTCACAAAAATAAATGTTTTATATATTTACGGTAGGCAATGTACAAAATATCTTCATGGAATCCTAATGATTTTTGGCATACAAGAAAAATCGATCATTTTGACCCATACAATGTATTGTTGGCTATTGCCACAAATATACCCGTGCGACTTGTGACTGGTTTTGTGATCCAGGGTCACATATCACAATCATTCTGTTTCTGCTTATACATGGTTTCATTCAAACTTTTACGATGTGGGTTTTCAGCCATCAGTTACAGGGAGGGTTTTACGAATCCCAGAAAAAAAAAGAACCGCTTGTGACACTGCAGTTAAAAATTGCATTATGTCCTCATGTGTCATTTCTCCGGTGTTTAGTCAACTCACTGTAAACTAGCGTGCAGGCTTGACACACGAGACTTCACACACTATTGTGTAGAATATGGATCTAAAGGCCTTTTGATAGTGCAGAAAACTTCAGAATATGATATAACTGACTTCAAAAACATTCTTTGAGGCACCATGCAAACATCGCCAAACATTTACACACTCACTCACTCTCTCTCTCTCTCTCTCTCTCTCTCTCTCTCTCTCTCTCTCTCTCTCGATAAAACCTTCATGTTTGTTCATGCACCAGCATTGTGCATAACAAAGAATGACTCATAGGGTGGTTATAAAAAGCACACCTTTACAATTATCAGTTTAGCCTTTGAACCTGTAATTTTGCTATAATGGCACCAGTATAATTGTGACTAAAACATGACAGAGACTTTGTGGAGTCTGGCAGCCGGCAGTGCAAGTACTGCAATTGGCACTCTCTCTCCTAATGCCCTGGGGTCTGTTGTGAAACCTGTAGCGTTGCACCACAGATTTGTATGGACACCTGATTCTTGCTCAAACCTGCAAACGCTTCATTAAACCTCACTAAAGTTTGCTTCTGCGCGTCATATGGCGTTGGCTTCGGTTATTTGTTGTGATGTGACTTACGTAAGTGCGCCTTTTGATCACTGTTGCACAAACTTTAAAAGGCATAGACAATGTCTTCAAAGGTTCAGAGTTGGAATTTGAGTTTTGAATCATTTGTCAAGAGCCAAAATTATAACTAGGCCTTCTCTTTTTTTCTCTCTGAAGAGATAAAGCAGAAAAAAGAAAGAGCAAAAGAAAGACAAGTGAGCAAAGCCCGTGCCAACTAAAATACGAACATCCTGCCTCC
The DNA here is from genome assembly GCF_951802725.1 of Rutilus rutilus. Lineage (NCBI taxonomy): Eukaryota > Metazoa > Chordata > Actinopteri > Cypriniformes > Leuciscidae > Rutilus > Rutilus rutilus. Next base: position 30,563,306 of record NC_140210.1, on the reverse strand, counting down.
CCATTCTCTCTCTCTCTTCTCCACACACACATGCTCAATCTCTCTCTCTTTCTGTTTTGAAGAGTGCTCAGCGGTTGTGTTATGACAGAGATTCTTTTGTTTGGATTATGAGGCAGAGGAAAGGGGAACAACAAGCCTTACTGCTGTTTTTACTGTCATATAAACAATATTTTCATAAGGTGTTTCTCGTCCTCTCAGATCAGAGAGAGATGACTGATTGAGACATGCAGGATCTGTTTCCAACTAACACAAACACACTCAGTGTGTCCAGCTCTCCTCCTGACGGTTGTGGAAGTGTGTGACACTGCATGGATCTTATAGCTTGATGTAAAACAGCATTATGAAGCTTCAGCTATGAAATGGCCTTTGCTTTTATTATGTGTTGCACTCATTAATACACATATAAGAAAGAGACAACATCATTTGTTTGAGTTAACAAAATTTAAATCATGACAAAATCTGAGAAACATTTAAAGGTCATCCCTAACATACCAGACAAACACGTTTTTTTTTTTTTTCTAAATAAAGATTATATACTTTTATTATAATTAGAAATTACTACACTACATTTTGGATGTGATTTTGAGGTATATTTATTTTTAAATTACATTTTAATCATTCTATCAGATAAAGAATGTCATATTTGCACTGTGCCATATTAAGCTAATTTTTCATTTAGGCCTATATTTTGTGATATACCAAAATCAAACACATAAGGTAGAGACACTTTTAAGGAGTAGCCTATATAAGGTCTAGTTATGATGGTCTTTAGCATAAATGTCGACTTAAATCTATAGGCAATAGATTATTTTTATTTAATTGATTTTATAAATCGACTCATTTAATATTTAATAATTGATCACTTTTATCGTCGAGGACATTCAAGGAAGTTTTATTCATATATTTAGAAAATTTGACCATTGAGGGACGCACGCGTACACAAAACCTGAAACATTTTTGCATCTCTAATTGAAAATAATTTGAGCCAATATGCAAACATAAATTAAGCACTGGTTGAATCTGTCAATCATCATGTTGTCTTATTAATGTTATGAGCCAGCCGCAGATGATTGTGGTCACGAAGAGAGAAAGACTTTTAGGCAGGGTTATGTTTAATACACAAAGGCAGGGTGATTTAACCCACGCACCCGCACTAATAACAAGGCACGATAGTAACGAAAGGTATTTCATCATCATTTAACCTAGACTGACAACACCCAAGAAAAACGGATGGCATTTTTTCGTCAAAATGTTCGTCATGGTGAGGGGGTAAAGATGGGTTAAAGGTTAAATCGAGAGTCATGAACTGACCTGCATGATGAGGTCCAGTTTAGGACAGCTGTCTGAAAAGAAGCCTGAGAATCTGTTAACACTGGTGTACTGCTGCACACTTGTGGCCAATTTGAAGAAGTACATAGCTATATTAAATGTACCTGGCCAAATGTAGGAAAACATGGACATGTAAAATGTATATTTTGTCGATTTGTGTTGAGATGTCCGTTCCTAACCCATCATTGTTATATGTATCAACAATTTAATCTTTTATCACCTAAGGCCAGACGACAGTTACATTGGTTTCAGTTTGTTTATAAATGTATCTTTTTTAATTATCCTCTTTATTTGAAGCAATATTTAGTCCCATATAGATCAACTTATGGCCTGAGACACCTTGATCATCTATTTTTTTCTGTCCCAAATATTTCAAAAGAAATTGGAAGACGTGCCTTCAAATTCAAAGCTCCCTCTGATTGGAACAGCTTACCTTGTTCCTTAAGGTCCATCTCTTCCTTTTCACTCTTTAAGTCAGCCCTGTTAACTTATTTACAATCCTGTGAACAATGCAAATGTTTCTCTATATGACTTGTGTAGGCTATGTTTTATTATTATTTATTTTTTTTCTCCTGTAATATTCTGAAATTATTTCATATTGTTTATATGAATATGTTTTGGATAGAGGAGGGACTGGTTGGTTGAATGTGTCGAAGAGCTTTATGTGTGAGTTTGTAATTGTGTGTAATTGTTTGATGTTATTTTCAGGACCCCCTCGAAAATGAGATGTTCCATCTCAAGGGGTTATCCTTAATAAAATGAAAATGAAATGAAAATGAAATATAAAACACAAATAACATTTTATATTATCATAAAATATCAAAGTGTAAGATATTACACATTCAGTGGATCCGGGGGTGTCTAAGGAAGTATATGCTAATACCTGAGGAAAGGTTAGCATTCTCATTAGCTGCTCGGCTGGCTTTTAAAGTATGTGACTAGGCAGTCATGGTACTGTAAAGTATGTGACTAGGCATTCATGACCACAACTGACTTTAAAAGCTGAAAAATGCTACCTCGGAGTTAACAGGCACTGGCTGTAGCCTACTGAGGTAAGGTGACAAGCTCATTTCAACCTTTTGCGATCCCTTCAAAAAAGTTGTTATTGACAAAACATCGACTATAACATATTAAAATGTGTGCAATTTATATATTGCTTGCAAAAATAAAATTCGGTTGCACTTTATTTTACAGTTGTCTACGTGTAGGCTACTTACCTTAGAAAGCACTGGGTAAAATGAGGTAACTACATGGGTTAAGGTTAGGTTTAGGCCAGGGTTAGTATCTAGTTATTGCAATTATAATAAGTAGCTACATAATATGTACATGGAGAACATGACTGTAAAATAAAGAGCTACCTAAAATTATTTTGGAATACACAGTTACTTCTGAATGACTGATTACAAAAGAAATAGAACAGTGCAGTTCTGGGATCTACCAGCAGAGGCTAGTAAAATTCCATTAAAAAATCTGCACACTTTTTTTTTGACATTTTAAATAAATAGATACATAAACAAATATGTATAGTTTTCTATATCCTTGTAGTGTTTTTGTAAAATTGAATTCTAAAAATCCATCCATGTTCGATCTGTTATCATCATTCTATTCTATTCAACAAGCTGTTTATTAGTTTTAAAAGTCATAAGGGACATCTGTTTGGGCAAAAAAAAAAAAGAGAGTCTTTTCTCTACATACAAATCGGTGCTTTTATTCATGCCTTTTTCTAACATATACTGTATTTATATATAAATTCACAGTTAGATCCATATAAAACTGAAATGTTTACCATAACATCATTTACAGATACATCATTGTAGAAGAGAAAAAAAATAATGGAATGCCCATTTGACCTTCATTTACACACATGATTTTTAGTCAGTGGGTTCCCTGTAAAATACTATAAATTTTGGCATCACATATTTATGGACAGAAGGGTGCAAATCTCAGAATACAGAACAAATATATGACATACAATACAAACAAACAAAAATTAGATACCACATGGTAAAGACTATAAAATATACAGACATCTGCTACACTAGTTTTGTGCACAAATGATGCAAGGAAAGTTTAAAAAGGTGTGAGAGAATGTCTCTCTCATATGACGAGTCCTGAGAGGACAGAACACTACATTAATGGTACGACCGTCTCCTCACATTCAGTTATATATATATATATATATATATAAAAACAACAACAACAACTTCAGATTTCATAATAAAGTGATAACTGGAGCCCATGCAGAGTTTGAAGCTAAAATGTGAACTTGCAGTAAATGCATTGTTATAATGTCATTATGTTTGTTTGTCTAATGTGTTTGTGCCATTATTGCCATGCCATTATTACACTGCAAATTGTAAATTTGTCTTAAAAGTCTTCAAAGTGACTTTTATTTGCAAAACGCAAAACCAAATCTTGCACAGAATGGACTTGGGCTACTCTGCAATGCTTTTTAGACAAAAATAAGTATTACAAAATGAATCCTAAATATGTTTGAGACTTTTGTGAAATGAAAAACTGCAATTCCATGAGGCTTCCAATGAGTAAACCTGAAGGCAAACCTGAAGGTTTGGAGAATCAAATACATTTAACAGCAAATGGCTTTTAATAGTTCATTAGTAAAAGACTCCATGAATAAACCTCACATAAAAGTGCAGAAGATAAACAATATGAGGGAAGGCAGATCTCTTTCACCTCATTATTGTTGTGCGGGGAATCATTTCAGACCTTCTGCATGCGACACTGACAGATAGAGACCCGCTCCGTCTGCTTACATTGTCCATCAAGTGTCTTTTTCACACTATGCATGTCTGTGGGACGTGTCTGCGGCGGTGGAGGGCGAGGTGGTCCGAGCGGGAGAAGCTGCGGTCACAGTCGCTGCATTTGAATGGTTTAACACCGGTGTGTTTGCGGTAATGCCGTGTCAGCTCGTCAGAGCGAGCGAACTTCCATGTGCAGTTATCCCACGTGCACTTGTACGGCTTTTCACCTGAGAGAGAAAATATGGAAATATCAATAAAAGACCGGACTTTTTATGGAACAGGAATAGAACGTTTTTAAAAAACATGATAGGCTCACCCGTGTGTGTGCGTCTGTGGGCTTTAAGATGAGAGCTCTTGGTGTAAACCTTATTACAGCCCTCAAACTCACACCTGTGAATGCGTCTTCTCTTGGAGTCGGGCGACTCTGAAGGCCTGGGCCTCCGAAGACTCTCAATACTGAACGGCAACAGGGAACTGCAATGACAGCATATGATTTCTAACGTTATTTTCTTTTGAAGACAGTTTTGTTAAGCATGAAAATGGTAGTCTGTTGTAGTTTTTAATGCGGGATGACAGGGAGAAATAATACATTATTCATAGGCTACTGTACAATTAGTTATTTAAGTCGGTCCCATTTTATATTAAGTGTCTTTCCCCCGGTTTCACAGACAAGACTTAAGCCTAGTCCCAGACTAAACTACATGTTTGAACTATTTTAACTGAAAGCATCTTGCACTGACATATCTTAAAATATGTCCTTTACACCTTAAGTTGAGAGCTGTAGTTCAGACCACACAACTTTGCAATGCTGTTTGTGAATGTTCGTTGGAACTGTGGTTTCGGGAAACACTGACTCGTTGAACTATGCTTATAACGACGGAACTTGCGACCATAGTTTCCTAACAAACGCACCCCTGAAAAGTCTTTAACCATAAATGTAAGGCTTTAAATGGCCACTTGAGGGAGCTATAAAGGAATCAATGGACGGCAAATGGACAACATCAGACATTTTCTAAATGTCTATTTAACGTCTGACAGGAAACCTCCTAGTGACGTACTGCAGATGAGCAAACACTAAAAAAATACGTCTTACAGATGTGAACATCTCTGAGATGTACGTGTGCTGTCAGGGTGGTTTCATTTTTTCAATGTTAAATGATTTCTCAGTTCCCAGCTTAATATGTTCAGTTTGGTGGCGCTAGTGGTTTAGAAATGACACTATTATTATTATTTACATAATAATATTTTCTCAGTTAATGATTAAAGGAGAATATTAATTGTTTATTTGATGAAAACCAATGCTTTTACTGTGTTAATATATTTAGTGTCAGGGAAATTCCCATCTTGAAATTGATTTAAATATATATATATCTATAAATTTGATTTTTCACTGGAAATGTTTTCTGTGTGGCAGCAGAGGCATTTTCACCCCCCCCGCAGAGCCACTTCCTGTTTCTTTTGGGCTACAGGAGTGCAGTGTGTGTGTGTGCATATTCATGTGCAGGATGGGGGGCATTGGGGGGGCACCTGTAGCCTTTGGCACACTCCATCACTTTTGGGGCCCCAAAGAGGAAAAGAAAGAAAGAAAACATCCTAGATCTTTTCTCCTCCATTAAACAATATCTACATTTTTTCAAACACTGTCACTATTTTCCACATTCCATCGTGTGGAATTTTTAGTCGTCCGAGGAACTCCATCTAGAGTGTTTTACAGTTAGAATCAACTGTTAGATTGTTGTCAATAAGAGAAGCAGGGAGGGAAACAGCAGCTGCCATCAGAATAAACTCAGCACAGCCATTTATGTTCCGTCTTTTGTTTAGATGTTTCCCAGTGGAGAACACCAGAGGGGCTTTCCAGTGGTGGTGACGTGCAGGCCAGCATCGCTATCTGGGGATCAGTTTATCAGAAAAATAAAGGTAAGAATGAAGTCCATTCATTATTGACTAGCTGACCACGGGTCAAGGAATATATAAACCTGCATCGGCTCCTGCACCTGTGTCCACAACACGTTCAACCTGAAGCATGCACTCCCTCTGAGACTGAGATCACTTCCTGAAGCTCAACTGGTTAAACAAGGTCATGTGTTTGATTTTCAGGGAACGCAAGATGGCAAAATGTTTACCCTGAATACGCCATCTGACAAATATACTGTAAAAAGTGATCAGCTGACTTGTGGAACTGTCAAGTTCACCTTTCAACTTTTTTTTTTTTTTTTAGTTAAGTCAACTGATCACTTTTTGCAGTATATTTGTCAGATGGCGTATTCAGGGTAAACATTTTGCCATCTTGCGTTCCCTGAAAATCAAACACATGACCTTGTTTAACCAGTTGAGCTTCAGTACATTTTAAATATTTAAACCTAATTATAATAACAAAATTAATATCACAATAATTAAGGAAAAAACATTAGCGGATTTATTTATGAATAGTTTTTCCCAATTGAATGTGTCTTAAGATATCTCCAGGGTGGTCTTTGTCAGATTTCAAATGTTGCCATCAAACTGTATAGAAACTATATACAAACACTACATGAATCACTGGATCAAATTCGTATTGATTGAAGAACCAACAGGTCAAATCAGCAACTCTCTCTCACACATTCTCTTTCACAGTAATATTCACTCCTGCACCTTGCTATAAATCATACTGGCACCTTTGTCCTTCCCAGACACATTTAGACAATACAGCCTTTTTTGCCTCTGTCCCTACTTGCAGTCACAGGGAGAAGTTTCTTATAAATAAGCTATATATTTTTGTAGCTATAGCTCGCAAACAAAAAGTATAGGTGCCACATACAACTGTCTATTCAATTCTTCATTAAATAATTATGGTATTTTAAAGGTTCCTAATTTTGTTTGGGAGATTTCCTACACTAGGGCCCCAGGTTTATATGCACCCAAGATCATTTTTTAATCATAATATACATCGCAGCATCACCTCTTTTCTCACAATGTCTGAAACGATTTGATAATGGATCCTTTCTGAGAGCCTAATTTGCTCTGATTGGTCAGATGGCCCAGTCTGTTGTGGTCATGGTGTACAATAACAAAGTAATACTTTGTTACTGTACTTGAGTACCATTTGTACTACGTATACTTTTACTCCTTTCGTTACATTTGCAGCTAAAAAGTGAAATAAATAAATAATGGAAAGCAATCTTTGCTGATCGGTCATCGCAATATCCAGTTCACAAATTAATCTTTGATCAGTTCAGTTCCTTTGAATTTGACGAACTGATTCGCAAAGAGGAGTGAATGATTCGTTTTGCAAATCTTTTGGGAGACAATAACTTGTCATGCACTTTGATCTTTGAAACTCTGCAGACCTTTTACATTCACAAACAGCTATATAAACCATTATATGAAACGCAATATCTATGTCAATATACACTCACCTAAAGGATTATTAGGAACACCTGTTCAATTTCTCATTAATGCAATTATCTAATCAACCAATCACATGGCAGTTGCTTCAATGCATTTAGGGGTGTGGTCCTGGTCAAGACAATCTCCTGAACTCCAAACTGAATGTCAGAATGGGAAAGAAAGGTGATTTAAGCAATTTTGAGCGTGGCATGGTTGTTGGTGCCAGACGGGCCGGTCTGAGTATTTCACAATCTGCTCAGTTACTGGGATTTTCACGCACAACCATTTCTAGGGTTTACAAAGAATGGTGTGAAAAGGGAAAAACATCCAGTATGCGGCAGTCCTGTGGGCGAAAATGCCTTGTTGATGCTAGAGGTCAGAGGAGAATGGGCCGACTGATTCAAGCTGATAGAAGAGCAACTTTGACTGAAATAACCACTCATTACAACCGAGGTATGCAGCAAAGCATTTGTGAAGCCACAACACGCACAACCTTGAGGCGGATGGGCTACAACAGCAGAAGACCCCACCGGGTACCACTCATCTCCACTACAAATAGGAAAAAGAGGCTACAATTTGCACGAGCTCACCAAAATTGGACAGTTGAAGACTGGAAAAATGTTGCCTGGTCTGATGAGTCTCGATTTCTGTTGAGACATTCAGATGGTAGAGTCAGAATTTGGCGTAAACAGAATGAGAACATGGATCCATCATACCTTGTTACCACTGTGCAGGCTGGTGGTGGTGGTGTAATGGTGTGGGGGATGTTTTCTTGGCACACTTTAGGCCCCTTAGTGCCAATTGGGCATCGTTTAAATGCCACGGCCTACCTGAGCATTGTTTCTGACCATGTCCATCCCTTTATGACCACCATGTACCCATCCTCTGATGGCTACTTCCAGCAGGATAATGCACCATGTCACAAAGCTCGAATCATTTCAAATTGGTTTCTTGAACATGACAATGAGTTCACTGTACTAAAATGGCCCCCACAGTCACCAGATCTCAACCCAATAGAGCATCTTTGGGATGTGGTGGAACGGGAGCTTTGTGCCCCCAAAGCTTTTGTATCCCACAAATCTCCATCAACTGCAAGATGCTATCCTATCAATATGGGCCAACATTTCTAAAGAATGCTTTCAGCACCTTGTTGAATCAATGCCACGTAGAATTAAGGCAGTTCTGAAGGCGAAAGGGGGTCAAACACAGTATTAGTATGGTGTTCCTAATAATCCTTTAGGTGAGTTTATATCTATATGTGTGTGTGTGTGTGTGTAAAGAAAGATAGGTAGGTTGTAAACTAGATTATAAATACTGCTGATTAATAAAAATGGTGTCTTTACTCTTGGACAGCGCGGGTGATGGTCAGGGCACTGGATCCTGTTTCATTCACACTCTCCAAGGTCACGTTGGGCAGGTCATCATCCTCGCTGTCACTCAAAGATCGCCGTGGTGACAGTCCATCTGCGATTCGGTGTGTGACTGGATAAAAACAGAAGTTTGGTGCAGTTGAATTTACAGTATGCACATATGATTAAATAATTCCACAACTTACAATCAGGATACTGCAGTCCAAACAAACCCAGTGTTGATTTTCTGTACTTGATTCAGAGTTTGTACATGGATTACTGTAGCATAATTCATATTGTATGTGACCTCTGAAATGCTGGTGTTTGATGAGAAATTATTCAGTTGTGTGGACACTGACTCTACAGTTTGATTCTATGTCCGTAGCACAATAGACACAATAAGCCAAACTAAGATTCTAATTTAATGGCACTTTGATTAATGTTCGAATAAAAGCTTTGATAGACAGCAGAGAATTTCCTTAAAGGATGGACACAGCCTAGAAATCTAGACGCACCCCACCGGCAGCAAATTTGATTTAGCAGCCAGTGTAGTCTAGCAACTCTCCGTTGGCTTGCGAGCTGGAAAAACCAAACTCTAGTCAGGCCAATCACATCGTGTATAGAGTCGGTGGGCGGGCTTAACATGATGACGGCAGAGTTGCGGCGGTTCTGCGTGATGGCTGCCGCTGCTGGCGAACAGCGGTCTTTCGAATCGGCTTTGGCCGCGACTCTGGAGGACTTGGAGTTAAGCTTTTCTTTGAGAGAAGAACAAAGAACGGCACTTAAGTCATTATTAAAAAAGGAAGATGTGTTCGGAGTTTTGCCGACCGGATAGGGCAAAAGTTGAATCTATCAACTAGCTCCGCTGGTGGGAAAACGCTCTGGTTGGTTGTAGCGCTGTCCTATTGCGTGCAGAGGGAATTTGAAAGACAACCATTTATCCTGCCCCTCGGACTGAGCCCTGCCAATGGTGTGTTCCCAGACCCAACATCTTGATGTGGGTCTGGCTTGCCAGGCTAGGATGGACAGTGTTTTAAAAGAAACTTCACAGATTTTCTTTCATAGAGACCAATAAAATCACCATTAAAATAGTACATATGAAGTTATCTGTAGTCATAAAATACCTTTGTGTGATAAACAGATCAAAATGTAAAGGACATTTAAAGGAAATTTAAAACTATTTAAAAAAAAAACTGTTAATTGAAATATAGCTGAAATGTGACATTTAAGTTTAAATTTAATTGACATCAGTGTAGGTATTGTAAACTAAAACTATTCAAAATATTTTTTATTAATTGAAATAAAGCTGAACTATATATATTAGATAAAAAACTTAAACACAAATTATGTTGCCTTGACAACTAAACTGAAATAAAATAAGTTGAAGTACTAAAAATGACTAAACCTGAAATAAAAAAGCTAAATGGAAAAAAAGACTAAAGCACATAACAAAATTAATTAAAATTATAATGATAACTAAAAATATAATAACATTTATTAAAAATATTATTAATAGTATATAAGAATGGTAAAATAACACTGATTTACATTTGATTATCCACTGATAATATCAACCTCTGCTGTGTAACCTGAGCAGGTTTGATGTTTTGATGCTCACTTATGAGAATCTCAAGAATGAAAAATGACAAAATGACATGCAAATGAGTAAATAATGACAACATTGTACTTTCTGATTGAGCTCAACTGTTCCAAGCACAACCGAATGACAGTATAGTTCACTCTATTCCTATAATAAGAGAGCTGGGCATGTTTGTATTGTTGTTGTTTGGTTGTAATAGCAATTCCAAAGGTCTCTGTTGTCTTCGTGTCATTCCATGTCCTGTCTTGTTGCCATGGATACTTCATGAGAGACTGCAGAGCATAAGGGCACGGACCCTCAAGATAGGGGGCTGGTCTCTGTGTGTGAATCGTGAATGTTTTTAATGAACTGAAATTGGATCATCAAAGTGTGAACTGCACAGGCCTAATTATGTGTCAACCTGCTTGTTTGCACACACACTGTGGGCTTCTGATGTAGATAAATGCTCCTCTCTGACTGGTCAGTATATAGCAAAAGGTGCTCTAAGACACACACACATTTAAAAATGAATACAGAGACTTATATGACATAGGACATCTCTAACGTCTATCTATGCCTCCGCCCCAGAGGAAAACAGGATGAAAACAAAAGAGAAGAAAGAATGAATGGAAATACTTCCTAGCCACAGAGCCCATTAAAAACAGCTTTGTTGCCCAGAGGCAAGCTTTCCTAGAAAAAGGGTTTGAGTATGAGCTTGTGTGTGTGTGTGTGTGTGTGTGTGTGTGAGAGAGAGAGAGAGCGAGAGAGAGAGAGATAGCTGGGGGTATTTAAGTGACTTGCTATATAATTAATCAAACTGATATTAAATTTAGAACATATTGCAAATATATATATATATATGTATATTTTCTAATATATATTCTTTTGTGTGTGTGTGTGTCTTTATTGCAGATGCTATTGTGTTTCTGCATACGCTTTGTCACTAATAAACCCAAGTGCCCTCGTTTAGCTAAGCAAAGTTTTTCCCATCGCATCTACTTCCTGCGGGGATTTAGCGGCCGCCTGTTTTGAGGAATATAAAGAGCCGAGCACAATGGAGCTGCACTCAAAAGAGCTGAGCCTGTCTAACACACAGCCGGGCTCTGGCTTCTGTCACTGACCCTGCCAGCAACACGGAAACTCGAAGAGAGGCTTTTAAACGCAGTGCTTTGCACCTACGGAGGAGGAGAGAGGAAAGTGGTGAAAGGAGGAGAATGAAAGTCTTTGCAGAAGGATGGATTTCTTAACCTTCACCCACCGCTTTTCTATGTCTGTCAAATACATGATGTCAAGGGTCGGGTCGCTTGCTGGTGTACCTGATGAGTTTTGGATAAATTACTTCAAATGCAGTTTAAAAACAATAAAAAGAAAGCACAGGCTTTTGTATCGGGTTGTTATGTTTAAACACTAAATATAATGGTTGAATATGAAAAAAAGCAGTGAAATTACAAGAGGAAGTCGGAAATTCGACGTCATTAATATTGACATTGACACAATTTATACTTCTGCGTCGAACTCACGCCGTAGCTACGTTGTAGGCTGTGTGTAGCACGCGTACCCTTCGGCGTACCCTGACGTGCACCTCTCCAAAAATGTAACAGCGCGTCAACTCTACGCGGACGCAAGCGTTGTGATTGGACTGCTAGGACCGCTCCCTCGGGTTTCACATGCTCCCTCTGCATGTGTGATTGCGCGCCAACGCGGACAACGACGCAGAAGTATAAATGAAAACCAACGCGTTGTCTACAGCGTAGAGGCTCCGGCGTAGGTCCGACGCAGAAGTATAAATCAGCCTTAACACAAAGGAAAAATGTGTTACGGATGATTTCTGCAGATATTGTGATTTTTTTGTGTGTTTTTCTTAAAAGAAACTTTGGCTGCATGTTGTCTGTATTTAACAGAAAAAAACTCAACAAAATCACAGAAGGTCTATTTCATAAATAACGACAAGCACTATTTGAATACTTTTTTCACCTTTCTTAAAACATCCACTTTGCTATTCTACTATTCCTTTTGTTTGTTTCCAACCTAAATGTTTTGCTTTTAGACGATCTTTCAAAACATAATTTTGTACATGCGGTTTACAGCAGAGATTGATCCGACTCAAAGTGTTATTTTAGTATCATTGATACTGTTGTGGGTTTTATTAATATTTTGAATTGGTTATTATTTTTGAGTTTTCCTTTTTCATTTTAAATTTGTTAAAAGTTTTAGTTGTGCTTTTTGTAATCTTTATGTCTAGTTTTTATACATTTTTACATCAGGTTAAACTAAATAAAAATGAGAAACACCTTTTTTTTCATATGCTGGGAATTTCCCAAAATAGGAGGTTTGTCCAGAAAGGCGCCAAATAAATAAAATGTATTATTATTATGTTTGTGTCACAGACAGTTCAGTAAGTTTGACAGACAAATTGATGTAACAACAGGGGACTTTTCAGCTCAGTAATTGAATTGGCTAACAGCTTGAGGCTGTCTACATGTCTGCGACAAAGCGACAGTTGCAAATTCATTTGTTCTTCGTGCCTGATTTTGCCATGTTGTGTCGCACCTCGTCGCATCCAACGTAGACAGCATCACTGATTATAATGGATGCGGTGGTTATGCGGAGGGTATGCAGGGTTTGAAATTAACTTTTTCACTCATCGGCCAATTTTGCTACAAAATTTTTAAGTTACCGGCCATTCAGAACTTCTACTAGCCAAAAAAAAAAGAAAAAGAGAAGAAATAAACCAGATTAACTGCATCACAGCAATATATATATATATATATATATATATATATATATGCAAACAAAATTCTGTCATCCAGCCTTTCCTCCCTTCCTCTTTTATTTCATCCTCATCACCATAAATGTATGTTAGGTGGACAGATCAATACAGGATGTTGGAAAATAAAATGTCTTTTCTGTGAACCAAATGCTTTTTTAATCTTCGCTATTGCTTCAATGCAAATGAACAAGCGCGCCGTTATTTGTTGCATAGTGACGTGCATGTTCAAGTAAGCCAGATATGCGCAGATTTCGCAATACGCTGTATTCAATATATCATGATGACTCACGAGTTGAGTATTTGCGTTAAATCTGCACAGATTTGGCTTACACAAACTTCCCCAGCCAAGTGACTAAACAATATAATAAGTAACACGCCAAATTGGCAAGTGATTTGACAGCGTTACCCGCCACAGTTGATTTTTACCCGCATTCGGCGGGTTGGCGGGTGTTAATTTCAAACCCTGGTTCTATGTGCTTTTGTCTTTTGGTGTAGACACGGTGTAAGACATTCAAGCAGCGCTTAGATACTTATGTCTCACCTTTCCTGTGCATCCTGTTTTCCTCTAGCAGCGGCATCATGAGCCTGCTGTTGCCCAGCGATCTCACCCCAGTGTAGATCAGTGGCATGGGCTGCATCACCACCGGCACCCGTCGTGGGTGGAGGTGGACCGGGCTGGAGCAAGGAGGCATCAGCTGCGGTATGTGCAAAAACGACTGCCCCCGGAGACTCCTGGATGGGGGAGATGCCACCACTGGGCCAGAGCAGGACGGAGACATCTTCAAACGAGGAACCGGGGTTATCACTGAAGTGGAGGAAGATGAAGGCATGGATAATGATGACGGTGATGAAGATGACAGAGACTTGCTGGAAGGAGGGGACCGTGGACAGAATCGTATTGACGATGAGGACGAGGACGAGGGAGACGAGGATAAAGATGACGGTGCTGAAAGTGACGGGGAGGTTCTGGCTCTGTTGGTGGACAGGTCCACTGGCTCTGTTTGCGTCTGGAAGGGGTCGGACAGGAATCGTCTGTCATCTGACTGTGTCCGAAATCTGCGGTTCAACACCAGCACGCCCATCTCTGTATAGTCATGGATCACAGGAGACTGAGAGGAAAGAGACAGATGGAAATCAGTTAACTGTTAATTGCTTTTGAAACAGAAAATTGAGCTCATGTGTTTTAGAGGAATATTTAAAGCTTTAAAGAAACTCATTTAAAAATGAAAACTTTCCCATCATTTACTCATCCTGATACAAACATGTATGACACAACATAACAAAGAAGAAAGTCATAGGTTTGGGATGACATTAGAGTGATTAAGTGAAGACTGCTAAAAACATTTAGCAGACGCTTTTATCCAAAGTGACTCATATATGAGGAGAGCAATAGAAACAATCAAACCAACAATAGGGCAACAATATGCAAGTGCTGTGACCAGTCCCAGTAAGTCTAGCACAGTACACGTTGCAAGGATATAGATATATAGAATAGTATGTGTTAGCATTAACGGGCCAAGTGTTGATGAAAAAGATACATCTCAGCAGCTGAGTTAGGCAGTCAAGGTAAAGGTCAATGATGTGTATTCAGCAAGGAGACATTAAACCGATTATTACATTTATAATGTTACAAAATATTTCTATTTCAAATAAACTCTGTTCTTTTGAACTCTCTATTCATCAAATAATTCAGAAAAACACTTTATCACAGTGTATCAGCACAACTTTTTTCAACATTGATAACAGTAAGAAATGTTGCTGAGCACCAAATCAAAGAATCAAGTGATAACCAGGTGTGTCACTGACTAGAGGGCAGGATTATGTACGACATTTTTAATGACTGGTAAGGGGAGATTCTGAGTGAAATAACCTCAGATCGCTAACTTTAGGGGGGCTAATGCTTTATAAATAGGGACTAGCAAAACATACAGTATGTATTGAGAGTATTTACATTGAGCCCACTGCTCCGGGTGCGTGTTGTTCACGGTGTGTTTGTGTTCAATACTCACTGCTGTGTGTCTGCATTTGGATGGATGAAATGCAGAGCGCAAATTCTGAGTATGGGACACCATACTTGGCAACACGTCACTTATTTGTTTATTATATGAGAGGAAAACACATCACAAACATTTTTTTTTTGAAGAAGAAAAAGCCGTCTTTCAGGCATTTACTGACTCGGTTGTTATCCTAAATTAACACCAGCAAATCGCCAAAACACTCCAGTCAAACATCTCAGAAGCACTCACTCAGACTCAATGAAATCATGGACAAAAAGTGGTCTGCTGGCAGCATTATTTCTAGCCCAAAAATTTCCCTTCTGTTTTTTACTGCGGTTGACTTGGAGGCTGTTCAGCCGAAATGGAACATGTTTTGAAACTTCATCTCTACCCCATTTCTCTCTCTCTCGACATGCTTCACCTTTCCCACCTTCCTATCCCTCCCCTCCTGCACGGCCCACATCCAACCCCTCGAATGGGGGGCTACCAGTCATTATGGCTAATTTTCCGAATCCGAATAGCTTCTGGTGAGGACGGCTTTAATAGTGGGGAGCAATGCATTTCCAAGAAAAGGGGCTTGGCGTTGAGCCCACTTAAACAAGAAGCACGTTTAGGCATCTGCGCCGCCTGTTGATTTAACACACTTCAAAGATGAGCTGCGTGGGCCACGCACATCCTGCACTCGACCCGAACAACGGCACAACAATGACAACTGTTAAAACGGGTAAAACAGGGTGCAAAATGTTATGTGTGTGGGTTTAGCTGTGCATGAAAATGGAGAGAGAGCATAGGACACGGGGAGTAGGGGAAACACGTGTAAATGCTTATTTGGTCAGGCCTGAAAATCTGGCATGTATCCTGAAGACTCCAAGCATGAGACACCTTAATCTAAACCACTAGAGTAGACAGGCAATACACAGTGTGTTAAAGGCAAAGTAAAGCACAGTTACTTGGTGCAAGTAAGAAAAAGTCCTGGTATTTCACCAGTATTTTCACCATAAAGATTCTTTTAATTTCATTACAAGTAGGCACATTTGCCCCCCCATAATACCAACATATTAATATCACCGCAATGCCATAAACGATTGTCGTTGTCATGTTCTCATTATTGTATATATATATATATATAGTATAACATTCAACCTAATTCATTTGTGAGACAGTCTAACCTTCTGTTGGCCAAAACCAGTGAAATATCAACTGATTTGATAACTCAAGCTCTTGTCATATTTTATTACCATTTTCTAAACTAATAGCTTATGACTTATGTCTGAATAAATTGTAATTGTATTGCGTGTGGGTGTAAATAATTAGGAGAGTAATTGTCCTGAAATATCACATCTCAATAAAATTTTACTTCCAAGTCATCAATGTAGCCTTACTTTATCAATTAAAGCCTTAATTATGACTAAGACATTGTCTTTACAGGCTTTGTGACATTCACCCACCAGAATATGTATAAAAGTTAGTTTCGGTCCTCAAATTTGATTGGTCAAGTGGTGTTTCAAGAATGCAAATATCCTATAACGGCACTGGTTTGCATCACTCTGTTTGCCTGCGATTCAAACTGTGTGACTATGATATTGAGTGTTGGTATCCTCTGACTACACCTGTGTGGTATCGCTTTGACCTCTTACCCGTCTCTGTGACTCAGCAGGATCGATTTTAACTGGCAGGCCTGGCATCCCATCCAGCATCAACATCCTGATAGCACTGTTCCTGTGAGGCATAGCAGAAAAACAACGTTAGGTTTCAATAACTTGAAGTGTTATATCACACCGTGTTGTTCTGCAGACATTCAGCCATAGTGAGGAACAGAGAAATGAAATATGTTTGCTATAACTGTGATGACACGTCTTCTCAGCCTTAGATTTGTCTCAGATCATATAGGAGCTGTGCTTGGTGACAGTCCAACAGATAAACTGTGAGGATAATAACAGTAAACATATGTGAGAGAGCAAGCCAAATGGTTTTAATAAGCATTCATATATCATCCTTAGAAGTGTTTACTACTGCGTGAGGTATTTTACAGTCATGTTTATCAGAAACGCTGTTTCATTTCACTGTATACATGCAGTATAGAGCTGAAATGATAATAATGCCACTCTGACTCCACTGACTCAGATCAAGATCTGGGGTCTCATTTATAAAACTGTGCGTAGGATCCTTGCTAAAAGTGTACGTGCGCCCGAAAGCCAAAAATGACATACGGCAAAAATTATTCAGACCGTTCGTACGCCAGAACCTGCGCAGAATTCACTTTATAAATCCCAGTCAGCAAGATTGTGCGCACATGCGTCTCCACCCCGAAATAACCATATATGGAGCTTACAACGCCTAGTTTTACTATGCAGATCCTCATCTGCATATCATTTGCATATGATTATTCATCCACGTGATAACGTTTAACGGTACAAGACATTAGGAAAATATGAAATACGGATGTGCCGTCACAGTACATTTATAAAAATCATGTAGTAGCCTATCCTTGCCTTGTTTTTGAATACATAAATCAAATAGAGTAAAATACATTTCAGAGAAAGTTTTTCTCAATCTTTTCCACTGGCCAAATTGTATTTTTAATTGATTTATTTATATTTTTAATGGAAACAGATAGGCCTTATGCATTATTTGCACGAAACTATATTCTCAGACAATCTGGTATTATCATGATAAGCAATTATCTCTGTAGTTAAAACATTAAAACACAGCACGCCAGAGGAAAAGTGTTCAAAAACCTTGCATATTGAATATAAATAAATGTTGTAACTTCTCAGTAATGATTTCATGTTTAAGTGTTTAACTCCATTAACTTGAATGACGTATTTATTCTAAACGTTTATATCAGAAGTAAAACAGTTTAAATCATTATTTTATTTATTTAAACTGTTATTTGCGTCAGTTTCACTAAACGGCCCACAACGCGCAAATTATATTTGGTATTATCTTTCTATAATTTTATGTCTAAAAGTGAACAAAAAGACATTTAACTCCAGCTCACCATCGGTGTCGCCAAACTGCTCCATCTCCAAAACTTCGTACGCATGGGTCAGAGTTTGCGTGCAGGTGCGCAAATTTTCCCGTCAAGTTTGTTTTTATAAATCACAATTTATGCGTCGGAAGTGGCGTACGCCTCTTTCAGGGCCTGTTTTGTGCGTACGCAACAGTTATAAATGAGGCCCCTGAACAGACTTTGACTTCTGAAAAATTCTATTTCTAGGCTATAGAATTCTATGACAGTTCTATTTACATCTCTTATTGTGAGCACAGCATCTTAAAAACAATTGCCTCAAATTTGGCTATTTTAGATTATTTTAAAGTAACAGTCCTGAATTATAACATCTGGGTAGCCATTAGTTACTCAATAAGGAATGTTCTAATACATAACTTTGTACTGACATTGCCCATGTTGTCACATTCAGTTAAGATGCCATTAAACATGGGTGGTTTTAGCAAGGAAAGAAGCATTATACATCAGTGTTTACAGCAGTCGTTATACATTTAGTGTGTTCATGATTTAACGTGGTGTGTGTATTTGTGTGAACCTTGCACACACTTTTTAAATGAAAAAGTGAACTGTTCATGTACTAAATGTCAACAAATAGCTTCCAATTTCCAGACAGCAGGAAATGAGAGGTGAGAAACATTTACACTTGCACAAATGACTAGAATTCAAATGGACAAGCTGTTACTTTCACTACTAGAAAATCACCCTCTGCTAGCAAATATTAGCTCCCTGCTTCAGTAATGCCATTATAAATCTAACTGGAAGGCAATGGGCTAATTGCATGATACTCATTTTTCCCGGATCCACTGATTAAAATCTTCAATACAACTAATTCCATGAGGGTGATTTTTAACTTCTGAATTAAAATGAATTTGTAAATGTCAAAAAATGTCATGGCGATACAACTTTCCTAGTATCATATTGAAGAAAAAAATAAAAGAAAGAATAAAATTCTTAAAATAAATCCATAAAGCAGTTTGGCACAATCTCTTATTAATATATCTTATAACAATGTTTTTTTAACAAAACCACTTCACTGCTTATTAATATTTGGAAATCAAAAAAGTCAAGTCATGTGGTGAAACCAACATGGAGAAAAAAAAAAAGTAATTATCAGTAATATCAAAGAGGACCCTTATGACAAGTCTCTTCAAATAGTTGACCATTTGACTTTTTTATGACAAAACAAGGTAAGTTTGTAAGTCAGGTTGTAAAATGTCAAATTGTGAGACTCTCAAAAAACGACGAGTTTTATAATTAATGATATTTGTTTAAAGGGCACCTATTTTTTACATGGCGTTTGAACATAAATGTGTGTTGGCAGTGTGTGTACACAACCACCACCCTATAATGATAAAAATCCACCCAGTGCTTTTTCTTTAATCCCCATAAATCATTTGCAGTGTCACAGAACAACCCGTTCTCAGATTCAGGGCAATGTGACGTACTTTTGCACAAGCCCCTCCCACGACTGTTGACTGACACTGCTGTATTAGCATAGACCCGCCCTGAGTGAGCTGTACACAGTCCGCCATTGTTTCGACGCCGGAGCAGCTGTAGGCCTACACAAGAATGTCTTCTAAGGGATTGAGGTGTTTTGTTGTTGGATGTAAGAATGAACATAGCAGTCTTCATTTACTCTCGTTGTTACTCGAGGATGGATCTGTACTACCAACTGTTTGTGATCCAGCTAACAGTCTCCGGAGCGATAGGCCTAACGTTACTGATCAGTGATCACTTTATTACAGTTCATCGAGTCGTTTTACGGATATAAAGTTTACCAGTTTATTAAGCACCCACTGAAAAGGTGTGTATATATTTGTTTACTGTTAGTTGTATCGAGTGTTTTGTGTAATTCGCTGTGTATGTTGATGATAATGAAAGGGAGAGAGAGAGTTTATGGATAAGACTTCAATGCGCACTTCTTGTACTGTTTATTCAGCTCTTACAGTGATTCTATGGAGTAAAATTAACGCTTCATCTTTTGTGTGAAGTACAATAAACTTCATTGAACTCATCAGTATATTTTTGGACGGGGTCCGCTACAGCAGGCTTGTACTAATAGTTGATAAAAGCAAGATGAAAAACAAGTTATAACCGTAATTAAACTAAACTATACATGTTCTATCTCCATACAGCATATATCCTCTGGCTCTGTGGACATTATTGTCCGACCCGGGTCGAAATGAACACCGCTACTGAGAGTTTCTGTTTTGATATTATCAGATGAGATTGTCCTGCCACTGAGCGCAAGCTCGTGAGGCTCTGCCCTCTGTGCCGGGAGCAGCAGCTCATTTGCATTTAAAGGGATACACACTAAAATGGTGCGTTTTAGCCCCAAAAAGTAAAAATGTATACATGCTGTAAAAAATTATCTGTTGGGTATTTTGAGCTAAAACTTCACATACACACTCTGGGGACATCAGAGACTTATCTTACATCTTGTGAAAAGGGGCATAATAAGTGCCTTTGAAAAAAATATTTTTACTCAATTCAGTTTCAAAATGTTCATAAAATTTCATAAAACAGAGTGTACATTTTAAGAACTTGGCACATCGTGAACACTTTTATTTGTCATTTACCTTTCTCACATTTGAGCAAATTCTTAAAATAATTTGGATCCTACTGGTTACTATTCCAGTTTTATGATTTATTTATTTTTATTTTTACTAAAACTGACACTGAAGAATAGGCAGCAATGGCTCACAAACTTGCATGAAGTGCATTTGGAAATGTTGCATAAGTCTGAATCCTCCCTTGGTTATTGGAGGTCATGGTGTTAGTCCTGTCTCATAACTCTGCAACACTGATAAATTAAGGATTATATCGGGAAATCACCTGATTTCTTCCTGTTACTGCAGTGCTTGCAGATTCATTAGAGAGACTGGAAACTGCTGACTGTTTTGGCTTCTGTTGACCTGGTTAGTTTAGACCTGCCTCTCTCTGTGTGTGTGTGTGTGTGTGTGTGTGTGTGTGTGTGTGTGTGTGCGAGCGCGCGCCGTAATCCTTGGCAGACAGGAAACGGGTGGGGTCCGAAAGGCTGTGCCCACTTAAAATCCCTACTTCCAAATGCTGTGTATATCCATGTGTGCCTGGGTTTTCAAGACAGAGAACACCCAAACCCACATTAATGGCACCAATCTGAAGACACTTCACTTCCCCATGAGTGCTCTTACCAGAGAATCTCGACTTTAAAGCATTGGTGCACACCACACCCAGGTGCTGATTGACAGCACCCCACGTCACACGTGTGCATG
Organism: Rutilus rutilus; assembly: GCF_951802725.1. Lineage (NCBI taxonomy): Eukaryota > Metazoa > Chordata > Actinopteri > Cypriniformes > Leuciscidae > Rutilus > Rutilus rutilus. Next base: position 30,541,890 of record NC_140210.1, on the reverse strand, counting down.
TACAGTAACACCTCACACAACATCTTTAAGGCTTCTACGTGTTCTCGGGTAAAGCCATAAGGGCTGGTTGGACATTGTGGTATTTTATATTTCCTTTAAACTGTTCTGAGACTTGGTCTGAATTATAAGCTAAATCTGTAATGGATGCCATTACACAAAGCTTAGTGAGCTCCCTACCTAGCTTTAATGGGATTAGACTGAAGGTGCAGTCTCGACACTAAGGCTGTTCCAAAAGGTAGGCAGCAACTGAACAACCAGCTGAACATCAGCTTGGCCAGGATGGGAGGCCAGCTTGACCAGCTTAAACCAGCTAAGACCAGCCAACAAGTTTATAAATATATTTCATTCAGTACTGAAAAGTAGTTTTATCTAATGACAAATTTGTGGGTGTTATTAAAGCATTACGTCATTAGCTTAGCAACATGCTAACCTCAAAATTGAAAACGAGATCTAACAAAGCAAATCATCCTTGGTACATTTCACTCAGAAAGAAAGCAGTGACTCAACATTTTTTGTGGGGAAGTTGGCAAGTATCATCAGAATGTGACCTTGGGTCGGAGCTGCTTCCTGCCCACTGCCATGCTACTGATAACCAGGCTCAAATCTCACCAACAATGTCTCCTGTACAAACATCTTCCTCATCTCCACTCTTCCCTTTTCTCCTTCCTCCCCTGGAAAGATAACAGACACAACTGGGTCACTTTACTCACAAAACTTTGAGATACTGCTCCAACATCAGACCTCTCCTTTTTAAAATTGATCTTATTAACTATGAGCTGAAAAATTGAGCGCACTGCTCTGGATCCGTCCCCAAGATGCAGACTTCTTCTGGATTCTCCTGCTTTGTGTAATTGTCTTTTGCCAAAAAGCCCTGAGTGACTTCAGACTTTCCATTTCAACAGAGCTCATTTTCCTTGGCAGGACAACTTCTGTCGGATAGAGCCAGGACATTGTCAAACCTCCAAGAGAGAAGTGAGGGAGAGAAGAAGAGTGTGTGAGTGTGTGAGGAACTGCTGGGGAGAGGTGTGCTATTACACTATTTGAATCAACTGTGAATGCACAGCAAATTATTGACCAGACCCTTGAAGTGAAACAATGCCAGGAACAGATGTGGCCACTAATATAAACATTCCAGTCTTCTGTACCGACTCAGATCTCTGAACAATTTCATCTGAACTTGTGATGCCACTAAATATGCTCATAAATAATATTCTCTCATTCTTGGTTCCTGTTAGAATATTCTTGTTTTGTTCCAATTCATGTCTCGGTATTGAGGATATCTACTCCATCAGAGACTGAACTGTGGTAAATGTGGTCCCCAAGTGAGACATTTCTATAGATAGATAGATAATTGTCTTTATGAGTGAGTAACTGAAAAAAAAACACACACACACACAAAAAAAAACACACATGGATTCAACACCACTACTGTGTTCCTCACGATCTCTCAAATTCTGCTGTCTAATTTTGTCTAAAATGACACATTTGTGAGAAAAAATGTCATGTTGATTGGACCTGAAATTGTATCAAAATCAAACTTTTTTTATTATATTAAAAAAGTATTATGCTAAGGATCTTTCAAAACAAATGATCTGACAACGAGACGAAAACTACAACAATATTAAAACGAATAATGACAGCTTCTGAGGTTATTTTCAGAGAGCATGTCCACAATGTGATAAAAGAGACAACCAAGTAGCACTGGTTTCAGTTACGCTGGGCGGTTATCAAAAAATATCAGACTGCTGAATGGCAAAATCGACCAATCAGAATCAAGTCGTCCAGAGAGCTGTGTAATAAAATAAGCAATTGCATTCTAACGATTGTGCTATTGTTCATGTTTTTTTAACTATATATTTATATGGTTTTACTTCTGATCTATCAAGCTTGAACAGGTATATGTTGCGGACAGTCCATTAACTAGCACTACGAGAGTTGTCAATCTGTTAAAGTTTTTTTTTAGCAATTCTTAAAAGAAAAATCAAAGGTGGCCCAAACACTACACTAAATGATAGTTGGAGAATTCATTGAGTCAGTGATCGTTCAGGGACTCTTGATCAAACTGACTGACCTCTTGGCGGCCCATTTCACGCGCCTAGCGGTGATCGGTAGTTGTAAAGAGATTTTGGCATTATGGCTACAATAATAAACATTCTAGACATGATGTTGATATATGAAATCCTTGAATGCTCTTCATGGATGAAATGGCCTTCTCTCTCAGCCTCACAATCGATGCTTTGTATGAAGATTCATCTGCTCCTCGCAGTCTTTAAAGTAAATAAACACTACAGAACGTCTCCTGCAGATTCCTCAAATTTAGTTTAAAAAAAAAATCAGGCTTCTGCATATTCCACTTGCCTTCAGAGAGAACTAGGAGTGAACACGCTCACTTACACATCTGCTATTGATTTGAAGGGAGCCTGGAACCCCTCCGTTTAAATCTGTCAGTGTTAGGAGCGCATAGGTTAGTATTTACTGACCTCATGTGGGACCTACTTGCCTCTTGCCATACAGGTGACAGCGTCTGTGAGTGAATGGAAAGTCTGCCAAATGTCGATCAGGCCATCTATCAGGTATATGGGAAATGAATATAATCGAACCATGTGTCTTTTCTGTCTCACAAAAGACTAAGTCGATGAAAGTGCCAGTGCGCTCTGAAGAGTGAAAGTGTCAACAACTGTTTTTCCTGTTTCGCAAACAACTCGACTAAACCTCAAGATGCAGTCTACTTTCTTTTTCTTTTTTTCTCCCATCTTGTCTGTAATATCTTCCTCATCTGCACGGTGTGTGCTGTAAGAAGTTTTTGCAGGTTCGAGATCAGCTTTACAATGGTGAAGATCAAGACCTTACTAAGCAAGCCTGCTCCCAGATCAGGCCAAAAAAGATGACAAATGGCCTCTCGGTCACAGCTTGGACTGGTTTGCTGTGCTCTCTTCCATGAAGACAGCGGGCCAGAAACATCTGAAGCTCTCTCTCTGGTGTTCCGCTGGACAGGGTGAGACAGATGTGTGTAATTTGACTTGAACTATTGAACCGCATGCCGTCAAACTGTTTATTATCAGAGGTCTGGCACACACCAGGTTGCGCAATATCTGAAGGCCATGTTATTAGGCAATATTGTGCAATGTGTGGCGTCAACCGTGAAGAGTTTAAGAAAAATGTGCTCCTTGAAAATTAGAGCTTGAATAATAGAGGCAACCAACAAATGATTTGAACATTCCCTAATGCAGGTCAGTTGACTCAAACTAATCATAGAGTGACTGTGTGGACTTCCTGTTTTTTATTAAGAGGCAGCCTCTGAGAGAAACATTTTGGGATTGTGTCTGATCTCAATCGTAATTAATGAGCACAGCTCTAGTTGAGCTAGAGTTAATTGTGCTCAGCTGAGCAATCCATTTTGCACTTTGTACGGCGTTACATCTTGCTGTCTTCACACCTCTGATTGCTCTCAAATTTGTCAAGTATATATACAGAAGGGAATTACCTTTTCAACTGTTATGGAGAGGACAAGCATTTTCTATGCTGTGCTTGCATGGCTAGGACTGGGTGGGCGGTATAGCTAAAAATATATATCTAGATAGTTTTATGTTATATATTTTTGTTTTAGATTTCAAATAATGCTTGTATATATATATTGATATTTATTAAATTACTCTGAAGTTATTGTATTGTAACCAATTAGATATAAAATCAATGCAGGAAACTAAATACGGTAAAAAAATACTTTAAAATAATCAAGGCATGTTCTCCAATGTTTTTCACTAAATTAACACACAAAAGAATGCTGTTTAATATTATAAAATAAAATTAATAAACAACAATGTATATATGAATACTTATATATATGTATATATTTTTTATTTATTTTTTATTAATAAAACATTTTGCTGAGAAAATGTCATATTCAACCATTTTGAATAGTGACGTAAAAAACGGTTTAATCCAATTGGATAAAGAATCAATTAAATGATTAATGCAAAAGAACTGAACCAATTAAACTCTATTTAAATTGTGAGACAAGGAGAGGTCACAAAATGAACATAAAGACAAACTTTTTAGTAAATTTCATAGCCAAAATGAAAATCACAATACAATATTGGTTAGTTTTACATCACCAGGAAAGAATTGCAAATATATCGTGAATATCCAACATGTCACACTGCGGTCCAAACAACCACCCACTAAGGTGTTTGAAAGTCTTGCCTGTTTCACAGCTGGAAGAGATCTGCCCGCATTCCCAGTAGGCTGTGCGGACTCAGGGGGCAGCGATAGCCCTTCCCAGCTGTCCTCGGCATTGTGGGAAAGCCTGAGCCTCTTCTAGAGCAGTGCCAGAAAAGATTCGGCCCCTAAAGCGCAGCGTGAGTGCCAGTAACCAAGCATGCTAACTAGCGTGACTGCTAACCACCCAGAGACCAAACCTCATACAAAGAGTAAACTTACAGAAAAGAGAAAGGAAGCAGAAGGAAAGGAGGACAGGAAAGGATGTGATCGCTAGAGATTACGCAGCCCTTCCAAAACAGATAATGACCACAAAGCACTCTTTTTTTCTTTCTCACAAGCCATGAGTTTTTTACCCCTTGAACAATAATAGCCCCCTTCCCTAAGTGTTATGATGCCCCTGCTCGTAATGAGCAAGGCAGCTGTGTTTGTTTTCCAGCAGTGCATGCTCACACAGGGCTGGGTAAGAATTGTTTTTCCTTCTCTGCCCTCGGTGAGGCTGGAAAACTCACAGCTGCAACTAAAGAAAAAAGTGGAGAAAGTGAACAAGAACCAACAACTGCAGGTGAAAATCAAAGAAGAGACTGAAAGGAGAGAGAGAGAGAGAGCAAGACGTAAAGAGGTTGAGAAAAAGTACAGCTTTTAGCTCTTCTGAAATAATTTGCCCTGACAGCAGCTGTGGAGCTGAAGACAACTGTCTGGCTTTGACAGATTTCTAACCAGGAACAGATCACACATGAAACTCTCTCTCCCTCTTCCTCTTGCGTTTTGGAGGTCAGGTCCCTCCAGGAGTGGTTGTGGGGTCAGAGGTCAAAGTTCAGTCAAAGTGTTCACAGGAAGTGTATCCGCTACAGGCTCTGGTCCGAGCCCTTTTGCAGAGCTCTGTTTAATGGGCCAGGCGGTCACTGGGGAGATCTGCTGTTTCCCGTACTGTACAGGAACCACCCTGCCACTTCACTCTTTGTAGGCTGGTGACTCACAAAGGAGATTTAGTTCCTCTCATTTGTGTTGTATGTGCACATATGTGTAGGAGCATGTCTGTGTGAAAGCATCTGGGTTTCTATGCCAAGAAAAGCTGCAGTTCACTGAAAATCAGTTTGAAAGCGAAAGCTTCAGTACTTCCAATTTAAATGTCCATTAACTGTTGTACGTCCCAATGAATATATGCGGACTAGGGATGATAATCTAAAAGTAATCAAAAGTAACAATACTAGTCTTTCTGTATTATCGCAGAGCACCAAGTTTGGCACCCGAGTGTTGTCTCTGTGAAGAACGTTCACATTTTGCAGCTGCTGCAATTGTGAATGAACAAATGTACTTCTTAGCTAAAAAGCTTGTCTTATTTGGCTTGAGTTATTAATGTAACACAGTCAGTGAGTGTAAAACGGTAAGACAAAAAAAAAAAAAGGGATGTGTGTCAAAATATCAGATTTGTGCATTAGGTCTGGCACTGTATTTTACTGTATTTTATTATACACTATCCAAAATAAAGGAGAAGAAAAAAGCTGTAACAGAGGTGAAAGGTACTACTATACCATTTAAGTAATAATATGTACCTTTATTGTATATTGCACGCACTCTTTAGGGGTAAATAAGGTACATAGATGTACAGCAATACAACAATATTGACAATAATGATAAAAATACTCACTGCTCTTAATTAGTTTTGTTATTCTTTATTACTATTTACATAGTAAATAAATAAAAATGAATACTTCAAAAACTTCACAACTATGTTTATATTACACCTATTGATCTATTTCAGTTTTATTGTTATTTCACTTTTTTGTTCTTTATTAATTGCATAGTAAATAAATAATAAATACTTAAATTGTTTTATTTAATTTATTTTAATTGTATTTTATTCATTTATTTTGTTTCAAAATTGAAACCAAATATCAAGCACTGAAATGTCACTATAGTATCGAATACTAAACGTTTAGTCATGAAAACCCTAATACAAATAACTGAATAAACATGTATTTACAATCCACAATACTTTTAGATAGATACGGACCAACTAAACTACAGTTTTAAGTAAAAACATTTCTAAAAACTTCCTATCCATCCATTTTTCAAACGGCATGTCCTGCAGGGCCACAAGGATGCTGGAGCCTATCCCAGTGTCTCGGATCGTTGGCAGAGAAACATCCTGTATGGATGGCCAGTCCATTATAGGGATTCTACAAACGTACAACACACAAACTCTTTCCACACCTGATTCACACCCCCTCAAACTATTGATTCAAATCATGTTTGCACGAAACCCACACATTCACCCTTTAGCTCCCTCTCACGCCCACATTGTGTTCCTAAAGACCACATCTACAACAACAACCACCACCCAGAGGTGAACCTGCCAGAACTACTGCTGACTCACTGGGTCATTCAAGCGCCATAGTGAGAGGAAACTTTGCTTATTTTATTGATGTTTCAGGTGAAGAAATGCTTCCAAAAACACAAGACCTAGTGACCCCCGAACTTCCTCACCATGCAACTGCAGCACAAAGCTCATCCGGTGTAGACGCGACAGACACCAGACAGCAATAGACACTCTGGAGGAACTCTCAGGTGCGGTTTCAGTTCTGTGGTGCAGACGATGCTGTATATTTATAGCTACTTAAATTGTATTTAACACAAATTGTGCTGTGGTTTTCTTGAATGATGTCTAATTATTATTCAAAGCTTTGAAGGTCTGATTGACTTGGCTAGGAAAACCATGTCACATACTTGAGAGGGAAACCACTGGCAGATGGAGAGACACAAAATCATCCATGCCAAATCAGACCAACAGATGCATCGCTCTAGTGCTTTACTGGACTACAACAAAGCTATACTGTTCTTCTGTGCAGTTCTTATATATTTACACCATATACTGCGTTTATCATGTAGCCTAATGTTAATTTGTCGGTATTTGAAGCAGTAGAGAGAGAGAGAGAGAGAGAGAGAGAGAGAGAGAGAGAGAGAGAGAGAGAGAGAGAGAGAGAGAGAGAGAGAGAGAGAGAGTCAACTGAATGCAATCCTGGAGTCTTTCATAAGTAAGCCTACCCACAAAAAAAAAAAAAAAAAAAAAAAAACCTTATAGCATTTATATAACATTCATAAATGTGCAGAGAACTATTTATCTAGCTGAAACTGCCTGAGCAGCCATGAAACATATAGGAAGAGAGAACCAAAACTCAAAACCAAACTCAAGACAGCAAAGCTGTAAACACAATTATGCTCTTAAATAATATTAAGAATTAGGCTATAGATTTATTAAGAATTCTGCCCAGGCTATTCAGGTCATAAAGTCAGGAGTCACAACTTATACAATTACACAAATATGTCAACAGCAATAAAAGTGAAAAAGAACCCCCAAATAAAACATCTGCAACATTAATAATAACTCTTATGCTATTAAATTGAGAAGTATTACTGACGAATGGACAGTTATGTTAACATTGAAAGTCTAATTGTTCTTCTTTTTTTTTACGTTTATTCAAAAATAAAGTTATTAATGAGCTCTTATTTACAGTGACGATTGTAACTGTCAGTAAAATGACAGCTGACAGGTCTACAGTCTAACAAACTAACATACTAAGAAGTGGTAAACTGAAAGGAAGAACATCGGGCAGTACTGACCTTGTTTATTAACCTCAGTAACTGAGAGCGAGAACCACTATCCTTAGAGCGTCCTTTTGTCTCCCTCTTTTCTGTCTTGTCTTCCTCTGTCGCACTTTCTGATGTGACCCCCTCTCTCTCTCTCTCTCTCTCTCTCTCTCTCTCTCTCTTCCCTCCTCCGCCGTGTGTTTCTCAGGAGGAAATGAATGGATGGCTCACACGGTGCTGTTCTACTCACAGAGCTTGAGTCACATGACCAGGCTGAATGAAGGGAGGGGGTGGACCCTCGGGCTGCCAGGCGAGAGGACAAGCAGTGTGTGTGTGTGTGTGTGTGTGTGTGTATGTCACATATGAAAGACAGAAAGTGCCAGACTATGAAAATGTTGTGGGTGTTTATCTATGTATTTATGTGTTGCTTTATGTTAACTTTCTGCAGAAGAGAAAGATCTCAAATGATTCTCAGAAGTCAGAAATTTGAATATGAACTAAACATTTCTCATCAGCTTCCCCCAAAAATCTTTCCAAAGCACAAAAGGTTCTTTATAGTGGAAAAAAGTTATTCAGATTATCAAAATGTTCTTCACACTAAGACAAAAAATGTTTCTTCTAAAGTAGGCTAAGGTTCTTTGGGGACTCAAAAATGGTTAATCTGTGGCAAACCCCTTTTTGGAACCTTTACTTTTAGGAGTGATATTTTAGGAGGAACATCTCAGAGAAAGTTGATATCTCCATTAAGTCTCCTGAGCAATGAAATACTGACCTCTGAGCAATAAAATATTCCTCTGGGAATAAAGAAAAGTAAATAAACCAACTCTCGTTGATTTTTATTGCTCTTTAACAGCTCAACAGAGATCTAAACACATCTTAATGATGAAGAAATGCCTGGATAGTGGCGAACACACCATGCTGTCTAGCTAGGAAGTAGGAACATTATATATTGGTCTTTAAGGTCTGTTGCTTACATGGCAAAACTGATCCGCCACAGTAAACCACCACTGGGCCAGTGGTAACAATGCACCAGAATGTCAATGACCTGCACAATGAAATGGTATGTGTTCACCATTCCCAAGTGGATACAGGATTGTGGGACCTCAGATGTATAAGGAGGCTGCAAATATAAGATATGCAGCGAAATATAGTGAATAAAGAAGACAGGGTTAAAAACATATTATAGGCTAAATATGAGAAATAATGTTAGAAACAATCCAGAAATAAACTGCTTTCACCCTGTGTTAATGAGCAACCAAAATGTCCATTCAGAGCAAGCACTGTAGCCCTCCCTAACATGTGTGTGAGAGTGTGTGTGTGTACAGCTAATTGAGGAAGTCTGGGGGATGTGCGTGACTCTCCTTGGAGGCCACTCGTCAGTTGCCATAGCGACCTGCTCTCCCACCTTGTGTCGGTCCTGTGCTTTTGTGGAGGTGTGAGAGGAGGTGGAGGACTCGCTTTAGTTTTTTCTCTCTTTCCACCCCCTCTCACTGCGATACTGTCTCTCAAAGCTGTTGGAAGCATCCTTTCCATTCGAACTATTCGGTTGGCTCAGTTAAAGTGAACAGGAAGTTGACTGTGATGAGAAATTGTTTTTTTTCACAGGTAAAGAACTGCTGTTAACTGTAAAACTGTGGGCAAAGACAGTAGAAACAGTCAAACTGTATTTGGCATCTGTTTAGCTGCTTCAGTGCCACTGCAATTTGAAAAGAAAACACAAGTTTTGCATGGAAGTTTAGTGGTTTCACCAGACATGGAATGGTCATCCATCACACAATCTGACAGAAATGTTGTTCTTGTATTTCTGAAAGGTAATTGGCTAGACTGACAGGACTTTATCTGCTGTTGGTGCAGGCGTTGAAATGTTCATTTTACATCAGGCAAAATGATGATTGGACTGTTGACTTTGGCTTGGTCTTTTCCAGCGCTTAAAATGGATTTCCAAGGGTTTGTGTTTGCTTAGCTCTGTGATATGAACAGAGAAATGAAAAAGAATAGCGTGGAGAATATCAGTAATCTTTGATTATTGTCTTGGATTATTAAGATTCTGCAGAAGCTAGAATGGCTTGTAAAAAATAAAATTGCCTGTTTGTCTTATAGTTAATTCACTGAAGTGGTGTCAGTCAAGACATACTGAGGGAATTGTTTGAAATTATTATTTGATATATTATTACCTACTTTTCAAGACTGAGATATAAACTAAGAGAGGTTTAGAGAGGTTGGCAGTCACTGTGTATGTAAGTGCTAGCCAGGATGCTAAAAAAGCCAGTGGAGCATGACGCTAATGTGAAGCCCAAGGCAAGCGTATGCCTGACTGCTCTAACACCTGCTTTCAACCAGTGTACATGACTCTAATAAAAAAAGAAAATACCTTAACATCCTAGCTAAGGTGTGTTTACCTGAGGATAACATGGATGTTTTAAGAGAAGATCATTAAAATAGAGAAACTAGACCTTGAAGGAGAGTTTATTCAGCATCTACTATGTGAACCTTTACCATCCATTATTAGACCTTTCCATTGGACAAAAGGTTTATTAATAGTGGAACAATAATGTTATTAGTTTCCTTTCAAAACTGTTCACTGAAAGTTTCTGTAGAGAACCCAAAATGGTTCTTCTATGGCATCGCTGCAAATAAAGAACCCTTCTTTTACATGCACTTTACAAGTTTAAGTAAGACTGATTCTTTTAATTAAATATTTGCACGGTCGATAACATGATAATTTGATTGTGGCTTGGCTTCTTTCAGAATGTATTTGTGTTAATCGGACTACAATTGACATTGTATGCTTGTGCCAAAAGACAAAAGTGACGTGCGACTGCGATGTGTATTTAAGCATACAAATATTCGTATACAGACAGATGAAGACGAAGTTTGACGAAACAAAAACCCAGTGAAGCCAGATTGCAATGTGCATGTAAACTTAATATCTGTGGATTTGATTGGCCCAGACCTTGCTGTAAAGGATGACTGAGTAGCTGGCATGAAATGAACCCTGTCAGCTAACACACACACACACACACACACACACCTAAACAAACTTTTATATTGTTTCAGCTGAAGAGCCCTGCAATCTTCAATCAAGTACACTGGACCAGACTGTGAGAAAGAAAAACAAGGTGGACCATGGTCACCGAAACATACAGGACGGAGTGAGTGCTCAAAATGGCAGTTATTGTCCCAAAAAATTATTAACCACTTTAAAGATAGCAATTCGATTTCAGTTGTCAACGCTTAGAAATGGAAAAATAAGTAAATAAAACAGCGATACCAAAGAATAGTTTCAAAATCCCGGTGTTAAAGATGGTGTTTTTTAATAGTATTTATTAATATTTTGGATTAGATTTTATTTGTATATTTTCAGGTTTCATTTTAATTTTAGTAATTTTGTTGTGTGCTTTTGCATTATTTAAAAAAAATATATATTTACTTTGGTACTTAAAGGGATAGTTCACTTTGAAATAAAATTTTGGTATGTTTTAGCTTACCTCAAGGGCATCCAAGATGTAGGTGTCTTTTTTTCCGGAGTAGTTTCAATTTTGATATTTTTAGGTCAAACCGTTCTTGTCTGTCAGTCATATAATGCAGGTCTACGGTCACTGTCTCAAAGAGCATGCACAAAGTCCAAATTAAAACAATTCCCCATCGTCAGCCGCGTCCAAATGATCTGAGGGCGTGGGCGGGTATAGATATATACACTAGATGTCGCTTGGCTACGGTTTCGTTCCAATGAACTGCAGTAGCTAAGGCGACGTCTAGTGTATATATATCTATACCCGCCCGCGCCCTCAGATCATTTGGACGCGGCTGTGTTCAAGAGCTAACAACGATATAAATACTGTTCGTTTTCTCACACAAACCGCTCGTTTCGTGTCTTAGGCCATCAATGTGTACTTACGATGGGGAATTGTTTCATTTGGACGATGGGGAATTGTTTTAATTTGGACTTTGTGCATGCTCTTTGAGACAGTGACCGTAGACCTGCATGAAATGACTGACAGACAAGAACGGTTTGACCTAAAAATATCAAAATTGAAACTACTGCGGAAAAAAAGACACCTACATCTTGGATGCCCTTGAGGTAAGCTAAAACATACCAAAATTTATTTTCAAAGTGAGCTATCCCTTTAAAGGAGCCGTATGTAAGATTGTGTCCAAAACTGGTACTGCAATCACTTTCAAATTACTGTAGAGTGGTGTATCCCCTCCCCCTCCCCCCTGACTCGAGGTTGCCAGATAGGCTGCAGGATCCAGCAGGAACATAGGCTGCTACGTAGCTGTGGTAACTAGAGCAGAGCTGGCAACCCCGATGCCGAAACACTACTGACTTCGTGATTGGTAGATAGGTGGAGGGTGGCGCTTCAGGCCAAAACACAACATGACAACATCAACATCAGTTGAGGGCTGCAACTTCACTTTTTAAATGACAATATCCTGGCCGGACTTCTGTTGTCAGTGATATAAGTATTTGAAATGAACATGATTTCTTAAAGCGGGGCTCAGTAGTTTCGGGATTTCTTCGCTGTATTCTCGCTTTTTGCTCGCAGGTTTCTCTCTAGAGCTCCCCCCACAGCTTCGGAATAGATATATGACAACACTGTTGTAAAAACTCGTTGGCGATTCTCAGACACCAGAGGCTAGTAGATCAACGACATCAAAGCAGATGGGACATTCTTTAAAACGTCTTCTTCATTCGGGTTCGGACAGCGTGATGGAGCGCAATAATGACAGCATTTTAGCAGATTTCTTTTGGCCGTAAAGCAATTGTTTACATCGCGAGACCTGATATCACGCGATACTTCCTGACGGGGCGGCCGGCGGCCCGCCGGCTCAAAGTTGCAAGTGCGTATTTTCCGCTCACGGGCACCAGGGGGGTGCGAAACGACCACCATTCAACCTGAAATAAGTAATATAACCATTCCAATGACTCCGAAGCTGTTCAGTTAAGGTAAAAAAGTTACTTAGTTCACCTTTAATGTCTAGTGACATATCAGGGCCATTTTATGATTAATTGAAATACATTTCTTACATACAGCTCCTTTAAACTTCTTTCAATTAGTTGCGAAGTTTAATTTTTAATAACAAATAATAATCATTTCACTTACGGAAAACAAATATTTTTAGTTGAGGTTAACAATAACAACACTGATTAAAGAATGACAATCATTAAACCGTTTTTATCTTTTGTGAGCGAGTTATATCAGAGACCGATGAAGAAATGGTGCTCTAAATAGGATGTGTTGTGATTTGGTGAAATTTCGCTCAGTCTCTCCAACGTACAAGAGTTGCTATTGGAATTTAGGAGGTATGTTTGTGTTTGTTACTGAAGCTTGATTACCCCCAGGTTGACACTTTTCTATTTTACCAGCAACACTCACAAATACAAACAGCATGGACACATTGTGCAGCATTATGGGTAATTGATTGCACTGGGCAGGGTGCGTAATTTGATGTAACATATCGTGACAGAGGAGACACTTTCAAATCTAACAAAATGCGATTCAGTTCTGAGCAAACTATACTAGTACTATTCAGATTAACAGCTCTCATGTGCATAACGTTCACTAAACCAATGAACGACTCTCTCAGAACAAAATCAATTGCTTCGATTTTGACCGTTCCTTAGTTTACCTTAAAACTGAGAAGCATAACCTTGGACATCTTGTTCCTTTCGGTCTTATGTTCACTTCAGGGTTTCATTGTGGTTTTGCCGTCCAATATTTTTCTCAAAGTCTGGTGCTTTTTTTAAAACCCTAGATAATGTATTTCTCAGTGCTGAACGACTCCTTCAGACTCTCGCTGCCAAAATCAGCCCGACTGACCACCCCCCACACAGTCTGCAGGGGGCCAGGGAGTGTGTGTGTGCGAGCGTCGGAATGTGTGTGTGCGCGAGAGAGCAAATGTATGTGTGTTTGAGGGAAGTACTTCCTCCTTGCCAGTATTCCCACAGCCTCCATTTTCCTGTTGTGCTCAAAGTGTCCTTTAACAAGGCATCGGAGCAAACACACACCTTTTAGAGGTGCAAGTTAGAGAAGAAAGCTTTATAAAGGCAAAATATAACCGCACACTCACTTCAGCATTTTCTTTTTTTTTCTCAACATTTCGCCAGCAAGCCTTTGTTAAGGTACCTTGACAAAGGCTAGTTGGAAAAACGTCGGAAAATGATTAAGTGTACAGTTATATTTTGCCTTTGTAGTCAGACACACACAAATAATCACCATCATATTCGTTTGACTTTATCCTGTGTGAACTGCCTTTCTTCCCATTCCTTCCATGTCTGTCTGTTAGTTTATCCCCCCGTAACCTCGCCGATGGTTATTGAAATTGCATGGTTGGTATCAGTGAAATTCCTCTCTAAACTGATGTAGCTGTTGATGAATTACTGGCAGCCCTGGTAATTCATTCCAGAGACCGTAGTGGACAGAAATCATTTATGGGAAATGTGAACGAATCCCATCGTATTCATTTGACTGTCCTCATAGGGTGTGTGGTTATGCTGGTCGGCGTATAGACGCACACACTCTGCCACGTCGTTTGGGGTCCGCACCCCCGGCCCCCCTTTAAAGCCCCCAGTGCAGACCAGAGCGCAGTGGGAAAATGAGAGACAGCTTTTCGGCGTGGTGGAGGGAATGCTCGGACGATGAGAACATGTAGTGGAGTGAAGTCAATAAGGAGGGGGAGCTGCTGACTGGCCTGTGGAAAAAGAGAGCAAAAGGAAAGGAGAGAGAGAGAGAGAGAGAGCAATATGTCATGATTCAGAGGAAAAATAGTTTGTTTTACAACCATGTTCACATTTCAAGGGTCTTTCATATAGATCAGTCCATGTTAAACAAGACAAGGAATCAATTTCACGCCCGGTTTGTATGTTACATGTGGTGTAATTGGTGACATCAATTGTCGGGCAGCCTGAGGGATGGTTTATCCAAAAATGAAAACTCTGTGGTCATTTACTCACCCTCATTTTGTTCTAACCCATAAAACTTTTGAAACAGACTTAATGAAACCTGTGTGATTTCTGTCCCTCCACTGAAAGCCCATTCCAGCAAAACGTTGATGCTTCAAAAAGTTCATAAAGGCATCGTAAAATTAATCCAAATGAATCAAGCAGTTCTTCTGCAGAGACATGATCACTTGGTATGATGAACAGATTTTTAGGAAAATGTAGGCTTTAAATCACATATAAACACAACATACAGCACATAAAAATTGTTAACAAGCATCATCTTATCCATCAAGCAAGCATCTACCGTTGACCATATTTGATGTGCTCTATACTATATGTGTATCGATCAATGTTTACATGTAAATAAAACCATAAATTAAATGTGTGTCTCTTCAGAAGACTTGGATTAAACCATTCCATCCATTTACAAGTTTTGGTGGAATAGACTTTTAATGGAAGGACAGAAATCTCTCAGGTTTCATCTCAAATATCTTAATATGTGTTTGAAAGGTCTTATGGGTTTGGAACTACATAAAGGTGAGTGAATGATGACAGTTTTTTTTTTTTGGGGGGGGGGTGAACTAAGCCTTAATATAGGGATAGTTTATCCAAACATGACAATTCTGTCATCATTTTACTCACCCTCATGTCATTCCAATTTTTTTTTTTTTTTTAATACAATGAAAACTGGAACAATTTGGACCCCATTGTCTTTCATTGTATGGAAAAAAATTAAAAAAACACAGAGACATTTTTTATAATACCTCCTTATGTGTTGTACAGAAGAAAGAAAGTCGACAAGTTGAATCGACATGAGGGTGAGTAAATGGTGACAGAATTGTCATTTTTTGGGTGAACTACCCCTTTAAATGTCAGTACAGAATGTGAGCACTACTATAAATATTTGTCTGACTCATTTACTAGAGGTGCACACAAACTAGACCCATATGGCACCAAGCCGTGATGCCTATTGCATTGCATCACAGGAAATAACCTTACGGGAAGCGTCTTTTGATAAACAGAACCTGCGCTGATCAAATTCATTACGGAATGTTTTTAAAAATGGATTTAGAGACAAGTTGCGGGGGTTACAGTTGAGAAGTGGAAATAAAGAAGAAGAGTAAAGGGGGAGGACAGTAGGGTGAAAGAGACGAGAGGGACGAGAGAAGCCAACAATGTGACACAGAAATGAAAATGATAGAGTGCCTGCGAAGAAGTAAAGGATGAGTGAGAGAGAGCATAAATAAGAGGTTATTTTGAAGTGAGTGCCTCAGTAGGAAGACAAAAGAGAGGGGGCGAGAGAGAAGAGTGGTTGGCAAGGTCTGGAGGCCCTGGCTTAGCTCTGAGTCTGTCTCCTAATGGGCTCAGGGCTCCCTGATTTTCAAAACCAGAGGGAAACATGAGCCCAGACTCCAACCTCAGCATTCCAACAAACACACACACACACACACACTCTCTCAGACCAACCTCGATCTCTCGCTCTCTTTCTGTTTCCCTTCTCCCCATCTTACAACAAACACTCTCATCCTTGCGTTCCCTCTCAATCCAACCTCAGCCTTATCCAACACACTTTCCCTCTCGAACCCACTTAACCCTTAAAGGAACAGTTCAGCCAAAAATAGAAATTCTGTCATCATTTACTCACCCCTCATATCCATCTAAACCAGTGTGACTTTCTTTCTTCCATGGAACACAAAATGAGAATTTTTACGTTTTTTTTTGTTTTTTTCTCATGCAGTTGCAATTAATAGAGGTGCTGCAGGGATTAAGTATTTTTGTCACTCCGGAAGTTAGCATTATCCTGGATTTCTTTGGAAAAGTTTTTTGTATTATTGCAGTAAATAAGCTTAAAAGTTAATGATTCTTTTTGTTGCTCAAGATAATCTTCACAAGTGAACATGTTCATTTTAAGGCAATCGCTAGAAGTAAAAAGCTAAACTTAGGCTATCAACAAACTACATCACAGTCGCATATGGCAAGTGCACAGTATATAAAGTTATTGTCTCTCAAAAGTAAGAGTCGACTCTGAGTCAATTAAATGAATCGTTTTTAAAACGAATCCAAAGCAGTTTCGTTTTGACGGCAAGATGAAACATTAGCATAATTGCCTGCCCACTTATTACAGACATCAGGGAAAACCTGAACCCCCTCAAACACTGCAGCTGATTCCTGTGGATACTGGATAGCATCATGTCCAGAAGACGCTGTGCTCTACAATGTGAAGCTAAAACCAGTTTTTTGTTTTTTTTTCACTGCCCAAGGATGAGCATGTGAAGAATCAGTGGTTAAAATTCATCTTTACAACGATACCAAAGCATTATAATCCTAAACTTTTGCTGTGTTCCCTTTATTTTACTTAAGACTGCTTCTCAAATCTCGAAGTTCAATGCAGGATTCGCAAAACGCTTGCTCTTGAAAGACCGGTCAGTACCCAGTTAATTTGGACTAACTTTCTCCTCAGAATCACAATCTGTAAGTATGAATAATTATATATATTTTCTACCGTGTTCAAAATACTTAGTTTTGTCTCCTGCTAACGGCTAACTCACGTTATTACTGTCTTACTGAAATACGTCTGTTAATCAGCTGTGGGCCACTATTTCTTAAAACTGTGTCTATTAAATGCAGATTGTCTGTCGTTCTTACTAAAGATTAAGCATGGAGCAAGATTTATTTTACCAACTTTTATGTTACTTTTAAGTAATTCACACTAGAGCTCGGCTAATGTATGCACTGTTATTGATACAGTTCCCACATGACATGTTATCTGCAATAAATTAGAAATAGACACATTGGTTTGTTGATGGGTCACACTTGTTAATGCAGATAATGAGGAATTACAGTTGCAACATCTCATAATTGACCTCAAAATGAGTACGTAGACTAACCATGTTCCGTACAACAACGATGTACAGATGAACTTTTACCGCAGATTGCTGAATAAATACTTCCAGGTCATACACAAAATGTATATCTGTGTCGTGTTAATTTCTCCCTCTTTCATCCCCGATCAAGACAGAGACATCCCAGCTGTTTGTTCCAGTGCGATTTCAGTAAGTTTGCTAGGTGCGCCCACTGCGCTTGAAAATGGCCGGTGGGCAAGCTACACTTCACAGCTGCTTGGGTGGGGAGACAACTAGAGCAGCAAAAATGTAGATTTTGATTTAATTTATGCTTTTCACAGTATTACAGTCTTTATGAAATGAATATTATGTTATCACAAATTGTTAAATATATTACGTTTTTGTTGACTAAATGCTTTGAAATGGGAATTTTTAAACGATTGCGGGCTTTGACCGTTTGGCGCCACTCTCAGGCAGCAGAAAGGCGCTGTTTACCCATCATCCTGCGTGCATGTTAAGATGTTTATTCATAAAGGGTCAATGGAATTAATGTTAACGTAACTTGTTACATGAATTGAATATTTTAACATTATTTAACAAATTAAACATTAACTATAACTCAATTGGCTGTGATGTTATCTGTACGGAACACCATTGTAAGCCTGTACGGTACATCATTAACCCTTTTCATCTTCTGTACACAGGCGCTTTTTACACCCACTTTTCTCAAAAACTTTTGGTCCAAAAGACATCAGTCAAAGTGTGGACCATACAAGGTAGGTATTCCCCCAGGGAATGATCACACAAACATGCTTATAATGCTCTCAGCAACGGAGGAGTGGTCGCTGGCGTCCGGTGAAAGGCGAAAAGTGTACGGAACAAGGTTAGTCTACGTTAGTGTATCACTGAGAAACGTCCTGCTCAAGTCGTCCTTGCGATGGAGGTTCGGGTGGAATAATAGTTTTTCCAGTGTTTCATCATCAGACTCATGCTCGGATTGATTGGTAAAATCGACGTCATCGTTCGTTACTGTCTTTAGTTTATGGTGTACAATCCCTGAGCTGATGTTTTTATGGCAAATCCCCTTATTCACTGCGCCTCCATCTTGAAAACCAAAACGAGGCTCTAAACCGGAAGTTCAGTGACAGAGTGCAGCGGGCATCTGTCATCATGGCGGTACCTGTGTGGACAACAAACCTTTCATCTCTTCCGGAATTAACAGTGGACTATGTTGAAAAATGACTACAATATGACAAATAACGACTGCAAGATTCCCCAGGCTGTTTTGCTGAAAGGTTACAGCAACTGGATCGAGGGATATGTGCACGACGTGGAAGGTAATGCACGGACGACGATGACGGCTTTTTTTCTGAAATCAACATTAGCTAACGTTACTTTTAAAGTTAGCTTGTTAGCTAGCTAATACAACAGGACGCGACAACATTACAAGCTGATGCTAAGTATTGTTAAGATATATTAACCACACCCACCAGACTGACTGTTATTTTGAGTGTCAACAATAAATTATTTTACCGACAGTCAAGAGGAGCGAGACAGTCAGTGTGAGAGCTAAGTCTTTTCACTCAATGCGAAAAAACGAGGCACCTTACAACATTCAGGTATCATGACTGTGGATAAACTGCTCAGTTTGCGGAGTGGTGCTACAACTTTCTTAACGTTACCCCCGAATCAGCCCCTCGCTCGTTATAACTTAAAAAGGACCGGATTGTGGCTAATCAAGCCATGTCTATTTAGCCAGAAGGCTTAGCTAGCTATCTCTATGCTAGTTAACGTAAATATGGCTAACGTTAGCATAGTTCGCATTGTAAGCTAATGTTAAAGGGGCATTCCACCCATTTGAACATTGTTTTTTATTTAAAGTGGGTCATATATGTAGTCGAAATGTAAAATAAATTTTGAATTTGGTGCCTTCGTGACCGAGGAAAGACAAAAAATAACTTCAGGACGCATTTGTATGAAAGACAACAACTCCCACAATGCACCACATTGCACAGCTCCGCAAGCCACTCCCACTAATCCAGAAAGCATATCTGCCTATAAGAGAAATCACTCTTCCGTCTACAAGGCTAGCTACCACCAGAGCTTGAAATTCATTTCACATTCACACAAAATGTCTAGTTAGTTGGCGAACTCATTACTCCTCGTTTGTATTTCTTTCGAAAAGGTGAATTATTGCATGGTACCTGGATGTTCTCAACACAAACGTCCGTGTCCTCGTCTGATTCAGAGATTTCGTCCAGGAGAAATTGTCATCGTTGAAATTCTTTGCCGCAGACGGACTCTATCTCTGTTCGTAGTTGCATCTTACAGTCTATGAGTTGCATAGTGAGATCACCGGCGCCACCAGTCCGCCCTAACTCGATCCAGTCCGGGCTCCTTGTCCGCGGCAGGCAGGTCTTCTGCCTCGCCGGCTCTTCGCTATAATGCGGCTTGTAAAGGTAGCCACAAACACCTGATTCAAGCATCAGACTTCCGAAATCCTCTTCTTCTATATCATATTGAGCACTCTCCTCCGCTATTGTCATAACTTTACATCTGTCTCCACAGCGCCTGTTAGCTTAGCTTCAAACAAGATGGAGGATATTGCTTTCAGTTTCAGAGAGTAAAGTCCCACCCACTGATCTGTAATAGGTCTGTAGCGTGAGCGGGTCCCGCCCCCTGGGAAAGATGAGGAACTAGTGCTTGTAGTCTCAACAGAAATCCCCCCCTGTTACACTTCCTCCTACAATGACGCAAAATGACGATTTTTGCGTCATTGTAGGAGGAAGTGTAAAAGGTAAATAACGGATTTCTCCCGTCTCAGGGGAAAATGAGAGAGTGTTGCACGACCATTCAATAGTATGACTGGGTTTCTAACAATGCAAAGCTTAATGCAAATGGGTGGAGTGTCCCTTTAATATCTTACCTTGAAATGGCAACCGGGATCTCTTCTTATTTTGTGAATCCATTCACGGCAAAGTACAGGATCTTTGGGGAAATGATGGAAGGTTTGACCTGTATAGGATTTCTTTCTTTTGGAAGAAGTACATTTGGGAACACAACAATGCGGCGGCATTGTAGGTAACGTTAAGACAGTAGCCTACAGAGGGCCAACGTTACTTCCGTCCACCACAGCCTCGTTTTGGTTTAAGATGGTGATGAGTAGAATGAGGAGAATGGGCGTTTTTGTTTTCGACATGCACGCTGTACGCGGTAGACCAATCAGACTGAGCCGTCTGGCCAATCAAAGCAGAGTAGCTCGTGGACAGGAGGGATTTAGAGAGACTGATTCATCAATGGAGTCGTTTGAGAATAATTGAAAAATGTGGTGATGTGCAAGGTAGCTTATATTATGAGAAAATGAAACATGATGCATGTAAACATGTTGTAGGAGACTCCAAAACAACATTAGGAAACGTTAAAATAGCATAATAGGGGCGCCCTTGTCATTCTTACTTACGCTAAACTGACCTAAAACATGAGTTGAATCTTGTTTAACTTGTGAAAAAGTTAAATTGCTTTACTTATTTTTATGAGGTAAAGTAATGTAAAATCACACGTTATCATTATTTATTGATATATATAATTTATAATATATAATTTTTTACAGTGTACTTCTGTGGAACACAAAGGAAAATTATTTAAGATTATGTAAGACTGTCTGTTATATATATTTTAAATTTAGTTTAAACTATAGAATTGCTTTATTAGCATACAGAGTCATTGTTCCACTGATGCCTCATTGTATGTATTGACCATTCAGCAAATGACAGCAGCAAACTGTCACTGACTCATGGGTGCTCTGACATGCAGCCCATGCTTTATTGTTGTACAACCACACGACTGCATGTTTTCTCTCTGCAGCTCTGCCTTCATAATGCTGTGAACTGTGAACAGCCTGCCGACTGCCTTCCGCTGCTTCACCACAACCTGTAATGCTTCTGTCTGACCAGCCTCAGCCTAACAACTGCCTCACTACTCTTCTGAGTCTCATCAAAGTGCCTCACTGGCTATATTGACTCAAGAGTGAGATTACAAATGATATCAAATTTGTCTCTCTTATTACAGACATTGGAAGTTGATCAGTTGGTGTGTAAGTGATCTCTTCTCCATCTGACACATCAGTTTGTTCTCACTCCTCTGACACCACGACGCATCACTATAGCAACTTCTCACTCTATCACCCTCCTTTGGTCCTGTTGAGAACACATGATATGGTAACACACACACACACACACACACACACACACACACACACACACACACACACACACACACACACACACACACACACACACAAGATGACCTCACCACATCTATATTGTTCAATAGAGATTTGAAGTTATTGCACTGAAAATTGCTTGGCCAGGACATTTTAATTATTTGTGCTTGCTAATACAAGCATCATTATAGCTCTGTTCCAAAATCTAGTGGGCTGACTCACTACCTTTGAAGACCCCCTAACCATCATGGAACCTCGAATAGCACTCTACACATGTATGTGTCATGAAATGGGAGCAAGGAATGCAGGAGAAGATGAGGATCTTTTTTTCCCCCTTTCCTTTTTCAATGCCACGCCAGCTTTTATGGCTATGTTCATGGCTAGGGCCAGGTTTAATTATTAAAAAATAAAAAAGATGTTTAAGATTATTTTTATTAATTATTTTTGTTAAACATCCACACAAACATCCATGAGAGGACAACAACCTACAAATAACATATATATAGGGGTATATAAGGGGTAATGAGACAAGACACACTTGGAAACAGTCGGGGAACTAATCAACATGAAAAATTACAACAGACTAAAAACAGGGCACTCGGGACAGGACGTAGAGTGCAACTGAGGTAAAAGGCACATTTGACTATTCTCCTTCAAACCACCACATGGCACAAAAATTCACCTCAGTACTTAACCACGTTTGACTATGCACACGGAAATTTGGCAGATCCTTGACAGGATTGCGAACAGCAACGCAAAGTTGATCTAATGTTTAATGTTTTTCAAAATGTTGTCGATTATTGATGTAATATCCGATTCATTTCCGTTCTTTACAACAATTACTTTCACTGAACTGGTTTGAAAAAACGATTATTTGGTCCTTACGCCATCAATCAATAATGTCACTACGCAATGCTTTTCTGACAACTCAGTGTAAAGTTATATATCAGGAGAGTCATGTTGTTATATGTTCAACATGTCTTGTCAGGCTTTGTTATGGGTACAACAGGTCAAAAGGCGCACCCTAAGAAAAATACTTTTCACTACTCCCATATTATGAATATATATATATATATATATAGTTAGTACACAATAACAAAAGTCCTGACAAGACATGAAGAACATATAACAATATGACTCACAACTATTTGATTTCAATAGAGTTTGCTATTAGCATGTTGCTAAGCTAATGCCAAGTTTAATTAGCATAAAAATACAAAAATATTTGGTAAAATAATACGTCTTTTTAATCACATCGGACATTTTTATTACTGCCTTGCAGTATTACATAGGACATACATTTGCTTATAATCTGTGGTCCTATCCCAGCAAACACAGAATGCTTCTCTAACATTAGCATAAGGTTCCCATTTTATTGTTTTTGGGAATTAATTAAATTGTTAGCCGTGATCATTGAGACTTGAGGGTATAGGCTCCTTTGAACAAAGCCAGTAAGCAACCAACTAGCAATCAACCAAATTCCAAGACTCCCCGTTGTTCACAACAATATTCAAAGGCCCCACAACTTTTACAGTGTTTGTGTTTTACTGGATAATGATTAAGGTTTATATATATATATATATATATATATATATATATATATATATATATATATATATATATATATCTGTGTGTGTGTGTGTATATATATATATATATATATATATTTTTTTTTTTTTTTTGCCACCCAATAAAGTATTTTAGAGCTTGGCATATCTAGAACAATGCATATTCATTATTCCAATTTTACAGTTATGCTGCCTCACATATCCCAAGACATCAAGACATTGGGAATCCTGGTTCTTCAAGAAAAAAATAAATAATTTTGAACGAGTGAGTAAAATAAGAAATATCTAGATTTGAGTCATTTCGACTTAATTTAATACTTGTTTTATCTTATTTTAAATAACCTTTCATTTAAGTCATCTTGACACCCTCTTGGAAGTTTGTTGAGGCCTCCTAGTGGGCTCCGGTCCCCTGGTTCAGAACCACTGACATAGACCATGAACTGAACATCATATAGCAGAACATAGAAGGACATTATAGCAACCTTCTATCCCCCACATCACCTGAGCACAAAAGTATCGCTTATTATGTTACATTTAAAAATCTATTCAAGAAATTGTACGTTATTAAAGTGCAAAAAAGGATGATGTAACCATTTTTGTTGATTCTGATTCAAACAGTTTTGACTTTGTCATCAAATATTTGCTGAACCTTGTAATGGGTGTGGGCCTGGATGGTAGTGGTTTAAGATGTGTGTGAACAGGAGTTTAAATGTGCCCTTGGCTGGACTAACACATCTGGACGCCCACCATCCCTCTTCTCATGTGTCTGCTGGGCAATGGCAGATCAGGACAAAGCTACAGTGTTCAGGGAACTGTACTGCTGTTCCAGCTGTGCAGCTCCAGGTGAAATAGACCACCAGTCAGTGGGCAGGGACAAAAGAAGCACACTGTATATAATATATACACACATGCACACCCTGAGGCTCTACAGCAACTCTAAATGAGGCATTGCAGAGGGTGGACCTCAGAAAAAAAAACTAAATCTTAAAATCTTTGCTCAAAAAAAAAAGAATATTGTTACAAGAGGATGATATGTCAGACTTTCAGAAAGGTTTCAATTCATTATGTAGCTGAAACCAATAAAACAGATGAGAGAAAATCTTCTTTCAGCAACCTTTGTGAATTGTTGCGCTGGCTCTGGTTAGATGTTTGTTTTAGAACCAAACTTCATTGTTGACTGAAAGAAAATGCCTTTCTAGCAAATGTTCCTTGCCAAACCAACATTCCTTTATCATTCATTTCTGGTTGTCTGTGTATCCAGCATATATCCAGTAAATAAGAATAAGAGTTTGAACAAGAGAAACACCATATCACCTCTAATATATATGTGGTCAAGCTCATAGCCACTCCAAACTGTAAACAAATTTACTTTGTATGTTTTTAGTTTAGTTCATTCCATCCAGTGGCTTTAGAAACCAAGAATTACAATCAAAAACACACATTTCATGAACAGAATGGAATAGAATTCTAGGCCGATGGATGTGCAAAAGATTAGATCTACTTTTGCTTGCTAAAAATTCTAGAACTTTTAGCATGTTTACTTAAACTCTGCTCTGTTGGCTGTGCTTAAACTAACTTTAAATACCAGTTAGGTGTACACAGTGAGATTTTGTACAACTTTTAGTCTGAATATATGCACGTTCCATACATTACCATTACTAGGCTCTCAGGTCAGGTGTCTTCACATAGTGCTTTCGCTGTTAGAAGTAATGGGAAGGTAGGTGGATCATTCTCAAAATATGATCTCTCATCTTTCATCATGTGGCTGTTCTCTGCAATTTAAGAATATGAGACTCCTCTCCCGTGACATCATGGGATGATAAAGTGTCCATTGGATGCGCATTTCAGTTCACTTTGCAAGTCAGAAAGTCTAGGTATAGGTATGGATATATAGAATTTTTTTTTTGCTCTATAGCTATTAGATCCCTTTAATAAACATAGAAAATGCTAACTGATCCCATCTATACCTTCATACATTTAGCCTTTCACGCAGAACAAACTTACGAGAGCACGAGTTGTGGAACATGTCAACGGAAATAATTAACAAGGTCAAGTTAGATCATTTTTGACAATTAGAGACCCACATCTTCCCTTACTATAGAAAATGTTATATATGTAGGCTACAGTACAGCCAACTTATAAAACAGTAAAATAAAAGTGCATTTGAGATTTCATTAGCCTACTTAGTTTTATCATTGTAATAAATAGGCTACCTCAAAGCTTATAGATCTACAGCAACACCTTCCACAAACATCCTGTGCAGGGCTGCCAGCATGCTTTAAAACCTATACTGTTGTCTTTAGGTTCATCAGATGACAACAACAGTGTGATCAAGTGTTGTGTGTCTGACAGCAGACTAGTCACACAGGAAACCAGTGGGCAGACAGGCTTGTACATTGCTCCAGCTTTGGTTAACACTTCCTGTCGCTGGATGAAGCACTTCCTGTTTTAGTTCCAGCTGTTGAAAGCACCTCTCAGTCTTGCATCTTACCCTACTTCTGGTTTATCATGTCTTGAATAATCCTTATACACTGTTTTCAAATAATAATAATAATAATAATTATTATTATGTTACAATCATCTATATTGCAATTATATTCTATATGATATTCATACCTCATCTGTGAGTTAACCCTCTGGTGCTTTTCATTTTTTTACGTAAAATATTAGTTTTTTTCTTCTTTTTTTCCTTGCAATGGTACGAAACTTGTTAAAGGTTTTGGCACTTGCTATACGACCACACACACACACCAAAAATTACCACATTGAAAATGAATGGGAAACAATTTTCATCTAGTGGAAACGTTTGGTACTGCGCCAAAAAAAAAAAAAAAAAAAAAATACTTACTGAAAGCCTTTTTTTCTGAGACATCAAGCTCAAATTCGGAACACCACTAGATTTATGACTTTGATTTTCTTGCAGTTTTAGAGAAAAACGTGTTTTGGAAAACATACATTTCACATAAATATTCAAAGTAGTATTTTATATTTTTCATAACAATAAATGTTAAATTCTACAACTTTTTAAAATTTCACTTTTTAAAATAAAAAATCACTTTTTCACTTCAGCAATAATCTGCCTGGCATTGTCTTTAAAACTTAAAGCTACAATATGTTGTTTTTTTTCTCTGCTAGGGGCTTCTAATCTCTTACAATAACAAAGGCGTAGGTTGATGATGCATAAGCGGAATTATGGAACTTGTCGTCATGCCGAAGGATCTAATAATGTTTATGGATGAGTGAATACATTGATGTTTTTAACATGACTGTGGTATGATGCAGGTCGCAATTGCTAATAAGAGACGGATATCAGCGCTACACGCGAGTCCCGCGGATATAAAGGAATAAGGACATTTCATTCTACCGAACTACCCGCAAGTGCTTAATTAATACTCACACAGGTCAGTTTATTAGACAAATTAAACTTGTGAGGTAACGCAGCGCTGTTTCACTTGGTCTAACTTTACACTATAACACTAATCTGCATTTGAGTGTGTTGAAAGTTATAATGTTATTCTATGAGTTAGTTTGTCTGTATGAGACTAGCAGTGAGCTAGATAAACATTAGAATAACATACTGATCATATTCTAACATTTCATCATGTTGAGCTATATAACATTGATTAGTTTTATGTACATTTGCTCACCTCTACATTTGCGGGTCTCTGTCAAGTCGAACTTTGTCACGGACGTGATCCTCTCGGCATCTCGAAAACGCCACGCCGATATTGATCCTCGTTTTAGCTCTCCTTTTGTCCCAAAGTCTGCTTAGTTGCCATCCATAATGTTTGAACAAAACAACAACAGCGTGAGCGCGCCGCTAGACGTAACGCAGTTGTCCACATCTGTCCATGTTACTAGTACAAGCGGAAGCCAGGGATAACGTGGATATTACGTCATTGACAGACGACTAGTGAACTGGGACGAGCCATTATTTAAAATGTTAATTTCTCTGAAATTAAAAATCTTTGGGAACTTTTGGGATATTGTAAGTAGGCCTACACAACTGCAGGAAATATATCACACTGTTTTTGTATACTTTATTACAAAATTCTTAAATACCTTTAAGTCTGTGCTCCAAAGCATTCAAAGCAAAAAGATTTATGACAGTTTAAGTTAGAAATGTCATTTTCAGGTCCATGCTCAAAAAGTGAATAAATGGCTTATAACTACTGCATAAATATAATTTAGTTCCATAAATCCGCTAAAAATACAAAATGTTATTATTTTTTTAAATTAAAATATAGTAGGCTACATTCATTTCTTTGAAATAAAATATTCAGCCATTTTTGACCACCACACATTGAGCACCAGAGGGTCTAAAGCACTTGTCAGTGCAGACCACAGTCCATATCCAGACCTAACAGCCTATAAGTTAAAATCACCAGGAAATCAAAATGGACACGTTTTAAATGGAATTTTGCAGTATTTATTATAAATGATTTATCCGTGCACATTATTTATTTATTTATTTTAAATCACTTGCCCTTTCTTGATTATCTTTATTTAAAATAACTTCTTCCTCTGATGATGACGTATTCACTGGCGCGAGGGCGGGACAATCTGTCACTCACATGACATTATGGCTTGTTTGAGATGCGCCTCGCCTCACCTGAAATGAATAGGCGAGAGTAGGCGTCTGCAGTGAGGGGAGGAGTGAAAAAAGTGCAGGCAAGACGGAGAGAAGGCTACATACTTCTTGTACAGGATTAGACACCTACGAGATCAAAGGCGGGGGATGCGCCATGTTGATAATAAACGGGATGAAATTTAAGTTCTGTTGCTTTTATAGGAAAATAAATATAATGAACAAGACACCCAAACTAGGCTACTGTTATTTATTTCTATTCGAAATACGTGTTTATCAATCATTTTTTACTTTAATTACAGACATGTTTTTATATAGATGTATTTATTTTATATGTTTTATAAATATGACAACAGCAATCAAATAACCCATATAGAGATCGCACTGTCAGAGAGTTTGGGAATATTCACACATAATTTATTCACATAAAAAGTGGAGAGCCGCACAGTCGGTGGAGCAACTGCGGCCGACTGCAGAATCCGATACGTCCGCCTTGCCATCGCGAGAGTTTTTTGACATAGGCGGACCACACTCAGACACTACTAACCGGCATGCATCTTCGCGGTGATCACCGGTGATCGGTTCTGTGCAGATTTTGCTAATCTCAACCAAGCCTACTGTCTGTGGCATAGCAAATGATCCAATCAATTCCCCTTGGAAAAAATCAAGTCCTGCCCTACATTTTATTTAGTTTGAGAAGCCGTTCGTTTACTTGGATATCAGTGCTGTATCAGTTTACTGCTGGTCTGGGGAAGCTCATTTTCGGCCTACATCATACAAATTCTACGTTCCTTTTCAAGAAAATGCTCTGTGACCCTGTCGTACCAAATGGCGTCTTTTCCAGTGACTTGACCAGTGTCCTCTCAATGGCCAGCAGAGTTAAATATAATTGTATAAATGTAATAATATAATAAAGGTATAAATAATAATATAATAAAGGAAGTTTTATGTAACAAAGTTCGGGAGGAGCATGTTCAGGTAATCATCCAATCAGCACAAGAAGAAGCCAGTATAAATAAAGCCTTCCCTTACCTCCTGTCTCATGACTAATTTCTCAGCATCCCGCCACCACCCCATCACCTCACATTCGGCTGGGTCTGCTCATAGATACCTATGATCAGATACATTATAGGGGGGAGTAGGCTACTCTGGGGTCGGGCCGAATTCCGAGCCAGCCCACTCCTCATTCACTCCCAGAGACGCTGAGCGTCCGTGGGCGGGACATAATCGCAGCATTTATCCAATGACCGTCTAGTTTCGAAGCACTGAAAAAAAAAAAAAAAAAAAACAGTTCAAAGCAGCCCCATTGAAGTCAATGGACGCTGGGCTTCAACTGGGAAATGCACTGTGACGCTACGGGAATGTATGGGAATGAAATCGAGTCAGCCGACCTGCTATATGTAACTGATTCTGAACGAACTCGTCTTTGAGATGAACGTTTTCTAACGCGTTTTTAGTCAATAAAATGTTAACACAATAGTACATATTTGTCCATTAATTTTTTGTCATTATAGGGGAAGCCGAGCTTCCCTTGCAGTCTTAAAGAAATCCCCACTGCTGGATACATCACAATAAAGGAGAAAAGATACTTCAGTTTCATGGTGACTTTAATGCCTTTTCTGGCCAGATTAGCCAGACTAGTTCCCCAAACATAAATCAGCTCCAGTGTTCGTATCCAAATAGAATCTAAAATGGTAAAAAGCTATGATTTCCATAGTAAAGTTTATCAAAACATATTTATTAGCTGATTCATTCGTTTGTTCATCAGTCAATTTCATTTAAAAAAAAAAATGGTTGAGCCTTAAAATAATTAAATTGAATACCCTTGACTGTGTTAGCATAAAAACACACAGTATTAAGCGCTATTTTTAATATAAAAATGTTATAATTCAAGTGCTAAGTATAGTAAAAATGGCCCTTATAGCGTTCAACAGCATGACAACGTTGTTGAAGTGATTCTTTGTCGCCATCTGCTGGTCGTTGTTGACATAGCTCTCGAACCCATGTCATCACTTCTCATCAAGAGGAAGAAGGGGGCGTGGCATATATTTAAACAACTCATCATAATCATTTGCCTCTGCAAACACGCAGCTGTCCTGTTCACTTATCGCCCCTGTATTCACTGAACGGCGACATATCTGTTCCTGCTCGCAACAATCAAGCTCGGTGGTAGGAGAGCTGCTGGGAGTTCAAGGTGTCAATTTGTAGCGGAATGTTTGCAACAGATTAAAAGAGTTGTGTTGGAGGCACGCGCGCGGGTAGCGGGAAAAACACCTTGCGCTTTCGAGTCGACATCTGGGAAGTGAAATTTAAGAGTAGTTTCAGGAAATCAGAAAACATAATTAAAACAGGGGCTTGCAGGTAAGTTAAGTTTGGGACGGGGATTTTTGCAGGGTGCCACAGGTGCACAGTGCTATTATGAGTCATAGCATATTTTGGGGTCGTTATATACAGTATTTGGGGAGTTCATTTTAACCCGTTCAGAGTCACTCCAGTGGAAGTCACTTTTCTCTGGTGTATTTGTCCTTTGGTACACCCAAATAGCAAGCAAATGATTATTAGATTAGACGCTGGTAATTGTTTTTTTTGTTTTTGTTTTTACACTAAATGTTATTTAAAAACTACATCAATAATAGTTAGACTGTTGAAATTAAATTGTAGGGGTAACATTAAAAAGACAAGTCATAATATCGTGTTTTTATCGCTTTTTTGAAGATCTACTATATTGCAAAACTGCTAATGTGATTTCAGTTATAATTGTGCTACACAATTTGTACCAAAATTGATTGTGTGTGATATGTTATGTATTTACATGTTTACAGTTAATATTAAGCTATAGCATGCTTCCAACTGAAACTCAAAAGCAGTGTTGAGTGTCAGCTATTTTTCTATAATAGCATATTTTGCTATAATATTTACATTTCTATTATTTAATCTTTTTATATATATATAATGTGTATAGATGAATATTTTTGTGTCCTTGCATATAATCTGGGTGTGAATGTGAAATGCACACAGGTGTGATATGGAGTGGCGTCAGCAGTCTGCAGTCAGCTGTGAGCTCGCGTTCCAGGAAGCACAAAGATGGCTCGAGGTAATGACATCATCATCTAATGTGCAGGTCTTTTCACCCTCATGTTCTGTTGAGAAGATTGACCATGTTCTATGGGCACCCAGAAACGCCAGTGCTATCAATGTGTAAACTATTAGTCAAGTTTACCTGACAGATATCAAGCTTTACCCCTTCGTGTATATCACGCAAGCATTTTTTTCAGAATGCAAAGAACGTGTGTGTGCTTTATATTCCTGAACGTTATTTAGGAGGTCCAATTATATGGAAACTAGACTAGATTACATTCATCATGATGTCTTCAAAGCAGCTTTAGATAGCCTCTACCATTTGTGGTTGTCTTACTTTATCAGTTCTGAACCATTTGCAAAGTAGCCAAGTGCCATCAGCTCCATAAAATCCTAGATACCATGTGTCTTCTTTTATTCAACTATTGATTGTTTTGAATAATGATGTAATGCTTTGTTTGTTTTTCATCATGGTGGTTTTATTAGTTCACAGCAAGACATTACTTTGAGCAATAAAATGTGTACCGTGGTGCCCTTATAATAAAGTACCATCACAGTTAGCACAGAACAGTGATTGTATCAGATGCTTGATGTTATAGTATTTATTTAGTTAGTTCCATAATATATATTTAAGTACTATGATATTTATATGAAACTTCAAAGAAATATATATATATATATATATATATATATATATATATATATATATATATAATTTTTTTTTAAATTTTTTTATTGTATACGTACACTATCGTGGGAAATATATATTTTTTTCATATTTTTGATTGAAATCTCTTATGTTTACCAAGGCTGCATTTATTTGATAAATACATTAAAACCGTAATATAGTGAAATATTACAATTTAAAATAACTGTGTGTATAAAAAATAATAATAATATAAAATATTTCTGTGATTGCACAGCTGAATTTTCAGCATCATTACTTCATTACATCACAGTCTTCAGTGTCACATGATCCTTTAGAAATCTGATTTGATGCTCAAGAAACATTTCTTATTGTTACAAATAATAAAGTTTTGCTGCTTAATTTTTATGGAAGCGGTGATACTTTTTTCAGGATATATTTATGAATAGGACGTTCAAATTATTATTATTATTTTTTTATTTTTTTTGTAGCAATGTAAAAAGTCTTTACTGTCACTAGTAACCAATTGAATGCATCCTTGCTAAATAAAAGTTGTAATTACTTAAAAAAAAAAAATCTTACTGACCAGTGACACACTTTTGAATGGTAGTGTATGTCCAGAAAACATGGCAGTACATTGGTACTACTTTGTTAGTTTTTAGCTTTGCATGGTGAATGTGTTCTTGTTTTCAACAGCCTGCATTGAAGTCTTGCCTCTCAGTTCTAACCACCATTTCCTGAAGACCTGTCGCTCTTCCATCTAGAATGCTGGTGCTTTTTTTTTTTATGCTTGCATTTTGTTGCATGCGTTTCAAACGTAACACTATAAAACTAATGCTTATCTTCGCTCTTAAATATATTCGCAAATGTATAAACTGGGATAGAATAATGGAATTGTGAGTAGTTGTTAGATCTCGCAGGTTCTGCTTTGGCTCTCTCAGGTCTCTTTTGATGTAGACCTTACACAAGCAGCTATTGATGGAGTACATTCCATGTGCCCAAACAAGCTGATGATCAGGATGCAGAATTGGGCAGGCACCAGGGCAAGCATGGATGCTTCAGTGCATCTCAATCTGATTCTGAACACAAAGGACCCCTGAGCTGTTTGTAACATTCTGCGTGCCAAATGGCCACTCCACCACATTACTTGTACTGTCAGGAGCCTGCTTGCTTGGGCACCTCAGTCTCCAAACATGATGCACTGTGTGGGAGGGTCTGAGGCCCTGTTTGAGTGGTGCAAGACCTATTTGAATGGAACAGATAGAACATGAAATGAGACAAAAAGTGTGGTTTTGGTTACAGAGCTGCCTAACTTTAAGGCAGTGATGGCATGGATTGATTTGTGACTGATGTTGGAGGTTAGCAGTGGAGATATTGGTGTTTCTTTTCTTCTTCTTGTAAGTCATAGGACTCTTGTTGAATTTGCTCACAGTGTGTTTTGCTTGCTTAATCGCAGTAAAAGCACTTATTTGGTGTGCTATTGTATTGCATGTGATGGGTAAAGATCATGCTCTGGTTGGAATATATTTGGTTGGAGTGGAAATAGCATGATGCGTTTTTGAGAGGGCCTGTGGTTTCCTGTCTCAGGACATTCTCTCATTTATATTTTTTTTATATATATATGTATACACCTCCGAGAGTGGGGCAAAAAAAACCCTTTTGACCATTGTTAGATGTTAGTGTATGTTAGTTTCTGCATGATGTGAGGTTTCTTTCTTATTTTCATTTAAAATAAAATGCTACAGTAATTAATTTTTCCTTTCTAATCGCGATTAATTCGATTCTTAGAATTTTAAATCGACCGAAAAACAAATGATTCATGATTCTAAAATCCATGTTTCAAGATCGATGCACATGCATCATCAGGATTTGTAATCCATGCATCAAGAAACCGAGTGAATGGTTACACACCTTGTGTGTATGTATATGTGTGTTGTATTGTTCTTGTTCTTGTTTATTTATATAGCACTGTTAAAACACAACCAAGGTTGAACCAAAGTACTTTACATAAAAAAAATAAAAAAATAAAATAATAATAATAAGGACACACATAGACCAATAAATAGACAACATATAAAACACCACATCTAACCATTATACCCTACCAACATTAGGTGCGCTTTCAACAAATTCTTAAACATTGACAGCGATTTGGCAGACCTGATGGGTAGCGGCAGCTCATTCCACTGCCTCGGCCCTATTACTGCAACGGCCCGGTTGCCTTTATATATGCGATTTGTTCTAGGCACTATAAGTAAATTTTGATTCTCTGATGTATGTCCTGTATTTAGTCCTGATTTGTGCCTGTGATCTGTTTGGGTTCTTTCCTCAACAGGAAGTGACCAACAAGCGTTTTGGAAGCAAAACCTTTCGAGTGGCCTTGGAGGATGGATTCCTTCTGTGCGAGTAAGTGCGCAGGTTCGGTTTATCTAAAATAAGCCACTTTATACTGTTTTTTTTGTGTATATAATATAATATAATATAATATAATATAATATAATATAATATAATATAATATAATATAATATAATATAATATAATATAATATTCCTTCTATTTTCAGGCTGATCAACAAACTGAAGCCAGGCATCATCAAACGACTTAACAGGCTGTCCACCCCTATTGCAGGCTTGGTGAGCATATTTTAAATGACAAATCAAAAATAGATTTATTTAGTTATAGAATTAAGATTTAGTCTCCAATGAAACAATAGTTTTTTTATCAAACAGTTCAGATATACTTGTCAAACATTGTGCACATGCCAAGACATTTTTCCCATGAGTCCTGAGGATTCCATTTATAAATGCTGTGTGTGTGTTGGACAGCACCTGACAACTGTCTCCTTCAGTTCCCACCCCTTTTCTGTTCAATTTGTCAATCTCCTGTACTAGTCAGTTCTCAGTGGAGCTTCATCATCCAAGCTTCCCATACCTTGTAGCATCTCAACTTTTTTTTTTTTTTTTTACTGGTTGCTTAATATTTGAGGATGAAGTTTAACTTTTCGTTTACCCTTACTGCAATACTCAATGCTGGTTTCTCTTCAGGATAACGTGAATGTGTTTCTCAAGGCTTGTGAGAAACTAGGGCTCAATGAAGCACAGCTCTTCCATCCTGGAGACCTGCAAGATGTGTCCACGCGTGTGACTGTCAGGTGAGCAGAGAGAGAAGTGAAAGTGCAAATTCTTATTTCTGGTTTGTTGGTTGCGTTTCATTGCAATGTAAGACCTGTAACTGTTATGAACAGAGATGGCTGGATTTGCTGCCTGTGCCTTTTAATGTCTCTCTTGCATTATATTTGCATAATTCAATTATCCATAAATATCTGATGCAAAACTATCTGTATTGAAACGTTATTACTGCCTTTGCGGTTTGTGTGAGTATAAAGAAATAAGTAAGTCTTCCATGTGAATGCAGGACGAGGGTTAATTTGAATAGTGTTTGCAGTCTGATTACATTTCCATACCAAATGAAAGGCTGGATGAGTCCTGTCACACATTATCTGTCCTACATCAAATAATGATATCTGACCAACCAAGACCCATGCTTTATGAAAATGTATTTTGAATGATGACATTTAAATGTGGGATCAGTCAGACGTGACGTTGTGACTGATGATCTGTCACTAATAAATGGCTCACCCAAAAATGGAATTCTGTCATTTATTCAATTACTGTCGTTCCAAAGACTTTAGTCACTTTAATCGCAAATTAAGATATTTTTAATGAAACCTGAGAGGTTTCTGTTCTTCCATTGAAACTTAAAAGTTCCAAAAAGGTCATAAAGGTATTGTAAAATGAGTAAGTCTTGTGAAGAGATAGATATGATTGTAAAGATTTAAGTCTTATTTACATCTAAACAATGAGTGGCACACCGAACACATCACATTTGGTAAACACGGTAGCTTAAAAATGCATGTGTGAGTTTACCAAATGTGATGCGCTTTATGTATGTGCGGTTTTATGTGAATACAAAATTTAGAAGATTAAATAAAGTCTTATGGATTTGGAATGACACGAGGCTGAGTAAATGACATATTTTCTTTTTTGGGTGATCCATCCCTTTAAGATCAGGGCTTGATCAAATATACATGGAGCATGAACTTTACAGCCAACATGAGATATTCATAGCTTATTTCACTTTTGATTAAATTGCGATTGAGCTTATTGAAATGTGAAAAGGGTCTTTGTATGACAGGTGGTTGAAGAGAAGGGGTTCAAAACTATTCCTCCTTTTTCTTGTCCTCTCTCTGCCATAGTGCTTCTCATCCATTTTGACTTGAATGCCTTCTATGGGAGAGATATGGTTGTAGTTCACATCTTGATGGTATTTTTCATCATTGGAATTTGGATTTAGATTATTATAATTTATTAACAATAATTCATCATGAGGCCCTGGCACCAAACTGCTCTACTATCCCTATCAATACAAAAAGGTATTTAAGGTATTGAAAGGTATTTCCAATAACTCATTTAATTCCCAACTCTTGAGCTGTGCATTTCATCACACAGCCTAATTCTTTTTAGGTCCTGACCCTAGCCCTGAACAGTAAATCTTGTCGTCCACCCTGCTGAGAGCTTCATGTCCCCACTGTTGGTCTTGTGGAGGGGCGAGGGGCAAGAGAGGGTGGAGATGAGGCACGGTGACCTCTAAATTTAGCCCCAAATGACTGTCCCTTCAAACCAAATGCTATGGTGAAGCTATAGTGGATCTGACTGCTATTTTTAACTTGCATGCTTTCTCGCGGTCATGTTGTTTTAGGGCTTAAGTGAAAGTGTTTCTGTTATTTCATTAATAACCTCAGATCAAGTGTTGTTTCTTATAGCTCGTCTGACTTATTTTTAAGATAACGCAACACTGTGTAATGAGCGTCGGGTGTTTAGGTGCATTCCTCTGCAAATGCATGTTTGCTAGTCCATAGTGACAAACAGATGGCTCACATGTCCAGTGTCAGCACGCTGTGGGAACAAGTATGTTCCACTGTCGGATAGGTTACCGGTTCTTTTGAGCACTTGCTGATTGTCTTCATTGTACATAATGGTTATTGTAAATAAAAATCAAGTGTACATGATTAGTGACTTAAAGTAAAGCTTATGCGGTATGTAGTCGAGGTCCATTTATAGCAGTGACTTATACCCGAGTTTTATTGGAGGGTATGGGGTGGATTTAGTTGCTGGTACTGTTAGTGTAAGCTGGAACTGATCTGTGTGTCTGACTGTGAACGCTCATTGCATTTAACCTCCTTCTCTCCTGCTTAGACGTGAAGAGACGAGCAGGAGACTGAAAAACGTAAGTGTTTTTTTCTTTTTCTCCTGCTATTAAAAGCTTGGTATTAACCGCGAACTAAACGGTGAATCGAGTGTCTATGGCTTGTTTGATGTGGACTGAACGTGTCCTTTGACTCTTTAGTTTGCATACCAAACAAGTTGATTTGTAATTTTATCTCATTACAGTCTTCTGTGGTATTCTCAATGCGGTATCATTTAAAAGTGGACATTTGAAGCCACATATACTGCTTTGCATGCACTATTTGGATTAGGGATTGCTGACTAACATTTGAAATATGAAGTGTCTTCATTTGTTTAAGTTGATACTGATGACAATAATGCATGTAAGATATTGGAACTGGGGGTACCAATCTGCTCTGCATCTTTATTTTATTGGTAATATATTATGCGCAGACATGCATACTTCAAATAGTGAAAATGATCTTGTATTTGTATTTGATTCCTTATTAGGATAGTTCTAATGATCTTAGAGATCCAACAGGCACTACAGAGCCCACTGTTGTCTTCATTGTCTTGTACGTGTGCCACATTCCTACCCTGTTGCCACCCTGTGTTTGTGTGTGTGCGCGCAAACGGTCATGGTTTTCTAGATGGGAACAGAAATGAAACTGGGACACACAAGCCATTCATGCCACACGCAAGCATGCACAACACTAAATTCCCAGAGGCTTTGCTTTGGGCTCGTATCATGTTAACTTAAGTTGTTAAAACTGAGATATAAGCTATAAACTAATCTTTACATGTTAAAAAAAGTTAATCTTCATCTTTGTTTTAAAATATTATTTTGTCCTCATTTGTGTCCTCTCACTCTCTCTCACTCTTTCTACATACAGGTTTTGATCACTATATACTGGTTGGGGAGGAAGGCCCAGTCTGATCCGTTTTACACTGGACCACAGTTGAACCTAAAAGCCTTTGAAGGTTTGCTGGGCATAGCATTATCTAAGGTATTTCCGTTTACTTTTTTGCATATTTAATTTATAATTTTTCCTTTTTTTTTTTTTTCTTTTTTCCTTTTCTTTTAAAGGAAGTGCAATGTAAGTTTGAGAGTTGTTGCATGATATAAATAAAAAATGTGCAGAGCGCCTAAAGGGACATGGTGGTGGAAAACAAAATGAGATGGGAGGAAAAATATATATCTTTTTTTGGGTTCCCTGAGAAACTTCGTGTTTGCGCACAACTAATTAAATTTGTTTTGTTTCTTTGCGAGGGAACAAAGGATTTGCGAGTGAACGCAAAAGCATTGACTTTTATTATTTTTCCACCACCATGTCCTTTGAGGGGCTCCGTAGACATTGTCAATTTTATTTATTTTTTTGTTTTCATTTTATTTTTAATTAATAAAATAATATAAAATATTTATAAACTATTTAAATTTTTTATTATTATTAATATTATTATGGCTGTGAACCGATTATTTTTTTTAATCTAATTACATGATGTGCTGATTAATTAATCACATTACCCCTAAAAGATCATTTAAAGTCATTATTGTGTAAAGGGCATCAAATAGACATCACAAAAGGTAGTTTTAGAAATAAGTATTTTATTTGATCCAACATAGAATTTATTAGACATAAACTTTTAGGCTACAAGGGCCATGATTTATTTTTTTATAAGTTATATCTGTATGTGTATATCTGTTATATCTGTTTATAATATAAAATATATATAATATAATTGTGTGTATATATATATATATATATATATATATATATACACACAATTATATTATATAATTATACAATATATATTATATATATATATATATATATATATATATAAAAAATTATATATATATATATATATAAAAAATTATATATAATATAATATATATATATATATATATATATATATATATATATATATATATATATATATATAAATTATATATTATTACATATATAAACTCTAGAGTAAATGTAAATAGAATTTTCAGTTTAAGGTAAACTATTCCTTTTTTTTTTTTCCTTTTTTTTTTTTTTAAATGAAGTGATTAAAATTGCCAGTAGTTGGCAGAAAATGTCTAAAGTAAATTGAGTCATTCTTTCGATTCGTTCAAATGGCTGATTCATTCAGGAATGCAGTAAATAGGTGTGTTCGGCTTGAAGCAGCGTTGGGCGGATCGATCGGTGTATGACATCAGAGTAGAGAGCGATTCGAAAGCACACAGAGTCGTCTGCTCTCGCTGTACTTTGATGTCATACACCAATCAGTCTGCTCAGTGCTGCTTTAAGTAATACACACCTAATAGAGCGTCACAGTCCCGCCCACAGCCCGAGAGAGCTTAGGTGCCGGAAGTAAATTTCCCATTCATTCCGCCCATTGACGTTTTGGAAAAATCCGTATCTAAAGAGTTTTAGAGCATGTCTGCGAATAACCAGCTACGGCTCATAGGCATACAACATATCATTTCGAGTGAAAAAACGACGAGAAAATACAAAACAAGTAATAAAAACTCAGTGAGTGTTTTAGCGCAATTTTCTCACGTCATGGGATCACAACACTAAGAGATAGTAAATGAAAGAGAAAATAAGTTGCTCGAGAATATAACTTTCTCTTGAAATTCAAATGAACTTTCTGAAATCAAATCAGCAATGGATAATAAAAAAGGCACAATCACTTGACTAGTTGAACATCATTTTTTTTATTAGCTCATTATTTTTTACATCTTGTGTTCACTCAATATCCTCGATTTTCTCTGTATCAGCTTCCTTTTCTGCTTTGTCCTCTTCAGATTCTTCCTTCTTTTCTGCTTGACTATTGGCTTGTGAGGTAAACTCTTCTTCTGCTTTCGAAATATTGCCAAAACATCCTCTGAAAGCCACGAGTCATCGTAGAAATCAGATACGCCTGATGAGGAAGCCGTTGGTGTGGATGTTGCCATCTTTTGTCGCTTTGCTGAACGTTCTTCCATTTATTTTGCTCAATTCTTTTTTTCTAATATTATTGTAAATTTTAGAAGCTATCGATTGCAATTTGTTTCAACTCGATAGCTATTATGGTTGCCGAGAAATTAGCAAAAAACTGAATTTTTTCTGGAATTTCCAGGAAATCCCAAATCTTTTCCTGGATTTTTTTTTTTGTGCGTTCCCGAGAGTAGACCTTCCTTAACATAATGCCGAAAACCCGAAGTCTCTAGGTGGTCTGGTTGAGGAGTAGATAGAAGTGCAAGATTGGTGCGCACAGACAGAATGGAACAGAAATCATGAGTTGTTAATCGCAATTTTGTCCGGTGGAAAATTGCGCTAAAAAGTCAAAGGTACAAGACTGTGTACATATTTTCATTTCTGAGCGAAGGAACTACTCATCCCATAAACCACCGCGCCTCACTGAAGTCGACTGAAGCCACAACCGCGAAAGAGCCTTTAGAGCGACTTTCAAACCTGACGACAGCCACGCAAACTTTTTCTTATATGAGCATATACAATCGCTTAGTACAGCCGTAGCTGGTTTTAAGTCTACCATGTATGGTTACGTTTTTATGGCTTATACCCAAACTGTCAATGGAGAAATTGTATTGAATTCTTACTTCTAGCACCGGCTGTGGGCGGGACTGTGACGCTCTATGGCTCTCTTTATGAATGGGCCATTGAATCATTGGTTCACCAAACTGATTCATTCAGGAAAAAAAATACCGCTGTGTCTTGCTCGGAGACACACAACAGTTCTGCTCTGGCTTTATAGGTAATTTTACGCTAAATTGACAGCCCTAATTATTATACAACATATTTATAAAATAAAAGGATGTACTGCAAGTCTGAGAGTTGTCGTGCAAACGATAAATTGTCAGTTTGATTTGTATAGAGCTTAAAATGCCTCTTGTTTAATTAAAACATTTCACTTAGTTTTTACAATTTTGACTCTATCAAGTGTTTGCATCGAATCAAATCCTATCAAGTGTTTATGCATTGTAACAAATCCTTAAGTCAAATAAGCCCCTCTGTAGTCAGATTCATTACATTACTCATATAGTGAAATGTTACATTTGAGTCTCATGCGTTTTGTGTTCTCACTAAGGACGTCATGCAGGTCCAGAACTCCCCATGCATTTTGGCCGATGATAAAATGATTCACTCAGGCGTAAATCTGTGTTGTCGGTCCTCGCGTAATAATTATCAGAGCACTGACTGGCATATTTCTCAGTGTGTAGGTCATTTCTTCAGTCAGCGAAATGGAAAAACTTCTGTAAAAGTCCACCTTATTTGCCTTTCCACCCCTCTCTGAAGTTTTCTGCTCTTTGTACACCTTCTACCAGGCTCTGGAGGAGTCTGTGCAGTCCAAGTCGAGTGTGAGGGACAGTGGGTACGTGGAGGGCTGGTTTACTGACAGGGAGGATCTGTTAAGTCTGAAGCAGTCGGGCTACAGGAGGGAGGACTCAGTCGAGAGCCTGGACTCAGTGGAGTTTCGCACACTCAGTGTGGCTTCAGACTACACCATCAGAGCCGGCAGTGAAGGTAAGACTGGGCAGTATGTGTCTGTCTGTTAAATGAATCATTCTTTTTGAAACCAATAAAAATTTTTTTGAGAGAACCTTTGTGGATATGTAATTAATGAAATCTTTACGGATATTTAATGATTACATTTGTGACCCAGGACCACAAAACCAGTCACATGGTTACATTTTTTTAAATAGAGATTTATACATCATATCAAAGCCTTCCATTGATGTATGGTTTGTTAGGATAGGACAATATTGGCCGAGATACAACTATTCTGGAATCTGGTATCTGAGGGTGCAAAAAAATCGAAACATTTGAGAAAAACACCTTTAAAGGTTTCCATTTATGTTCGCGATTGTGCTGCATTCACTCACAAAAATAAATGTTTTATATATTTACGGTAGGCAATTTACAAAATGTATTCATGGAATATGATCTTTACTTAATATCCTAATGATTTTTGGCATAAAAGTAAAATCGATAATTTTGACAATGTATTGTTGGCTATTGCCACAAATATACCCGTGCGACTTGTGACTGGTTTTGTGATCCAGGGTCACATTTGTGTAATGTCCTTTTTATTGTACTAGTGTGCTCTTTTTAATCTGGTCATCACAGTGAGAACTTTGCAGAACTTGTATGTTTAACGTCATTACTGATTAACGTCATTCCGAATGAATCCAATCACGTTTCAGGTTCTGAAAGTAAAGTTTATGCACTAGATTTAAAAACTAAATAAAAAAAAACCCACCTAGATGTATTTTATTCAGCAAGGATGAATTAAATTGATTAAATGTAACAGTAAATACTTTTAAATTGTAAAAAAAAAAAAAAACTTTTAAAGTGTTTTAAAAAACATTTTTTTTAAGCTTTCTATTCAAAGAATCCTGAAATAAAACTGAACAGTTTCCACAAAAAATATTAAGTAGCACAACTGCTGTCAACATTGATGCTCATTTTGATCAAATAAATGCATACTTGGTAAACATAAAAGACCGATCGCATCAACCCACAACTTTTGAACAGAAGTTCAAAACTTTGCGCACCCTAAACTTTGCGATCTAATTTAAAATGGTTGTTTGTGGCCATTACATCCATTTCAAACTAAATTTCTGTGCATATGTAGTCCATCAGTCAAAAACAGCTAACGTGTGATAATTTCACTGGAACTAACTGCGATATCTAAAATAAAATCAGACATGCCTTTTTGCACTTTCTTGCACAAATTTAGTCTCTTCCACTGACCATTTCATAAGATGGAGGTAACTAAATAAACGTGAATATTCACATGACATTAATGTACACCATGACTCTGAATTTGAGTGAGTAGTTGGAGTCAGAGGTTTACATGGCTAATATTTTCATATTTAACAAATTATTTAAGATCTACACAACCAGTTTTAATCTGATGGGAATTCCATTCGGATCGAGCTCAGTTGGATTGATTGAGGTGTTTACATGAAGGCTTTTCAGTCCGACTGAGCAATCGATCCGATTATTAACAGATTATTAGGTTGCATGCAAATTTAGCCATGGTTTCTTAATCTCAAATGAGCAAAATCATCAAACATTTACTTCAGGGCATGATGGTACATACAGTTGCTTAAATATTCCCAAATTTGATCACCAAAATCACAATGTCTTGTTTACTTTGTGACTTCGATATTGCATCTCTCAAATGCTTGGTAATGAAAGTTCAGTG
Organism: Rutilus rutilus; assembly: GCF_951802725.1. Taxonomy (NCBI): domain Eukaryota; kingdom Metazoa; phylum Chordata; class Actinopteri; order Cypriniformes; family Leuciscidae; genus Rutilus; species Rutilus rutilus. Next base: position 30,498,764 of record NC_140210.1, on the reverse strand, counting down.
CCTAGACCTTGTCCCTTCGCCCCATCCATTCACGTAAGTGTGACATTCCCAAACGTTCCACACCCATTTGGTAACGCACAGAGCTGCTGCCAAATGAAGGCAGGCTTGTGCCTGTGAGACTGCATTACTGCATGGAAGGCTGTTTGGTGCTCTAGCGCTGTCATGATGATAATGTCAGTGGATCGCAATAGCTGTGAAATTTCACAATGCATAATTTCACAGTTGATACTAATATTGGTACCACAGCAAAACTAATATGCTATTTAACACACTTTTATTTGAAAAAGATGTTTAATATTAACACATTCAATTAAGATAGTGGCATCATAGCCTGCAAGTATTTCTCAAATAAGTAAACAAATAAAATAAAGAACAAAGCAAGCAATAAACAAGCATAATTAAACATTTGGAAAGTTAAATACTTAAAAGTTAAAAAATTTAAGTTCTCTGAGGTCCACTTATAATGTAAGATTTTTATATTAAAAGCAGTCATAAATGGCCATTTATTTCTAAAATTTCTACCCTGATTTTGACCCCCTGGTTTGAACACAAGCTGCATTTCCATTACCATTAAAGTTGCGCAAATGTAAATTGCGAATTGAAAATACACAAATACTTTTTTGCTCTGGTCTTCACCCAGGTTGCTTTAGTGACGCAGAAGCGGAACATTGCTTCAGGATGGCGGAAGGCAGTAAAAGTGATGCCCCCATCAGAGGAAGGGTGCATGTCCCATCTGGCCTGAGGAAGAAAAGACAGGAATACCAGCAGGGAGACAGGAGTTATGCAGGCCACCTCACCAGGTATGATACTCTATTCTGGCTCACTTTCGCTTCAGAAACTGACTCCGCATAAAAATGTTGGATGACAAATTTTGCTAAGCTTATAACAGATATTCAACAGGGTGTCAGTGGGTTCTTAAATTCACTTATCTAAATTTCCAAAAAGGCTGGAAAGAATCTTAAATATCTTGCATAATTTAATCATTTTTGTTGTTGTTGCTAATATGTAAAAACCGAACTACATTCCTATTAATTTTAATTTAATCATCAGAACATTGAATATCATTTAAGACTTTAATATTTTTATATTAACTTCAATTGACTTTTTAATTTTCAACAATGCTTACTGCACCTTTTAAAATGGCCTGAATTTTACATTTCTTTCCATTAAACATGTATATACTTTTGCTATAATAATTAAATTGTGCATATAAGATTCTTTTCTTCAGTTAATTGTAAAAGGTTTTGACTAGCACACCTTTTCTCCGTGTAATTCGAGGTGGTTTTCTTAGTCTCTCCACCTCATGTTTTGGCTGTAGCGAAAGTGGGCGGGGCTTAGGCCACAACCTCCCACCTGCTTCTGCCTTCCTCCAATGGGCAAGCAGTTACCAGAGTGACAGTGACTCTGACACGGACCACCCTGAACCAGACCTTGTGCAGGACGACCTAGCAAGTCGCAGATTTCGCTCTGTAACCTCTATGGCCCCCGTGAACTTTGCAATCCCTTCAAAGCCCTCGGGCCCCAGGGTGGCCACTATGGTGACCCCAAGTGCTAGGAAGTCATGGCTCACCTTTTCAGATGCTTCACGGCTAGCTGCAGTGCCACCACACAAATCAAACCAGAGGTCAGAGTTTAGAGAGTGTTTCGTATATACAGTGTGTCTGCAGTGGTGCCCTAATATTTGTGCTTGTGTACATCCAACTGGTCCTAACCACTTTGTTTTGCTCATGAAAAGCAATTATGTCTTGATTGCGAATAAATAGGCTTATTAATTTAGAAGATGTGCTTAGTTTTTCCTAAACTCGCGTTCAACTCTGATGGAGCTTGTTTGGAAGCATTATTGCTTTGCCTGATCTTTCGATTTCAAGAATCATGTTGGCATTGTGTGGGTCTTCACTAATTAGCTGATCATTCATCTCATTACCAGAACTAATTGTGGTTTGATGTTGCTGTGCATTCCACTAACTAGCACTAAAAACAAAGGTGCGGTTAACAGTTCTGAGGCCTGTTGCATGAAGCTGGTTTTAGTTCCTACAAAGGTAAGTTTGAGATTAGTTTGTGTAAACTCTGTTTTTTTCGGGATCAAGAAGGTGGATTGGTTTTTAGAGGTGTTCATCGACATTATAACTTGCGTTACGTGGCTAACCTGTTCCAGAGGGCTTAGAGATCACAAACCAAACCTGGACCAATCAGCTGCAGCAAAGCGACATATAGTGTCTGATGCATTAAAGCCACTCCCACTGTATCTCTAGCTCCAAATTAAAGCAGTTCATAGTGAAAATTAAAATTAGAGACAAAATTACCTAGCCTGGCAAGCCAGACCTACATCAAGATGTTGGGTCTGGCAACTCACCATAGACACGGCTCAATCCGAGGGGCGGGATAAACGGCTGTCTTTCAAATTCCCTCTGCACGCAATAGGACAGTGCTTCAACCAACCAGAGCGTTTTCCCAACAGCGGAGCTAGTTGATAGATTAAACTTTTGGCAAAACTACAAACACATCTTCCTTTTTTTAAGAATGACTTAAGTGCCGTTCTATGCTCTTTTCTCAAAGAAAAACTTAACTCCAAGTCCTCCAGAGTCGCAGTCATCATATGTTAAGCCCGCCCCGCCTACTCTATGCACGACGTGATTGGCCTGACCCAATTTAGGTTTTTGCAGCTCGAAAGTCAATGGAGAGTTGCTAGACTGCCCTGGCTGTAAAATACATTTTGCTGCCGCTAGGGTGCGTCTAGATTTCTAGGCTAAAAATTACCCATTTTGTGCTTCAAATAATTTATGTATTATTATTATACATTTTATGTTATATGAATTATAATTCACACAGTCAAATAATTATTATATGAATTGATAATAAAATGTGCATATATAAAAATAAACATATAAATGCAAGCTTTAATATATATTTATAAAGCGTTTGAGCTCTTTGTGAACCTATATAAATTATTTAACACTAGAACTGCCAGGGGTCGTTGTATACCTAACCTCCAGCAGGTAAAATTTGCCTACGCCCACTAAAAAAAACGTATTATGCCATGGTCTTCACAAAGTAATTTTTTAGTCATCAACTATGTTTTTGTCCTGTTGTTTTATGTTCAAGGCTATTTTAAGCAGGCAACACTGCAGGCTGATTTAGCCTATATTCAGCGATAAATTATGAGAATTATAAGGAAATAAATACATATTTGGATGGTGTAATATTATAATCAAATGTCATTAATCACATATTAAGAAAATGTTATTTAAATTTCTAAAATACCCTAAATAGACAATAATGTGCAATAATAATTCACTGCACTGCATAAGATGAATGATGCAACGACAAATTCAAGCGCAGTTTCACCTAATTAATTTGCCTTCATTAATTTGTTTAGTTAAATCATTTATAATTTGAATGAGAACACCACCAATAAACTTGGGTAATCATAAAAATTGTTTTATTCATTACATCATAGATCAGATTTTTTTTTCTTCTGGAAACTGGACTTGAATAAATAGCCACACAGTAACGAATACACAATACAAATTGCAAAAAATAAATAATTTATGAGGATTTAAGAGTAGGCTAAAACATCTTCATTTGAATGTGCTTTGTGTGACTGTTTACAGTAAGCCTAAGAACACGTTGCTCAAACAGAGCATGGAAATAAAGGCATTATGTAAATTTGACCTGCTGGCGGTTTTAGGTATAAATGCTTGGGTATTAATGTTTTTAATCGGGTGTAAATAACACAATTTTGGTAAAAGTCAATGACTGGTAGACTTGGATATTTAATTTCAAATCTGTTATGAACATTTGAAAAACAGCCATGGGTAAATTTGACCTTCTGCCGGTTCTAGTGTTAAAATCAGTTGATTCACTTGCATTGATGGTCAGATATTTTCTTTCAGTGACTTTTTTATAGCAATCTCTTAATCTTCAGCAGAGAAGTGAATTGCGTGACACTCTCGCGATAAGTGAATCAATCTGATGCTCTCCATGTTCCATGTGATTAACTCTGGAGCGTGTGCACCTGAAAGTGTGACACGTGTAGCGAACAGCCAATCACAAACTCGAGAACGTTTATACTGAGTGCTGTGAGGCAATTGTGCATGGGTTTGTCAAATCCAATCCTTCAGAAACTCAGGTTGTTCAGCTAGCTTCATGCAACAGGCCACTGCATGCGTGTCCATGCATGTGCTTCTTGGAGACATTTTTGCTCTCATCTCATATGGATGGCTCTTTCTTGGGAAGCAGTGTGTCCTCCATTCCTTCTGAAAATGGATCCCCAGAATGTGAATCTGCTACTTTGGAGGAAGAGTTTCTTCAGCGATCCCTGAACAATGGCATGAGTGACTCCGATGAGGACCGAGGTTATGCCGATCCAGTGCTGGACGATCTTTACACACGTCGGGTGCTCATCTCCGAGCATCAGACCTCCATCAATGCTGATTCAGACAGGTTCCTGCCCAAATATTGGACCCCTGAGGAAGCTCTACATGTGAAAAAGATCAGGCTAGGGTCCCAGCGCAGGCCATGGTATAAGAAGATGCAGGGCTTCAGGTTTGTCTTATAATAGAGAGAAAGAGGGTCTTTTTTTATTTTTATAGAGCTTTATAGAACCAGTTGGAAATCTGGAAAAGCATACCAAATAATTTTTTTTTTTTTTTTTTACAGATCAAAATTAAACATGTTTTAGATGTAGTCTAGGTACGGCCTGAAATGAAATCTATAAAATATCATAATTGCTGTTCAATACAAAATTTGATCATATATGCTTGTTTTTCAAATTATTTCTTCACTATTTCCATGTCTAAACCCTTATAGAGCCACTGTATCAAGTTAGCAACCCTTGTTTTTCGGTAAATATTGGTTTAAAAGTACATAACAGCAGCTTACTTTTATGAAAAGTATTGCTGACTTTTATGGATTAGATTTATCTATTTTTAGAGAATTGACCTTACATTTTTGTCTTAATTTGCAACACTTGTTAAAATAATTAAAAGTAATTTAGGTTTTCTCAAAATTCACCCCATAACGATATAAACAACCTCCCCACCACCACCACCCACACACACGATAACCTTTTATATATGTGTTGATCCTATGGTCTTTCTTTTTGTTGTTTAAAATGTCCCTGTCTTTTTCTTTTTCCTCTGCTTTTGCTTTCTCCTTTTTTTTTCTTCTCACTCTGTCTCTCCTTTCTGTAGCCGAAAGATGTCTGGTTCCTCTGAGGACGACACTGATTTTGACATCACTCCTTGGCTAGCTGCACCTGCTCCAAACTTTTTTCATGATCCCAAATCCCCCCACACCTTTTGAGCAATTCTTGCGCTTAGTGTAATATTGAAAGCTTTGCTTAATTTTGTTAAAACATTGGTTTGCAATATTGATGTAGCAAAGTTTTAGCAAGTACAAGCAGTTTATACAGCAGATACTATGTATGTTTGTATCAAAACTTTGCTTTCTTTTTAATGAAGCTTGATTTTACGGCTAATGTAGCAGTTGTGGCCATCTTCAGACTGTAGCAAGTTGTAGCTAATTTGGTTTAAATATTGGATTCCATTAAACCTGATTAAACATCCATTAAATATTGGATTGTAATTTCAGTGTTAGACTCATTTATTTATAGGTATGAGATGACTTGACCCAAGCATGGATAAAGAGTAGTCCATCTAGCACATTTAGATAAATAATTGCCAAAGAATGCAAGCACATCCCGTGTGAACAGTCCCTCAGACAGCATTTATACAGTAGCCTCCTATAAGACCCAATTGAAATGAAACCTAGAACACTGTGAAACTGTTAGCGATTGTCTTGCTGTGGTTCACATTTTAAAGGTAGGGTAGGCAATTTTCAGAGCGGCTAGTAATGGCAAGTTAGCTTTAAAAGCGTGAGATCCCACCCTCCCTTAAGAGCGTCTCCAGAGCCACATCTCCTTCAAAACACATGATACATGATACTGTTGCACAGCAGAGTTTGCAAAGCATCATGAGACCATAATTGGTGTTAAACTACTTCATTTCTCAAAGCACATAACTATACAATAATAATGAACATAAAAAAAACAGAGAGCACTGATTTGTACCACTTGACTGCTGCAGATTAATTTCGGCATTGATAGTCGTTCATTGATGGTTAAATTCGAGTAATTAACCGCTTTGAGTATAACGTCACAGGTTTCCATCTCTTCCAAGTTACAGTAGTTATGGTGTGAATGCAGCATAAGCTCACTGTTTTGGTTCAGGAGGAACTGTAAAAGGTGGCTGCAGTTTCATTTGCGGTGCTCGGTGCCTGAGATCTGTCTAACTCTGCATAGCATGAAACGCGCTGATGACATGTGATGTCTAAACAAGCAGGGTGTGCAGGGGTATGGAAATACATACTTTGACAGGCAGGTACGTCTCCCACAGACGTATAATATACATATAAATATATTTAGACCGCTTAACTTAGTTATTGCTATCAGGATGTGAAGAGACGATCAACCAACCTAACAAAAAAGGTTTATGCGACAAATCGCCTACCCTACCTTTAAATCAAGGGCTTTATATGAAAAATCTCCAATAACACGTCTGTGGCCGTTCCTTGCACGTGACTTGCTGAATTAGTCTTACAGAAGGTTTTTTTTTTTTTTACTATAGTCTGTAAGACTAATTCAGCAAGTCACGTGCAAGGAACGGCCACAGATGTGTTATTGGAGATTTTTCATATTAAGCCCTTGATTTATGTCCCTTGATTAAAGCCCTTGGGTTATGTAACAAATTATGTTAATGCAGTCATGACAACTGGAATTTTTGTTTAGTTTTTTTGGGGACTTTCTGATATGCTAGAGTCTGAAGTCAAGCAACTTGCACCAAAAAAAAAAAAGTCAAATCAACTTGTTAAATTTTGTAGGCCAATAAAAAATAAATAAAAAAAACAGCTCAATGACGTGTCATTTGTGTGAATTTTTGTTTCAACTTATCTCTGAGACTATTATTTGCATTCACTTTTGTATGGTATGTACTTAACATTTAATGGAATAGTTCACTCTAAAATGAACATTTGAAAGCATGTCTTCATTGTAATTGCATGGAAAACAGGAACTGGTACCATTGTCTAAATGTTTCCTTTGGTCTTACACAAAATAAGTTTCATTTAGTGGGTGGGTAAATAAATTAATTTGTGGGTGAACTATTATTTTTAAGTGATCTTCCGTGGGGAGAAAAAAAAAAGTCTATATCCATCTGTACTATTAAGAGGAATTTACAATCAAATATTTCCATGGTTTCCCAGATTTCCCGTCAGACACTCTCGGTACACTGGGTGAGTTCAGCATTTTTAATGTTGCTTCAGTAGTGGTGTCATCTTGTGCTAGCAAACGCCGGATATCTTTTGCATTTGTGTTTTCACTTTGCAGCCTGCTTTTTTCTGTTTAAATGTGTGCTTTTTTTTTCTTTTCTTAAATGACTTGTCCTTCAAGTAATTTGATCATTACAAAACATTTTATAAAGTGATGCATGCTATAGCAGTGTTGTGCGTGTGTCTCTGCAATACTGTGCATAAGCTTATCTTTGTTTTATGGTGTAAGCTTTAATGCATACGCTTGTTCTATATTGTATCATAGTATTATACTGATTATTTTTCCTTCATTGTTGGGTCTTTGTGAGCTTTAAGCAAATGGAGACTATACAGTGTGTATATATAGTATCTTATGTATGTACAGTATCTTAGTTGTATGTGTGAGTTTCTGCTTATCTATTTACTTTATGCTGCTAATGGCATTATGGCAGTCTTTGATGCAGCTTGAATGGAGACACAGTACTGTATCAGGTTTTATTTAACCTCTAGATGTCAGTATAACCAAATTTTACTTCTGCAAAATCCAACATTGCAACCTTTTGGTATTTTGAATGGAGATTAGCATTTAAATGACCATGTCCATCTCCACTCAACAGAAGCAAATCCATGGGTGACATCCCATTGGAGCCCATACCCCAGGAATCTGACAACTGCTCCAGCTTTGACCCACTGGGGTCACGCCACGTTCACCAGAGGTCTGTTGGAGAGCTGACCCTTGAACCCTCAGCCATACAGAGAGTTCAACAAGAGCAGTTACAGAACATGAGGGCCAGAATGAAGGAAAGTGAGGCCAAGTGGCATGAAGTGAGTGATCCTTAGTTATTTGAGTAACACATTCTATGTCACAGTGGTGGAACTACTGAACACACCGATTATAATAGCCAAAAATGTTTAAAGTCCTCCTGTGGTGAAAATCAAGCTGCTAATGTTGTTTGTCTGTGTGGTGTTTTTAATATGCTTCAAGACAAACCATGTGCAAATTCATAGTCAACACCATTGCTGAGTATTTTCTCTTTAAAACGGCAGTGAACCAAAAATGCGGTTTGATATCACAAACTACCTTGTGACCAATCACGTTAACGTGTGATCGTCAACGAGTGGATGGTGTGAGTGGAGGCGGAGCTAATTTGAATATTCATAGTACCGCGTTTACATTTTAATCATTTAGTAGACTCTTTTATCCAAAGAGACTTACAAATGAGGAGAACGATAGATGCAATCAAAGTAACAATAGGGTAGCAATATGCAAGTGCTGTGACCAGTCCCAGTTAGTCTAGCATAGTACAGGTAGCAAGACTTTATTTTTTTATTAATAAATAGATATAGAATGGTAAGTGTTAGTATTAATGGGTCAAGTGTTGCCGAAAAAAGATGCGTCTTCAGCAGTTTCTTCAAAATGTCTAAAGACTCAGCAGCTCGGGTTGAGTAAGGCTTTGAGATGGCACCACGAGGCGCAATTCACCTGCAGAACGCAAGCTTCTGGATGGCACGTAGGAATAATGAGTCTAAGGATAGGGGTGCAGAGCCAGTGGTTGTTCTGTTGGCAAACATCAGTGCCTTAAATTTAATGCGAGTGGAGTGCAAGTTTTTGAGGAGAGGTGTGACGTGTGCTCTCTTCAGTTTGTTAAAGACCACTCTAGCTGCAGCATTCTAGATCAGTTGCAGAGGTTTGACAGTGCATGCTGGAAGGCCTGCCAAGAGAGCATTACAATAGTCCAGTCTGGATAGAACAAGAGCTTGGACAAGGAGTTGTGTAGCATGCTCTGACAGGAAGGGCCTGATCTTCCTAATGAAGGCAAATCTGCAGGGCCGGGCAGTTCTAGCAATGTGGTCTGTGAGGTTTACCTGATCATCAATCACAACTCTAAGGTTCCTGGCTGTCCTAATGGAGTTATGGTTGACAAACCTAGCTGAATGGAGAAGTTGTGATGAAGTCTTGGGTTAGCTGGGACCACAAGCAGATCTATCTTGGCAAGGTTGAGTTGAAGGTGGTGGTCCTTCATCCAGCAAGAAATGTCTGTCAGGCAGACTGAGATGCGAGCAGCTACCATATACTAAATTATGCAAGGGTGTAGAGTAACATTCAAGCTATTTTAAGGCATGAATCAGTTTTCTTTCAAGGAATTTTTTTTTTTAAATGTCATTTTGGTGATCAAAGATGAGTTTTAAGGGATGCAATTATTGACTACAGGGACACTTTAAAGGAATAGTTTGCCTAAAAATTACACTCTTGTTCTAAACTTCTATGACTGACTGACTTCTGCTGAACACAAAGGATAATTTGAAGAATCTTGTTAACCAAACAATTTTGGTTTCTATTGACTTTCAAGACATTTTCTCAAAATGTATATTATTTCCACAGAAGAATGAGTCTGACACAGGTTTGAAACAACATGATTGTGAGTAATTGACAGAATTTTCTTTAAATTGTAATGCTTAAAGGAATAGAGGCATTAGCAGCAATCTTATATAATTGCAAAAATAATGACTGTTTCAAACAACCGTCTGCTATTTTTCGAAACAAATAGTCCCTCTACAAACTTATGTTAGCCATTAACTTAAATTTCTGGTGACATTTTCTGTGGGTTAAAATATTATATAACAATATCCATATGGTTTAAAGGTACAATATGTACGATTTTTGTAATAATATATCCAAAAATCACTTTCACAGTGTGAGATATTTCCTGCAGTTGTGTACTTAAAATATCCTAAAAGTTCCCAAAGATTTTTAATTTAAGAGAAATTCCAACTTTTAATAATGGTTTGTCCCTGGTCATTGTCGCCTGTCAATGACGTAATATCTGCGTTATCCCTGGTTTCCGCTTGTACTGCCATAGTAACCAGGACAACTGCGTTACATTTCATGCTGTTATTGTTTCATTCAAACATTATGGATGGCAAGCAGACTTTGGGACAAAAGGAGAACTAAAACGGGGATCAATATCTGCGTGGCATTTTCGAGATGCCAAGAGCTTCACTTCACGCTTCACATGGAAGGAGCCATTGGGGGCTAAAAACACCATTGAGCTTTATTAATGCCTGTGTGAGGTTATTTTTGTAAAAAAAATATTTTGTTAGTAGCTATTAATAAAATAGATTATACTACATAACAGTTTTGCCAGCTGGGATTTAAAAACTTTGATGCTCAATAACTCAGAACTACCCTAAACGGAGATAGAACCTTATAATTCTAAGCTCACAACTTGCTTCGCTTCACTCCCAGAGAGGGCAGTATCAGAAGAAATGATACAGCTAGGCTACTTGTTGACTCGAAACTGAAAAGACGCCGTTTTATCGTGAGATCCCACCCCCTATGGACAGGTTGAAAACATGCGTAACTAGCTCCTACTACTGGCTGTGGTCTCTAGCCTCTGGCCAAAAAAGCCTCCGATGACACAAAATTACGATTTTTGAGGTTTTTTTTCAGACACACAATACAGAAATCTCTCGTCTCAGGCGACATGAGGCAGGGAAGCATGGACATTCGAAAATACTACTGGGTTTCTACTGATACAAACTTAATGCTAATCGGTGAAGTATCCCTTTAAAAACATCAATGTTTTCACTCATCCATAAACATTATTAGGTCCATCGGCATGGCGACAATTTCCATAATTCCGCTTATGCGTCATCGACCTACGCCTTTGTTATTGTAAGAGGTTAGCGACCCCTAGCGGCGAAAAAAAACAACACATATTGTAGCTTTAAGCATCTTTTAAGTTTTCTCCATGATGTTGCTACTTCTGGATTGGCACTGTGGGGGGCCTCAGCGAACCAAATAATAGCAGAAATGTTTTCGACTGACCTTGGAGAAAACTGTTACCCGTCTTCGATCATTTACACATCACGCTTTGTTATTGTCTGACAGGTGTTTTTTTTAATTTTTTAATTTTTTATTTTTTACCATATTTGCTCATTTATCTCTCAATTTTCACCTCTGTCATTGCAGGATCTGAGCAAGTGGAAGAGTCGGCGGCGGAGCACAAACTCTGACCTCCACAGAAAGCGTGAGGAGAGGGAGCAGATTGAACTTAGTGGCGAAGGGACCAGTGCCATCAGGACTGCACAGCTCACCGGGGGGCCGGAGGAGAGGTGCTTTATACTATAATGTATTTGACTCGCACAGTAATGCACTTTGAATCAGTTTAAGTGCAGATTTTTTTTTAAAGGAATAGTTCTACTTAAACCACAAATTTAATTATTATTTTTTTTAACCCTAATGTTTTCTTTTTCTTCTCAACCCTGAATTACTGACTTTTTTTTGTGTAACACAAAATAATGAATTAAGCAGAATGTTTGAGCTGCTGTCTTCTATAGGGTACAACGGGGCAAAAGGCACTTTCCAAAACATCCGCTTTTCAAGATGCACGTGGACATTTGTCTGATTGTGGGCAACAGCGCAAAGTTGATTCTGCGCTTAATTGATCTAATATTTTATGTTTTTTAAAATGTTGGAGATTTAAGTAGCAATTGATAATTGCTCAAATTTAATATGATTTTCGGTTTTGTTCAAGCTAATTAAAGCAACCGTTTTTCAATAACAGAACAATATGTAAAAGTATGGTATTTGGGGTAAAATGCACCCCTGCTGTCGGGGGCAATAGGCACAATAATTAACATGATAAATATCTGGCTGACTTTTCCATTTGTTGACATGACATGGTTAGATTCAGATGGTAAATATCATATATTAAGTTGGGTGTCCACCTTAGAGATAATCACTATATTTATAATGAAACCATATTTAAAAATATTATATTAATCATATATAATAAAATATCATTTAATGTTACTACTGTAAATCTATATTAAATTATGGAATCTCAGTGCTATATCAAATATGTACAATAAATAAATAGCATTACGATGTCCAGAAATCAATTACAATAGTACATTGAGTGTAATGTATCGACATGTATTGACTTGATGTTCAATGTGATAGTTTCATTCTTACGTCTACTATAATACAATATGTTGTTAGCCCCGAGATTCTTCACGTTAGTGCATAAATGCGTAGATCCGCATTTATCATTCGTGTTCCCTAATGGTCTGGTGGTAGAAATTGTAAGCGTGTCAGAGGTTCCAGGTTCTAATCCGCCCTTGTACTGTGATTTTGCCGGAATAGAGAGTCTACAATGGCATTAAGCGATAGATTGACGCCAAAAGAGAACACTGTATCCGTGCCACTGATAACAGCGGCAACAAACAGCATGATTTCAAAAACATCCAGCGCCAGATCTCCTCTTATTTAAGACAAAATAATAATTAACATCAACATGGTTCATTTGCATTAGGTATATCCGTGCAATGACATATTTTCAAAAAAAATAGTAGTGGTTACAATAGAGTCTGGCGAAAAGTGGTGGGGACATGTCCCACCCGCAAATTACACCTATGAGTAGATTCAGTACGGAGATATTTGAAAGATATTTTCTCATTTAGATGGATTTGTCATGTCTGCCCTCTTCAACTTTAAAACAATTAGCGCCAAGCAGCGCCCACTGTCTGTTGATTGGCATTTGTGAAATGTCCTCTATTATGAACTATCTTTGGGAAAATCGTGCTTTGGAAATACATGATTCATCAAATGGGTATCATTTGTAAATTCAGCATATTATTAGAAAAGCACATTTTATTATGAAAAAATAGATATTTAAACAGTAATAGTGTCTGAAAGAGTATTGTGAAATATATTAAACAAATGTTGTTGTTGTTTTTTTTTCATGGAATTTTACAAAATAAATATACATTTAATTAATAATTAAATTAGTTATTTCATAATTATTTAATTATTTCAGAATAAACTGGTGCATTTCATTGTTTTATTGAATTCAGTTTTTATTTTTTTTATTTTTATTTTCCATACAAACTTTGCTAAGGTAATTATTTTGAACATGTATTAAAGACATTGTTAAAAACACATTATTTGATATTTATATTATTTTATAGTATTATTTTATAGTATTTGGATAAATAATGTGTGCCTGTTGTCCAATGCCGGTGAGCCATTTATCTCGTGTATGGGGTAAAAGGCCCACCTTGCCACCTCATACACTTATACGATTTTTCACAATACTCAGTGTCTTACAATAGCTTTGCGTTAACTAAAAGTTCAAGTGAAAATCTTGTTTGATAGCAGTGGTCACATTTACTGTCATCATATTTATGAAAAAACAACAACAGATTCGTCATTCTGCTTAACTCCTTTTCTGTTCATGGTAGAAAAAGTCATGTGTTGTTTTGAAAGTCATGATGATGATAGATGATAACTGAATTATTATTTTTGTGAATTTATGTGCCAGATTTACATAGGAGGCATGTTTTTGTGCATAAAGGAATGCAAGTAGAATTTGCACTGACATACCACATGCAAAAAAGTTCAACTGTTTAGTGAATTTCCTTGTGTGTCCTTGAATGTCTGTAACACTTCACAATAAGGTGTTAGTTATTATTATGTATGTATATAGTTGTATTAGTTACTACCAGGGTTTCAGCGGGTCTTAAATTCTTAATTTCCCTTGCAAAAACCCTGTAGTCCATTTACAGCATTTATTAATCTGAATGATAATTTCTACATATACATTTCAAGTTCCAATTAATATAAACAATAGTGTATTAATAAATTAACAGATTAAAGGGCAATTCAGTAGTTCTTTAGCTAGCATTAGCATCGCTGTTCATGTATTTTTAAGTATCGTTCCCACACTGCTGTTTAATGCTGCGGCCGGTTGCGTAAACCGCTAAGACTTTTAAGACTGTTCATAACTTTTTGGAGTCAGTTACATAAAATGAAGATTGGTTTAATTTGATCCCAAAAAGTAACTGCTAGTGGGTCATTGATCTTAAGACACTGGCTTAACATAATGTCTCCTTTTATCTGCCTAACAGAAAGAATCTGCCTTGGCGTTATTACTCAGAATGTTCTGTCATCAGCTTGTTTTGTTTTTTTGTCGGTCTTTGTCTTCTGCCTTCAGATCTGCACCACATATCTTTTTTTTTATAGAGAACTATTACAGAACAGCCTTCATCTTATTTTGAGTGTACGCCATTCAGATGGCTCTTCATAAAATCAATTCATTTTTTAACATGTAAAAATGTTTCAATTAGCATCAAACTACTGAACGCACCTTAAACAACAAAGAATAATATATTTGTATATTAGCATCCATCTAGATTTAAAAAATACTATAAAAATTGTTCATTTATTTAATTATTCCTAATGCATTAAGTGGTGTTATCCAAAGTGCTACCACTTGTTCACGTGTGGCTAATAGAGACATTTGATAGTTACACCTGTCCTCCAAGCCCTCTCCACCCCCACTCCCCTTCCATTACCAGCCATGTGCTTTCTAGTAGAGTCCTGTCACAACCTTAAACTCCTATCCTGGGATCAGATCAGACATTCATTCCTGTTGGTTCACTCTCTTCCAGCTCCAACATGCCTGGACCCATGAGTGATGCAGGGTCCAGTGTCAGCAGTGCTAGGGTAACTGGATGGTCAACCACCTCGGCTTCACCCCTCACGAACGGGACATCATCTTCTCTGGCCAGAGGCACTGACATAGAGACGCCTGACTCAGCCCAAATGTGCACCGTTGAATTCTTTACCCCTCCAGCAGCTGTTGTGTCCGAGCCCTACGAGCAGCAGAGTCCAGACTTCAGCCGCCGGGATAGTTTCCTAGAGAGCTTCTATGCAAGGGGAGCACGCATATCTGCCACTCTACCGAGGGGTTTCAGAAGGTCAGAAGGTTGCTCGCGCCTCTCCACAGGCATCACACCACGTCTATTTGGAGCCAAACCCTCCAAAATGTCCTCACTACCCAAAGTGTATTCCGTAAGTGGCCATTCTCAGCCTTACATGTTGCTCTATAGATCATGTGTGCTTTATTCATTAAAAAAAAAGTCAGATTTGAATGTCAAGTCTTGATTATTCTGGATTCTCAAGGTGGAGGCTTTTGATTCTGATTAATGTGAGGATTTTAATCTTTTTTGTGACCATTTCACTTGGTATTTAGTATCCCTCTATCTGATTTATTATGCAACAACTACTACACTTTCTCTCGCTTTTTTCCGTTTATATAGTGCAGTTTTATAGCCTTGATGCCAGCCAAACTTAGCCCCGCCCACAACATTTGAGGTCGGGAAGTTCTGGACTTGATCCGTCGTGGAGCAACTAGGCTCGAGCCAGAGCTGTTCGGACCAATCAAATTGTCAGGGCGGGCTTTATACGATGATGGACAGATGATCAACAGTAAAGTAATCATCCACGTCACCAAACAGCGCTTGGGTTGAATTCGTTCACAACAAAGACGGCTGCCGCTGGAGAATTGAGATGTGTAGATTCCGCCATCGCGACTGTTATAGAAGATGTCGACCGCGCATTAGTTTTAAAAGAGGAACAGAGAACCGCGATCAAGGCATTTGTCGATCGGAAAGATAAATGAAGAACATACGTCACTTACTCCGTTGCTCTGATTGGTTGTAGGTCTATCCAATTGAGTGCAGAGGCATTTTCTTTCCTGGTTCGGTTGAAAAACGCCCCTTAATCACAGCCCAATGGAGCAGTATCAGACTCATATTCTGACTAGAATCTGAGTATGACAACGTCAGGCTAGCAGTTTTATTTTTCTGTTCCCTGAATTTTCCACTCCGCCAGAACCATGATCTCGTACAAAAAAAAGCTTATTCCATGCTTAAAAGGTTTGACCTTTTGAACATGTATAGAGGTTTTCTGTAAATAGGGATGTGCGCGAGTACCCGATTAATCAAAAGTGACAGCAATGATCTTAAAAACATAGATTGGTTTTGGTGGCATATGGTCAGTACCTTGAGGTCTGATTAGTTTTGTGACCGCATGCCATCCGGTGGCCAGTTGCATAAATGTGTTAAGACTCTGCCTAGTCTGACCAAATAGCTGTTAGCCAAGTGGTAATCAGTCTTACTTTTCAGATTCAAATTAGATCAATTTACGGTTTTCTTTAAAGGACTTTAAAAAGTTATGGCTAGTCTTAAAACAAACAAACAAAAAAACAAACAATAGATGACTAACTTGTAAGACTAGTCTAAGCAGTTTATGCAACTGGCCACAGATCGGAAAACTAAAGTGAAACTCTTCCAAAAGCGCACGGTGATGAGCATGGAGTGGTCACTGGTAGAGCTGTGTGATATAGCTTAAAAAAAATAATGTGGATGATGATAATAATACTAATACTAATTGCAGAACTAGTGTAATGTCATGGTCTTTAGGAAACAAAACCGCCAATTAAAAAGATCCACTTAAATTTTATATTCTTTTTATTTTTTTTAAGATCAGAAGTAACTTCATGTATAATGAGAATATTAAATCTATATTGGCCAGCATTATTCTTCAATGACAATTTGTTCCACCTGACCTTGACCTACAGTAATTGTTAGTTTCTAAATAGTACCTAGTGTCTCTCTCTTTCTCTCTGTGATAAAGGAGTGGGGGATGATGAAGAGTGGTAGTTTGTGCAGTGTTCCGTGTGTGAAGTTTAGTGTTTCTCTTCATCACTTGATCATCTAGCGGCTGGCTTATGAATAATGAATCAAGCCACTACTACTGCTCTGCACTCTGGGTGCTTCATGAAACCCAAGCTAAGACTTCGGTGTGCCTTGTGTGTGCTTTTCCATGACGGGCTTCTCAACCATGTGTGGACACACGCACTGTTTGGCCACTGTGTCTCAAACAAAAGCAATTATGTTGCCTCTGTATATTGTACTGTGTGTGTGTGTGTTTTAATAATAATGTGGCTTTATACATTTGAATTTAAGATTAAAGTCAACAAGAAATGGTGCATGAAAGTTTTTCAGAGATGGACCAAGTTTTCCAAGTTTTTTTTTGTTTTGTTTTATTCATGGGCTTGTTAAAACCAATTTTGAGGCATATTCAAATTTTCAGTGCTCTAATACACAGTCCTAAATTGAACAGAATTCATGGTTGTAGAAGTGGTTGTTAAAGAAATTGGCCACTTTATTTGGTTTTATCTTGTGTTTCTACAGATTGATGACTCTCATAAAAGCCTGATCAGTGGACACAGAGACTACTCAATCATCCCCTCTTTCATCAGCGGTCAAGGAAAGGTCACAGCCTCTGCCGAGACAGGTCACTCTCGTTCAAGCACTCATCCAATCAACCCTAAGAAAGCGGATGAAGACTGGAGAGATGGAAGGTCATCAGCGCCTCCCATGAACTCTTTCGTCACTAAAGTGACCATGGCCGCTTCCATGATACAAACATCTCCTCCTGTTTTCTCAAAAATACGAGAAATTAAGGTAGGCTCCTTGATGATCTGAACCAATCCAACCATGACGTCCAGGACATCCCTGACCTACCTGGAACATTTTTCACTGGAATATTATATTATATTAATATAATGAATAATGCACTATAAAAATGTGTATAAAATTACTTAAACTGTAATGTTATATATATGCCTAGAAGTCCATTTAAGACAAATTATTTATTTATTATTGATCTTTCATTTATGCAGGTATGTGTGATAGTGGACACAGTTAGTGTTGTACTGACTGAAGCAGATTTCTTGAGGAAGAAGGTGTCATGGGATCCTCAGGTGTCACATTCGCTCTCTGTATCTCTCCCTCTCTCTCTCTCTCTCAGGTGGGTCAAAGTGAAATGCGAGTCTGTTTGAATCAGAAGCCTAACAGCGGGAGAGACTTTGGATTCAAGGCTCACTGGGACTCAACTGGTGCTTGTGTGAAATCAGTTCAAGCAGGTAAGACTTATAATTCAAAACGGCAAACTGTTTAACTAGAATAACTGCTCCTTTTAAATGCATCTGGGCTTTGCAATTTCACTTTATAAGAGTGAAATGTGAACCAGCTGTAAATCAGTCAGGTTAGATGCCTATTTCTACCATGCAGAATCTGTTTAGATATATAGGGTGAAACTTTGGTGGTGTGTTTTTATGGATGAATGGGGGTAATGGAGATGATAACTGTGAGTACAAATTACATTTCAGAAAATGAAAGAAATCCTAAATACAGAGTTTGAGTTTGTGGATCTTTATTGTGTATCACACCGTGTGCTTGACAGTTATTTTTGTAGTTTCTTCGATCTTTGAGAATGCAAGGAGTGTTTGTATTGCCATGTACGTTTACATTCAGTCATAGTGTGTAATTCTCAGGATTGTGGAGTGAGACTGAGATGAATGATTTATAGAGAACAGTGAAGGTGTGTTTTACTGTGCATTAGTCTGATTGGTTAAACTGAAGAAGTCTGGTCCTGAGCTTAGTATATATCATCATGAATGAGAGGAGAGGCAGCATTCATCTGTGACCTGTGCATTTACAAAAGCAGGTTAGGGTGGCCATGCATGTAGTAAATATAGTCTAAAGCACATATCCGTTATATCAGCTCTCATCTGTATTGTTGTATAGAAGATACGGAGAGAGGTTGGTTCTGACTCCTGACATCCTTTAATCAGATGTATTGTGTTAACAGAGTTAACAGGCTGAGGTAGAAGGCTTGGGTTGATCTCCTTCCCGAAATTCCATTAAACACACTAACCTACATTTACAGCCTCATCAATGATATATGAACCTGTTGTGTTATTTTCTATTTAGGGCTGTCAGTCAGATAATATATCACGATTAATTAAATATGTAGTAATGATTCATCTTTTTTTGTTTTTTTGTTAATACATGCATGTTTAATGCATTTTTATACTGTGTGTGTGTGTGTGTGTGTGTGTGTGTGTGTGTGTGTGTGTGTGGAAAAAATGCTCAAATGTTGTTTTCAGCACTGAAATTCAGGGTAAATTATACGTGCATTATAAATGAATAAATTAGACACCAGGCAAAGTCTGCAGCAGTATTCTTGTCTCACTTGCACAAAAATCACAGATTATATATCTGAAATAGTTTAATAACTTTTCATTCTCTTTGTGGACTTGCATGTGTATTTTTTTTTGGCCACTGACAAGCTGTGATATTACATTATAATAAATGTATTTATTTATTCATTGGTGTAAAGTAAATTAAGTAAAAAAGAAAAGAAAAAGAAAAGCAGAATGAGAATATTATTCTATGACATACATAGAAGGCTATGTACAATGAAATATACTATGAGATTATACAATGTTAAATGTACAAAAAAGTAAATGGAATAACTACCAGGAACAGAAGCAATATACAGAGAAATATACAGCATTATGCTCTATATACAGAAATTCAAGAATAAGATTAATTAATAAAGAATATTTAAAGTTGAATAAGATTGAAGAGCTGGCGTCCTGTTTGCACTTCATCAGATTAAGATCTCAGTAAATGAAAACCTACTTGAACTTTATTTGTTTTCAATAAATATCCTATTGGTCTATATCAAGAAATAAAGTTGATTCTGTACTCACAAACTTTCTCAGTTTAGCTTAAAGGCACAGCTTTGACCTGCTTCATCTCTGTACCTGCATCACACAGGCAGCCCAGCGGAGTTCTGTGGTCTGCTGATGGGGGATGAGATCGTGGCGTTGGGTGGATGCAGGGTTGCCGAAATGAATTATGAGCAGTTTAAGGGCAGCATGGACTTGGCACAGCAAAAAGGCACTTTACTGATGGACATCCGGCGACATGGCCAAAATGGTGAGGGTGTGGAAACTGTAAGAATCTGCCCTCTCTGTGGAAACTGAGCATCATTTCACCAACATAATTTTGTTCTACCAACAAGGGAATGTGTGAAAATAAATCAAATAGAAATATATTTTAAGTTCTTAAATCACACGTTGGGTTTTTTGCCTCTTTAATGACACTGTTCATATTCAGAGTATAATATTGCATGCATACACTGTGGAATTGGCATAGAAATTATTTCTAGAAACAGCTGTTGCAATTTGATGTTGGGTATTTCGTCTTTATATTTTCTGGCACGGTTCCTAAGGCGCCATTCCAGAATAAGATGCTTTATCTTTTGCTTTCTGTCACTGTGGGAAGGTGGTCTATCTGTCTGTCTGTCTGTCAGTCATTCTCACTGTCTGATAAAGACTCTATTGCATCAGTAATCTTTGCTTCAATATTATCAAAGGGAATAATTATTAGCACCCTTTAATTTCATTTAATGCTCACTTTTATATTAAACCGTATAATTATATCCACTTAAAATTCCCCTTTCACAAATTACATCTAATTCTGATTTAAATAATTGGTCTAAATCACTAACAAGTTCGCAAACATGTGATCTGGCATTTCTGAATTGCTCATGTATGTTTTGGGTACTGGACAGACTGGGGCAGTGGCCACCCTCCCCTACCGTACAAGAGCCATAAGACCATCAATTTGACCAGTGCCAATTCAACACTTATAGGGCGCCCCGAGCACTATGTCTCGATCAGCACAACCTCAAACTCTCCAGTGGAGACTGTGGTGAAGACACAGGTCAACGGACAGCCTGCTAATGTGAGTCAGGACAGGAATATAATGAATGTGGTGGACTGTGGGAAATCAGTGAGTTTAACTGTTGTTGTTGTTGTTTAAATTTGTTCATTTTTAGTACTTGGCCTCAAGTTGGTAATTAATGTGCTTGTTTGTACAGTGATTGTTTAAGGGTACACCATTGGTCAAAAGTTTTTTTTTTTTTTTTTTTTTTTTTTTTTTTTTTATAATACTTTTATAAAAAAATATTTTTTTAAATATTATTATTATTATTCAAATAATATTTTTTTAAATAATACTTTTATATTCAGCAAGGATGCATTAAAATGATCAAAAGTGACACTGAAGACTTTTACATTGTTACAATTTCGGTTTCAACTAAGGGTAGGTTTACACGACAATGATACGCTTAAAACGGAAAGTTTTCCCTTTGATTTTTCCGCGCATAAACAACACCATTGTTAAAACGATCCCCATTCACACGGATCCGTGAAAACGATGTATTCTGCTGCCAGGCCGTTAGATGTCAAATGAAACACTATATAGACTGAACACGTAATACGTGTGTGCATGAGCTCAATTCGTTTTCAAAAGTTTGCGTTTTCAGACACCCAAAACGCCGTTGTCGTGTAAATAGACGGCCAAAACGCATACAAAGTTTTAAGTTTTTAGTTGAAAAACGGTGTCGTGTAAACAGCCCCTATATTTCTGTCATGAATTCTGAAGAATCATGTGACACTGAAGACTGGTAATGGCTGCTGAATATTCAGCTTTGAAATCACTAAATTATTTACATAAAGAATTACATAAAGAAATTACATTTGAAATCATATTAAAATAGAAAAGTTATTTTAAATGATTATAGTTTTTAACATTACTGTTTTTATTATTATTATTAATAAATGCAACTTTGGTGTGCATAAGGGACCTGAAAAACATGTTGAAAATCTTACCGACCTCAAACTGTTTAATAGTAGTGTACTTTCTAATTTAATCATAATTCTTTTTATGTATTTATTTACTTATTTTTACTTCACATTTTTCAGAAAGTACTATCTAAAACGGTGAATGGACGAATCCAGGACAATCCAGTTGCTCTAAGAAACAAAGGTGGGTGCTTTGAGCTTAGCAATCAAATCTTTGTCCATGTTCAGAGCTGAACCTAACAATTTCTACGTTATTAAAAAAAAAAAAAAAAAAGAGACCAAGAGATGTGGATAATCAAATTTCTTTGCACTGTTCTCTCCCCACCTGTGTTGTAGACTATGAAAACATAGCTTTGAAAATTCATAGAAGAAAGTTAGAATTTTTCATGCAAAAAGGTAACCGCATTCGCTCAGGCTGTAGCAGTTTAATGCTTTATGGCTAATTGATCACTGCGGCTTATTCATTTAATTATGCTGTGACTGATTGTGATCAAGCACACTCTTAATGGAGTGTATTGGTGAGGTTGAATATTAATATCTGAATTCACTTAAAAACAGATGGGTTTGCTTATTCTGCATTCTAAGGGCCTGACTAACTAAAGCATTTAGTACATACGGTTACATCTGTCACCCAGTTATGTTAATATTATTTTTTTACACGTTCTTTTCTAACTACTGTGTGTACCAAAAGCTTTTATTAGTTAAGCTCTAGGTCTGAGCATAAAGATCTGAAATCGCTCCACGGGTTTCTTTTGCTTTCCATTTTTCTAAAAGCTAATGCTCTGTCCATCAGGTGCCACTGTCAGCTCCTGGGTCTATCTCTGTGGTAAATAAAGATGGTGTGCTTTCAATGTGCATGTGATACACTGTAATAACTGAAATATGAAGACTGTTGTTTCTTTATTTCTGTTTCTGTCTGTCTGTCTGTAATTGGCTGTGTGTGATTCCTGTCTTATTGCAGAACAGTTTACAAAGAAAACCTTGAGTTAGTTAGTCTCTAATAATTTAGTTTTTCAACCAATCAGATTCCTCTGCAATTCACTGTTATTGAACAGAGACAATTCTAAAGACATTGCTCTGAGATGTTTTTTGCACATTCATTGTTTACTTCTGTCTTGCTGTGTTGTTTAAAGCCTGCGTACCAGCATGTGAGTGTGAATTTGTTGTGCGCTCGCTCGACCGTGGTGGCTTTGGTTACAGTTTTGTCATATGAGCAGTGTGTGTGTGTGTGTGTCAGAATCACTGAGCAGCATGAATCAACAGGTTACAGGCTTGGGAAACTCATGGCTATGTGTGGGCTCTGTTATGCTATTTAAACGGATAATCTTTGTTTCCACCTCTTTTACTAGGTGGCTCGGAGTCTGCCATCTCTGATGTGAGTCACTACTGTCATTCACATTTAGTCTTTATCAATATTAAAGCCTGATTCTGATTTATTAGTATGCTGATACTGTCTAAATTTGACTTTTTGGTTAATTTATTCATATTGTTACTCTCTGGCATCAGCTGCAGGTTCCCTCCATCAGTTCCACCTCCTCTCGCTGGTCCTGGGATCATGAGGAGGAGAGGCGGCGGCAGGAGAAATGGCAAATGGAACAAGAGCGCCTCCTGCAGGTACCACCAAATCACACATTCTTTCTTAACCATAACCAGATATTGAATGCAAGAATAGATTTCAGAATAGATTTTGTTTTTTGGTGACATGAAGTAATGATTCATTTCATATATTTTAGTTTAAGTTTTAGTTAGTATAGTTAAAATAGCTATTTGTTTATTAAGAATGTTAAAAGTTAAAAGAAGTGTGTATGTTTATATGTGTGTGTGTGTGTGTATGTATGTAACATTGAATTACCAATTCCAATCTGGTGTAAAATCTTTGATAGTGTAATTCAGCCCATTGCGCTGTATGGAAGTGAGGTTTGGGGTCCACAGAAGCCCTACACACAGAATTCTGCAAACTCGTTCTAAAACTACAAAGGAAAACACCCAATAATGCATGTAGGGCAGAATTAGGCTGATTCCCATTGATTGATAATCTGCAAAAAAGATCCCTCAAATTTTGGATGCATCTAAAATCAAGTCCCACATTATCGCTACATTAAGCATTACAAACCCAAGAACTGAACCCTGAAAAAAGTCCCCTCCGCCAGCTGGTTCTGAGACTTAATAACCTGACTAACTCTACTAACACTAACCAGTCTCAGCAGTAGCGTACCGTGGGGTTTCAGTCAGGGCCTTCAGTAACGATCTAATCCCCCCCCCCCCCAATGCAAAATACAATCATGCACTGTATGCACTGCGTAACATCAACGACGAGACAGCTGATCTTCAACCTCAGCGCACACGCACACCACTGTACATTATAAAAGCTGAGCTGAAACATCTCGCGCACGGATGTAAGTTACCTAATACAAATAAATAAAACATCTCCGGTTAACTAGCAGGACATTCATTTTCGTTTGTTGAATTAGATGCATTCTAGCGCTGAAATGTGTTCAAGCTGAGTGCTCGTTGCCGCTGTTATCAGTGGCGCGGATAGAGTGTTCTCTTGTGGCTCGCGCACAGTTTTCACTTAGATGCGCGCTTCAATCTATCGCCGTTGCGGAGACTTTCTATTCGTTGAAATCTTACAAAACAAAATGCACACAAACGCCCTGCTTGATATACAACCACTGATGAACATATTCGGTAAAATAAAAATAAAAAAAAACATACGAGCGTGGATTCGAACCCAGAACCTCTGACACGCTTGGCAAAAGTTCTACCACTAGACCATCGTAGAATACAAAATGTACATAGTTATCAATGCATTTAGTCACGTGGAAATTCTCTGTACTAACAAAATTAGTAAATCTAGAATGACAAATGTGCCCAAAATGACCCAATGTACTAATGAAACTTATTTCTGGACATCGTAATGTTATTTTTCCTGAAAATTGTTATTGTACACAAACATGTATTGTATCTGCCCACCCATGTCGATGACATCAGCGCGGGCTAGCCGTCGACACATCGCTGGGCCTCTGGGGCGTTCTGTCATACGCATCACAATTTGATTGGCTGATAAAACACGTCAGTCAAAGTTATGATCAATTGGAAAACGGCAGCTTCAACGGAAGGCTAGCTATACTATTAGTGCTGGTCCACGGAGCTGCGTTTGCCTCAGACTCACAAAAAATAACCATATTCTTTCTGGAAATATAATCGTAACGTACTGATAGACAATAATTGAATTTAGACATGTTCAGACACACATTAATTTAATTTTAGAAAAAAAAAAAAAAATTCTATTTTGACAGGGCCAGCAGAGAAGGCCCTGCTGGCTCTGACGGCACACCACTGAGTCTCAGACCAGCACTGCTTCTCACACAAACATCAAAATAAACCAAATTATCAAACAGTCTAAAAATACATATCTGGAACACAACACAAACTAAATCGCTAAGTAAATTGCAATTCTATCGAACTCTGAAATCAAATGATGAATTGGAAGAATATCTCCTGAGTGTGAGAGACACAAAGCAGAGACGGATCCTGAGCAAGTACAGGCTCAGTGAACACAGTCTAGAGCCATCGAGACCGGCAGACACAGAAAGAGCTGGTTACCCAGAGAGCAAAGGGTGTGTTAACTGTAGGGCAGGAGACATCGAGACAGAGACGCACTTCCTCCTTCACTGTCATAAATACAGTTCAATCAAAGACCTCTACTTAAACAAATTCACTAACTTAATAAAGAACTTTACAGCCATGACTGAAATAGAACAGATAAAGATAATATTAGGAGAGGGACAGACAGCAGCACTGGCTGCTAGATACGTGTGGATTTGCCACAGCCTGAGAGACAGCAGGTGAATGTGTGTGTTAAGTGTGTGTCTGACCTCAGTGTGTTTCCCTACTGTCCACCACAGTGACCCTCAGTAGTGTGTGTGTGTGTACATGTTAAAACACTGTGGTATCAAATGTTCACATGTTCTAATTTGTTACACTGTTTATTTAAAGGCACACTATGCAAGATTTGTACCTTAACCCTTTCGCACATACGATCACACCGGTGTGATCAGTCTAGGCTGGTCCCTGGAGTGTTCGATCACACTGGTGTGATTAGAACAGTCAGTGCATCATGTGATCAACTGCTAAATTCAAATGTGCTTTCGCGCTCATCAGACAGGCGCGCTCAGCTGTCATATATCACAACTTTTCAGTGTTTTCAACCACATAATGTTTATTTTAGGTTTCAGACATATAAGTACTAAAAAAACAATACATTTAGAGTTTGTAAAATACACACTGATGTCTATGGAAGAGGCAATAATAATCCTTTCCATTATAATTAGACACGTTTTATTCATATCAGATACACATTGTGTAAGTAACTTTAAAGTTTACTCTATTCTTCTCCCAGTTCACCTGCCACTTACTTTTATGTATTTCGGGAGAAGTGGATGAATTCACGTGTTGTAAATCCAACAGATCCGATTCTCTGAACTGTGTCTGCGGCACAAACTAACATGGCGGCGCCCATCGCGCATACAGCTCAACTAACGCGATCGTTATAAAGGTGTTTAAACAACAAAACACTTCCACTTGCATATGTTTAACAATCGGAATATCAGATATTTCATGCCATAGCTAACACATTTGTGAATATTTTGAATAAAAAAGAAAAATGAAAAATCATCATTCATTCAGTGCTGTTGCTGCTGTGGTGTGTCACATGACAAGCAATGACGCGTCACCATGGAAACCATAAAGTGACACGTTCTAAATAACGGTCGGTCGCCTTGAAAAACTCACGCTGGGGGGTCAGCCAGAATATTTTAAACTTACGTGTGAAAGGGTTAATATAACAGCTTCGAAATCATTTAGATGGTAAACAAACTCGTAATAGGGCGAATCATCCTGATAGCAAACCAGCATTGCAAGTTTGAGAGTTGGCGCCCCGACAAATCTCGAGAGAATCACGACTTGCTTTTCGGCACGATGTCACATACATCAACAACATATGAAGCAGCCTCTATGGAAGACACTAGCACGCATTTCAGACGTGACTCATGGCAGAGTCGACGAAGAAAGCGCTCAGCTCTGCGTGAGTGTTATTTACGACAGTAACGTTAAATACAAATACTCCACAGCGACTCTAGGGGTGGCTGTTTGAGAAAAACGGAAACTGCATAGTGTGCCTTTAAATTTAAGTTAAGTTATAATATTTTCTTTTATTATTATTTATTATTATTATTATTATTATTATTATTATTATTATTATTATTATATGTATTTCAAGCTTTGGCAATATTTACAGTCATGCCAATAACGCAATTTTGAATATATATACACATACACTGATGGAGGGAATTTGTTTTGCTGATACAATTATTTGTAATAAGCCGTTACATTAAAAAAATGTTGTCTGCGCTGGTTTCAGGAAAAGTATCAACGTGATCAGGAGAAGTTAGAGGAGGAGTGGAGAAGAGCTCAGGAGGAATTTTATGGAGAGGGGCACGGTGGTCCTGAGGTCAGTAACGTAGTAACGTTGTATAAAGTGTTTGCATTACGTTGCTCTGCAATACTCTGCAGTCATTATAAAATGGTGAATAGTGAACACTGTTATTATTTACTTTCTGCCGGTAATAGGAGCAGAAATGCCTTGCTGTGCTGTCCAATGGAAATACTACCTCTCATATTCCACCTCCCATTGCTACCACTTCAGTGGCATCCAGTCAGATCGCAGAGAAGGAGGGAGCGGAACAGAACAGACAGGCCGCTGTGCAAATAGCAGCTGGACACCAGTCACTTAAGACAGAAGTGGAGTGCGATTCAACCACAAAGAGTCAGTGGTAAGAAATATGCCAAGCACAAGGTGAAAAATAAGCTGTAGTTTTATGTTGTTCATGCCGATAACATATTAGGATTTTGCATTTCCCTAAATATTAGGCAAGTCTGGCAAAGCATTTAATGCATATAATTTCAAAAGACAAGCCCACAAAATGAAGATGATTCAGTAATTTAATTAAAGACATTAATATATAGTATTCAACAGAACTCATTGTTTGTTTTATTTCCATATCATTGAACATATCACTGGCGCCGGTACAGTCCACAGGAATCCATTTGAGTTTGCCAGCCAGTCTGAGGAAGTAGGCCGTTCACACAGGACATATTTTTAGGACGTTTTTTAGCTGATGTTGAATCCAGCTGTGTTTTTCAGCTATGAGCACGTTTTTAACAAGGCAAAATTAATAGCATTAGTTAGTTTTATTAGGGGCCAAGCACCGAAGGTGCGGAGGCACCTATTGTTTTCGTTCCCGTTCTTATTATTATTATTAGGGGCCAAGCACCGAAGGTGCGGAGGCACCTATTGTTTTCGTTCGCGTTCTTATTATTAGGGGCCAAGCACCGAAGGTGCGGAGGCACCTATTGTTTTCGTTCCCGTTCTTATTATTATTAGGGGCCAAGCACCGAAGGTGCGTAGGCACCTATTGTATCTGTTCCCGTTCCTATTATTATTATTATTCTTCCGTTTCTTCCGACTGGGAGTCTATGGCAGCCCATAGAACCGATTGCGGGAAAGTTGTAATGGTTTGACATTCTGATAGAGGACAGTCCCAACATTAAATACACCAATTTTGGTGTGTCTAAGTCATTCCCTCTAGCGCCACCACCTGTCCAAAGTTTCACTTTTATTTTGCTAATAACTTTTGAACCGTAAGTCCAATCAACAAAATTCTTTTTTTCTCTTATTCCTGAGCTCATGCCAATTCGATTGCACCCTATGACGTCATTTTCGTCATTACAATATGGCCGCCATTTTGAATTGTCCTTAAAAGCTACTTTTTCGAACTCGTCCTAGATGGTTTGTCCGATTTGCACGAAAATTGAACCAGATCATCTTCAGGCAGTGCTGACCAAAAGTTATGGAATTCAAATTGATTCGTTAAACCGTTTTCGAAAAACACTCAAACTAATTTTACGTAGCGCCTGCAAAAACAGTCGTAGGGCTCTATCTCCGCAACAGTTTATCGTATTCAGACCAAACTTGGTACATGTCATCACAGGCATGACCTGAGGCTACATGCTGTGTTTCGGCGCAGCGCCACCTACTGGTCCGGAGATATGGAAAATGGCTATTTTTGCTTATAGCTTTTGAACAGTTTGTCCAAAAATCATAAAATTGGTCTCGTTAGATTCAGGGCAACATGCCGATTCGACTGATATCCAATTTGACCATATCGGCCATTTTGACTGTCAGCCATTTTGAATTTTGTGCTAAAATGCTGTATTTTATGAACGCATGAACGAATTGTTACGAAACTTAGTATTGGTCATCATCACGATGTCCTGAAGGAACCTGAGAACTTTCGAAACAGCGCCACCTAGTGGTGAATTTTTTTTCCCAAATGCTTATAACTTTGGGTGTGGTCGACTTATTTTCACGAGACTCATCTCATTACAGTCCTGAATCGTTGCCGAGTCCCACGATACCAAACATGCTAGGTTTTGCCTCACGGTTTGTGTAGCGTTGTGATTTAGCGCTTAAAAAACATTTGGCTATATCTTCGAAACCGATAGTCCGATCAAGACGAAACCACCGTCAGAAGTTTGGAAACATAGGTCGATAGCTATACGCCAATGCCCAAATGCAAAAATATTGATGTTTAGGGGTAGTAAATTCCAATCAAAGTCATGTGTCAGTCATTTTTTACGTGTTCTTTCATATAAATGTCTATAACTCCGAAGCGAATTGAGATATCTTCACCAAAATTGACACACATATGTATGGGCTCACTCTGAGGACACATACAAAAAATGGTGTGACTGAGCCTCTTGGTGGCGCTATAACAGAACAAAACATGAAATTCCCATTGACTTCAATACAGTTTTGTGAAATAAAATGCTATACTAAACAAATGCATTGGTGTAATATTATGAAACTCAGAATGTGCCATCAGCTCCATCCCCTGAAGGTACCCAAAAGATTTCGAGACAGCGCCACCTAGTGGTCAAAAGTTATAACAAAATTTCCAAAAAGGCTAATAACTTTTGAATAAATCTGGCTATTGAAATGCCACTGGTCTTAATAGATTCCCTGGGTCACGCCGAGAACATAGATACCAAGTTTTCCTTATTTGGCCAAACTTCCTGTCCGCCATCTTGATTTTCATTCAAAACCTACTTTTTCGAACTCCTCCTAGACCGTTTGTCCGATTTTCACCAAAATCGAATCGTATCATCTCCAGACTGTGCCGACTAAAAGTTATGGATTTCGTGTCGATAGACGAAACTGTTTTCGTATAGCGCAGCAGCAAAGTTGAGGCATGATGCCAAAAGCACTATTCAGGCTTTATCTCTGAAATCCCTTGAAATATTGACACCAAACTTTGTATGTGTCATTGTCACTTCACTCTGACCACATCACATCAGTTTTGTAACTGCTCCACCTATTGGTCGAAAGTGATAATCCATTAAATCATATTTTAAATGACTTTTTATATGATTTTTCAGCCATTTCATCTAAAATCCTCTTTAAATGTATTTAATTGCTCATTGTTGCAGTTGGTCTGAAACTTTTAGACATGTTGGCATGTCTTGTCGTCTTATTCTGCTTGGCCCCGGTAATGGCTGCTTGCAGCTATATTTATTATTATTATTATTATTCTTCCGCTCTGGGAGTCTATGGCAGCCCATAGAACCGATTGCGGGAAAGTTGTTTTGGTTTGACATTCTGATAGAGGACAGTCCCAACATTAAATTCACCAATTTTGGTGTGTCTAAGTCATTCCCTCTAGCGCCACCAACTGTCCAAAGTTTCACTTTTATTTTGCTAATAACTTTTGAACCGTAAGGCCAATCAACAAAATTCTTTTTTCTTCTGATTCCTGAGCTCATGGCGATTCGATTGCACCCTATGGCGTCATTTTGCGTCATAAAAATATGTCCGCCATTTTGAATTTTTTGTAAAACCTACTTTTTCGAACTCGTCCTAGACGGTTTGTCCGATTTGCATGAAAATTGAACCAGATCATCTTCAGGTAGTGCTGACCAAAAGTTATGGAATTCAAATTGATTCGTCAAACCGTTTTCGATAAACGCTCAAACTAATTTTACGTAGCGCCTGCAAAAACAGTCATAAGGCTGTATCTCCGCAACGGTTTATCGTATTCAGACCAAACTTGGTACATGTACTCACAAGCATGACCTGAGGCTACATGCTGCGTTTCGGCGCAGCGCCACCTACTGGTCCGGAGATATGAAAAATGGCTATTTTTGCTTATAACTTCTGAACAGTTTGTCCAAAAATCATAAAATTGGTCTTGATAGATTCAGGACGACATGCCGAGTCGACTGATATCCAATTTTGCCATATCGGCCATTTTGACTGTCGGCCATTTTGAATTTTGTGCTAAAATGCTGTATTTTAACAACGCATGAACGGATTGTTACGAAACTTGGTATGGGTCATCAACACGATGTCCTGAAGGAGTGTGAGAAGTTTCGTAACAGCGCCACCTAGTGGTGAGTTTTTTTTTCCAAATGCTTATAACTTTGGGTGTGATCGACTTATTTTCACGAAACTCATCTCATTGGACTCCTGAATCGTTGCCGAGTCCAACGATACCAAACATGTTAGGTTTCGCCTAACGGTTTGTGTAGCGTTGTGATTTAGCGCTTAAAAAACATTTGGCTATATCTTCGAAACCGCTAGTCCGATCGAGACGAAACCACCGTCAGAAGTTTGGAAACATAGGTCGATAGCTATACGCCAATGCCCAAATGCGAAAATATTGATGTTTAGGGGTAGTAAATTCCAATCAAAGTCATGTGTCAGTCATTTTTTACGTGTTTTTTCATATAAATGTCTATAACTCCGAAGCGAATTGATATATTTTCACCAAAATCGACACACATATGTATGAGCTCACTCTGAGGACATGTAAAAAAAATGGTGGGACTCAGCTTCTTGGTGGCGCTATAATAGAACAAAACATGAAATTCTCATTGACTTCAATACAGTTTTGTGAAATAAAATGCTATACTAAACAAATGCATTGGTGTAATATTACAAAACTCAAAATGTGCCATCAGCACCATCCCCTGAAGGTACCCAAAATATTTCGAGACAGTGCCACCTAGTAGTCAAAAGTTATAACAAAATTTCCAAAAAGGCTAATAACTTTTGAATAAATCTGGCTATTGAAATGCCACTGGTCTTCATAGATTCCCTGGGTCAAGCCGAGAACATAGATACCAAGTTTTCCTTATTTGGCCAGACTTCCTGTCCGCCATCTTGATTTTCATTCAAAACCTACTTTTTCGAACTCCTCCTAGACCGTTTGTCCGATTTTCACCAAAATCGAATCGTACCATCTCCAGACTGTGCCGACTAAAAGTTATGGATTTCGTGTCGATAGACGAAACCGTTTTCGTATAGCGCAGCAGCAAATTTGAGGCATGATGCCAAAAGCACTATTCAGGCTTTATCTCTGCAATCCCTTGAAATATTGACACCAAACTTTGTATGTGTCATTGTCACTTCACTCTGACCACATCACATCAGTTTTGTAACTGCTCCACCTATTGGTCGAAAGTGATAATCCATTAAATCATATTCTGAATTACTTTTTATATGATTTTTCAGCCATTTCGCCTAAACTCCTCTTTAAATGTCTTTAATTGCTCATTGTTGCAGTTGGTCTGACACTTTCAGCCATGTTGGAATATCCTGTCATCTGCTTGCGCTTGGCCCCGATAATTGCTGCTTGCAGCTATATTTATTATTATTAGGGGCCAAGCACCGAAGGTGCGGAGGCACCTATTGTGTTTGTTCCGGTTCTTATTATTATTAGGGGCCAAGCACCGAAGGTGCGGAGGCACCTATTGTTTTCGTTCCCGTTCTTATTATTATTATTATTATTATTATTATTATTATTCTTCCTTCTTCCGACTGGGAGTCTATGGCAGCCCATAGAACCGATCGCGGGAAAGTTGTAATGGTTTGACATTCTGATAGAGGACAGTCCCAACATTAAATACACCAATTTTGGTGTGTCTAAGTCATTCCCTCTAGCGCCACCAACTGTCCAAAGTTTCACTCATATTTATGCTAATAACTTTTGAACCACAAGGGCTAGAAACAAAATTCTTTTTTCCTCTGATTTCTGAGCTCAGGGCGATTCGATTGCACCCTATGGCGTTATTTTTCGTCATAATAATTTTTCCGCCATTTTGAATTTTCCGAAAAACCTACTTTTTCAAACTCCTCCTAGGCCGTTGCTCCAATTTCCACGAAAATTGAATCAGATCATCTTCAGACCATGCCGACAAAAAGTTATGGAATTCGTGTTGATTCATCAAACCGTTCTCGAATACCGCGCAAACAAATTTTACGTAGCGCTTGCGAAAACAGACACAAGCCAGTATCTCCTCAACACTTTATCATATTAAGACCAAACTTGGTACATCTCATCACAAGCATGACCTGAGGCAACATGCTGCGTTTCGGCACAGTGCCACCTACTGGTCCGGAGATATGAAAAATGGCTATTTTTGCTTATAACTTCTGAATGGTTTGTCCAAAAATCATAAAAGTGGTCTCGTTAGATTCAGGGCATCATGCTGAGTCGACTGATATCCAATTTTCCCCGATCAGCCATTTTGGCTGTCGGCCATTTTGAATTATGTGCTAAAATGCTGTATTTTATGAACGCGTGAACGTATCGTTACAAAACTCGGAATGGATCATCAGCACGATGCCCTGAAGGAGCCTGAGAAGTTTCGAAACAGTGCCACCTAGTGGTGAATTTTTTTTCCCAAATGCTTCCAAATGCTTATAACTTTGGGTGTGGTCGACTTATTTTCACGAGACTCATCTCACTAGAGTCCTGAATCGTTGCCGAGTCCCACGATACCAAACATGCTAGGTTTCGCCTTACGGTTTGTGTAGCGTTGTGATTTAGCGCTTAAAAAACATTTGGCTATATCTTTGAAACCGCTAGTCCGATCGAGACGAAACCACCGTCAGAAGTTTGGAAACATAGGTCGATAGCTATACGCCAATGCCCAATTGCAAAAATATTGATGTTTAGGGGTAGTAAATTCCAATCAAAGTCATGTGTCAGTCATTTTTTACGAGTTTTTTCATATAAATGTCTATAACTCCGAAGCGAATTGAGATATCTTCACCAAAATCGACACACATATGTATGGGCTCACTCTGAGGACATGTAAAAAAAATGGTGGGACTCAGCCTCTTGGTGGCGCTATAATAGAACAAAACATGAAATCCCCATTGACTTCAATACAGTTTTGTGAAATAAAATGCTATGCTAAACAAATGCATTAGTTTCATATTTCGAAACTCAAAATGTGCCATCAGCACCATCCCCTGAAGGTATCCAAAATATTTTGAGACAGTGCCACCTAGTGGTCAAAAGTTGTAACAAAATTTACAAAACTGCTAATAACTTTTGAATAAATTGGCCTATTGTAATGCAACTGGTCTTAATAGATTCCTTGGGTCAAGCCGAGAACATAGATACCAAGGTTTCCTTATTTGGCCTAGCTTCCTGTCCGCCATCTTGATTTTCAGTTAAAACCTACTTTTTCGAACTCCTCCTAGACCGTTTGTCCGATTTTCACCAAAATCGAATCGTATCATCTCCAGAGTGTGCTGACTAAAAGTTATGGATTTCGTGTCTATAGACGAAACCGTTTTCGTATAGCGTAGAAGCAAAGTTGAAGCATGATGCTAAAAGCACTATTCAGGCTTTATCTCTGCAATGGCTTGACATATTGACACCAAACTTTGTATGTGTCATTGTTACTTCACTCTGACCACATCACATCAGTTTGTAACTGCGCCACCTATTGGTCGAAAGTGATAATCCATTAAATCATATTTTGAATGACTTTTTATATGATTTTTCAGCCATTTCGCCTAAAATCCTCTTTAAATGTATTTAATTGCTCATTGTTGCAGTTGGTCTGACACCTTCAGCCATGTTGGCATATCCTGTCATCTGCTTGCGCTTGGCCCCGATAATTGCTGCTTGCAGCTATATTTATTATTATTCTTCTTCCGACTGGGCGTCTATGGCAGCCCATAGAACCGATTGCGGGAAAGTTGTTTTGGTTTGACATTCTGATAGAGGACTCTCCCAACATTAAATACAC
This sequence comes from Rutilus rutilus, assembly GCF_951802725.1. Taxonomy (NCBI): domain Eukaryota; kingdom Metazoa; phylum Chordata; class Actinopteri; order Cypriniformes; family Leuciscidae; genus Rutilus; species Rutilus rutilus. The sequence continues at coordinate 30,463,938 of NC_140210.1, read as the reverse complement.
CAATTTTGGTGTTTCTAAGTCATTCCCTGTAGCGCCACCACCTGTCCAAAGTTTCACTTTTATTTTGCTAATAACTTTTGAAGCGTAAGGCCAATCAACAAAATTCTTTTTTCCTCTGATTCCTGAGCTCATGCCGATTCGATTGCACCCTATGACTTCATTTTCCGGCTTAAAAATATGGCCGCCATTTTGAATGTGCTGAAAAAGCTACTTTTTCGAACTCGTCCTAGACGGTTTGTCCGATTTGCACGAAAATTGAACCAGATCATCTTCAGGCAGTGCTGACAAAAAGTTATGGAATTCAAATTGATTCGTCAAACCGTTTTCAATAAGCGCACGAACAAATTTTACGTAGCGCTTGCGAAAACAGTCGTAGGGCTGTATCTCCGCAACGCTTTATCGGATTCAGACCAAACTTGGTACATGTCATCACAAGCATGACCTGAGGCAACATGCTGCGTTTCGGCGCAGCGCCACCTACTGGTCCGGAGATATGAAAAATGGCTATTTTTGCTTATAACTTCTGAACAGTTTGTCCAAAAATCATAAAATTGGTCTCGTTAGATTCAGGGCAACATGCCGAGTCGACTGATATCAAATTTTACCATATCGGCCATTTTGACTATCGGCCATTTTGAATTTTGTGCTAAAATACTGTATTTTAAGAACGCATGAACGGATTGTTACGAAACTTGGTATGGGTCATCAGCACGATGTTCTGAAGGAGCGTGAGAAGTTTCGAAACAGCGCCACCTAGTGGTGATTTTTTTTTTTCAAATGCTTATAACTTTGGGTGTGGTCGACTTATTTTCACCAATCTCATCTCATTAGACTCCTGAATCCTTGCCGAGTCCAACGATACCAAACATGCTAGGTTTCGCCTTATGGTTTGTGTAGCGTTGTGATTTAGCGCTTAAAAAACATTTGGCTATATCTTCGAAACCGTTTGTCCGATCGAGACGAAACCACCTTCAGAAGTTTGGAAACATAGGTCGATAGCTATACGCCAATGCCCAAATGCGAAAATATTGATGTTTAGGGGTAGTAAATTCCAATCAAAGTCATGTGTCAGTCATTTTTTACGTGTTTTTTCATATAAATGTCTATAACTCTGAAGCGAATTGAGATATTTTCACCAAAATCGACACACATATGTATGGGCTCACTCTGAGGACACATAAAAAAAATGGTGGGACTGAGCCTCTTGGTGGCGCTATAATAGAACAAAACATGAAATTCCCATTGACTTCAATACAGTTTTGTGAAATAAAATGCTATACTAAACAAATACATTGGTGTAATATTACAAAACTCAGAATGTGCCATCAGCACCATCCCCTAAAGGTATTCAGAATATTTCGAAACAGCGCCACCTAGTGGTCAAAACTTATAATACATTTCCAAAAAGGCTAATAACTTTTGAATACATCTGGCTACTGAAATGCCACTGGTCTTAATAGATTCCTTGGGTCAAGCCGAGAACATAGATACCAAGTTTACCTTATTTGGCCAAACTTCCTGTCCGCCATCTTGATTTTCATTCAAAACCTACTTTTTCGAACTCCTCCTAGACCGTTTGTCCGATTTTCACCAAAATCGAATCGTATCATCTCCAGACCGTGCCGACTAAAAGTTATGGATTTCGTGTGGATAGACCAAACCGTTTTCGTATAGCGCAGCAGCAAAGTTGAGGCATGATGCTAATAGCACTATTCAGGCTTTATCTCTGCAATGCCTTGACATATTGACACCAAACTTTGTATGTGTCATTGTCACTTCACTCTGACCACATCACATCAGTTTTGTAACTGCGCCACCTATTGGTCGAAAGTGATAATGCATTAAATCATATTTTTATTGACTGTTTCTATGATTTTTCAGCCATTTCGTCTAAAATCCTCTTTAAATGTCTTTAATTGCTCATTGTTGCAGTTGGTCTGACACTTTCAGACATGTTGGCATGTCTTGTCGTCTGATTGTGCTTGGCCCCGATAATTGCTGCTTGCAGCTATATTTATTATTATTATTCTTCCTTCTTCCGACTGGGAGTCTATGGCAGCCCATAGAACCGATCGCGGGAAAGTTGTAATGGTTTGACATTCTGATAGAGGACAGTCCCAACATTAAATACACCAATTTTGGTGTGTCTAAGTCATTCCCTCTAGCGCCACCAACTGTCCAAAGTTTCACTCATGTTTATGCTAATAACTTTTGAACCACAAGGGCTAGAAACAAAATTCTTTTTTCCTCTGATTTCTGAGCTCAGGGCGATTCGATTGCACCCTATGGCGTTATTTTTCGTCATAATAATTTTTCCGCCATTTTGAATTTTCCGAAAAACCTACTTTTTCAAACTCCTCCTAGGCCGTTTCTCCAATTTCCACGAAAATTGAATCAGATCATCTTCAGACCATGCCGACAAAAAGTTATGGAATTCGTGTTGATTCATCAAACCGTTCTCGAATACCGCGCAAACAAATTTTACGTAGCGCTTGCGAAAACAGACACAAGCCAGTATCTCCTCAACACTTTATCATATTAAGACCAAACTTGGTACATCTCATCACAAGCATGACCTGAGGCAACATGCTGCGTTTCGGCACAGTGCCACCTACTGGTCCGGAGATATGAAAAATGGCTATTTTTGCTTATAACTTCTGAATGGTTTGTCCAAAAATCATAAAAGTGGTCTCGTTAGATTCAGGGCATCATGCTGAGTCGACTGATATCCAATTTTCCCCGATCAGCCATTTTGGCTGTCGGCCATTTTGAATTATGTGCTAAAATGCTGTATTTTATGAACGCGTGAACGTATCGTTACAAAACTCGGAATGGATCATCAGCACGATGCCCTGAAGGAGCCTGAGAAGTTTCGAAACAGTGCCACCTAGTGGTGAATTTTTTTTCCCAAATGCTTCCAAATGCTTATAACTTTGGGTGTGGTCGACTTATTTTCACGAGACTCATCTCATTAGAGTTCTGAATCGTTGCCGAGTCCCACGATACCAAACATGCTAGGTTTTGCCTTACGGTTTGTGTAGCGTTGTGATTTAGCGCTTAAAAAACATTTGGCTATATCTTCGAAACCGCTAGTCCGATCGAGACGAAACCACCTTCAGAAGTTTGGAAACATAGGTCGATAGCTATACGCTAATGCCCAAATGCGAAAATATTGATGTTTAGGGGTAGTAAATTCCAATCAAAGTCATGTGTCAGTCATTTTTTACGTGTTTTTTCATATAAATGTCTATAACTCCGAAGCGAATTGATATATTTTCACCAAAATCGACACACATATGTACGAGCTCACTCTGAGGACATGTAAAAAAAATGGTGGGACTCAGCCTCTTGGTAGCGCTATAATAGAACAAAACATGAAATTCCCATTGACTTCAATACAGTTTTGTGAAATAAAATGCTATACTAAACAAATGCATTGGTGTAATATTACAAAACTCAGAATGTGCCATCAGCACCATTCCCTGAAGGTACCCAAAATATTTCAAGACAGTGCCACCTAGTGGTCAAAAGTTATAACAACATTTCCAAAAAGGCTAATAACTTTTGAATAAATCTGGCTACTGAAATGCCACTGGTCTTAATAGATTCCTTGGGTCAAGCCGAGAACATAGATACCAAGTTTTCCTTATTTGGCCAAACTTCCTGTCCGCCATCTTGATTTTCATTCAAAACCTACTTTTTCGAACTCCTCCTAGACCGTTTGTCCGATTTTCACCAAAATCGAATCGTATCATCTCCAGACTATGCTGAATAAAAGTTATGGATTTCGTGTCAATAGACGAAACCGTTTTCATATAGCGTAGCAGCAAAGTTGAGGCATGATGCTAAAAGCACTATTCAGGCTTTATCTCTGCAATGCCTTGACATATTGACACCAAACTTTGTATGTCTCATTGTCACTTCACTCTGACCACATCACATCACATTTGTAACTGCGCCACCTATTGGTCGAAAGTGATAATCCATTAAATCATATTTTGAATGACTTTTTATATGATTTTTCAGCCATTTCGCCTAAAATCCTCTTTAAATGTATTTAATTGCTCATTGTTGCAGATGGTCTGACACCTTCAGCCATGTTGGCATATCCTGTCATCTGCTTGCGCTTGGCCCCGATAATTGCTGCTTGCAGCTATATTTATTATTATTATTCTTCATTGTTCCGACTGGGAGTCTATGGCAGCCCATAGAACCGATTGCGGGAAAGTTGTAATGGTTTGACATTCTGATAGAGGACAGTCCCAACATTAAATACACCAATTTTGGTGTGTCTAAGTCATTCCCTCTAGCGCCACCAACTGTCCAAAGTTTCACTCATGTTTCTGCTAATAACTTTTGAACCACAAGGGCTAGAAACAAAATTCTTTTTTCCTCTGATTCGTGAGCTCATGGCGATTCGATTGCACCATATGACGTCATTTTCCGTCATTATAATTTTTCCGCCATTTTGAATTTTCCGAAAAAGCTACTTTTTCGAACTCCTCCTAGGCCGTTGCTCCAATTTCCACGAAAATTGAATCAGATCATCTTCAGACCATGCCGACAAAAAGTTATGCAATTCGTGTTGATTCGTCAAACCGTTCTCGAATACCGCGCAAACAAATTTTATGTAGCGCTTGCGAAAACAGACACAAGCCTGTATCTCCGCAACGCTTTATCGTATTCACACCAAACTAAGCACATATCATCACAAGCATGACCTGAGCCTACATGCTGCGTTTCGGCGCAGTGCCACCTACTGGTCCGGAGATATGAAAAATGGCTGTTTTTGCTTATAACTTCTGAATGGTTTGTCCAAAAATCATAAAAGTGGTCTTGTTAGATTCAGGGCATCATGCTGAGTCGACTGATATCCAATTTTCCCAGATCAGCCATTTTGGCTGTCGGCCATTTTGAATTATGTGCTAAAATGCTGTATTTTAGGAATGCATGAACCTATCGTTACGAAACTCGGTATGGGTCATCAGCACGATGTCCTGAAGGAGCCTGAGAAGTTTCGAAACAGTGCCATCTAGTGGTGAATTTTTTTCCCCAAATGCTTCCAAATGCTTATAACTTTGTGTGTGGTCGACTTATTTTCACAGGACTCATCTCTTTAGACTCCTGAATCGTTGCCGAGTCCAACGATACCAAACATGTTAGGTTTCGCCTTATGGTTTGTGTAGCGTTGTGATTTAGCGCTTAAAAAACATTTGGCTATATCTTTGAAACCGCTTGTCCGATCGAGACGAAACCACCGTCAGAAGTTTGGAAACATAGGTCGATAGCTATACGCCAATGCCCAAATGCGAAAATATTGATGTTTAGGGGTAGTAAAATCCAATCAAAGTCATGTGTCAGTCATTTTTTACATGTTTTTTCATATAAATGTCTATAACTCCGAAGCGAATTGAGATATTTTCACCAAAATCGACACAAATATGCATGGGCTCACTCTGAGGACACATAAAAAAAATGGTGGGACTGAGCCTCTTGGTGGCGCTATAACAGAACAAAACATGAAATTCCCATTGACTTCAATACAGTTTTGTGAAATAAAATGCTATAGTAAACAAATGCATTGGTGTAATATTACGAAACTCAGAATGTGCAATCAGCTCCATCCCCTAAAGGTACCCAAAATATTTCGAGACAGCGCCACCTAGTGGTCAAAAGTTATAACAAAATTTCCAAAAAGGCTAATAACTTTTGAATAAATCTGGCTATTGAAATGCCACTGGTCTTAATAGATTCCCTGGGTCAAGCCGAGAACATAGATACCAAGTTTTCCTTATTTGGCCAAACTTCCTGTCCGCCATCTTGATTTTCAGTCAAAACATACTTTTTCGAACTCCTCCTAGACTGTTTGTCCGATTTTCACCAAAATCGAATCGTATCATCTCCAGACTGTGCCGACTAAAAGTTATGGATTTCGTGTCGACAGACGAAACCGTTTTCGTATAGCGCAGCAGCAAAGTTGAGGCATGATGCCAAAAGCACTATTCAGGCTTTATCTCTGCAATCCCTTGAAATATTGGCACCAAACTTTGTATGTGTCATTGTCACTTCACTCTGACCACATCACATCAGTTTTGTAATTGCTCCACCTATTGGTCGAAAGTGATAATCCATTAAATCATATTCTGAATTACTTTTTATATGATTTTTCAGCCATTTCGCCAAAAATCCTCTCTAAATGTCTTTAATTGCTCATTGTTGCAGTTGGTCTGACACCTTCAGCCATGTTGGCATATCCTGTCATCTGCTTGCGCTTGGCCCCGATAATTGCTGCTTGCAGCTATATTTATTATTATTATTCTTCCTTCTTCCGACTGGGAGTCTATGGCAGCCCATAGAACCGATCGCGGGAAAGTTGTAATGGTTTGACATTCTGATAGAGGACAGTCCCAACATTAAATACACCAATTTTGGTGTGTCTAAGTCATTCCCTCTAGCGCCACCAACTGTCCAAAGTTTCACTCATGTTTATGCTAATAACTTTTGAACCACAAGGGCTAGAAACAAAATTCTTTTTTCCTCTGATTTCTGAGCTCAGGGCGATTCGATTGCACCCTATGACGTCATTTTTCGTCATAATAATTTTTCCGCCATTTTGAATTTTCCGAAAAACCTACTTTTTCAAACTCCTCCTAGGCCGTTGCTCCAATTTCCACGAAAATTGAATCAGATCATCTTCAGACCATGCCGACAAAAAGTTATGGAATTCGTGTTGATTCATCAAACCGTTCTCGAATACCGCGCAAACAAATTTTACGTAGCGCTTGCGAAAACAGACACAAGCCAGTATCTCCTCAACACTTTATCATATTAAGACCAAACTTGGTACATCTCATCACAAGCATGACCTGAGGCAACATGCTGCGTTTCGGCACAGTGCCACCTACTGGTCCGGAGATATGAAAAATGGCTATTTTTGCTTATAACTTCTGAATGGTTTGTCCAAAAATCATAAAAGTGGTCTCATTAGATTCAGGGCATCATGCTGAGTCGACTGATATCCAATTTTCCCCGATCAGCCATTTTGGCTGTCGGCCATTTTGAATTATGTGCTAAAATGCTGTATTTTATGAACGCGTGAACGTATCGTTACAAAACTCGGAATGGATCATCAGCACGATGCCCTGAAGGAGCCTGAGAAGTTTCGAAACAGTGCCACCTAGTGGTGAATTTTTTTTCCCAAATGCTTCCAAATGCTTATAACTTTGGGTGTGGTCGACTTATTTTCACGAGACTCATCTCATTAGAGTCCTGAATCGTTGCCGAGTCCCACGATACCAAACATGCTAGGTTTTGCCTTACGGTTTGTGTAGCGTTGTGATTTAGCGCTTAAAAAACATTTGGCTATATCTTCGAAACCGCTAGTCCGATCGAGACGAAACCACCTTCAGAAGTTTGGAAACATAGGTCGATAGCTATACGCCAATGCCCAAATGCGAAAATATTGATGTTTAGGGGTAGTAAATTCCAATCAAAGTCATGTGTCAGTCATTTTTTACGTGTTTTTTCATATAAATGTCTATAACTCCGAAGCGAATTGATATATTTTCACCAAAATCGACACACATATGTACGAGCTCACTCTGAGGACATGTAAAAAAAATGGTGGGACTCAGCCTCTTGGTAGCGCTATAATAGAACAAAACATGAAATTCCCATTGACTTCAATACAGTTTTGTGAAATAAAATGCTATACTAAACAAATGCATTGGTGTAATATTACAAAACTCAAAATGTGCCATCAGCACCATTCCCTGAAGGTACCCAAAATATTTCAAGACAGTGCCACCTAGTGGTCAAAAGTTATAACAACATTTCCAAAAAGGCTAATAACTTTTGAATAAATCTGGCTACTGAAATGCCACTGGTCTTAATAGATTCCTTGGGTCAAGCCGAGAACATAGATACCAAGTTTTCCTTATTTGGCCAAACTTCCTGTCCGCCATCTTGATTTTCATTCAAAACCTACTTTTTCGAACTCCTCCTAGACCGTTTTGTCCGATTTTCACCAAAATCGAATCGTATCATCTCCAGACTATGCTGAATAAAAGTTATGGATTTCGTGTCAATAGACGAAACCGTTTTCATATAGCGTAGCAGCAAAGTTGAGGCATGATGCTAAAAGCACTATTCAGGCTTTATCTCTGCAATGCCTTGACATATTGACACCAAACTTTGTATGTCTCATTGTCACTTCACTCTGACCACATCACATCACATTTGTAACTGCGCCACCTATTGGTCGAAAGTGATAATCCATTAAATCATATTTTGAATGACTTTTTATATGATTTTTCAGCCATTTCGCCTAAAATCCTCTTTAAATGTATTTAATTGCTCATTGTTGCAGATGGTCTGACACCTTCAGCCATGTTGGCATATCCTGTCATCTGCTTGCGCTTGGCCCCGATAATTGCTGCTTGCAGCTATATTTAGGGGCCAAGCACCGAAGGTGCGGAGGCACCTATTGTTTTTGTTCGCGTTCTTATTATTATTATTATTATTATTCTTCTTCCGCCATGGGAGTCTATGGCAGCCCATAGAACCGATTGCGGGAAAGTTATGAAATTTGGCACAATGATAGAGGACAGTCCAAAAAGTCACCATACCAAATTTGGTGTCTTAAAACCAATCCCTCTAGCGCCACCACCTGTCCAAAATTTCACTTTTATTTTGCTAATAACTTTTGAACCGTTTGGCCAATCAACAAAATTCTTTTTTCCTCTGATTCCCGAGCTCATGCCGATTCGATTGCACCCTATGACGTCATTTTCCGGCTTATAAATATGGCCGCCATTTTTAATGGGCTGAAAAAGCTACTTTTTCGAACTCGTCCTAGACGGTTTGTCCGATTTGCACGAAAATTGAACCAGATCATCTTCAGGCAGTGCTGACAAAAAGTTATGGAATTCAAATTGATTCGTCAAACCGTTTTCGAATAACGCTCGAACATATTTTACGTAGCGCTTGCGAAAACAGTCGTAGGGCTGTATCTCCGCAACGCTTTATCGGATTCAGACCAAAATTGGTACATGTCATCACAAGCATGACCTGAGGCTACATGCTGCGTTTCGGCGCAGCGCCACCTACTGGTCCGGAGATATGAAAAATGGCTATTTTTGCTTATAACTTCTGAACATTTTGTCCAAAAATCATAAAATTGGTCTCGTTAGATTCAGGGCAACATGCCGAGTCGACTGATATCAAATTTTACCATATCGGCCGTTTTGACTTTCGGCCATTTTGAATTTTGTGCTAAAATGCTGTATTTTAAGAACGCATGAACGGATTGTTACGAAACTCGGTATGGGTCATCAGCACGATGTTCTGAAGGAGCGTGAGAAGTTTTGAAACAGCGCCACCTAGTGGTGAATTTTATTTTTCAAATGCTTATAACTTTGGGTGTGGTCGACTTATTTTCACCAAACTCATCTCATTAGACTCCTGAATCCTTGCCGAGTCCAACGATACCAAATATGCTAGGTTTCGCCTTACGGTTTGTGTAGCGTTGTGATTTAGCCCTTAAAAAACATTAGGCGATATCTTCGAAACCGTTTGTCCGATCGAGACGAAACCACCGTCAGAAGTTTGGAATCATAGCTTGTTAACTAAACGTTAAAGCCCAAATGCGAAAATATTGATGTCTAGAGGTAGTAAATTCCAATTAAAGTCATGTGTCAGTCATTTTTTACGTGTTTTTTCATATAAATGTCTATAACTCCGAAGATAATTGAGATATTTTCACCAAAATCGACACACATATGTATGGGCTCACTCTGAGGACACATACAAAAAATGGTGGGACTGAGCCTCTTGGTGGCGCTATAATAGAACAAAACATGAAATTCCCATTGACTTCCATACAATTTTGTGAAATAAAATGCTATACTAAACAAATGCATTGGTTTAATATTACGAAACTCAGATTGTGTCATCAGCACCATCCCCTGAAGGTACCCAAAATATTTCGAGACAGCGCCACCTAGTGGTCAAAAGTTGTAACAAAATTTCCAAAAAGGCTAATAACTTTTGAATAAATCTGGCTATTGAAATGCTTAATAGATTCCTTGGGTCAAGCCGAGAACATAGATACCAAGTTTTCCTTATTTGGCCAAACTTCCTGTCCGCCATCTTGATTTTCAGTCAAAACCTACTTTTTCAAACTCCTCCTAGACCGTTTGTCCGATTTTCACCAAAATCTAATCGTATCATCTCCAGACCGTGCCGACTAAAAGTTATGGATTTCTTGTCGATAGACGAAACCATTTTCGTATAGCGCAGCAGCAAAGTTGAGGCATGATGCCAATAGCACTATTCAGGCTTTATCTCTGCAATGCCTTGACATATTGACAACAAACTTTGTATGTGACATTGTCACTTCACTCTGACCACATCAGTTTTGTAACTGCGCCACCTACTTGTCGAAAGTGATAATCAATTAAATTATATTTTTAATTACTGTTTCTATGATTTTTCAGCCGTTTCGTCTAAAATCCTCTTTAAATGTCTGTAATTGCTCATTGTTGCAGTTGATCTGACACCTTCAGCCATGTCTTGTCGTCTTATTCTGCTTGGCCCCGGTAATGGCTGCTTGCAGCTATATTTAGGGGCCAAGCACCGAAGGTGCGGAGGCACCTATTGTGTTTGTTCCGGTTCTTATTAGGGGCCAAGCACCGAAGGTGCGTAGGCACCTATTGTATCTGTTCCCGTTCTTATTATTATTATTCTTCCTTCTTCCAACTGGGAGTCTATGGCAGCCCATAGAACCGAATGCGGGAAAGTTGTTTTGGTTTGACATTCTGATAGAGGACAGTCCCAACATTAAATACACCAATTTTGGTGTGTCTAAGTCATTCCCTCTAGCGCCACCACCTGTCCAAAGTTTCACTTTTATTTTGCTAATAACTTTTGAACCGTAAGGCCAATCAACAAAATTATTTTTCTCTCTGATTCCTGAGCTCATGCCAATTCGATTGCACCCTATGACATCATTTCTGTCATAACAATATGGCCGCCATTTTGAATTTATCTAAAAAGCTACTTTTTCGAACTCGTCCTAGACGGTTTGTCCGATTTGCACGAAAATTGAACCAGATCATCTACAGACCATGCTGACAAAAAGTTATGGAATTCAAGTTGATTCGCTTAACAGTTTTCGATAAACCCACGAATACATTTTACGTAGCGCTTGCGAAAACAGATGTAAGGCCGTATCTCCGCAACGCTTTATCGGATTCAGACCAAACTTGGTACATGTCATCACAAGCATGACCTGAGGCTACATGCTGTGTTTCGGCGCAGCGCCACTTACTGGTCCGGAGATATGAAAAATGGCTATTTTTGCTTATAACTTCTGAACAGTTTGTCCAAAAATCATAAAATTGGTCTCGTTAGATTCAGGGTAACATGCCGAGTCGACTGATATCCAATATTACCATATCGGCCATTTTGACTGTCGGCCATTTTGAATTTTGTGCTAAAATGATGTATTTTAAGAACGCATGAACAGATTGTTACGAAACGTGGGATGGGTCATCAGCACAATGCCCTGAATGAGCCTGAGAAGTTTCGAAACAGCGCCACCTAGTGGTGAATTTTTTTTTTCAAATGCTTATAACTTTGGGTGTGGTCGACTTATTTTCACGAAACTCATCTTTTTAGACTCCTGAATCGTTGCCGAGTCCTATGATACCAAACATGCTAGGTTTCGCCTTACGGTTTGTGTAGCGTTGTGATTTAGCGCTTAAAAAACATTTGGCTATATCTTTGAAACCGCTAGTCCGATCGAGATGAAACCACCGTCAGAAGTTTGGAAACATAGGTCAATAGCTATACGCCAATGCCCAAATGCGAAAATATTGATGTTTAGGGGTAGTAAATTCCAAACAAAGTCATGTGTCAGTCATTTTTTACATGTTTTTTCATATAAATGTCTATAACTCCGAAGCGAATTGAGATATTTTCACCAAAATCGACACACATATGTATGAGCTCACTCTGAGGACATGTAAAAAAGATGGTGGGACTCAGCCTCTTGGTGGCGCTATAATAGAACAAAACATGAAATTCCCATTGACTTCAATGCAGTTTTGTGAAATAAAATGCTATACTAAACAAATGCATTGGTGTAATATTACGAAACTCAAAATGTGCCATCAGCACCATCCCCTGAAGGTACCCAAAATATTTCGAGACAGTGCCACCTAGTGGTCAAAAGTTATAACAAAATTTACAAAACTGCTAATAACTTTTGAATAAGTTGGCCTATTGTAATGCAACTGGTCTTAATAGATTCCTTGGGTCAAGACGAGAACATAGATACCAAGGTTTCCTTATTTGGCCTAGCTTCCTGTCCGCCATCTTGATTTTCAGTCAAAACCTACTTTTTCGAACTCCTCCTAGACCGTTTGTCCGATTTTCACCAAAATCGAATCGTATCATCTCCAGACTGTGCTGACTAAAAGTTATGGATTTCGTGTCTATAGACGAAACCGTTTTCGTATAGCGTAGCAGCAAAGTTGAGGCATGATGCTAAAAGCACTATTCAGGCTTTATCTCTGCAATGCCTTGACATATTGACACCAAACTTTGTATGTGTCATTGTCACTTCACTCTGACCACATCACATCAGTTTTGTAACTGCGCCACAGATTGGTCGAAAGTGATAATCCATTAAATCATATTTCGAATGACTTTTTATATGATTTTTCAGCCATTTCGCCTAAAATCCTCTTTAAATGTATTTAATTGCTCATTGTTGCAGTTGGTCTGACACCTTCAGCCATGTTGGCATATCCTGTCGTCTGCTTGCGCTTGGCCCCGATAATTGCTGCTTGCAGCTATATTTAGGGGCCAAGCACCGAAGGTGCGGAGGCACCTATTGTGTTTGTTCCGGTTCTTATTATTATTATTATTAGGGGCCAAGCACCGAAGGTGCGTAGGCACCTATTGTATCCGTTCCCGTTCCTATTATTATTATTATTCTTCCTTCTTCCAACTGGGAGTCTATGGCAGCCCATAGAACCGATTGCGGGAAAGTTGTTTTGGTTTGACATTCTGATAGAGGACAGTCCCAACATTAAATACACCAATTTTGGTGTTTCTAAGTCATTCCCTCTAGCGCCACCACCTGTCCAAACTTTCACTTTTATTTTGCTAATAACTTTTGAAGCGTAAGGCCAATCAACAAAAATCTTTTTTTCTCTGATTCCTGAGCTCATGCCGATTCGATTGCACCGTATGACGTCATTTTCCGGCATATAAATATGGCCGCCATTTTGAATGTGCTGAAAAAGCTACTTTTTCGAACTCATCCTAGACGGTTTGTCCGATTTGCACGAAAATTGAACCAGATCATCTTCAGGTAGTGCTGACAAAAAGTTATGGAATTCAAATTGATTCGTCAAACCGTTTTCGAATAACGCTCGAACAAATTTTACGTAGCGCTTGCGAAAACAGTCGTAGGGCTGTATCTCCGCAATGCTTTATCGGATTCAGACCAAAATTGGTACATGTCATCACAAGCATGACCTGAGGCTACATTCTGCGTTTCGGCGCAGCGCCACCTACTGGTCCAGAGATATGAAAAATGGCTATTTTTGCTTATAACTTCTGAACAGTTTGTCCAAAAATCATAAAATTGGTCTTGTTAGATTCAGGGCAACATGCCGAGTCGACTGATATCCAATTTTACCATATCGGCCATTTTGGCTGTCGGCCATTTTGAATTATGTGCTAAAATGCTGTATTTTAAGAACGCATGAACGGATTGTTACGAAACGTGGTATGGGTCATCAGCACAATGCCCTGAATGAGCCTGAGAAGTTTCGAAACAGCGCCACCTAGTGGTGAATTTTTTTTTTCAAATGCTTATAACTTTGGGTGTGGTCGACTTATTTTCACGAAACTCATCTTTTTAGACTCCTGAATCGTTGCCGAGTCCTATGATACCAAACATGCTAGGTTTCGCCTTACGGTTTGTGTAGCGTTGTGATTTAGCGCTTAAAAAACATTTGGCTATATCTTCGAAACCGCTAGTCCGATCGAGACGAAACCACCGTCAGAAGTTTGGAAACATAGGTCGATAGCTATACGCCAATGCCCAAATGCGAAAATATTGATGTTTAGGGGTAGTAAATTCCAAACAAAGTCATGTGTCAGTCATTTTTTACGTGTTTTTTCATATAAATGCCTATAACTCTGAAGCCAATTGAGATATTTTCATCAAAACTGACACACATATGTATGGGCTCACTCTGAGGACACGTAAAAAAATGGTGGGACTCAGCCTCTTGGTGGCGCTATAATAGAACAAAACATGAAATTCCCATTGACTTCAATACAGTTTTGTGAAATAAAATACTATTTTCATTCAAAACCTACTTTTTCGAACTCCTCCTACACCGTTTGTCCGATTTTCACCAAAATCTAATCATATCATCTCCAGACTGTGCCGACTGAAAGTTATGGATTTCGTGTCAATTGACGAAACCGTTTTCGTATAGCGCAGCAGCAAATTTGAGGCATGATGCTAAAAGCATTATTCAGGCTTTATCTCTGCAATGCCTTGACATATTGACACCAAACTTTGTATGTGTCATTGTCACTTCACTCTGACCACATCACAACAGTTTTGTAACTGCTCCACCTATTGGTTGAAAGTGATAATACATTAACCTGTTAACCGTTGCCAGTGCGCCCGCGCACTGAAGCGTTATTTATTTATTTAATTCAAAATTACTATCAGATTTAATGTTATACCTTGACAAACTATACATAATTAAAAAGATATAATACTCAAGTTTCAGTATTTGACCACTATTGTATTCTGAGAAACTCATAGTGACAGTTATGTCTTAATTTGTGTCAGGAGTTATGAAATGAAAAAATGAGTCGATACCTTTAATATGAATTATGCGCGTCAGCCGCTTTCATTCATAAAAAACTCCGTGCTGTCGTCATGACAGCGATACACAAAACAACGTCCCTCAGGGCTTTAGCTCAAAACTGTGCAGATTTGGAGAAATATTGATAGATTCTCATAGATTTACATCATATTTCTATAGACAGGAATAATATTTATTGAATTTATACCCAAATGCGTCGATGTAATCATTATGAGCGTTTGCATACTCTGTTAATGTGTTTTCAATTCATACCAATAGCCTGAGGGCGCCCTCGCCGCCCTGTGCACAGTATTAGAACATGAAGAAGAGCCATAATCATGTGACAATCCAGGAAGCCTCGAGCACACACACAGCTAACAACAGATCGCGCTGTAACTATGGCTGTAACATGCAGATACAGACATTTTGAAGACAATAAACATGTTTGCTATGATATTTGAGTTACCTGTGTTTTTCAATCCATGCCAGGTATTTTCATAATAATAGATTATATTTATAATGTAATGCTAATCTATATAGAATCGTTGTGCAGAACACTATCCAATAGTATATTTTCTGTCTGATTTTTTATCTGAAGCCAAATTAGATCACAGAAAATTATTTAAAATACTCGATTTGCTTTATAAAGTAAGTTTATAAGCACAAACATGGTTTTAATCTCATAAATTGTCGTGTATTGATGGTGTGCTAAGCTAACATGCTAGCTAGCCCTAGGTGCACCTGCCACGTCTAGAAGTTATATTTTTATTATTTTTTTAATGCTTACTGAAATGTTTCTTTATTCAAGAAATGCATTAGATACAGTTTAAAATGTAAGGGTGAACTTTGAGAAAAGAAATTAGTGACTGAAACCATATGAATAGCCTGTGAATAGCCAGTCGTTAGTAACTATAATGCAGACAAAAGAAATGCATATTTCGAGCCATAACCAGGCTGGAGAGAGGTGTGAATGTGTGCAGGGGGAGACTGAGACTGAATGGGGCTCGTTTGCACCACAAAACAATAAAGAAAATATACTGGATAGATGGTTAGAAGATGGCAATAAACATCAGTAGCATTTTAGCATCAAATCAAAATAAAGTCACATGACATGGTCTTGAAAAACATTTCACTAAATACAGAGTTTTGGACTTATTATCTTAAGATTTTAAACATAAAATGTTTAGACATGTGGCATTAGCTGTAGTGCATTTCTAGATTGCTCCAGTGCCAACTTCAATTTTATTTTCATGAGGATATTTCATAAAAAATAATTTCTAATAACTTTACAAAACTTTGAAGCTATTTATAACAATTTTTGTCATTATGACAATAATTAATTCTACATTTACAATAAACTGCCAGGTGTCAGCTTTCAAATGAGATCATACTTGTGCTTTTAGTACAAAGGGTTCATGAACTGTATCTGTTTCAGTTTGGGTATGTCATTTCTTGGGATTTTTCAAAAGTGGGGTTGCAGCTTAACAGGTTAAATCATATTTTGAATGACTTTTTATATGATTTTTCAGCCATTTCGCCTAAAATCCTCTTTAAATGTATTTAATTGCTCATTGTTGCAGTTGGTCTGACACCTTCAGCCATGTTGGCATATCCTGTCATCTGCTTGCGCTTGGCCCCGATAATTGCTGCTTGCAGCTATATTTATTATTATTATTCTTCCTTCTTCCGACTGGGAGTCTATGGCAGCCCATAGAACCGATCGCGGGAAAGTTGTAATGGTTTGACATTCTGATAGAGGACAGTCCCAACATTAAATACACCAATTTTGGTGTGTCTAAGTCATTCCCTCTAGCGCCACCAACTGTCCAAATTTTCACTCATGTTTCTGCTAATAACTTTTGAACCACAAGGGCTAGAAACAAAATTCTTTTTTCCTCTGATTTCTGAGCTCAGGGCGATTCGATTGCACCCTATGACGTCATTTTTCGTCATAATAATTTTTCCGCCATTTTGAATTTTCCCAAAAACCTACTTTTTCAAACTCCTCCTAGGCCGTTGCTCCAATTTCCACGAAAATTGAATCAGATCATCTTCAGACCATGCCGACAAAAAGTTATGGAATTCGTGTTGATTCATCAAACCGTTCTCGAATACCGCGCAAACAAATTTTACGTAGCGCTTGCGAAAACAGACACAAGCCAGTATCTCCTCAACACTTTATCATATTAAGACCAAACTTGGTACATCTCATCACAAGCATGACCTGAGGCAACATGCTGCGTTTCGGCACAGTGCCACCTACTGGTCCGGAGATATGAAAAATGGCTATTTTTGCTTATAACTTCTGAATGGTTTGTCCAAAAATCATAAAAGTGGTCTCGTTAGATTCAGGGCATCATGCTGAGTCGACTGATATCCAATTTTCCCCGATCAGCCATTTTGGCTGTCGGCCATTTTGAATTATGTGCTAAAATGCTGTATTTTATGAACGCGTGAACGTATCGTTACAAAACTCGGAATGGATCATCAGCACGATGCCCTGAAGGAGCCTGAGAAGTTTCGAAACAGTGCCACCTAGTGGTGAATTTTTTTTCCCAAATGCTTCCAAATGCTTATAACTTTGGGTGTGGTCGACTTATTTTCACGAGACTCATCTCATTAGAGTCCTGAATCGTTGCCGAGTCCCACGATACCAAACATGCTAGGTTTTGCCTTACGGTTTGTGTAGCGTTGTGATTTAGCCCTTAAAAAACATTTGGCTATATCTTCGAAACCGCTAGTCCGATCGAGACGAAACCACCTTCAGAAGTTTGGAAACATAGGTCGATAGGTGTACGCCAATGCACAAATGCGAAAATATTGATGTTTAGGGGTAGTAAATTCCAATCAAAGTCATGTGTCAGTCATTTTTTACGTGTTTTTTCATATAAATGTCTATAACTCCGAAGCGAATTGAGATATTTTCACCAAAATCGACACACATATGTACGAGCTCACTCTGAGGACATGTAAAAAAAATGGTGGGACTCAGCCTCTTGGTAGCGCTATAATAGAACAAAACATGAAATTCCCATTGACTTCAATACAGTTTTGTGAAATAAAATGCTATACTAAACAAATGCATTGGTGTAATATTACGAAACTCAAAATGTGCCATCAGCACCATTCCCTGAAGGTACCCAAAATATTTCAAGACAGTGCCACCTAGTGGTCAAAAGTTATAACAACATTTCCATAAAGGCTAATAACTTTTGAATAAATCTGACTACTGAAATGCCACTGGTCTTAATATATTCCTTGGGTCAAGCCGAGAACATAGATACCAAGTTTTCCTTATTTGGCCAAACTTCCTGTCCGCCATCTTGATTTTCATTCCAAACCTACTTTTTCGAACTCCTCCTAGACCGTTTGTCCGATTTTCACCAAAATCGAATCGTATCATCTCCAGACTGTGCTGACTAAAAGTTATGGATTTCGTGTCTATAGACGAAACCGTTTTCGTATAGCGTAGCAGCAAACTTGAGGCATGATGCTAAAAGCACTATTCAGGCTTTATCTCTGCAATGCCTTGACATATTGACACCAAACTTTGTATGTGTCATTGTCACTTCACTCTGACCACATCACATCACATTTGTAACTGCGCCACCTATTGGTCGAAAGTGATAATCCATTAAATCATATTTTGAATGACTTTTTATATGATTTTTCAGCCATTTCGCCTAAAATCCTCTTTAAATGTATTTAATTGCTCATTGTTGCAGATGGTCTGACACCTTCAGCCATGTTGGCATATCCTGTCATCTGCTTGCGCTTGGCCCCGATAATTGCTGCTTGCAGCTATATTTATTATTATTATTCTTCTTCCGACTGGGCGTCTATGGCAGCCCATAGAACCGATTGCGGGAAAGTTGTTTTGGTTTGACATTCTGATAGAGGACAGTCCCAACATTAAATACACCAATTTTTGTGTTTCTAAGTCATTCCCTCTAGCGCCACCACCTGTCCAAAGTTTCACTTTTATTTTGCTAATAACTTTTGAACCGTAAGGCCAATCAACAAAATTCTTTTTTCCTCTTATTTCTGAGCTCATGCCGATTCGATTGCACCCTATGATGTCATTTTCCGTCATATAAATATGGCCGCCATTTTTAATTTTCTGAAAAAGCTACTTTTTCGAACTCGTCCTAGACGGTTTGTCCGATTTGCACGAAAATTGAACCAGATCATCTTCAGGCAGTGTTGACCAAAAGTTATGGAATTCAAATTGATTCGTCAAACCGTTTTCGATAAACGCACGAATACATTTTACGTAGCTCTAGCAAAAACAGTCGTAAGGCTGTATCTCCGCAACGGTTTATCGTATTCAGACCAAACTTGGTACATGTCATCACAAGCATGACCTGAGGCTACATGCTGCGTTTCGGCGCAGCGCCACCTACTGGTCCGGAGATATGAAAAATGGCTATTTTTGCTTATAACTTCTGAACAGTTTGTCCAAAAATCATAAAATTGGTCTCGTTAGATTCAGGGCGACATGCCGAGTCGACTGATATCCAATTTTACCATATCGGCCATTTTGACTGTCGGCCATTTTGAATTATGTGCTAAAATGCTGTATTTTATGAACGCATGAACGGATTGTTACGAAACTTGGCATGGGTCATCAGCACGATGTCCTGAAGGAGTGTGAGAAGTTTCGAAACAGCGCCACCTAGTGGGGAATTTTTTTTTTCAAATGCTTATAACTTTGGGTGCGGTCGACTTATTTTCACGAGACTCATCTAATTAGACTCCTGAAACCTTGCCGAGTCCTACGATACCAAACATGCTAGGTTTTGCCTTACGGTTTGTGTAGCGTTGTGATTTAGCGCTTAAAAAACATTTGGCTATATCTTCGAAACCGCTAGTCCGATCGAGACGAAACCACCGTCAGAAGTTTGGAAACATAGGTCGATAGCTATATGTCAATGCCCAAATGCGAAAATATTGATGTTTAGGGGTAGTAAATTCCAAACAAAGTCATGTGTCAGTCATTTTTTACGTGTTTTTTCATATAAATGCCTATAACTCTGAAGCAAATTGAGATTTTTTCACCAAAACTGACACACATATGTATGGGCTCACTCTGAGGACACGTAAAAAAAATTGTGAGACTGAGCCTCTTGGTGGCGCTATAATAGAACAAAACATAAAATTCCCATTGACTTCAATACAGTTTTGTGAAATAAAATGCTATTTTCATTAAAAACCTACTTTTTCGAACTCCTCCTACACCGTTTGTCCGATTTTCACCAAAATCGAATCATATCATCTCCAGACCGTGCCGACTGAAAGTTATGGATTTCGTGTCGATTGACGAAACCGTTTTCGTATAGCGCAGCAGCAAATTTGAGGCATGATGCTAAAAGCATTATTCAGGCTTTATGTCTGCAATGCCTTGACATATTGACACCAAACTTTGCATGTGTCATTGTCACTTCACTCTGACCACATCACATTAGTTTTGTAACTGCACCACCTATTGGTCGAAAGTGATAATCCATTACATCATATTTTTAATTATTGTTTCTATGATTTTTCAGCCATTTTGCCTAAAATCCTCTTTAAATGTCTTTAATTGCTCATTGTTGCAGTTGGTCTGACACTTTCAAACATGTCGAAATGTCTTGTCGTCTTATTCTGCTTGGCCCCGGTAATTGCTGCTTGCAGCTATATTTATTATTATTATTATTATTATTATTATTCTTCTTCCGACTGGGCGTCTATGGCAGCCCATAGAACCGATTGCGGGAAAGTTGTTTTGGTTTGACATTCTGATAGAGGACAGTCCCAACATTAAATACACCAATTTTTGTGTTTCTAAGTCATTCCCTCTAGCGCCACCACCTGTCCAAAGTTTCACTTTTATTTTGCTAATAACTTTTGAACCGTAAGGCCAATCAACAAAATTCTTTTTTCCTGTTATTCCTGAGCTCATGCCGATTCGATTGCACCCTATGACGTCATTTTCCGGCTTAAAAATATGGCCGACATTTTGAATGTGCTGAAAAAGCTACTTTTTCGAACTCGTCCTAGACGGTTTGTCCGATTTGCACGAAAATTGAACCAGATCATCTTCAGGCAGTGCTGACAAAAAGTTATGGAATTCAAATTGATTCGTCAAACCGTTTTCAATAAGCGCACGAACAAATTTTACGTAGCGCTTGCGAAAACAGTCGTAGGGCTGTATCTCCGCAACGCTTTATCGGATTCAGACCAAACTTGGTACATGTCATCACAAGCATGACCTGAGGCAACATGCTGCGTTTCGGCGCAGCGCCACCTACTGGTCCGGAGATATGAAAAATGGCTATTTTTGCTTATAACTTCTGAACAGTTTGTCCAAAAATCATAAAATTGGTATCGTTACATTCAGGGCAATATGCCGATTCGTATGATATCCAGTTTTACCATATCGGCCCTTTTGACTGTCGGCCATTTTGAATTTTGTGCTAAAATACTGTATTTTAAGAATGCATGAACGAATTGTTACGAAACTTGGTATGGGTCATCAGCACGTTGTCCTGAAGGAGCGTGAGAAGTTTCGAAACAGCGCCACCTAGTGGTGAATTTTTTTTTTCAAATGCTTATAACTTTGGGTGTGGTCAACTTATTTTCACGAGACTCATCTAATTAGACTCCTGAAACCTTGCCGAGTCCTACGATACCAAACATGCTAGGTTTTGCCTTACGGTTTGTGTAGCGTTGTGATTTAGCGCTTAAAAAACATTTGGCTATATCTTCGAAACCGCTAGTCCGATCGAGACGAAACCACCGTCAGAAGTTTGGAAACATAGGTCGATAGCTATACGCCAATGCCCAAATGCGAAAATATTGATGTTTAGGGGTAGTAAATTCCAAACAAAGTCATGTGTCAGTAATTTTTTTCGTGTTTTTTCATATAAATGTCTATAACTCCGAAGTGAATTGAGATATTTTCACCAAAATTGACACACATATGTATGGGCTCACTCTGAGGACACGTAAAAAAAATTGTGGGACTGAGCCTCTTGGTGGCGCTATAATTGAACAAAATATGAAATTCCCATTGACTTCAATACAGTTTTGTGAAATAAAATGCTATACTAAACAAATGCATTGGTGTAATATTACGAAACTCAGATTGTGTCATCAGCACCATCCCCTGAAGGCAACCAAAATATTTCAAGACAGCGCCACCTAGTGGTCAAAAGTTATAACAAAATTTCCAAAAAGGCTAATAACTTTTGAATAAATCTGGCTATTGAAATGCCACGGGTCTTAATAGATTCCTTGGGTCAAGCCGAGAACATAGATACCAAGTTTTCCTTATTTGGCCAAACTTCCTGTCCGCCATCTTGATTTTCAGTCAAAACCTACTTTTTCGAACTCCTCCTAGACCGTTTGTCCGATTTTCACCAAAATCGAATCGTATCATCTCCAGACCGTGCCGACTAAAAGTTATGGATTTCGTGTCGATAGACGAAACCGTTTTCGTATAGCGCAGCAGCAAAGTTGAGGCATGATGCTAATAGCAATAATTAAGGCTTTATCTCTGCAATGCCTTGATATATTGACACCAATCTTTGTATGTGTCATTGTCACTTCACTCTGACCACATCACATCAGTTTTGTAACTGCGCCACCTATTGGTCGAAAGTGATAATCCATCAAATCATATTTTTAATTATTGTTTCTATGATTTTTCAGGCATTTTGCCTAAAATCCTCTTTAAATGTCTTTAATTGCTCATTGTTGCAGTTGGTCTGACACTTTCAGACATGTTGGCATGTCTTGTCGTCTTATTCTGCTTGGCCCCGGTAATGGCTGCTTGCAGCTATATTTAGGGGCCAAGCACCGAAGGTGCGGAGGCACCTATTGTTTTTGTTCCCGTTCTTATTAGGGGCCAAGCACCGAAGGTGCGTAGGCACCTATTGTATCCGTTCCCGTTCCTATTATTATT
Organism: Rutilus rutilus; assembly: GCF_951802725.1. Lineage (NCBI taxonomy): Eukaryota > Metazoa > Chordata > Actinopteri > Cypriniformes > Leuciscidae > Rutilus > Rutilus rutilus. The sequence goes on along the minus strand of NC_140210.1, from coordinate 30,441,090 downwards.
ATTATTCTTCCTTCTTCCAACTGGGAGTCTATGGCAGCCCATAGAACCGATTGCGGGAAAGTTGTTTTGGTTTGACATTCTGATAGAGGACAGTCCCAACATTAAATACACCAATTTTGGTGTTTCTAAGTCATTCCCTCTAGCGCCACCAGCTGTCCAAAGTTTCACTTTTATTTTGCTAATAACTTTTGAAGCGTAAGGCCAATCAACAAAAATCTTTTTTTCTCTGATTCCTGAGCTCATGCCGATTCGATTGCACCATATGATGTCATTGTCCGGCATATAAATATGGCCGCCATTTTGAATGTGCTGAAAAAGCTACTTTTTCGAACTCGTCCTAGACGGTTTGTCCGATTTGCACGAAAATTGAACCAGATAATCTTCAGGTAGAGCTGACAAAAAGTTATGGAATTCAAATTGATTCGTCAAACTGTTTTCGAATAACGCTCGAACAAATTTTACGTAGCGCTTGCAAAAACAGTCGTAGGGCTGTATCTCCGCAACGCTTTATCGGATTCAGACCAAAATTGGTACATGTCATGACAAGCATGACCTGAGGCGACATGCTGCGTTTCGGCGCAGCGCTACCTACTGGTCCGGAGATATGAAAAATGGCTATTTTTGCTTATAACTTCTGAACAGTTTGTCCAAAAATCATAAAATTGGTCTTGTTAGATTCAGGGCAACATGCTGAGTCGACTGATATCCATTTTTCCCCAATCAGCCATTTTGGCTGTCGGCCATTCTGAATTATGTGCAAAAATGCTGTATTTTATGAACGCGTGAACGTATCGTTACAAAACTCGGAATGGATCATCAGCACGATGCCCTGAAGGAGCCTGAGAAGTTTCGAAACAGTGCCACCTAGTGGTGAATTTTTTTTTCCAAATGTTTCCAAATGCTTATAACTTTGGGTGTGGTCGACTTATTTTCACGAGACTCATCTCATTAGAGTCCTGAATCGTTGCCGAGTCCCACGATACCAAACATGCTAGGTTTTGCCTTACGGTTTGTGTAGCGTTGTGATTTAGCGCTTAAAAAACATTTGGCTATATCTTCGAAACCGCTAGTCCGATCGAGACGAAACCACCGTCAGAAGTTTGGAAACATAGGTCGATAGCTATACACCAATGCCCAAATGCGAAAATATTGATGTTTAAGGGTAGTAAATTCCAATCAAAGTCATGTGTCAGTCATTTTTTACGTGTTTTTTCATATAAATGTCTATAACTCCGAAGCGAATTGAGATATTTTCACCAAAATCGACACACATATGTACGAGCTCACTCTGAGGACATGTAAAAAAAATGGTGGGACTCAGCCTCTTGGTGGCGCTATAATAGAACAAAACATGAAATTCCCATTGACTTCAATACAGTTTTGTGAAATAAAATGCTATACTAAACAAATGCATTGGTGTAATATTACGAAACTCAAAATGTGCCATCAGCACCATCCCCTGAAAGTACCCAAAATATTTCGAGACAGTGCCACCTAGTGGTCAAAAGTTATAACAAAATTTCCAAATAGGCTAATAACTTTTGAATAAATCTGGCTACTGAAATGCCACTGGTCTTAATAGATTCCCTGGGTCAAGCCGAGAACATAGATACCAAGTTTTCCTTATTTGGCCTAGGTTCCTGTCCGCCATCTTGATTTTCAGTCAAAACCTACTTTTTCGAACTCCTCCTAGACCGTTTGTCCAATTTTCACCAAAATCGAATCGTATCATCTCCAGACTATGCTGAATAAAAGTTATGGATTTCGTGTCAATAGACGAAACCGTTTTCGTATAGTGTAGCAGCAAAGTTGAGGCATGATGCTAAAAGCACTATTCAGGCTTTATCTCTGCAATGCCTTGACATATTGACACCAAACTTTATATGTGTCATTGTCACTTCACTCTGACCACATCACATCAGTTTTGTAACTGCGCCACCTATTGGTCGAAAGTGATAATCCATTAAATCATATTTTGAATGACTTTTTATATGATTTTTCAGCCATTTCGCCTAAAATCCTCTTTAAATGTATTTAATTTCTCATTGTTGCAGTTGGTCTGACACCTTCAGCCATGTTGGCATATCCTGTCGTCTGCTTGCGCTTGGCCCCGATAATTGCTGCTTGCAGCTATATTTAGGGGCCAAGCACCGAAGGTGCGGAGGCACCTATTGTGTTTGTTCCGGTTCTTATTATTATTATTATTATTATTATTATTCTTCTTCCGACTGGGCGTCTATGGCAGCCCATAGAACCGATTGCGGGAAAGTTGTTTTGGTTTGACATTCTGATAGAGGACAGTCCCAACATTAAATACACCAATTTTTGTGTTTCTAAGTCATTCCCTCTAGCGCCACCACCTGTCCAAAGTTTCACTTTTATTTTGCTAATAACTTTTGAACCGTAAGGCCAATCAACAAAATTCTTTTTTCCTCTTATTTCTGAGCTCATGCCGATTCGATTGCACCCTATGATGTCATTTTCCGTCATATAAATATGGCCGCCATTTTTAATTTTCTGAAAAAGCTACTTTTTCGAACTCGTCCTAGACGGTTTGTCCGATTTGCACGAAAATTGAACCAGATCATCTTCAGGCAGTGTTGACCAAAAGTTATGGAATTCAAATTGATTCGTCAAACCGTTTTCGATAAACGCACGAATACATTTTACGTAGCTCTAGCAAAAACAGTCGTAAGGCTGTATCTCCGCAACGGTTTATCGTATTCAGACCAAACTTGGTACATGTACTCACAAGCATGACCTGAGGCTACATGCTGCGTTTCGGCGCAGCGCCACCTACAGGTCCGGAGATATGAAAAATGGCTATTTTTGCTTATAACTTCTAAACAGTTTGTCCAAAAATCATAAAATTGGTATCGTTACATTCAGGGCAATATGCCGATTCGTATGATATCCAGTTTTACCATATCGGCCCTTTTGACTGTCGGCCATTTTGAATTTTGTGCTAAAATACTGTATTTTAAGAATGCATGAACGAATTGTTACGAAACTTGGTATGGGTCATCAGCACGTTGTCCTGAAGGAGCGTGAGAAGTTTCGAAACAGCGCCACCTAGTGGTGAATTTTTTTTTTAAAATGCTTATAACTTTGGGTGTGGTCAACTTATTTTCACGAGACTCTTCTAATTAGACTCCTGAAACCTTGCCGAGTCCTACGATACCAAACATGCTAGGTTTTGCCTTACGGTTTGTGTAGCGTTGTGATTTAGCGCTTAAAAAACATTTGGCTATATCTTCGAAACCGCTAGTCCGATCGAGACGAAACCACCGTCAGAAGTTTGGAAACATAGGTCGATAGCTATACACCAATGCCCAAATGCGAAAATATTGATGTTTAGGGGTAGTAAATTCCAAACAAAGTCATGTGTCAGTCATTTTTTACGTGTTTTTTCATATAAATGCCTATAACTCTGAAGCAAATTGAGATTTTTTCACCAAAACTGACACACATATGTATGGGCTCACTCTGAGGACACGTAAAAAAAATTGTGAGACTGAGCCTCTTGGTGGCGCTATAATAGAACAAAACATAAAATTCCCATTGACTTCAATACAGTTTTGTGAAATAAAATGCTATTTTCATTAAAAACCTACTTTTTCGAACTCCTCCTACACCGTTTGTCCGATTTTCACCAAAATCGAATCATATCATCTCCAGACCGTGCCGACTGAAAGTTATGGATTTCGTGTCGATTGACGAAACCGTTTTCGTATAGCGCAGCAGCAAATTTGAGGCATGATGCTAAAAGCATTATTCAGGCTTTATGTCTGCAATGCCTTGACATATTGACACCAAACTTTGCATGTGTCATTGTCACTTCACTCTGACCACATCACATCAGTTTTGTAACTGCACCACCTATTGGTCGAAAGTGATAATCCATTACATCATATTTTTAATTATTGTTTCTATGATTTTTCAGCCATTTTGCCTAAAATCCTCTTTAAATGTCTTTAATTGCTCAATGTTGCAGTTGGTCTGACACTTTCAAACATGTCGAAATGTCTTGTCGTCTTATTCTGCTTGGCCCCGGTAATTGCTGCTTGCAGCTATATTTATTATTATTATTCTTCTTCCGACTGGGCGTCTATGGCAGCCCATAGAACCGATTGCGGGAAAGTTGTTTTGGTTTGACATTCTGATAGAGGACAGTCCCAACATTAAATACACCAATTTTTGTGTTTCTAAGTCATTCCCTCTAGCGCCACCACCTGTCCAAAGTTTCACTTTTATTTTGCTAATAACTTTTGAACCGTAAGGCCAATCAACAAAATTCTTTTTTCCTCTTATTTCTGAGCTCATGCCGATTCGATTGCACCCTATGACGTCATTTTTCGTCATATAAATATGGCCGCCATTTTTAATTTTCTGAAAAAGCTACTTTTTCGAACTCGTCCTAGACGGTTTGTCCGATTTGCACGAAAATTGAACCAGATCATCTTCAGGCAGTGTTGACCAAAAGTTATGGAATTCAAATTGATTCATCAAACCGTTTTCGATAAACGCACGAATACATTTTACGTAGCGCTAGCAAAAACAGTCGTAAGGCTGTATCTCCGCAAAGGTTTATCGTATTCAGACCAAACTTGGTACATGTACTCACAAGCATGACCTGAGGCTACATGCTGTGTTTCGGCGCAGCGCCACCTACTGGTCCGGAGATATGAAAAATGGCTATTTTTGCTTATAACTTCTGAACATTTTGTCCAAAAATCATAAAATTGGTCTCGTTAGATTCAGGGCAACATGCCGAGTCGACTGATATAAAATTTTACCATATCGGCCATTTTGACTGTCGGCCATTTTTAATTTTGTGCTAAAATGCTGTATTTTAAGAACGCATGAACGGATTGTTACGAAACTCGGTATGGGTCATCAGCACGATGTTCTGAAGGAGCGTGAGAAGTTTCGAAACAGCGCCACCTAGTGGTGAATTTTATTTTTCAAATGCTTATAACTTTGGGTGTGGTCGACTTATTTTCACCAAACTCATCTCATTAGACTCCTGAATCCTTGCCGAGTCCAACGATACCAAATATGCTAGGTTTCGCCTTACGGTTTGTGTAGCGTTGTGATTTAGCGCTTAAAAAACATTTGGCTATATCTTTGAAACCGCTAGTCCAATCGAGACGAAACCACCGTCAGAAGTTTGGAAACATAGGTCGATAGCTATACGCCAATGACCAAATGCGAAAATATTGATGTTTAGGGGTAGTAAATTCCAAACAAAGTCATGTGTCAGTCATTTTTTACGTGTTTTTTCATATAAATGCCTATAACTCTGAAGCGAATTGAGATATTTTCACCAAAACTGACACACATATGTATGGGCTCACTCTGAGGACACGTAAAAAAAATTGTGGGACTGAGCCTCTTGGTGGCGCTATAATAGAACAAAACATGAAATTCCCATTGACTTCAATAGAGTTTTGTGAAATAAAATGCTATTTTCATTCAAAACCTACTTTTTCGAACTCCTCCTACACCGATTGTCCGATTTTCACCAAAATCGAATCATATCATCTCCAGACTGTGCCGACTGAAAGTTATGGATTTCGTGTCGATTGCCGAAACCGTTTTCGTATAGCGCAGCAGCAAATTTGAGGCATGATGCGAAAAGCATTATTCAGGCTTTATCTCTGCAATGCCTTGACATATTGACACCAAACTTTGTATGTGTCATTGTCACTTCACTCTGACCACATCACATCAGTTTTGTAACTGCGCCACCTATTGGTCGAAAGTGATAATCCATTAAATCATATTTTTAATTACTGTTTATATGATTTTTCAGGCATTTCGCCTAAAATCTTCTTTAAATGTCTTTAATTGCTGATTGTTGCAGTTGATCTGACACTTTCAGCAATGTTGGCATGTCTTGTCGTCTTATTCTGCTTGGCCCCGGTAATTGCTGCTTGCAGCTATATTTATTATTATTTTAGCATTAGTTTTTTTTTAAATAAATCACACTAAATTACCATGTTAAATTGACAGCCCTAATTAATATGTATTGTTAATTTCTGAAGTAGTAGTAGTGAAATATTCTTGTATTGAGTGCAGTGTGGAGTTGCATGTACATGTTGCTGTTGCTTTGGTCATTGCTTGCATGTCTCTCTATGTGCTGCTTCTGCTCTGTCCTGCTTCAGCTCAGAGGAGTCCTATGGGTTTGCCAAGCTTACAGTTTCCGACAGGTCAGTTTGCTTTTATGGCTATATTTGCTTCTTTTAATGGCTTTTGTGGCATAAAGAAAGATGTTATGTAGTAAATCTGGCAGCACTTATTTCTGTACTGAAAGATTTTCCACTGTCTTAAAGGGAACGTGTGTATTATTTTCGATTATTAAAATACTTTCTCACTTTAATGGGAAGAGAAAGGTAAGCAAGAGAATGTTAACAATTCTGAACGTTAATTCTGATTACAATTCCATTTAGTAATATTTCACATTGCCTTATCTTTCTCATCACATTCAGTTCTGTCCTCATTGCCAGATATTTTGCAGGCATTTATTGTTGGTGATGCAAAAATAGCACACTTCACATTTAAAGTTAGGCTTGCAGTGGTCATGTGTTTTTTTTCACTCTTTTTCTTTCATGTGCTTATGTTGGCTAGGACAAAGTCAAAATCTACCCCTGCACTTGAAAGCCTTCACAAACAAGATGCTAAAGGTCTGATTACTTTTCATTTTGATTAATCTTATGCAAGTTGTGAGTTATACAATAATGCTCCTCTTCTCTGGCTTGTCCCTGCATTAGCTGCAGGGAGCGGTAAAAAGAAGGGACAGCTGTCACAGGCAGAAAAGGAACGTCTGCAGATCCTGGAGGAGATGAGGAAGAAAACGCAGCTCCTCACAGACGGCAGTTGGATCCGTCAGCGAAATGCCAGCACCAACAAAGAGTCCATCACTGCGGGAACGTCAATCAAGAGGTCCCAATGAATAAACTGAATAAACATTTTCCCTTGTACTGTTTAGCACAGATTCTCTTTGTCAGCTTGTACTACTGTTTAAATGTTTGAAAAGTGTGACGCACTGAAAATTGAGCTTTGCCATCGCAGGAACTTTTTTTTAAATATGTTAATAGTTAAAATATATTAAAATAGAAAACGGTTCTTTTAAATTCTAATAATATTTCACAATATTACTGTTTTTACTAGTGGTCGACCAATATTGTTTTTTTTTTTGTATTGCATATATATCATTTTTTTTAATTAGTATTTAATACATTTGAAATAAATGTTTTAAAATCTTCAAAATATGCTTATACTTTAGATGGCAACTTCTTGATTCTTCAATCCTATTACAGTATTTTTCACAAAGAAAGTAATTGTTTAAAAATATATGAATAAAAAGGAAGTAAACTGTAATGGGACTCAGTAATCTGCTAAGTTTGTGCGCACTGGGAATCATATTTTGTCAAATAAAGACAAGGTAACACTAATTTTACATACAGCACACAGTCAAAATTGCATTCAATTGGATATAGCGCTGCATATTTTTAAATCAAGGGTTTAAAGTTTGTTAATCGTGCGTCTCCAGTGAAGCTGAACTCTCCTGTCTGCATTTAATTCACACGGACCGAACGTCACACACAGAGTAACGCGTTTATGCAGGCTACAAATGTGCACTTCAGAAAAGTTTGCAAGGTTTGTGAAATTAAATGTTTATTAGATATTCAGAGATTTGTTTAAATTATATAAATGCGTATATGCAGAATGCTGACAGTAAATGAGGATGTATACTAGTGTTTGCCTACCGTTTACTTTTTTTTTTTTCTTTTTTTTTCTTTCTTTTTTTAACAGTTCTATCTAATAACGTATTAAATATGACTGTTAAACAAAGACCGTAAACGCTTCTAACACATCGGCCAATTAGAAAAACCAATAAGAAAAACTATATTGGTCGACCTCTAGTTTTTACTGTATTTTGATTAAATATGCTGTCTTGAGCAACTGAGCATAAGAGACTTCTTTCCAAAACATAAAAAAAATATAATAATCCTACTGACCCCAAACTTTTGAATAATAGTGTACTTTTTGTCAACCAGGAATGCATCATTTCCAGTCTGTCTTTAACATCTCAATCTCTTCGCAGATATGAATCGCTGGAGAACCTCCACTCGACCAGCTCCTGGTCCAGGCAGTCCTACACTTCAGGCATCACAAACAGACCCCATTCTGTTGTGGGAAGCACTGGTTCTTACAGTAGAGGACGCAGCAGCTTGGGCCCTGGCTCAGCGATCTTCTCTACTGGTCTTAAACAGAGCTCCTTGTCAGCCTCCAACTTTCACACTCCACCAATCACAACTACGCCTGAGCCCTCGGTCCCTGAGTCCCGTTCAGACTCTCAGCAGAGTGGCAGGTATGAACTAGTCAAAGCAACCAAAGCACTGCTTTATGTAAAATGCATATTCAGTTTAAACACCTTTAAGGCGATTTTAAGTGCAGCTCTTTTTTTCTTAAGGATCTCACTCTACTTGACCTTTAACCCCAGGTATTTTAGCAATCAGTGACTATGGTCGGAATGGTATACTCGTGTACTGCATATTGCAGCATATGACGTGGCGTACACTATCGTTCAAAAGTTTGGGATCAGTACAATTGTAAAAAAAAAATATTAGTTAATACTTGTATTCAGCAAGGATGGAAAAATTTATCAAAAATGAGAGAAATATATTTCAAATAAATTATCTTCTTTTGAACTTTCTATTCATCGAATCCTGATTTTTTTTTTTTAATTTTTTTTTTATCTTAATTATCTTATCTTAGTGTCTTAAAGGAACACTCCACCGTTTTTTGAAATAGGGCTTATTCACTTTCTTTCCTACATTTAGATAGGTGGGCAAATGCATTTTTGTCTCAGTGCATGCATTGTTTTAGTTTGACAGGGTCGGCGCTAGCTTAGCTTAGCATAATGAATGGAATCCTTTGTTGCCAGCTAGCATGTCCTGAGTAAAAGTGATATAAAAAATAAAAAAAAACCACCTAATTACTTCTTGTGGCCTGCGTATTCACAACAAGTACAAATAGCGATGCAGATTAACACTAGGCGATTTCCTAGGCAGATATTGACTTATATATTAAGGACTATATTAGGGGGAAGCACAGGCGAAGCACTGCTACTTGGGCGTGATATCTCTGCGCCCAAGTAGCAGTGCTTTGCCTGTGCTTCCCCCTAATATAGTCCCAAGTCAATATCTGCCTAGGAAATTAGTTTTTTTTTATTTATTTTTTTTATATCACTTTTACTCAGGACATGCTAGCTGGCAACAAAGGATTCCATTCATTATGCTAAGCTAAGCTAGCGCCGACCCTGTCAAACTAAAACAATGCATGCACTGAGACAAAAATGCATTTGCCCACCTATCTAAATGTAGGAAAGAAGAATAAGCCCTATTTCAAAAAACGGTGGAGTGTTCCTTTAAAATATTAAGCAGCTCAACTGTTCAACATTTATAATGAGAAATGTTTCTTCAGTACAAAATCAGCATATTAGAATAATTGATCTGAAGGATCATGTGACACTGAAAACTGGAGTAATGATGCTGAAAATTCAGCTTTTGTCATCACAGGAATACATGTATAAATTTTAAAATGGATTAAAATAGAAAACAGTCATTTTAAACTGCAAAAAACATTTCAAAATATTACTGTTTCTACTGTATTTTATCAGTCTTGGTGAGCATAAAAAACTAATCTTACTGACACCAAACATTTAAACGGTAGTGTACAAAATATGCTGCATTGACTAATGTATTGCATACAATGTTTGAAAAACAGTATGTGAAAGAGTAAGCAATATTTCTTGTAAATAGTTGTATGCTACAAAACCTCACAACGTTCCAGGCTAAATCAACCATTTGTGGTCTAGTTCATCTTGGGAAATGCTGTTAATTTGTAATCTAATTTTGTGTAAAACTTTTTGCTGTTTTATAAATATGCAGTCAAAGAATGTAAAATGTGAAAATTATTATTGCTTCCAGTCCATTTGTTACACTGAAAGCTCAAGTGGAGAGTATTGCATGCATTGTTGGAAGCAGTATCCCACACAGCGCGCATTTTGACAATTTGGGTATTCCATGGAACACTGTGCATGCTGTGTTAATGTGTACAGTATACATGCAGCGTAGTATGCTATTCCGAACCTTTCAGTACTCTGCCGCCATCCTCTTCTGTTAAATGCAGTCAAATCAGGGAAAGGGCAGAGCAAATGCTGTCTTGTTTCTGACATTGACACTGACTCTGACACTGGCATGTGGTGCCTGTAGGCTGCTCAGTGGCAGGCGGATGTGCTCGAGGTGCGAGCAGCCTCTAGGGAAGGGAGCCGCCATGGTCATCGATTCCCTGGAGCTCTGCTTTCACATTGGTTGCTTCAAGGTGAGACTAGAGGTCACCTGAAACTAAGAGCGAGCGGGCCCTTCCGTGGATCCGTTGCACCTAGCCTGGGTTTTTAACCTTCAGCATTTGGGGCAACAGGAGATCATTAGCCACCTAACATCAATACATTCTTCTATTTTGCTGTAGGCAATCAGATTACAAGCATGCAAAACAAATTAGAAATGGTGTAGATTTCTATTCTAATTCATACTTTGATTCAAACCTGGGATTTATGTAAGAACATTTTCACAAAATCATTCCAGAACTCTTATCTGAACGTGTTTTAATTCCAAGTTAAAAATGTTTTTGTTGAATTGGAAGACATCGTAAGTCCAGCCTGTTTTCTGATTGCCTTATTGCCAGTTAACTTGACAAAATAAACGCTCCTTCCGGCTAACCTCTGCACAACCAATTAAAGGCTAACCTGACCAGAACCCTGCCAGTCACTGAACACACAGGCTTTTCTAAACACAAAACTATACCGCATTTTCCGGATTTTTAATTTTTTTTTGTAATCCAAAACATGCTGAGATTTATATTCCAAAATGACGCATGTAATGATTTAAGTGAGAGGAACCAAAATATGTATTTATAGTGTTAATAATGGTTTTAAAAGTGTTGTTTTATTTGTTTGGACATTACATTATTTCTGAATGTAATAAAATGTGACGTACACCTATTTAAAAAAAAAAAAAAAAAAAAAAAAATTCTTTCAACAAATTATAGTGCGACCTTTATAGTCTGGTGTGATTTATTTTCCGGAAAATAAGGTATTTGCTTTGATCTTTGGTCTCTTGCATTCCTTCTAATGATGTTTGTCCCTTTTAGATTCCTGTATGTGGTTGCAGGGGTTATTTTGTTTACGGTAACCGGTAACTGCTTGTTTCTTCACTGCAGCACAGGACCGTTACATCACTGCTTCAACAGCTTTGACTAAAAAAATAAAAAATAAATCACCTTTTCAAATGTAGCTATGGTGGAGGATCTGCTCACACTGACCCAATTATTAGCATTTCTGATTTGGGAGGCTTTGACTTTCTGCATGGAGTCATGGGAAGAAAAGGGTTCTGTCCTCTCATCTTGATGTGTATCCGGACTCACTGTTTCTTGTTGATCTTGCAGTGTGTCAGCTGCAGGACTGACCTTGGGAGAGGGGTTGAGTCCGGAGCTCAGGTCAGAGTCAGACACAGACAGCTCTTCTGTAACAACTGCTACAGCAGAATCAGAGGTAAGCAGCAACCAACATGCCATTATATAAACGTATACAATTCAGCGGTTGCTTTGAGTGTCCATACTAGGATCGGTGTCAAGAATGCTATTCCTTGATTAAATGACACTGCTAACACTGCAAATAGTTACAAACTACTGCTTCATTCTATCCAAATGACTCTAGATCACTTGCCCTCACTTATATTATATTATATTATATTATATTATATTATATTATATTATATTATATTCAACACTTTTTAATAAGGCTTCATTAGTTAACATTCGTTAACTGCTTTAGTTAACAGACTAAGAATGAACAATACTTCTACATCATTTATTAATCTAAGTTAATGTTAATTTCAACATTTACTAATACATTAAAATCAAAAGTTGAGCATATTGGGGCTACAATTAAAGGGAATGAAGCTGAATTTGACAATTTATGGTCCCCTTTTTTAGTAGTCTCCCTCAAAATGTATCACAGGTTTGTCAACAAGGTCGACTACATCTGATTTGGAAATATTAATGCGCCTCTATAAGCTGCTGTAAGGTATAATCTGTATATGTTATTATGTGTATGTCTCTCTCAGTTATATGAGGGATTGAGTTCCCCCCCCCCCCATTGAGTTTTTGTTTGAAAATTCCTTTATCGTTTTGATCCTTAGCTCAGTTACATTCATAAATGGAGGGCTCTCAGTGAAACCTGCTTTAGTTTTTAAGAGCAGCTCAATGCTAACTGAAAGACTCTATGCATTTTCTCTTAGTCTGTCCCTCCTTCTCCAAGTGACCAGATTACCTTGCAACAGATCGAAGAGGAGTGTACCACAGAAACGGCCTCAGGAATCACAACTATTAGTCAAATCTAAACACTTTATCCACAGCTTACTTTCACAGCTTTGACAATCAATACATTGAGACTGATATTTCTGCGATTGTTCTTATAGCGTGACAGCTACGTAGTGAAGAGTTAGAACATGTTATTGTGATCACTGCTGAAACCCCTGAGGTTGTTTCTGTACTGGCTGACATCCGTGGTGAGATGTAATAAGATGTCATGCTGAACAGTTACGCATTCCATGTGGCAAGTAATAACATGTCTAATCTGTCTCATGACTTCCTAAGAACTGTTTTATATTTAACTTTTTTGATGCAAGTCCTTGTTGAGAACTAATATGTTTAGCATATATGTTATTGTCATGTCTTTAATATAAGCTTTCCTCTCATAATTATTTAATAAATGATCTAGCACACTTTATTTGGTAATGAATCACTTTTTCCCCCTCTTATTGGTAGAAATCACATAGTGGTGATGGTGGAGGGAACGGGATGTAAAGGTTAAGTCACTGTTCTGTATCAATTAAATTAAGAGGAATCTTATGTGCTAAAGTTTTTAACAAGCTGCTTAACAATAGGTGGTAATAATGTAAAATTTATTTTATTTTGAAATGTTCTCCAGTAGGTGGCACTCTGGGTGTAACTGGCATAAATCTGTTATTTCCATTTAATAGATGCTAGGTTCTGCCAATCAGATGGCTTGCTAATAGAGGTTCTATTGCATATAATTGTAAGATCAAATTACCTGGGATGGCTCTTTCCGTGCCCCTATGCTGGACGCTTTTATTGGAAATTGACGTGGTTTTTCAGTCTCTCTCCCTGTATGTCATAGCCTAGTTAAAACTGGCTAAACTAATAAGTGTTGCCATGGAAATAAAGCTTAATTTTAAATACAAAATTATGGACTGAAACTGTTTTCACTGAAACACTAAACCCCCTTATTTCTTTTAAAAACATCTTACTGCAGCCCATTTTGTCTGTATCATTATCTCTTCATATCCTGAAACAGATACATACTTCAGTCCTAATTTGGGTAATTTAAGAGTGGCTGTAGAGCATCACCAGACTTTTCTGCTTCCTGTCATTAACTTGCTTCCACAGTTATATCCATTCCCACCACTGTAAACTCATTCTCTATGGCTCTAACAGTGCAGTACTTAATTGCCCTCTGGAGTGTTGGCATAACAACCGCTTCCTGCGTTGCTTTTTGCGGAATTTACTGTTTTTTTTTATTTTATTTAAAACAAAATTTATTAAAAATTCGCACGACTAAGCGCTTCAATTGGTTTTGGTGGAAAAACAACCCAACGAGGAACACCATCTGCAATGGCGGGAATGCGACTTTGTTCTTCTGGTGTTTTTATCCTGACATATCCAGTTGATTAGCATACCAGTGTAAATGGTGCACATCTGCCACCTACTGGCCTGGAGAGGGAAGCACTGGATTTGTGGGTGAATGGTTCCTTTAAAAAGGGGGTTATGGTTTTAATTGACCCAGAAATCAAAATTGTATCTTTTTAGTCAACCTCATGTCTTTACAAACTAGTAGGACTTTCTTTTAACCATGCCACACACAAAGACGAAGGTTTGATGAATATCCTGGGATCTTTTTATTTTATTTTTATAATACACTATTTGTGTAATTACATGAGGACTGGTGCACTGTGGGGGGAGAAAGAAACTAAATCTGGCCAGGATGCCACAGACATGCACACCAATCTTCGGCATGCTTTCATTTAGTTTCCATATGGATGATATCCGACAAAAACATAACATAAAATCAATAAATGGAGCCAAATCGCAGAAACTGCAAAGACTGCCCATTTTCATGTCAGTGTCAGGTAAGAGAAAGATACTTGTCTAGATTTCTCTGCTTATGTATGTTTGTTATAAACAGCCACTGCAATACACTCATGAAGTTAGCTAAAATGGGGTTTATTATAACCAATTAAAATTATATTAATATATAATAAATTAAGACATTCGTCATACGTGATGCACAGCACATGCCCTTCTGTAACGGCCATGACCCCCCCCCCCCCCCCCCCCATTTCTGTAATAAACATGGAGATGTTAGTCCCTTACGAATCGGTACATGAAACCACAGACGTTGAGTGATAAGAATTGTAACTCAAACATCGTTTAGAAAACTAGTCCCGTCCGAATGGGGCAAATGGCTGCGTCCGAAATCCGAAGTAATTACTCCACGGCCGCTAAAAAAAGTATGTTCTATATAGTATGAATGTATGAAATACAACATATCTTCTAAATTTCTCCCTCTTTTTTGTACTATGAAATAGTAAATCATATTGGTTTGGAACAATGAGAATATTTTATATTTGCACAACTGTGATAAGAAAATGCTGTTTTGATGAACATATGGTGCTCTTCCTTCCCTCTCAATACAAACCGCTATATCTTCCCTCAGTAGCCTGTTCTTCCCAGAATTGTTGTGGAAGTTATGACCTCAGTGCACTAGCCGCAAGGGTTCACATCACCCATAAAGCACAGCATTCCGCTCATGCGTGCAACCAAGTCTCAGATGTGTCCTCTTGCTTAGTTAGCCAGTGACTCTCGGTTCGTGCAATCTGAGCTTTATATCTGCTAGCTGAGGTCAACAGATTCCCTCTTGAGAGACCAAGAGACAATTGGTATCATTCTTCAACTGATTTAAATATATCCAAATAACCCTGGAATTGAATTTTGTATATGGGGGATATAAAAGCCAGCCTGGGTCAGATGATGCTAAACAAAAGAAGGCCACTCAAATCGAATAAAATAAATTGTACCATCTTACAATGGTGCCTGCCACGGATTGTTTTTATTTGTCCTCTGTCTGCAAAAGTCTCCCTATTTAATTTAGTCTCCCTATTTTAGCCCTTTTTATTTATTCACGTTGACATTTAATCTTTCTTTGTGCTCAAGACCTGTATATTTTTACCATTCCCTTTAGCCATTTCATAAACAAATGGCCTTTTTTAAGGGCACGGTAGCACTTCTGTGACTTTATATGGGAGTGCATCGAGTTTACTTTTTTTTTTTTTTTAAATCTTATTCTTTGCCTGCATGGCAAATTTCCCACTACCCCTAAAGCAGCATAAGGGTTCTCAGCCAAATGTAGGATGTTTTGCTTTACCTTGCATATCCGCAAACAAGAAGCTGCCCGAGATAGCTTGGGAACAGCCTTTGAGAAAATATAAGATGGTTTGGAAAATACCTCCCACCAGTCTGTGCATATTGTGGTCTTTCTGCATATCACTCCGATAGGGTCTCTCAGACTATCTATTACAGGAAAGTCTGAATCCACATGAAATTGTAGATTACTGTACCACAGAGCAGGAATGAATTGGTCTCGGCGATCACTTTCCTGTTACTGTTTTGGTGCCTTTTGTGAAGAGTGTATAGGCAATTCCTGGAAATCCATGTAAACTGCATTGTCTATGTGGAAAATGCGCAGTACTGAATTTCCCATAGGAATGAATGGAAATTCAGGACACTATCCTTAAACTAAACATGTGCAGTTACAAATGATTAATGACTTTTAATGTCCTGTGTCCTGACAGGGTTTTTTCTCTCTCTCTCTCTCTCTCTCTCTCTCTCTCTCTCTCTCTCTCTCTATCTCTCTCTCTCTCCTCTCTCTCTCTCTCTCTCTCATCTCTCTCTCCTCTCTCGTCTCTCTCTCTCTCTCTCTCTCCTCTCTCTCTCTCTCTCTCTCTCTCTCTCTCTCTCTCTCTCTCTCTCTCTCTCTCTCTCTCTCGTAATCTTTTGGTTGGATCTTAGAAAAAGCAGTCCT
This sequence comes from Rutilus rutilus, assembly GCF_951802725.1. Taxonomy (NCBI): domain Eukaryota; kingdom Metazoa; phylum Chordata; class Actinopteri; order Cypriniformes; family Leuciscidae; genus Rutilus; species Rutilus rutilus. Next base: position 30,424,859 of record NC_140210.1, on the reverse strand, counting down.
GGACTGGGTCTCGGCCTTGGCTGCTGGACAGACCGCAGTCTTACAATCCTGCATCATTTCCAGATCTTTTCTTAAGTTAATATTAATAAAAGTCCTTTTTCAAAGGAATAATTTAACCAGTCTTTCAACAACTGCAGGGATGTCTGAAATCACATATTCTCTGAGTAGGTACTTGTTTTAAAGTACGTACGTACTTTGGTGATCATTAGAAAAGCATTTTCTATATGAATGTTATCTGGATTTATTACATCCACTGTAAAAAATTTCCCCGTTAATTTACAGTAAACTACAGGCAGCTAGATTTACCTGTAGAATGCTGTAATTTTACAGTGGACCTGCTGTAATCTGAAACAACAGTTTATTACTGTAAAAATGTTCCCGTTAATTTACAGTAAACTACAGGCAGCTAGATTTACCTGTAGAATGCTGTAATCTAAAGTAACAGTTTATTACTGTAAAAAAATATTACAGTACTGTGCTGTAGAAAATATAGGCTGCACAGTATAATACTGTCAGGTGTTCAGCTGCATATACACAAACTGTGCATTACTATAAAGTGTATTAAAGTACTCTAAAATGTGATCTTTACATTGTAACACTACTAGAATCTGACAATTTAAAATTTGCATTCTAAAATAAAAAACACTGAAAATTGCTTGCAAACAAATGACTCAAACAAAAGATTACCTTAAAACATGCTTTTATTAATGCTAATACCTTTAAGAACAACACTAGATAAACTTTTAGATTTATTCTCATACAACATTAGATAGACTTTTGCCATATGCCTTAAAACAGGCATACATAATTACATATACATACATACATACATACATACATAAATACATAACCTATTCATAAATTACAAATATACTCTTAAGTCAGGCTTCAGTGAACACTAGCCAATTATTTTATATCAAAACAAATAGTTTATAAAATATATATCAGCATTTTATACTTTTGGACTGATGGTTAAAGTCTTTTTCTGCACAGTTTTCCCAGTTATTTTACACACCTCTTTTCTCTGTGCAGCTTTGGTTCTCTTTTCCGGATTTATTCGAATAAAGTATCTGAAAAATAAGAGGAGAAATTTTTCAATTAAAATGATTTGCAGAGTATAATTTTGATTATCTAAAAATTTCTAACCAAAAACTACTGGATAATTCACTGAAGACTTGGAATTAACTGCGGAGATCATACAGAGTACATTTATAGTCAGTAGATTCTAGCATGAGGCACATAAATGTGAATCTTATCCTGTTAAACGAAAGTTATGTGTCAGTCTGGAGTGTTAGCTTTGTTTTAGAGAAACAAAATGCAGACATGTCTAATATGGCATACTTACCAAGAAGGATCAAACAAGGAGACACAGGCAAGCATTTTCTCAAGGTCAGCAGGTTTGGCAGACATCTATTGGTAAAGAAAACAATTTAAGATGACTGACAGTATTTGTATCTGCAAATAAAAAAATGTAAAACTTAATGTGCTACTTGTTGCTTATATTCTACAGAGGCAATAGGCCTAACATATTCAGAATATGAATGGTTTATGTAAAAATTATAATTTTCTCATTTACTTACCCTTATGCAGATTTAAACTCCAATGATGAAAAAGATGATATTTTAATGGAAAAGCAATGTCTGTTTGTCCCTACAATGGAAAAGAAGAGAATCGGGATCAATAATGGGGAACACCATTAGTCATAGTAAATGAAAGATAAAACTAGCCTAATTTATACGGGTCATATGTTTCAATTTGTTTCACCATACATCTAGCGACTGGAGTCCAGTTTTTGATGCTTTGGTCTCATATCTTTGATATTACATGAAACGACTGGTGACTTAGATTAAAGGGATAGTTCACCCAAAAATTTAAATTAGTCCATGATTTACTCACCCTGAAGTCATCCTTGGAGCATATGACATTTTTCTTTTAGACGAATACAATTATAGTTATATAAAAAAAAATGTCCTGGCTCTTCCAAGCTTTATAATGGGAGTGAATGGCAAGTCCATACAAGTGCATCTATCCATCATAAAAGTGTCCCAAACTGCTTTGAGAGGTTAATAGAGGCCTTCTGAAGCGAAGTGATGCATTGGTGTAAGAAAAATATCCATATTTATAAATTTATAGACTAAAATAACTAGTTTCCGCAATGCAGCCATATACGCATCGATTTACGGAGAAAGAGTAACACTTGAACTTGACGCACGAAGTAATGACGAACGCGGTTGCTCAGCCCTGTTTGTTTGAACTGGCATAAGTCGACTTGCGTATAGACATCTGCCGGAAGCTAGTTATTTTAGTCGATAAAGTTTTAAATATGAACATTTTTCTTACAATAATGCAACGCTTTGCTTCAAAAGGCATTTATTAACCCCCCCGGAGCCATTTGGGACACTTTTATGATGGATAGATGCACTTCGATGGACTTCAAAAAATGGTGCCCATTCACTCCCATTATAAAGCTGGGAAGAGCCAGGACATTTTTTAATATAACTCTGATTGTATTTGTCTGTAAGAAGAATGTCATATACACCTAGGATGGCTTCAGGGTGAGTAAATCATGGGCTAATTTTCATTTTTGGGTGAACTATTATTTTAATGGTACTGTACCTTTATGTTCCTTTTGGAGCTTGAAGGTTTGGTCCCCATTCGTCTTCCATTGTTTGGGCAAACAGACATCATTTCTCCACAACAATATCTTAATTTTTCCTCCAAGAGAAAGAGACAACATAAGGTTAAGTAAATGATGAGAGAACTACCATTTTTAGGTGAACAACTATACAGGTGTTAATAGAAGAAGCAATAGGCAAACTCACAGTTCTTTAAAGAATGAGTCCTTGCTTCTCTACAAAGTTAGCCTTCAGGAGTTTATCTATAATGACAAGATAAACATAATGTAAAGAAGAGATACCTAAAAAAAATTGTCTTAATTAAAAAGAAAAATCTGAAAATTATCGGCATTCCATCCATCCATCTGTTATGCTGCTATTTCTGCAGCGGTTTGAACATGCACGTTCACAGTAATCACGCAAGATTTATGAATTTTGATCATACCTCACCATATCTTTTGCTTCAATATAGATTGGGACATGTGTCCGTTGCATAAACTGTGCATGACGGTAGCAAATACAAACCAAATGCAGTCTGAGTACATGCTAACGAGCTCACAGGCATGCTATCGTTTTACTCGGTTACTTTTCCATGATTAAAACACGCTATCCTGTCATCTAATTACACTTCACTGGATATTTATACTGTATGTTAATATTTAGATGTAGGCCTACTTGGTAACTTACATATCAAATCAAAGAGTAGCCTACTGGTAGTTGCAAATAACAGCAGCAGATAATTGACGGTTTGAATCTCACGTAAAAAATTTAACCACATAAGAAAAAAACCACACAATTTCACTCGGATTTTTACTCGGATAAGATAAGGAAAATGTGCAAGTTGAATAAAAGTTGCTTACCCGTTTGAATGTGATGTGATGACAGTCTGTACAATGGGCTAACTTTCCTGTGGTATCTTCCGGATTAAAACAAAGTCGCTTCATCAGACTTAAATCACAAAAACATCACTGGATGTTTAATATTTAAAAGTAATAGGCTAGATAGTTTACATATAAAATAATACTAGGCAGAGCTGCAAAATGACCTCATGCAGATGAACTAAAATGTCTTCCTAAACTCATGTGCATGGAAAAATATGGTATTATACTGTTAAATAACAGTGTCATACTGTTGCTGGTCAACACGCAATTTGAAGCGACCAAGTTTTCCCATAATGCACTGCAAAAAACAGTAACTTGCAGTTATTACATGAAAACAGCATTTTGCTGTTAAATTTTCATGTAAATTTACAGGAATTTTTTTCCGTCATGTTCTCATTGTCATGTGACCTACCAGCATCAGTTTCATCTCGTCACTACCATTCACAACTCCTGTTCTGTGCCGTGGCCTCATGGGATAGTAAAGCACTTCAGAACCGCACTGGAAGTAGTAGTCCATCCGGGGACTTTTAGCATGCTTTATAAATACTGAGAATGTAGACGTACTACTATTTTCACAGTCTGTTTTTCACCTGTATTTCTCTATAGTAGGGAATGTATCGTTTTCAATGTAGCCTATGACTTTTTTCTTTTCTACCATGAAACACAAAATGTGTCATTTATAGCAGAATGTCCAAGCTGTGTTTTTCCATACAATGACAGCTCAGTCAACTCTGGCTTCCTGTTGTGAAGTAATATATCATGCACACTAATTTGGGCACTGGTGAGGACAGTAAGTATACCCTGGATCACTACACACTGGGACACTGATGACTCAGTTTCTGGTGACATGACAATGTCCTCATTGCACAACATCACTACTGGTTTTTATGAACCGATATCTTTACATAACATAAATTATATAATAAAGTACATTATGATAAATACTTTGCTTTTTAAACATTATATGTGCAACATTTCAGCTGTAAATAAATGTTAGCTAGATTGTTTTACCTGTCTAGTGATGTAGGCTATGTTTATGCTGACATTTAAATAATGGTTTGTATTTAAAAAAGAAAAAATCTTTTGCATTGGCTCACAAGATTTGTTTTGTGCTTCAGAAATTCTATTAAGAGAACATAGTGAGCATTGATGCTCCCTGGTTTTCATGTTGCATTGTGGGACTTTTTAGCAAGCAAATGTTTCACTGCACCAATTTTGCAATTGAGACAGCCCTTAAAATCTAATAAGATTTAATTTGATTGGCTGACTTCTGCGAATAAGGGCACACAGATGTGGTTTATCAGTCCATCTGAAAACATGTCATACCTGAATGCTTTTGAGGATGAAATAAGTTGCCAGGTTAGTAACATATTCTGTTTTGTTTTCTGAGTTATGTATGTATGTGTGAAATAGTTTGTAATTTTCTGTCTGATGTTGTATTATAATAATAGCTAACCTCTCACATAAATGTCAAGTATGAGCAAAACTAACAGATTAATGGGTTCACATGTTATTTGGACATCTTTTCCTGTCTAAGTTGCAGTATGTGTCTTTGTTGTTTGCAGTCAAAGTTTGGGTTACACAAGACTATATTTTAAATGTCTTTTGTCCTAATAAATGGTCTCTCTTGAGCGGTTTCAAGGGTTATTTCGGTCTTCTCAGTTTTGGGGTATATTCCCATTATATATATTTTTTTTAGGTTTTGCAGAAAGTAATGTTCTGATAAAATGTTTTAGCTGTTTGAAATTGTATCAGTTGAAGAGGGCTTTTGGGACAAGCTCTCATTTTAGAGTTAAATCTCTAGGTGAAAGAAGGAAAGCAGAAACAAAATTAGAAAAAATAAATAAAATGGGAGAATGAGAGAAACAAAATCCATTAAATGTAGGACAGTGAAAAAAAAAAAAAAAAAAATGGTGGAAAATTGAAAGGTTGCAGACTCTGTACCGAAAGTAAAATGTAGAATTGACCTATAGGGAGATTCATAAAAAGAGTTTGAGCTTGTTCCGGAGAACTGTTTGCATTCTCATGTTTGTGGTCTGAAGTCATTCTCATTAGCATCTTGTAACCTTTTCCTTTCATTCATTTTCCTCTCAATGTTTTTGCAGAAATTCTCTAGTGTATTTGTGATCATGTTTGACCCTCTTTGTTTGCACACTTGGCTAATATCCATTCAAGAACATGAACTGGTCCATGTTTTGGTACTATGCTTCAGTATTCTCCCATCTCAGAGGCTGATAAAGGTCCATGTCTAAATTGCGGGTACTTGACAGTAACCAACCTGTATGGTATTGTATAACACCTGCTCTGTACGGAGTGTAGGAGGGCCATTCTGCCTCAAAATATGCTTTATTATAAAATGACTCCATAATAATAGACCAGCTGTTCATTTCATGACATAGACAGGTGTGTGGTAGAGAATACAGAACTTATCTGGAAAGAGACTCAGTGGTTGTCATATCCTGCACTAAAATAGAGTCAGAGGACACAATGGATTGACTGTTCACCTTACTGCTTACACTGACCATAATCCAGTTATACAAATCTGCTATAAACACTGCACGCTCTAGTTACTACTCTACTATTATTAATAATGCATCCTCTCGACCTAAAACAGTTTTCTGTAGTTAATAAACTCACCAACCCTCCTGCACCTGTCATAAGTAACTCAGCAGACCTCTGTGAGTCATTCTTGCATTTCTTTCAAAATAAAATTGATAGCATTCATAATAATTTCCCATCCGTGATCTCTCCTGTCTCCACACACAACTTCCCTACTGCTTTTGCACCTGGTGCTCTCACTGATTTTTGTGAGCTTCCCGCTCCCCCCCGCTTATATCTCTGAGCTAATCAACAAAGCAAACGCATCTTCCTGTCATCTTGATACTTTACAAACATACTTTACTTAAAAAAATGTGCACCTATTATTTTACTGCCGATTTCACTTCTCATCTCCCAACTACTAAGTACTGGTGCTGTTCCTCTGGAATTAAAAACTGCTGTTGTCACTCCTGTCCTAAAGAAACCTGGCCTCGACCCCTCTGTATGGCCATCTACAGACCGATCTCAAATCTACCATTCCTTTTGAAACTGCTTGAGAAAGTGGTCACTGCTCAACTTCAAACACATTTGTCATCTAACAACCACTATGAATGTTTTCAATCCGGTTTTCGCACCCTCCACAGCACTGAGACAGCACTTCTTAGGGTTGTCAATGATCTCCTTATGGCCACTGACTGAAAGGCTCCACCAGTATTCTAATTCTTCTAGATATTTCCTCTGCCTTCGACAATCTCTCACAGTATTCTTATCTCACGACTCTCTGCTCTTGGTATTTCTGGAACTGCCCTATCCTGGTTCACCTCCTACCTGTCTGGTCGCCAGCATTACATCTCTATCCTCCAGGCTAAGTCCACTACTGCCTCTGTCCCACACGGTGTTCCCCAGGGTTCTGTTCTTGGGCCTCCTCTCTTCATCATCTACATGCTCCCATTAGGTAAAATCATCCGTCATCATGGCTTTAAATCATGGCTACGCAGATGACACCCAACTATACATCCATTCTCAACGCAATGCTCCTTTCCCTACAAATTCCATATCAGCTTGTATTGATGATATAAATGCTTGGATGACCAGTAATTTTCTCAAACTCAACACTGGTAAAACAGATCTACTTCTTATTGGTTCACCTCAAATTACATCCCGTTTCTGTGTTGACAATGATAATATTACTGGAGTTCTGGTTCAACCTTCCACCACTGTCAAAAACCTTGGTATAATCTTTGATTCCTCTCTTTCCTTCCTTCCACACATAGCTCGCTCACTAAGTCTGCCTTCTTTCACGTAATATCGCGCGCTTGCGTCCGTTTCTGAATATCAGCGATGCTGAGACCCTAGTTCACGCTTTCATCACTTCGCGGCTTGACTACTGCAATTCTCTTTTCTATGGCTTACCCAATTCATCAATAAATAAGATCCAATATATTCAGAACTCCGCAGCTAGGGTCCTCACATACACAAAGAAATCTTCCCACATTACTCCGATTTAATATAATACCTGGGCATCATAATTGATGACACCTTACATTTTAATTCGCACATTAATTCCTTGAAACAAAAATTAAAGAAGCTAGGATTTTATTTTAGAAATAAGTCTTGCTTCTCATTTAATGCAAGGAAGAAGCTTGTGTCTGCGACTTTCTTACTGATTCTTGACTATGGGGATGTAGTGTATCAGCATGCTCCTTATCTTCTTGCTTCCCTGGATGCTGTGTATCATGGTGCCTTAAGATTTATTATGGATTGTAAATTTTTCTACACATCATTGTGCAGTATATAAGTGCTTGGTCTTATCTTGCTGTTTGAAGGCAAATGCATTGGTACTTATTGATATACAAAGCAATTTTCTTCGTTTTTCTTCTTTTTTTACCACCTTATCTTTGTTGTATAATTCAACAAAGCAGTTGGTAACTATTCATTGCGTTCAGTCTTATTACAATCTCTATGTATCTCCAGTACCTAAATCATTTGGTGTCTTTCAGCAATTTTAAAACACTTATGCATGCTCTAGAAAAAAGATTTAGTGATTTGCAAATGCTTCTAAGATTGTACTTTTAATGATATCTTATTGTGTGTTGTATTGTTTTATTATGTGTATTTGTTAACTGGGCAGCCTATCTTGGCCAGAACACTCCTGTAAAATGGAGTTTAATCTCAGTGAGGTTCTCTCCTGGTTAAATAAAGGTTAAATAAAAAAAAATAATTATAAAAATAAAAATAAATATTAGATATAACCTTCTATTTTAATTGGCAAAATATAAAAATGGCCCATACTTTTCATACAAGAGATAAACCGTGCACCCAGTATGTTTTCTCAGTCCCAAGGCCTTCTATGTGCCATACATGTATAGGTGTCTAAATGTAAAACAATCAATAAAAAAAAGCCTGATAAAACATCTGATCTAACCTTTTTTATATTCATATCCAGTTTTTTGGTAAATATTGGTACAATTTCTTAGATATCACTGGCTCTCGGAGCTCAAGATTCCCATCTTTGGTGACTATTTTGAGTGTTTAGGATTTTTTCTTTTACAATGTACTGTGGCTGCCATGATGGAAATGTATAACTGTTCCAAAAAAGCACTGGTAAGAAAATATATTGACCGGACCTCTTGAAACTTTACCCCTGACTTGGAGAATTCATAAAAAAAAAATAAAAAAAAAATAAAAAAAAAAAACATTTTAAAGGATCATTTGGACCTGGTTTGGAGAGTTGACTCTTTTGAGATGGATTTTTTTTTTTTTAACAATTACAATTTAATGTAATAATGAAAAATTCAAAAAGTAATAGGTTTGGACAGTGAATAGACATTTAGATGCCACTGCAGCAAGCACCCACATCTATTATACATGTGAATTGTGTTTTTTTTTTGTTTAGTTTTATTTTTGTTTGAGTGGTGGGAGGGAAATAAAACACACACACACACACACACACACACACACACACACACACACACACACACACACACACACACACACACAAAAATGAGTAGGAATAAATTGAATGTAAGTAAAATGTCATAAGAACTGTATTGAACTGGAAGCTGTTCATAAATTATATTAGCGATCTCATAAGCTGCACTACAAGAATGAAGGAATGAACATCATGATGACATAAAACAGTGGTTCCCAAACTTTTAAGGGTAGTGTACTGTACCCTCTTAACATCTTTCTATGTACCCCCTCTCTTCCACTTAGACTACAGTCACTTTGCCATTAATGGACAATATTATTCCCTTTAAATTGTATTTTATTCCCATTTTTACTTAATGTTGCAACAAGGCAAAGTTTTTCTAACCCTATTAAATGTATTTCATGTTTTATGTCAAATTCTTAAAATTCAGTTAATCAAATTATTAATACAATAATTAAAGCAATAAATTAAATAAAACATTTCAGTCAAATATTCATAAGAAAAATTCATTTTAAAATCGGTATCAAGTCATATTTGCAGTGCAGTGGCACAAGCTACAGATGTATTTGCATTGTATCCTGCTCAGAGATGGCATTAATGCAATTACAATGGCATAAATATGAAAATTAAATAAAGTCCAATAGAGAACTATGAAATGATGATGCACTTTTAAATATTAAACTAAAACTGCTATAGTATAGGTGGTGGTCAGTCAGTCAGTCAGTCAGAGAGGGAGGGGAAGGGTGAATGGGTCATTAAATCATTGACTCTCCCGATTCGTTCAGAGCCGTAGATTTGTTCACTAACGAAACACTGCTGTGTGTTGCTTGAAGATGCACAACAGCTCTAATGTGGCTTTTGTTTGAGCTATTATAGAGCTGACAATATTGTGTTTAAAATGTACGTCACTTAATATTACAATTTAGTTTTTTGAACTGTTGCATAATATCAGTGCCTCATTTGCAATCTTGTGGATATTCAGCATTTTTGCTCATGTTCTGACTGCGAAAGATGAGGTAATTTGATTGGATGTCATGTACATATTTGGCCTTTTACGGCACTACTATTTTCCTGTTTTTACACTAAAAGCAGCATTTTGCATGACAGAAATACATGCTCTCTTTTAATGTTATTTTAAGGTGGGATACAAGTGAACGGCAAAATTCTGCTTTTTGTTCGCGTACCCCCTTTCTCACCTCACGTACCGTTTGACCAGTTTGGGAACCACTGCCTTAAAATCCCGGAATCAACTGAAAAAAGGTTCAATTATGTAACAAATCTGGAAGATATTAAAATACCAGAAGACTTGTGGTCTTTCCCTTTGGTCAGTGTTTATTGGTTTTGTAAAGTTAGTGGGAGTGATGCATGAATAAAAACACACAAAGGCGATTTTCATTGTTGTGTAACATTCCAGTTTTGAAAACTGCAGCATGAGCTGGTTTTATCACACTACAAATAATCAATTGAAATATACATGCACAAGAAATGGAAGAATGGAGCGGCTCCATAACCATGCAGGCTATATTAACGTGAATGTGTTTTGTGTGCATTGAAATGGCTGTGTTTAGCAGGTCAAGTGCTCTGCCATTTCGTAAAGGTCACAAGTTAGCATTATGGATCAGTGTCTTCTGTTGACCTGAGATTGTTGTTCTCACTAGGTCACTGATATTTAGAATGAGAGTGTCACAGCTTCAGCCACGATTGGTTCTCATTTACTCGTGTGTGTGTGTGTGTGTGTGATTAGTGTGCATCAACCCACACAGAGCTCATTTCACACGTTCTTGCAGTGTGGAGGGTTCACAGTGCAGTGCGGCAAGACATTCCAGCCCTCTCTGGTATCTTTAATTGCTCATTTATTTTCTCTCATTGCTCTAAAATATTCCCTGCTATATCTCTTGATTTTAAAAGGTGCTTTTTAATAGGGCTGCACTGAGGACTCCATTAACACACTGTGTTCTCCTCTTATCCGTTTTGAGAGAGAAAATAAGAGAAGGGCCATGCCAAGGGCTGGAGGAGGAGATAACACTTTTTTATACAGTGACCTCCATTAGAAGAATAATTACTTGGGCCCAGAGTCAAGACACTGCGATGCTTGGTTAGATGGTTTATTGACAAAAAGTAAGAGAAGAAAATTATCCAAAGAGGAAAGAGATTCAGAAGCTCAAAATATGCAAAACATTACATGCCCAAACGTGATAGAATGCATTAGTGTGCACTTATTTGTGTTACTTGTGCTTAAGTTGCACTTACAGTGAGCATTAGGATTGCATGGCTTTTTGTGCTCTGCCCATAGCGCTGCATTGGGAATGCATTGCGCAGTTAACTTTCTCAATTCATTAAGCTGTGTTGTTGCTTTCCATTCACTCCTAATGCTCTCCATGAATGAGCCCTGTGTACCATTGCGGTAAGTTGTTAAACAAGGTCAGTTTTTTCACACTGGTTAATTAATCAATCCCTAGTCTCAGCCTATGTCACGTCCACAGACCGTTGGCTGAACGTCTGATGCATAAGGCACCCAAAATTGGAACGACACTCTTACGAAGTCATCTTGACTTGCGAATAAACTACAATGGAAACACATTTACCGAATAAATCCCTCGATGCGCAACAGAAACTCACGTGACTTTGCCTCAACAGTGGATTGGTGATTGGATAACAGGACTAACCAGTGGGCCAGTGTCATTGCACAGCATCTGAAATGTAGATTTGATTTGAATGCCTGAGCCAAAGTCTGTCATCAGAATGATTCGGTATAATGACCTTCCAGAAGTGTCTCGCATGATTGGATTCCCAAACACCAGGCATCCGAACGCAAGCTAACATGACAGCGTTTATTGTGTTTTGTCTGCGCGCTCTGAGATGCAAGTCATTTATGATTAAAAAAAAAAAAAGCCCACAGTGGCTTCCCCCCGAATGCAGCAACTTCCATTTTTGTTACAGATATTTTGCGCCAATTTTCCAGGAAGTGACTATCTTGTTCTATTGGACACATGGGATGGAAACGCTAATGAGAAACATTGCTAATGAGCGCTTATCAGGATCAACTAAACGCTGGATTTTCGAAAGCATGTAAAGTTCACATCGTAGACTCTTTAAAAGACATCCAAGAGGTTTGATCGAGACACTTACTCTGTTAGGGACATTGACTTTACATTTTCACGCCTCTCGACATGACGTTGAACAAAACAAAAGTTTTCATTTTCATTTGTTTAAGTAGGCTAATTTTATGTGCTGTCAGCATTTTATAATTTTTTCCCTCGTATTTGTATTAATTGTGTTAATTTAGTACTTTAACTTCAGCTTATTTTATTTCAGAAAGTTGCCATGGCTAAATTTCTAATTTTCATTCATTTTCATATGTGTTGATATTTTTCCATCTAATATTTTTATTTTTATTTTAGCTTTATTTCAGTTAGCAAAAACAATGTTTTAATAGATTTAGTTTTAGTCAACAATGACAAAATTTTAATCACTTCCACCCTGAACTAGGTACATTAAATTGCTATTTGTATGTGGATTCCCATTTCTAATGAACAGGTTTGGCTATATTTCTGCAGTGTCTGTCAGGACACATCTAATTGCTGTGTCATACATTGACATTCTAAAATACTGTGGAGGGCTTTTTTAAATTATTATTATGTGTCTTGTTTTTTTGTTTTTGTGGCATGAAAATGTCTGCAAAAAGCAAGGCCAGTATGTATAGAAACAGTTTACTGGGTCTTGTGTAGAAGGACATAACAGAACCCAGATCTGGGATTGTAAAGTGCCACATTCTACCACTGGGGCCGTTTACACATCACTGTTTTAACTAAAAATGGTTTTGGCCATTCATTTACACGACAGCAGCTTTTTGCGGGCCTGAAAATGCAAAAAAAATTTATAATAATTTGTTACATTTATATAGCGCTTTTCTAGGTACTCAAAGCGCTTTACATGGAAGGGGGAATCTCCTCAACCACCACCAATGTGCAGCATCCACCTGGATGATGTGATGGCAGCCATATTGCGCCAGAACGCCCACCACACCAGCTTAATGGTGGAGAAGAGACAGTGATGAAGCCAATCAGTATATGGGGATGATTAGGAGGCCATGATGGACAGAGGCCAAGGGCCAATTTTTTTTTAATGACCATAGAGAGTCAACAGGTTACAACGTGCAAGTTTTTGAAAAAGATGCCATTATTGTATATGTGCAAACTACAAAAATCAGTGATGTCATGCGCATATACGCATTACGTCTGTAGGCCTGTAGTTTTTCTTTACAAAGTGACCTTGCCAACTACTGGCCTGGCATGCATAATACAGCATTTTTAGTCGCTTTCGCAGATCCATTTGAACAGGGATCGTTTTGACAACGTTGTCATCTGTACGTGCACAAACGTAAAGGAAAAAACTTTTTGTCGTGTTTATACAGTTCAAACTGGTGTTCAAGATGTTTGCAACATCTGGAAAGCACTGCTTTCTAGTGTAGCCATCTTGGTATACATATACAAACATGGATTCATAAACGTTTTGTGAATATTGCTTGTAATCATTCTATCATTTGACAAAGGATATCACAAAAAAAAATCACATTGTCCAAATAAAAATAAAACCACAGGGTTTGTGGGTTTGGAGCAGGGGATTCAAGTAGCCTGAAGGAATTGAACTAAAAAACAAAAGACGTTTTGTCATTGGTTGTGACCTTGAACCTCTTTGATAAGAGACAATGGTGCAATAAACATGTATCACATCTACGATCACTTTTATGGACTTTTTTTTTAATAACTAATAGATTTCAACTTTGGGTTATATGAAGATCACATCATGACTGTCGTAGAAACTTTTTACCTTGCCTTTATTGTCTTTTCCATCACAACAAACAATTGTGTGAGTAATAAAGATTTATCTCTGTACTTTGAGGAGACAAAGGTGTCAATGAAAAAAGATTGAGAAGAAAATAATGTGAAGAAAAATGCTCATTGTTGCATTAACTATATGTTACCTGATTGAACCTTATTGTAGTGTTGCCAAAAAAATCTCTATTCCTTGTGATATTTGTAAAGTATTGCCATTACACTCTAAAAAATGCAAATATGGACAAACCCAACCATTGGGTTAAAAATGTAATTTAAAAATGTAACCCAACGGCTAGGTTTGACCATATTTGACCCAAATTTGGGTTGAAACAACCCAGCATTTTTTAGAGTGTATAACAAATGGTATTTACTGAATACACATTTTGCTGAAATATTGCTGTCAAATTCTTTGAACATTTATTTTCACTTTATATGATTATCATTTGTTATATATATATACTGTATATTATATATCTGTGTGTGTGTGTGTGTGTGTGTGTGTGTGTGTTCACTTTTGATTGAGAGACTAAACCACAGGGAGTTTACAATTTACACTGGCACAGTCTTCCCATAAGAATGTGAGGGAGTGACACAGAACGTGCTGAGACGACTCTAGTACATGGCCTGATCATGGTGTGCTGTAACATTTCAGTGGTTTAGTGTGGGGTCTGGTGGACTCTGTTGACTTGGGGTCAGTGACCAGCCAACCACAGTCTTGGGTTGTTGTCATGGCAACAACAGCCCGAGAAGGCAGACAGCTGAGGGGAGTCTGGAAAGGTATGTAGATGACTCACCTCTCTGTGTGTGTGTGTGTGTGTGTGTGTGTGTGTGTGGGAGTATTCTTCTGAGATTTTCAGCTGACTTCTCCACTGAAGATTTGGCCGTGCTTCCCTTTGTTTGGTCAAAAAGCCTGCAGGGCTACAGATATCACTATGCAGGGCATATACAAATAATGTTATGTATCAAACATTCCCAAATTAGATTTTCATTCAGCTAGTTCTTTGTCTATCCCTCGATACACGTCATAAGAGACAAACAAACAAAAATATAATGACTACTTTTATTCATAAACATGATTAGAAAATGTAGCTTGTTCCACTGTATTTTAATTTCAAAGTGCAGAAGGAAATAGCCAGGCTCTATTTCATTAGTGTGTCAATGCTGATGAAATCTAATGTAATTGTCTCTTGCGTCTGCCTGTTGCACTGTAATGTTTGTCCCTGCTGTCTCCGGAACAGACAATGGTCAGCTAAACCGTCTGTTGTTATTATTTTGCTCAACCAGGCCCATTTTGACACTTACTGCCCTCATTCATACAGAGTTTTTGTTTTTCTCATAGCAAATCACTGTTTTGGCCTTTTCACCAAATTCTCTACTTGTTAAATTTGGCTCTTTATGGGGACTAACCATGGAGTCAAAGCCAGAACCTCCAAAGGCTTACAGGAAAATAACTCATCTTGCATAGAAATCATGCATTTTTTTTAAGCCACATAATACAAAATGAAGACTAGCACTTGGCAAGCATTTGTTTGTGCTTGGATTCTCTCTCTCTCTCTCTCTCTCTCTCTCTCTCTCTCTCTCTCTCTCTCTCTCTCTCTCTCTCTCTCTCTCTCTCTCTCTCTCTCTCTCACACACACACACACTCACTCTCTCTCACACTCACTCACTCACACACACACACACACACACACACTCACTCACTCACTCACTCACTCACTCACACCCACTCTCATATATTATCTTGTTTTCCCTGTGAATGAGTGTGTGTTTGTGTATGAGAGAGGATGTAATACAGACATATTGCATCTTTAAATACACAAATTGGATAGCTGAGTGTTTTCTTAGAAGCATGCATCTGGAGAGAAAATGTAACCTATTCCTTCTAACTTGTCTTATTATTGTGGCACTGGCATCGTTTACAAACATAGCCAGGGCCGTGCACAGTGGGGTGGCCCGGTGGCTAGAGCCACTGCCCCTCTGCCCTCATCGACTGAGGTGCCCCTCTTCCCCACCGCTCTGCTCCGCTCAAAGCATTCCGCTGATTCCGCTAATCCGCTCCAGGTTTTCCTGCTCGCTCCGCAGCATCACTCACAGTATAGGAAGGTATGCTATACCTTTTACGCATTAAAAGGTAGGCTATGCAAGACAGTGGTTGAATCTGCGAAATTAGTCATTTGTGTTTTTTTTTTTTTTTTTGTATTTATGTTGGTAATGTTTTGCTCTTGGTCTTACTAGTGCTAACAACTTGTACAACATATCCACGTTCTTAGAATTAGCTGCTTGTCTAATCAAATTATTGTACTCTCGATCAGATCTAATACAAATAACAACATTTTCTGTTGTTGGCACACTTTGTAGACAAGGTAAACTGGATAAACCAAGCCCTGGGTATTTTTGAGAAAATGAAAGCTCAGACGGGCGAATCTAGAAATCTTCCCCTTATGTCGTCATAAGGGGAAAGGTCACCTCCCCTTTCTCTTCTTTGCCTTGGCCCGCCCATGAGAAAATGAGCTGCGCGAGCGTGATATTGGTTTTTCCTTGAGAGACATCATGGCTTGCAAACGAGCGAAGCATGGCAGTTGCTCAGTGTTTGGATGTACAAATGAACACAAAAGTATTTTTTTTAGTTCCTTCATCCGAGCCTCTGAAGAACCAGTGGGTTATGTGAATTTCTGATGTGTAATTGTTCAAGCTCAGACAGATAATCTTTCTCTCAAAGTCGTTCAATACTGTTTATGCATCAGTAAATCAAGCCAGTGACTAAACGATCAACTTCACGTCGTTTCTCTTACTTACTTAAACTGTGATTAATATATATACAGAAAGTGATCAAAGAACAATCCCTTTCCAATCGCCCAAGCTGTCAATCACACAGCGCGAGTTTATCTGGACACTTGCCAAAACTCGTTATGAAATCAATTATGCTGTTACGCTGCACAACGAAGCTCTTACTGTACTTACCTCATGTTTGCATTGGTGAAATCATTAGTGAGAGTGCAGAAACTGCATAGCAATGATAAGATCTTCATTCACACGATCAACAGACTGTAATCTGCTCAATGCTCATCACTGCAACCTTTTATGTGATGGGAATAGATCTAAATACTTAAACTTCTCACGATTCGTTAATCTCGATAGCTGTAATAGTAAAAACGTGTAATAGTAAAAGTATTCGAGAGAGTTCCACATGTAATGCTAGATATTTCATATGCAAGCATGTCAGCCAATCACAGCAGTGGGCGTTTACACTGAAGTCTCACAGCAGCCAATCACAGCAGTGGGCGTTTACACTGAAGTCTCACAGCAGACACGCCCCTTCAAACAGAGCGTTCAAATCAGAGGGTAAAATCAGGCTAGGAAATATGTCTTTCATTTCTAAATTATAACAACTTTTGATCTTAAAAACATACTAACATTATAAGGGCACCCCAGGAAACATTCTAAAATAATAAAATAATCCATGCAATGGGACCCTTAAGATCTTTTAGGACATGGTACCAAATAGAAAGGTTTTGCTGTAAAAGGAAAAGGTAAATACCAAAATGTAGAACGGTAAATAGTTTCTGTTATTATCACCAATGTGTAATTGTGAATCATAAAAAATTAGGTTATCAAGATCTTTCAGGACATAGTACCAAATAAAAAAGTGTTGCTGTAAATGGAACAGGTAAATATAAAAATGTAATACAGCAAATAGTTTATGTTATTATCAGCAATGTGTAATTGTGATGTTCTATCAAAACATCTACAATAAAGTCTATAATGTATTTGAGCGTGTGCTGTGTTCTCTTTTAATTGTATATTTTGTAATAACTGGATAATTTGTGTTAACAAGCAACCACCCCCTTAGTGCCCCTTTTTTTGGTTTAGGCCACTGCCCCTCAAAATGTCTGTGCACGGCCCTGAGCATAGCAATAGTGAAATGATAGTAATGCTATTGTGAATCTGAACGCGACGAGAAGAAAAGACACTGACATGAAAGGATCTGAACAAAATCTTTTTCTTTGATAAACTACTTTTTTTTGTCTCTGATTTATATCTCTCCTTGGTGAGTACAAATTTCTTTATAAGAAATGTATTTAGGTAATGTGGATACTGTTTTTGGAATCTCAATGTGAAAAATACATTTGAAAAAGTGATGAGTGATATGAGTGTTTTCTAATACAATCTGTGAGTGCATATAGTTATGTTTAAATGTTTGAAAGACGTAGTATTTGTTGAGATTATATTTTTTCTGTTGTGAACTGTGTGCCATGTGGTGCTAGCTTTGCTAACTCTGTACATAGACTGTAGTGTTAATCAAGCACATGGTGACTAGCATATATGTGTTGCCTATATCCAAACAATTGAAACAGACATTTTGGTCATTTGAAACAGTTTATTTGAATGAGTCACTGATGATTGTTTTGTCTTTGTTTTTGCAAGGCCAGTTTTTTTTCTTGTGTTTTATTTTTTGTCTTTTGTGAGTGTCTGAAAAATTGCTGCTGTGATCCTGAATCCTGTCCTGGATGTGGATTCTTATCCCTGGTTTGGACTGGCGAGCCAAGGTTTCCTGAGATTTCCCTTAAGAATTTTTTTTTTTTTCTTCATGGACTGAACTGCGATCATTTTTGATGAACACTGCTACTCCAAAACATTTTTTTGGAATTTGAAAACAAGACATTGAATTTGAAATTGAGAAACTGAGGTTGAATTTAATTGATATTGGGAAATTTTTACTCTGTGTTTCTGTGTTTATCATTTTTTTTTAAATACTGTGTTACTATTATCTGTTTGTTTTTCTTTTCTTTTTCTTTCATTCTCTCAATTTCAAAAGACACAACTCATGCAAAAGAACAAACAAATAGAAAAATACACTTACCTTTTAATTAATTAGCTGTATTCCAGTGGTCTGAGTGGTTAATTTTTTTTTCTTTGCTAATTTTTGCTTCAGTGAGTCGATCCAAATCTTCTGGTCCATAGTTTTGCCTTTATAGCGACCTAGTAACTGAGACGAGTGCTACCTGCCGTGCGCTACATGAGCAATACATTTTTACATCATTTATTAATCTTTGTCAATGTTAGTTAATAAAAAATACTAGCCTGGTTAAAACCAGACCATTCTCAGTAGTAACTGAGTTATGGTCTGGCAAAGCTTCATTAATAACTAATTTCCAAAGGGGCGTCACCAACGGACGTAGCTCAAATGCCTCTGGGCGCAATTGGATATACCTAAAACCAATCAGAGCGATCGTCATCGTGTAAAGCCATATGCTGCATCCCAATTCGCCTCAGTTACACTATGCCATAAAAGTATGTACTCTTTTTGTGAAGTAAAGGTATTTACTTTTGAATGTGTAGCAAAAAAGTAGTCAAGCTTTGGGACATACTACTTCATCATCTTTATCGGACGGATCTGTCGTGTGCATCCTGTCACTTAAACTGCCCTGTCAATCATCTTGTCACAGTTAAAATCCTCTATTAAATCTAATTTAATTTCCTACCGTTTCGGAGAGAAATGTAGTAGCACGTTCATCTGCCAGTGGGTCTTTCATGGAGACTGTCCTCATGTGTTTGCAATTTGAATATAATAATGCATTTAAAAGTTGGTGCGCTTCACCAACGGACATCGCTCAAATGCCTCGGGGCGCAATTGGATAGACGTTTCTGATTGGTGCCTCGATTTGGACGGATTAGAAATCGGCTTGAATGGGCGCTTTGCCAGACTACTTGCAGAGCAAATCTAAATTTGCCGGAAGTTTGTCTGGGTTTTCCCAGGCTAAAAAAATACAACTGTTCATTGCTGGTTCATGTTAGTTTACAGTGTGTTATACAAAGTTTGATTTTAAAAATAAAATAAATGTAGAAATAAAGATTAATAAATGCTGTAGAAGTATTTTTTTATAGTTCAAGTTAACAAATATGTAGTTAATGTTAACAAATGAAATCAACGTGTTACCAAAATCTTTATGGTCACCAAGGCTTAAAATTCATGTTTGATCATCCATCCATCCATCTTCTTCCGCTTATCCAGGGCCGGGTCGCGGGGGCAGCAGTCTACTGTAAGCAGGGATGCCCAGACTTCCCTCTCCCTAGACACTTCCTCCAGCTCTTCCGGGGGGACACCGAGGCGTTCCCAGGCCAGCCGGGAGACATAGTCCCTCCAGCGTGTCCTAGGTCTTCCCCGGGGTCCCCTCCCGGTGGGACATGCCCGGAACACCTTCCTGGGAAGGCG
This sequence comes from Rutilus rutilus, assembly GCF_951802725.1. Taxonomy (NCBI): domain Eukaryota; kingdom Metazoa; phylum Chordata; class Actinopteri; order Cypriniformes; family Leuciscidae; genus Rutilus; species Rutilus rutilus. Next base: position 30,404,841 of record NC_140210.1, on the reverse strand, counting down.
TCCAGGAGGCATCCGGAAAAGATGCCCGAGCCACCTCAGCTGGCCCCTCTCGATGTGGAGGAGCAGCGGCTCTACTCTGAGCTCCTCCCAAGTGACTGAGCTTCTCACCCTATCTCTAAGGGATCGCCCAGCCACCCAGCAGAGAAAGCTCATTTCGGCCGCCTGTATCCGGGATCTTGTCCTTTCGGTCATGACCCACAGCTCATGACCATAGGTGAGAGTAGGAACGTAGATTGACCGGTAAATCGAGAGCTTCGCGTTGTGGCTCAGCTCTTTCTTCACCACGACAGACCGGTACATAAACCGCATTACTGCAGAAGCTGCACCGATCCGTCTGTCAATCTCCTGTTCCATCCTTCCCTCACTCGTGAACAAGACCCCAAGATACTTGAACTCCTCCACTTGATGCAGGAACTCTCCACCAACCTGAAGTGGGCAAGCCACCCTTTTCCGACTGAGAACCATGGCCTCAGATTTGGAGGCGCTGATTCTCATCCCAGCCGCTTCACACTCGGCTGCAAACCGTCCCAGTGCATGCTGAAGGTCCTGGTCTGATTGGGCCAGCATGACAACATCATCCGCAAAGAGCAGAGATGAAATCGTGTGGTCCCCAAACCTGACACCCTCCGGCCCCTGGCTGCGCCTAGAAATTCTGTCCATAAAAATTATGAACAGAACCGGCGACAAAGAGCAGCCCTGCTGGAGTCCAACATGCACCGGGAACAAGTCTGACTTACTGTAGTCAATGCGAACCAAGCTCCTGCTCCGGTCGTACAGGGACCGGATAGCCCTTAGCAATGGGCCCCGGACCCCATACTTCCAGAGGACACTCCACAGGATGCCGCGAGGGACACAGTCGAATGCCTTCTCCAAATCCACAAAGCACATGTGGATTGGTTGGAATGTGGAACCCTTCAGCACCCTGGAGAGGGTATAGAGCTGGTCCAGTGTTCCACGACCGGGACGAAAACCGCGCTGTTCCTCCTGAATCCGAGGTTCTACTATCAGCTGTATTCTCCTCTCCAGTACCCTGGCATAGACTTTCCCGGGGAGGCTGAGAAGTGTGATCCCCCTATAGTTGGAGCACACCCTCCGGTCCCCCTTCTTAAAAAGAGGGACCACCACCCCGGTCTGCCAGCCCAAAGGTACTGTCCCCGACCGCCACGCGATGTTGCAGAGGTGTGTCAGCCAAGACAGCCCCACAACATCCAGAGACTTGAGGTACTCTGGGCGGATCTCATCCACCCCCGGAGCCTTACCACCGAGGAGTTTCTTGACTACCTCTGTGACTTCAGCTTTGGGTGATGGACGAGTCCACCTCCGAGCCCTCAGCCTCTGCTTCCTCAATGGAAGACATGTCGGTGGGATTGAGGAGATCCTCGAAATATTCCTTCCACCGTCCCATGACATCCCCAGTCGAGGTCAACAGCTGCCCACCTCCACTGTAAACAGTTTTGGTAGGGCACTGCTTCCCTCTCCTGAGGCGCCGGACGGTTTGCCAGAATCTCTTCGGGGCCAACCGGTAGTCCTTCTCCATGGCCTCACCGAACTCCTCCCAAGCCCGAATTTTTGCCTCCACAACCACCCAGGCTGCAGTCCGCTTGGCCTGCCGGTACCCGTCAGCTGCCTCAGGAGTCCCACAAGCCAGCCAGGCCCGATAGGACTCCTTCTTCAGCTTTACGGCATCCCTTACTTCTGGTGTCCACCACCGGGTTCGGGGATTGCCGCCTTGACAGGCACCAGAGACGTTACGGCCACAGCTCTGAGTGGCCGCGTTGACAATGGAGGTGGAGAACATGTTCCACTCGGACTCAATATCTCCAGACTCCCTCGGGATCCGGCCGGGCTCAGCCCAGAGGAGCGACGTGGGGCTGCCCTCCCGTGGGCTCACCACCTGCAGGAGGGACCGTAAGGGGCCGGTGCTTAGTGGATCTGGCGGCAGTCGAGGGCGGGGGCCTCGACAACCCGATCCCTGGATACGGAAACTAGCTCTAGGGACGTGGAACGTCACCTCTCTGGCGGGGAAGGAGGTTCAGAGGTTCCGACTAGAGATAGTCAGGGTCACCTCCATGCATGGCTTGGGCTCTGGAACCACACTCCTTGAGAGAGGATGGACTCTTTACTACTCTGCAGTTGTCCATGGTAAGAGGCGGTGGGGCTGGTGTGGGTTTGCTTATAGCCCCCCAACTCAGCCACCATGTGTTGGAGTTCACCCCAGTGAACGAGAGGGTCGCTTCCCTGCGCCTTCGGGTCGGGGATAGGTCTCTCACTGTCGTGTGCGGCCTTCTTGGGGTCTCTGGGAGGGGTGCTCCAACTGGGGACTCCGTCGTTCTACTGGGGGACTTCAACGCCCACGTGGGCAGCGACAGTGACACCTGGAGGGGCGTGATTGGGAGGAACGGCCCCCCTGATCTGAACCCGAGTGGTGTTCGGTTATTGGACTTCTGTGCTAGTTACAGCTTGTCCATGTTTGATCATGATAAATTAATAATGTTAATTTACGCAACAAATTTTTTTTTATGAATATATGTAGAAATCAACATTTAACCTACATTAATAAATGCTGTTCTTATTTTACCCAATGCATTAAAAATGTAACCTTACTGTAAAGTGTTACTAAATAAACAGTTGTATAAAAATGGAAAATCAAATCAAAACTCAATTCAGGATTGTCTCTATCCTTAAAATCAAAGCATCCTGTGATGCCCATGCCTGCAGATGTTGGTCACTAAGCAGTTATAGTCCCCATAGTACAACCCCATTTCCAGAAAAGTTGGGACATTTTGTAAAATGCAATAAAATCAAGAATCTGTGATTTGTTCATTCTCTTTAACCTTTTTTTTTAACTAATGTGATAGAAATATTTTATGTAATGGGTATTTTCAACATTAAATGTACAGAGAAATGCAGACTAAGGATGCTCAGGTCAAAGGCCATATATAGTTAACCAAAAAGTACTTAACACAGTAGAACTAACAGTCATATGACTAGCTCAGATCATTGCAAACCAATCACCAGAACAAATCACAGTGAAGAAGACTTGAGTGACATTGATTTTTACTCAACTGTATGATATAAATTAACATGTACTGTATCTTTCTATTCAGGAGATTCACTTGGTTGTTGTGACCAGTGATCTCCCGGCTGTGAATAAAACTTAATTTCTACAAAGAGCAACTTGGAAGTCGTGTCAGGTATTTGCTGCGCAGCTGAGAAACAGATTCTACGCTCAAAAGAAAACAAAAGAATATCAAAGTGTGATTGAGGTAGGAATAGAAGTAGGCCTACTAAAGAGTCTACGCTCAAAAGAAAACAAAAGAACATCTACGTGTGATTGAGGTAGTAATAGAAGTACTAAATATTCTACACTTAAAAGAAAACAAAAGAACATCAAAGTGTGATTAAGGTAGTAATAGTAGCTTCATCGACGGGACGCTGTCACCTTACTTCAGGGAAGTATTGTATTGTATTGTATTGTATTGTATTGTATTTTTAACAACTGCAAGTTGTTAAATTGTCCGTGGTAAAGAAGTTCGTATTAAGTATTTCCACGACACTGACAAAAGTACAAAGAAAAGTTTTCCAATGTTTTCACTGACCAACATAATTGTATTTTGTAAATATGAACACGTTTTGATTTTGATGGCTGCAACACACTCCAAAGTTGTGACAGAGGCAAAATAAAAGTGAAAAGATAATCCAAGTTAGATTATCCAAGTCTTTTGAAACAGTCCACAATGAGCAGGTGAATTGGTAATAGTTGAGGGTATTGTGTTTGGGTGTAAAAGAGCTTCTCAGTCTTTGTAAGCAAAGATAGGTCATGGCTCATCACTTTTTGCCAAATATCATGAGAGAATTGTCAGACAATTCAAAAATCACATTTCTCAATGCAAGATTGCAAAGAATTTGTCTTTCATCATCTTCCATACATAATATTGTCACAAGATGGAGGGAATCCAGAGACATCTCAGTCTGTGTAGGGCAAGGCAGGAGACCTCTGTTGAATGTGCGTGACCTTTGAGCCCTCGGATGGCATTGCATGAGAAACCATCATGCTACTCTGTTAAATACAGCCAAATGTGCTCAACAGTATTGGAAAGCCGTTTTCACTTAAACACAGTCTGACACTGCATTAAGAAATGCCACTTGATTCTCTGTTATGCAAGGAGAAAGCTATACATCAGTTCTATGCGGAGATGCTGCCGAGTTCTCTGGGCCCGAGCTGATCTCAGATGGTCTAAAAGACAATGGAAATGTGTGCTGTGGTCAGATGAATCCATTTCAGCTTGTTTTTGAAAAACGAATGGGACCAACCAGACTTTCTTCAGCAAAAGCAAACATATGTCATGGTATTGTTGGGCATCAGTGCAAATGTCATGGGCAACTTGCATATGTATGAAGGTACCATTGACATGGAGGCATATACACTCACCTAAAGGATTATTAGGAACACCATACTAATACTGTGTTTGACCCCCTTTCGCCTTCAGAACTGCCTTAATTCTACGTGGCATTGATTCAACAAGGTGCTGAAAGCATTCTTTAGAAATGTTGGCCCATATTGATAGGATAGCATCTTGCAGTTGATGGAGATTTGTGGGATGCACATCCAGGGCACGAAGCTCCCATTCCACCACATCCCAAAGATGCTCTATTGGGTTGAGATCTGGTGACTGTGGGGGCCATTTTAGTACAGTGAACTCATTGTCTGTTTACGCCAAATTCTGACTCTACCATCTGAATGTCTCAACAGAAATCGAGACTCATCAGACCAGGCAACATTTTTCCAGTCTTCAGCTGTCCAATTTTGGTGAGCTCGTGCAAATTGTAGCCTCTTTTTCCTATTTGTAGCGGAGATGAGTGGTACCCGGTGGGGTCTTCTGCTGTTGTAGCCCATCCGCCTCAAGGTCGTGCGTGTTGTGGCTTCACAAATGCTTTGCTGCATACCTCGGTTGTAACGAGTGGTTATTTCAGTCAAAGTTGCTCTTCAATCAGCTTGAATCAGTCGGCCCATTCTCCTCTGACCTCTAGCATCAACAAGGCATTTTCGCCCACAGGACTGCCGTATACTGGATGTTTTTCCCTTATCACACCATTCTTTGTAAACCCTAGAAATGGTTGTGCGTGAAAATCCCAGTAACTGAGCAGACTGTGAAATACTCAGACCGGCCCATCTGGCACCAACAACCATGCCACGCTCAAAATTACTTAAATCACCTTTCTTTCCCATTCTGACATTCAGTTTGGAGTTCAGGAGATTGTCTTGACCAGGACCACACCCCTAAATGCATTGAAGCAACTGCCATGTGATTGGTTGATTAGATAATTGCATTAATGAGAAATTGAACAGGTGTTCCTAATAATCCTTTAGGTGAGGATTATTAAAGACATATAAAGACATATATTGCCATCAAGATGACATCTTTCCTGGGAAGCAAGACAATGCCAGGCCTCATTCTGCACATGCTAAAACTGAATGGTTTCTAGACTCTCTGCACCATAGAAGAGATGTGCCTGGCGGCCTGCCTGCAGTCCAGATCTGTCTCTTATGGAAAATGTATGGCCCATCATGAAAAAGAGAATCGGGCAACGATGACCACAGATTGTTGAACAGCTGTCTTGCATCAGACACGATTGGGCAAATATTCCACTTGCAAAACTCCAACAATTAGTATCCTCAACTCCCAAATGATTAAAAAGTGTAATTAAAAGGAAAGGTGAAGTGACACAGTAGTAAACATGCCTCTGTCCCAACTTTGTAGTGTGGGGAGTGTGTAGCACTACAACTTTGTTGGAGTGTGTAGCAGCCATCAAAATCAAAACGTGATATATTTACAAAATAAAATTAAGTTGGTCAGTGAAAACATTGGTAATATTTTCTTTGTACATTTGTCAGGTAAATGAAGGTTCAAAAGAATGAACAAATCACAGATTTTTGATTTTATTGCATTTTACAAAATGTCCCAACTAATCTGGAAATGGGGTTGTACTAATATACTGCCTCATGTGAAGCCACTGACAGATGGGAAGACACAGCTGTTATTTATGAAGGCCAGAGGGTTAAACCTAGAATCTTCCCATCTCAGACTCATACATGTCAGATCTCATATCCGTATGCTTATTTAGATCATCCTGTTGTAGCACTGCTTCAGTACTTATCTAGAAAAGATTCATTTATCAAGGCAAATGGTCTTTTTAAAGTCATTTTAGACTAAATCTCTATACGTTCAACTTTAGCTCATAGCACCTTTTGCAAGAATACACTGGGAATGTTTTTGTTATATTCAAGGTCGAAGCAGTGTGGATATATTGCTGTACTGACTGCAATAATTTTAGCCATGAGCTCCAGGAATATCTAATAGAGGCCTTTGTTAACAGAGAGAGATCATATCATGACTTTTAAAGTTGGAGTGCGCTGTCTCTGATTATCTTTTGTGAAATATGATTTCACCCACAAACAAGCGGCCCTTTCACAGATAAGCACTAGCATGAGTAGAACTAATATAAGCAGCATGGCACATTAATTAACGTTGATATGAATAGTTCCTGTGATTATGCAGACAGCCATCATTTTCATCCTAAAATCGTATACGTCACAAATTGCCATGGAGACTGCTGACTGCATAGCCTTTGTGAAAACCTCCATCTCTTGTGATCAGAATTGTTGAGCTAACCCTACAGCTGAAGAAATAAGAAAACTCTTATCAGTGCCGGATATAAGCTACAGCTCTGAGAAGATGTGAGCATCTGCTCAATGTCTTGTGTAGTAGATCCCCCCAGCTAATACTATCCAGACACAGACACATTTGGCATGCTTCATATGATGGTTAACTGGCTTTGCATGGGCTCATGCTTCATCTCTGTTCTGCCACAAGGGTTGATATGCAGCATACTTAGGGGTTTGTAAATCTTCAATGTACTGGCTCTGCGTTATAGAAGAACTTCTGTTGAAGCTGTATTTCAGTCCAAAACAATGCACGATTCATGGCTTTAACAGTCAGACATTAGCCTGAGGTTTCAGCAGGCCTACACTAGGGCATTTGTTTGCATTTATTAAAGTGCCCCTATTATGTTTTCTTTTTCTGATATTCCATTTCTTGCAGTGTGCAATATTGCTGTTTGTGAATGTAAATGTTCTAAAAAGTTGTTAAGTCCAGGTAAACACGATAAAAAAAAGTTATTGTCTCCCAAAAGAAAGAATTCACTCTGAACCTTCTAAACGAGTTGTCTTTAATTCAAATCCCACTGCGTTATGGTTACACGTCACATAAGACATTTGCATAATGCCCGCAAACAACTTGACCAGTCCTCAAATGTCATTTTACTGACAACTGCTTCTCAAATCTCGGAGTTCAACCCGGGATTCGCAAAATGCTTGCTCTTGAAAGATGGGTCAGTACCCAGTTTATTTGGACCAGCTTGCTCCTCAGAATCACAACCTGTAAGTATGAATAATTATTGATGTAGATATTTTCTACCGGGTGTTCAAAATACGAATCACTACAGACAATCAGAGCAGAGTAGCTCACGAAAAGGAGGGATTTAGAGAGATTGATTCATCCATCGAGTCGTTTGAGAATCATTGAAAAATGTGGTGATGTACAATGTTTATTATGAGAAAATTTCAGAATTATTATTATTTTTTTACCTTTGATGCATGTAAACCTGTTTTAGGAGACCTCCAAAACAAAATTCGTAACCTTTAAAATAGCATAATATAGGGGCACTTTAAGAAAGAGACTGTATAGAGAAAACAATGTTTTATTAACTTTCTAAGTCTCTGAAGTGTCTTTTTTCTCTCTTTCAAAAAGGTAACAAAATTGTTTCAGATATCAGAAAATACCATGGTACTTTGATATGTCTGAATGATTGGTCCATTCATAAACTATGGTTTTTACATGATAATCTCCATGATAATTTGGTACTTCAAAGATAATTCCAAAAACTGGTACTTTTTTGTAAGTGTTAGCTCATTTATCCAACTTATTTTCTTTTTAACACCTCTGGTGTCAGCTGCTTCAAGTTATTTTAGCTGTGCAAATTTTTGTTTTTATCATATTTTCATTTATTATCGTAATCGTAATCATAAACAGACTGATTTTGTAGTGCAAGTAGTTTTACCATTTAGTGCACTTTGTTATTCTTCTAGTTATTCACCTATAGTGGCTAATGAATCAAAAGTCTTGCATATTCACAGTAGGTAACCAGTAGGTAACCTTAGTTTTATGACTGAACTATGCAATTCTGAAAAATGTTCACGGTCATGGACTGATGAGATGGCTTCACTCATATCAGACATCTCTTTTGTTAGTAACTTTGGATAAATGCATAAATATAAATTTATTTTGAGAGTTCAACTACTGATTGAACTACTATTCATTTCTTCAGTGTTAAAAAATGAGGAAAAAAAGTCATTTTTCCTCAATCCTATAAAGTTCACAAAATTAGTAATTGAAATTAATTGACATTTAGCACCGGAATCGTTCTCCTTTTTGTCTCTCTTTGCGTGTGTTGACGTGTGAAAAAAAAAAGTTATGGAGAGATGATGAATTATTTGAGAGAGTTATGGCAAGTGTTCCGATATTCATTACTTTTCTGTAATGTACTTCTCTGTGCATGTGTGAATTTTCTAAAATGAGGTAAGGCAGCGTGTGTGCATGTGCATAAGTCCATATCTTTTTAGATATCAACACTCTTGAGTGCTGGGACAGTAGATTTCCTGGCCTTTTTAGAGTCGGCAGGGGTTCCTTTTTCTCCAAAAGAGCCCTGTGTAAGAGCCAGCGGGGCTGCAGGATGCTGGCAGGTGTGCGCCTGAGCTCCTGCTTTTGTTCCTCACCGCTGATTGATGGCGGCGGCCTTTACCACGCTCAGAAAGACCAGCGTGAGACTAACCGGACCTCCACGGAGCGGAAGCTTGACTTGGCAGAAGACACAGTGAGAGGGAAAGCAGCAGCAGCGACATTTACAGAGGACACCAGCACCAGCGAAAAATTCCCATTTGGGAATGGTTTAGGAGCCGATCCCTGTCAAAAATTCAATTATCTATTATATCCTCACACCAGGCCTCATCTATAAAATGTGCGTATGAACTTCCACGCCCATGTTCATATTTATAAAAACAGTCTGAGCAGACGTACGCACTTTTCCTTGTGGCAGAGAGTCGAAGAACTGCAGGTATTTGGAAATCTAAGCAATTCTTGGCAGTCGCGTTTCTTAAGTAAAGGATTTGGAGCTTGACCAGTGCTCTTTAATATGTCAATTACATTAATTAGGCGCCGTTTACAAGGCGGAGATCTGAAACCATTCAGCCATGCACAATGGCGTTTTCATTTTTCATTTGCGATTTATAAATTTCACTTCTGGAAGAGAGGCGTACACAGTTTTTTTTTGTGTGTACGTTTATTCTCAGATCATTTCTCAAATGTGCATACGTGTGATTCAAACACGATCAAACAAGATCAAATGTAGGACGGTTTCTACGCAACATTTTATAAATGAGGCCCCGGGTTTGTGAAGAGTGGAAAAGTCAACTTGCATCCATCTTAGCCGATACCCTCTGCCCTGATGTCTTTTATAACCGATCCCAGGTCAGATTCCTCCTCCATGGTGGATATATACTAAAGACAAGTACAAATCTCATGTCAGCTTAGTAGACCACATTCTGTCCTAACCATCTGTGAAGGAAAAGATCAAATCTGCTCTTTATTAAACCCACAAGTCTATATCAGTGGCTTTATCTCATATAGATTTTCTTTGATGTGCTCAGTGATGTTATATTAAAATGCAATATTGACCTGTTCCTGCTGAACACAGTGAGATGTATTCATCGAATCCACCTCATTTAAACAGTCTGGAATGAAAAAATGCCTGATGCCCTGTGGATTTGCAAGGAGCCTCTTTCTATTGCCTATATTCTCCATAATCTTTGTGTAATAACATAAATGGGCCCTATTTCAAAGCAAATCTGTTCTATGAAAAGAAGGCTGACCAAATTTAGCCAAAGGCAATTATTAGTTAGAGGAAAGAACAAGCCTCCAAATCCTTCCTCCTGAGACTGGTGGATTTAGTGGACTTTGATTCGTGCTGCACTTTATCTAGGGTATAGACCCTTGGCTATGTTCGGCTCCAGAAGCTTTGGGATGTCCCCCACACTGGGACCAGCAAAAGACTCCCTATTTTCCAAGCCTCCTTGTGACGACTGCTATAGACACCCTGCCAACAAAATGTTCTTTAGTCTGCGCACTACTGGCAAATAAGCCTCTGGGCCTGAAAGCCTAATTTTACAGACTCAATATCAGCTCTTTGAAAGAATATGAAATAGACGGTAAACATTGTAAGAGTATAATAGTGCTTAATGCTAAGCACATAGTTTACCACAATTACCATCCTTTTTTGAAGATGACATGAGCCGACTCGTATTCGGTCTGTAGACACGCAAGTAAAGCAAAAAGCTCATTTGAATAATGACAATAATGTCTGCAACATAGCCAATTATTGGTGCTACTGGCTCCTGCTGTTATAAAGCGACTTTGTAAACACACTAAAAGTGGTTGTCATGGTGATGACGTGAAGTCTTCACCATCCTTCTGATTCTTTTCTGTGAGTCGGCTGGAGTTCACCATTACAAGTACCCTCATTAAACCTGGCAGTCTTCGAAGGATATCCAAAGCCTTTTGATTCACAACCCAGGCATTCCTATTTTAGCCACTGACCTGTGTTGATTATTAAACGAGGCGAATGAAGGTACGAGCCTCCTGAGCATGCAGCAGGACATTCGATTATATTGATCTGGGCTTGTCGCTATGGAGTTGGTTTACATAGAGGCTCCCTGCGGTTTATGACAGAGGCTCACGGAGCGATAGGTCAAAATGCTAGAAAGGTTCTCTCGACCGTTCATAACTGTGCACTCAGGTCCTTCTCTAAATAAACAGTATGTGCAAATATGTAATATACAGGAGCTTATTTATATTTGTCTCGGTCAACAGAAGGATAAAAGGCAATAAAATCCAAGCATCCATCTCACATGTGCTGCAGCCCTGCTCCAAATCTGTAAAAGACTATTAGTGCGTGCTGTCATTCATTGAAACGTCTTTCTGATGAGTACTTTCCTCTGTCCATTCATGTATTATGTTTCAGTCTATCTAACTTCCCAGCTATGTTATGTGTTGTGTTCAAGAGATAGTTCACCCAAAAATGAACATTCTTTCATAATTTACTCACACTCAAGTTGTTGTAATTCTGTAAGAACTTCTTTCTTCTGCTGAACACAAAAGAAGATATTTTGAGGAACGTCAGTGACCAAACATTTAATTGGACCCCATTGACTTCCACAGTATATGGCAAAAAAAAAAAAAAAAAAATACTATGGAAGTCAATGGGGTCCATCAATTATATTTATATATTATATTTTTTATATAACTCGGCTGAAAGAAGAAAGTAATATACACCTAGGATGGCTTGAGGGGGAGTAAATTATGGAAAATATATATATATTTAAGAATGTTTCTTCCTGTTTACATAAATGCTCTGGCTTACATTATAAAAACATTTTATTTTCTCATAACACCAATGTCCTGTCAGCGTTCCCTCTGGAATGTTTGTATTCATGTTGTTAATGTACCACAATTGTCCCACTAAGTCCCAGAAAAGGTTTCAAACTTATTTTTTAGACTAGACAAAAGATATGACTAAAGATGCAAAAGGTTAAACATGATTGGACAAAATACATCTATCTATCTATCAATCTATCTCAGAGGATTTCTTTCCCCAAATGTTCCTCATAATCCTCCATCTTTAGTGTTTAATTTTGGATGACTGAAAGAATGAATGAATGCATATGTCTAAAAGAATTCAAGAGAACAAATAGAGTGTCTTCCAGCTAAGGAATGCATTGACCAGGACCATCTGCTGTCTCCTCTATAGCGTATGTCTCCGGTCTGGCAGAGAGAGACAGAGTATTCCTCTGAATTATTACAAGCAGCAAGAGAGTCCCTCGGATACTGTTTGCTTGTACTTCCAGTGAAACTTCAACATGGTAATCTTTTCTTAAATCTAGACTTTCCACATATATCAGTGACTCTGACTTAAGTGTAACCATGATAAAGCAGTCTGTTTTAACTTCTGTGTTTAGAAGTATGGTAAGATCTATTTTCACTGTAGTTAAAACAGAGGGAAGTACTTTTGTGTGTTTTGAGGAACAGATAAAATGTCATGATAGTGTGTCACTTGTGTGGGTGGAATGCACCAAACCGGAACCATGAATTGAAAGTGCAAAAGGTATCCACACTAAAGTTGCATGAAACAACATTTAAAGTCTTCTGTCATTGCAGCATCATAAGTGACAGTTAAAAGTTGCAAAAACAGTGTTGCAATATTGGTAATTGCAAAGTGCTTTATATGTATATATACATATATACATAGCCAGCCTTTTTTAGATTCTAGCTGGAAAGTGCTGGAATGTAAAATGCATTTTATTTTGTAATATTGTAATATTACAATTTATAATTAAATAGATAATAATTCGAATTCCACTCATTAACACTGACACACACTTCAGAGTTAAAGAGAGGGCTCTTTGTTTTCTGTTCTGTGTATTTTTTTTCTGCTTATCTGCTTTCTCTCTTCCTCTTGATACAACTTCCTCTGAAGAGAGAATTTGTTCCCGTCTCTGTGAGACTGACACTCTCCAGGTGGTCCAGCATTGTCAGTAATATACTATACATGATACCTGGCAGTTATAAATAAAAGCATGTTTATGATATTTTGACCACTGCTATTTGCATATGTTTGATTGCATCTATGTAACACAAAGAAGTAAAAGCATATTTTACATAATTCCCTTTATATGGTGTGTGTGTGTGTACACACAGGACTGCTGGCAGACACAGGCCTAGTTCCTGTTCTCTGTCTCCTAGTTGTCCATCTGTTTCCTCAGGCCAGACAGTTCTCCACTCGCATTCACATCTCCTTTTTGGAGCCTGCACTAACCCAGCTCTTGCACCATCATCACCAAAGGTGTTCAGTTAACACACACCACAGTTTCTGTGCTTTAAATCTTCACACTGTAATTTCACACGATCTGTGACAGGATATCAGCTGTGGTTTAATCTTGCACAAGCTAGTTTTAAACTAGTTGCCCGTAGCTTGTTTGTCCATGGAAATTTGATGTAGGACACATTCAATTGGAAAACTGTATTTTAATTATAGAGTGTTCCACTCAAATTATTTATTCAGAGTCTCCATTCAAATATGTCTTTCATGATTAGTTTATTATGTGTGTGAAGCTGACAGACATCAAAACAAAACTGTTAATAATCCCTTATAATCTGAGGGGAAATTGTATATGCAGGAATGCAATGAAATTTTAATATCACAAATTATCAAGCACTTGAGTATAAAGGTTGATTTTGTGCTGCCTCCCAAACCTTTTGTAGTTAAATACTGGGAATTGTATTATGGGAACAGACATTACTTACACACACAAATATGCACAAAACGTCTGCTCAGCGATTGACGGTCCCAAATTTTTTGTTTTTCTTTACATAGAACATTGTGGCACAAAACACATTCGTGGTGCGTAACAACTGGAAAGGTGAGTGTCCGAGAAACGTGTTTGAATAACAGTTCCAAAAAGTGAGTCCACTTCACTCCCTGCTAAAAACGTACTCGGTGTAACTCGTCCAGATTTTGTCCTCGTTGGGGTCGTTACTCGCGTACGCGCAGGTGCCCGTGGAGCTACAAGCAACCATGTGGAAGCCCATCTCCGCCAGCCTGTCAAAGGCTTGCTCCAGGAAATTATACTTCAGGTAATACCGAGACGTGTACCTCTCTGGGAGTCTGTCGGGGTCTCTGCTCTCGTTCAGAGTCTCCCCGAAAACTTCTTTGGCGAGAGACGTTTTGCCGCACACGGTGATTCTCGCGACCCTTCGAAATTTGGCGTCCTGCTGGATGTCTCGTCCTATGGTGTAGGAGCCCCTGTACCCGATGGTGATGTAGCCGGTTTTCTTCGCTTCCAGAGACGGGGAGCGAGGTCCGGTGCTGGAGACACTGGTGCCGGCGTGCGCAGCCTCCTCGGGATCGCTCTGGCACACCTCCTCGCTGACAGAGTTCTCCTTACTGACCGCCGGTCTCAGGCGTCTCGCCAGCTCTTGAAGTTGGAAATATTCCGCCTCTTTAAGAAGGCTCGCCTTCTCTTTGAAGTAATCGGGCAAAACCAGAGTCTGGTCTCGCAAGTAATCCAAAATATATCTGAACAAAAAGCCGTCCCTGTCCAAAAAGAAGCGTCCTTTGCTGTCGGTGGTAAGTTCCGTGGGGGTTTTCTGACTGAACATGGTCCAGAGCAAAGAATTCGGCACGGAGAGTAAAGTTGAGTGCCGGGTAACGTAAACTTGCCCTCCGACATTGAGCTCAATAATTTCGGAGAATCGCTGTGAAGCGTCCGCGCGACTTTTATCCATCTCTGCACAACTGCGCGAGACCTCCGGGGCAATCACGGGACTGAAGAAGAGTGGAAAGAAATATTTCAGCTTTGTTTATGTAGGCAAAACACGGTTACGTAGGAGGAGGAATCTGACGGCTGTATTAACTCTTTACTACCACCCTGTGAGAAATACAATAAAATATTAATATTAGGGCCTAATAATAGCCTAGTAGTAGCATAGTATCAATAACGATAACAACAACAACAACAACAATAATATTAAATGAAACTCCCTGTGATTTGCCAAGAAATTGTAGAAATTTTCTTAATCTTATTATTTTGTATTTGCTTTGTGATAAGACATTCTTGTAGAGGACTTTCAGAATGTCTCCTTTTTACACACAAAACTGTTATTCGGTGTGATTTGAGGAGGTTCCAAAGATCAGGAAATTTACTGTAATGAAGCATTGGATTCAGCGTCACAAATTTGATCCTCTGATTAGTGACAAAGAAATAGGGCAGAATCTGAAATTCCTATTTTAAGATGTCCTCGTAACAGTGAAATTATACAGTTAAGCACTGAGAAATATTAACTAACAACATGTACTTATTATAAGGTTATGATTAGGGCTAGTTGCATGTATTTAGTGTTGACACATATGATTTACACAGCCAACATGTACAGTAAGTAGGCTTACTAGGCTATAACAAGGACGCTGTTAAATAAAGTGTTGCCATGATTGCAATAAATTATGTAGGCTACTTAATACGCACACAGGTGCCTTAATGTGAACAGCTTTGGACTTTTTTTCTTCCCACAATGAGTTGGCATTTCCATCAAACATTCTCTACATCTATAACTATTTATCCAGTAAAAATGCCCAATTGTACATCAAAACATTGTCTTTGCAGAGTGGTTTTCTGATCCATTTCAGCAATATGCCTATACTTATGCTTTTAGTTAATTATGCTGTTCTAAAGATAACTTAAAAAAGAAAAGAAAAAGATATATATATAGGTAATATTATATTTCCTTTAACTCTTCATGTATTATTAACCAAACAGGTAGCACTTTGGTTAATAATTTTGCTGTTTATGCAAAACTTCTAGATAGTGGGAACAGTCAGAGCAATGTCTATAACAGCAGTGCTTCTATAGCGACATCTAGTGGGCAAGAAAAAGAAGCACTTCATTGTGCAAATTACTTGAAACTACTGAATTAATTAGCACAGCGTTGAATTCTTGTTGTTCAGTAATATACATTTTTTAATAATAGTTGTATAAGTTACAATATAATAATAATAATAAAAAAATGCGAAAACAAAGCTTTTTAACAAAGTTACACCTCTGAAATGTTACTTCTAACAGTCAGTATAAGACCATAAATGTAAGACCTAAGTAATAAATAAAATTGTGTGAAAGCTAGAAAATAATAAGCTACAAGACACGTCTGTAGACTACATCATATTTTGAAATGAAAGTAAATCATTTTAAAATGTTACAACAACAAAAAACTTAAAGTGTACACAGATGTATCCCGTAGGCCCAGTCTCACAGACAGGGCTTTGATTAGGCCTTAGTTCAATTAGGGCATTTAAGTGGCTTTTATAAATGTGCCTTAGAAAAAAAGTAACATTAGTGGTGTGCATATTGAGACAAAACAATGACAGTGACATATTTTAATATAAGTCAGTGCAAGTTGCTTTCAGTTAAACCAGCACAAACATGCATTTTAGTTTGAGACTATAGGCTTAAGCCGGGCAGTAATGTAACACACTGGACTTAAGATCCAAAATCAAAAAGATTCAGGAAATACAACGCGTATATGCTGGTTAGCCATATAGTCTCCTGTAAGCAAAACATTTTAAATGCAAAATGGTGTCTAGAGAACGGTCCACACACATCATTGACTCCTAAAAAACCTCTTGGTAAATTTCCCAGAAGGCTCATTCCGTGTGCTGGAGTGTGGGAATAATCCTCCATCATAAGACCATTGAGACACACTTACGACTGTGGGCAGATGGGAAACCACTTTTTGTTTATAAACCATTTCCTTCATCTCAGTTTGCTACAGTTTATGCCTTCAAGCATAACTGAGAGAAAAAAAGGACTTTTTATTTTATTAGGGACCAAGTTAGGCACCTATTTTATCCCCTGGCATTCTTCTTCTTCTTCCTTCTTCTTCTTCTTCTTCTTCTTTTTCTACTCTTGAATCTATGGCAGCCCATAGCATAGATATCATATATAAACGCTAGATGTCTTATGGCGCAGTCACTTCCGGCATCATCGTTCGGCCATCTTGTGACAGTGCTCTGTGCATTAAGGTGAATGATCAGCACGCACACAAATCCTCTTATCTCGCTGAAATCTTGACGGATTTACAAACGGTTTGGTTTCTTACAAACGTTATTAACGTGGCTATAATTCCGAATGCTTGAAAATGTATGTTATAATTTTTCATATGTATGCAGTGTATGTATGCAGTGTCATAACTACATCTCTGACGTTTATAACAAACCAAACCGTTTGAAAATCGGTAGAAAAATGAGCAAGTTATGGTTATTTAAAAGTACATGCACCATTGAAGTAGTGAGCGAGTACACTGTCGCAAGATGGCCGCCACGTGCAGACATCGACCTCCATTGGCCAGCAGTGCGCACGAGACATCTAGCCTTTATATATGATATCTATGGCCCATAGAGCCGCTTATGGGAAATTTGGAGTCTTTAACTCAATCCCCTCTAGCGCCACCAACTGTCCAAAGTTGCACTCATGTTTATGATAATAACTTTTGAAACGTAAGGGCTTCAAAACACTTTTTCCCATTATCCTTTGGCTCAGGTCGATTCAATTGCAGATTCATTTTCATTAATTTTCAGTCAGGAAAATCTTTCCGCCATTTTGAATTTTCCGAACTCATCCTAGACGGTTCATCAGATTTTACCAAAATTGGCTCAGATCATCTTCAGACCATGCTGGCAAAAAGTTATTAAAAGCTTTTTGATAAACTTCTTGAGAATTCAGTGAAAAGCATGCCAAACTGGATGCGAGGCTACATGTATATCTGCAACACTTTAGCGTATTGAGACAAGTCTTGGTGCATGTCATCACAAGCATGACTTGAGGCTCCATGCAGCGTTTCGGCACAGCACCACCTACTGGTGAGGAGATATGAAAAAACGGTTTGCCATAAAAACATAAAACAGGAGTCATCTTCTTAGATTCCTGAATCCTTGCCGAGTCCAAGAATACCAAACATGCTACATTTCACCTCATGGTTTGTCCGATGTTGTGGTTTAGCATTTTGTTTTTCTATTTGTAAGCATTGATATTTGTATGGATCTACGCACCCAAAAAATGGTTGACTTGAGCTCAGTGATTCATACCTTTTTTGACTGGTTTAGCATTTAAAAAAAAACTTTCGTGAATATCTTCGAAACCGTTATTCCAATCGAGACAAAACCACTGGAAAATCGGAAACATTGCGGGTTGACTAAACGCTAATGGCCAAATGTCGAAATTTTGATTGTAAATGGCAAAAAATGCAATCAAAGTCGAATGTGGGTCATTTTTTCTTGCTCATAAATATAAATGTCTGTAACTTCCAAACAAAATTAAATATTTGACTTATGTATGGGGGCACTCTGAGGACACACACAAAAAAGTGGTGGGACTGCGCCACTTGGTGGCTCTATAATTGAACAAAACATGAAATTGGATCTAACATACAGTACCGTTGGTCTGATTGACTTCTTTGTCTCAATTGCTATCATAGTCCATTGTGACACTGGTGTACCTTTATAAACATGGCCGTCATTTCAATTGCAAAACGGCAACAAAAAAAAAACCAAAGCTGTAACTCACCAATGGTTTTGAATATTGACTCTAAACTCTCTGTGTGACAAGCAATTAAATCACATAAAAAATGATTGTATTTATGTTTTTTTTTAACCATTTTGTAAAAAAAAATCTAAAATCGATCACTTTACATTTGGTCTTGATGCTCCATGCCATGTTTGGTTTGCTTCTCATTTTGCCTCTGTTGGCCCCAATAATTGCTGCTCGCAGCTATATTTTAGACATATTTTAAATTTTGTATCTAAATGGAGAACAGAAACTGTCAGGTTTAGTTACAAAAAATAAAAAAATAAATAGGCTATACAGTTTTCTGTTATAATATCCTCTCCATTTTCATTTGATACCAATTCATTATAAAAATATCTCCAAACAGCTGAATATTTTCTTCTTCTCAGTAACAACTGTCAAAACAAATTGAGATTTCAGTGAGCAGAGCTTATTAAGCAAATGTTGCAGTTTGTGGCTGTCTCATGGATCATGCAAGGAAAAACTGTGCTAGTTCACCCCCTTGTGGCTGAAATGGTACATTGCAACACACGTCAACACTGGACTCACATGCACTAAAAAGTAGGTTTAGCTACATTTATGTCCTTGACAGACTTTCTATCACTTGTGCAAACACATCATTGCTCACTTGCAGATCTCTTTCGATTCAGCGCAGCAATTTTGAGACGCCACACACCGTGTCAGAACTGAACCACCAACGGTTCAAAATGGAGTATGTAACCCTGAGATGTCTGAAGAAAGCACACTTAATTAGACAGCTGCCTCCATCTGAGATATGCATGGTGTCATTCTGGTGAGACGGACATAGGAGTGCAGTAATTTCATGAAGCATGTTTCCAGGGCATCTGTGTGAGAGTTGCAGTATTGATCCAATGTCTTTCCTAAGGTCAGGCACTGTTGGGAGAATCAGATAATTGGGCATCAGTGTAGATGAATATCACAGTGATGTTTTCGTTCACTGAATAGTGTCCGGTAAGGTGGATAGATTGAGCATGTAGCACTTAAACCTTAAATTTCCCCTTGTTCCGCCTTCACATTATTTCCTGGGGGAAAAAAAAGCTGTTCTGTGAGTCAGAAATAATGAAGGTCATCTTCAGATTAGCTATTTGCTATAGTGGTACATTACTCATATGATTAAATAATTTGAGCTTGGTGACAGACCTTAATAATTTAAAAGTTTAACAGCTAAAGCCGGATGGTCAGTTATTTTGACTGCAAATTATTAATGTATGGCATTCTAATGTAATCAGATTGACACAACGAGTGTACTGACAAGTTACCTTTTTCAAAGAATGTCCATATCCTGAAGCGTTATATGTAATATATATAATTAGGGCAATTCATCAGATGAGCCGCAAGACTCCTGTACTGTTTTCTAATTGATTTCATTTCTCAGCAGCTGGTTTGTTCCATACAGACTGACAGCCTCATTTGTAAACATAATGATAAGTCAATGAATCACCTTCTACCAGTCTGGCTTTTTATACAGTTTAGTCAATAATTCTTTCTGGAGTTAATTTGAACTGAAACAATGCAAAATAAAAGAAACACAATGATCTGGAGTCTTTAATTAATAGTGATTAAAAATTATAATAGAGTAATACTTATACTATTTATTATTATTATAACTACTTATCACTGATCAATTATTATTTTAATTAATGTTTATAATAACTATAATTACTTTAAGTAATAATATAGTTATGATTACTTATACTTAATATAAAAGACTCATTTTATTGCAAGAAAGGACTTGCATTGCTTAATGTTCTATTTAGCAATTTTACAATTCACTTAACTGTACACCAATTTAAGGGGTAATTAAATACTTTTTTCTTGTATGTTTTATGAAGATATAAATGTAGATTATTAAATTACCATATTTCATTTGTGCTTTCGTGTGTTTTAAGTTAAATATTCACACTATTTGATTTTTGCCTGGAAAATAAAGGTACGAAATGCTCACTGGTCAGCAGCAACCTACTGGAGATCAACAAAGCAGTCTTTTAAAAACTCCCAGAATGCCCTCTTTCTCTAAACTGTCTATCAAACCCTTTTGTCAGGTGACACATAGGACTGTGGGCTGAATTTTAATGTAACTCTTTGCCCTGATATATCAACATGTCAGTCTTTTCCTTTCCGCTCGTCACGGTTTGTTTTTCCCAGTCAAACCCTTGTCATTTAAATGCAAAAAAAATCCCATAAATTTGTTTGTGATTCCCTGTCTAGCCTTGTCATGCACAAGCAATCACTGCTTGGTGTCGTGGTGTGTTTCTTCTGGTTTTTTAGACAGAAACAGTCATGACGTTTGCATGTTCAAAGGCTTGAGAATCTGCAGATTGTGACATGCGTTTGTTGTATTTAATGACATTCGGAATATGTTGTAATATTTTCTATCATATTCTATTCTTGACAGCATCTAAAGCCATAAAATACTAACATGGGCTCAGCTGGACGTACCCTGGTTTTATAGGGGAGATTAAAATATGTTCTCTGTGCCAGTGAATGTGTGAAATATTATCCTTTTATATTCTATGCTCATAAACCAGAGGGCAGCATTGATCAGCTGTGCACGCTTGTCAAATGAAGCCTCACTACAAGCCAAGGAAAGAACTGAAGTTCAGTAAACCCCTTTGAATTACACGCGCACTCTGTTACAAATATCATCCTACTATTTCACTCTGACAGTGTATTCAGCCTTTGTTGGCTTAAAGTCATATTGACCTCTGGCCTTTGAGAAAAGAGCCTTTTCCCCTGATGTCTGCCATTTGGAGATGCCTGTTAATTTCAGCACAGAGAGTCTCGGTCAAGATGTGTTACTGCAGACATATGAAAGTCTAATCAGTCTTGACATTTTCAGTTCTTTATCTGTCTTTCCTCTTCTGCATCTCCTCTGTCTGTCTGCTGCTGTGGCGTGAAGGTAAATGAGTCCTCATTAAGTCAATAGTGTGTGTGTGTGTGTTTGTGTTTTGGTTGGGCTGAGATATGTTTTCGCCAGCATCCCATTTAGTTTTGCTTCGGCTGTTTGAGAGCACTGCATAAAAAGAAGAGAACATAATTTGATGTATAGTCTCATAACTAATAAGCAAGTCCACCCTGAGGTAGGATCTCAAAGACAAGCAAACCACATTATAAATGTGTTTTCACTTACACAAACTGTCAGATTTGAAAAAAAAAATTGACAAGAAAGTCCCTCATGAAGTGTAAAATATTTCTTTGAGGCTCCATTCGCTTTCCTGCATAATAGGTGGTGTTTTCATATACCTTCCTTTTCTCTCTCTGGGAGATGTTAGTCACACAACATTACCTTCCATCACTTCTCATGAGAGTCTTGGCATTTCAGAGTCTAAACTGCTGAAGCAACACAGTGATTAAAACAACAACATAGAAAACAAGAGAAACCGACAGCAACAGAAAGAGTTGCTTTAAAGATAATCTTTATAGAATAGTTTATAGAATAAAATAAAATATAAAACTTTATAGAATACAAATTGCACTCAAAATGTTGCTCCAAACCTAAATGATTTTCTTTCTTCCATGGAACACAAAAGGAGTGCATATTTAATAATATGATGCCTCATTTGCATATTTAAACATTACAGTTCAGAACACTTGTTATACATACATATATACATATATATATATTTAATGTGCAGTTATTAATGCAATCAATCAACTGGGAAGTATGGTGATATATAGTTAATTCAGTAACAATATACAAGCATTAACTTACATTAAATAACAAAGAGCAATACATTTGTTACATTTATTCATCTTTGTTAATGTTAGTTAATAAAAACAACATTTGTGTCTGTTCATGTTCATTTACTTAATTATATTAAATATTAACAGATACAACTTTTGATTTGAATGTATTAATAAATGTTGAAATTAACATCAATACATGCTTTAGAAATATTTTTTTTATTGTATACAACTATTAACAAATGGAACCTTATTGTAAAGTGTTACTGTAATTTTTTTTTGTTATCCTTTTCACCTGGGTTGTCTTGCCTTCTTTTGAGTTTATCAAACAAAGTGATCATATGGCTTCAGAAGACTTGGAATATAGTGCAAGAGTCATATTTAATGATGCATTTATGGTGCTTGTTGTCATTTTTTTGCACTGACAGCTCCAGGTTACTATACTATTCACATTTTATAGAAAAAGCAGCATGAACATCCAACCTGACATCTAATCTACAGTACAGTCTACGGAAGAACGAAAACTATACTATTGTCTACTAAAAATTATATTAACTAACTGTTAACATGATAACAAGACTGTTTGTTTTTGGGTGAACTATCCCTTTAAATGAACAACATCTGATTATGTGTCTAACAGATGTTATGAAATCCTTCCTCCCCTTTAGAACAAGGGTAATCAATAGTGAGACTGATGGCAATGAGTGGTGCAAGTATTTGAGCTATATTAAGAAGATGTCATTCCTTATGCCCAAGGGAGCTGAGGGGAGTCCATCTTGTTTGGCGACATTTTATACAGTAATTCTGCCTGAAATCTGAGACGTTACTAGTTGAAATTAAAGCCATAGCCTATATGTCTCACCATTTCCATTTAAAAGACTGTTAATTCAATTTGGAAAATGTTAAACTTACATCAGACTCTTTGAAAACTGGCTTCAATCTTCATTGATGCTTTTTGAGAATCACTATGAACAAAACCGATTTTATCTAAATCTGTTTTGAACATTCAGATGTGTGCTCAAGCATCAGGCTCTTTAGAATTTTCACCTGTGAAAATCAATACTTTTTCAGAATTTTATGTTTACTCTTGTATAGAACAAAATCAACCAATATTTAAATCTTTTAAAGCGATATTTCACTGCTGAAAAGATGAATGTGTATTTAAATTGGGCCATTTATGTAGTAGAAATGTGAAATTATTTTAGAAGTTGGTGCCTTCTAGACTGAGAAAAGCCAGAACAATTTATTTTTGGCTCATGTGGATGAAAGACAACAACTCCCAGAATGCACTTGCTTCGCTGCCCTATGAGGCCACTCCCAAGCCACGCCTACCGGTTACAGAGGGCAGTATCAGAAGAAATGATACAACTAGGCTACTAGTTGACTCAAAACTGAAAAAAGCGCCATTTTATCGTGAGATCCCACCCCCTATGGGCGGGTTGAAAACATGCGGAACTAGCTCCTACTACTGGCTGTGGTCTCTAGCCTCTGGCCAAAAAAGCCTCAGATGACACAAAATGACGATTTTTGTGTGTAAATGATGTGTGTATAGTTAAAAGTGCTATTTGACTTCCAATACATGAGGATAAAATGACTATACACACATAAAATGTTTCATAATATTAACCAACATCTGTATAAATGCATACATACATATTCCTACCGTTCCATCAATAAAGATCAATACTTAAGCAATTTATCTAATGTACCATTTCAGCTTGCTTTGACCTTTAGCACATTTGAACCCTGATCTCCTGCTTCCTCCATCTTTTCCCATGCCCACGGTCTTCATTCTCAGAGACTGTTCACCTTCTCTCAGGGTTACAGCTGTATCCCTTCGTTTTTCAATCAGTGCTAATGGATCTGCTGGCCTGCGTTCAGCTCAGTAAAAAGCTTCTGTACACTCATACGCACATTCATACACACTCCAAGATGCTTTCTCTGCCCCGAGAGAGTGGGCTAGCATGCCAATGAAGGGAAATAACCCTAAGGATGTTCTCATTAAGTGTTCTATCTCAGTGCGTCATTTCCACTACTACTAAAAAAAAAAACTGTCAAGGTACGCTAGCAATTTTAGAAATAACTTTTGCTGGTTGTGAATATTATGGAAGCCTGCTTAGGGTTTTTTGATTAGAAAGTGCAAATCACTGGAAAAAGCTCTTGACCGTTCTATAGTGTTCAATGTTTGTAGCATTCAGACAACACAAAAGCTTGTTGGTCACATTTGACTGGAATATGCTCATATGTCAGACCCCCTCCTTTTTGAGTGATACGCTACAGAGTGGTGAATAGCGACACATGCTTGTTGCCTTTAGGGGCTTTCTTTGTGGTCCAAGCACAGGGATCTCACAAGAAGAAGGCAAGAGCCCTGCTACTATTGAATTAAGCTATGTGTGTGTGTGTGTGTGTGTGTGTGTGTGTGTGTGCATGTGTGCGTGTGTGCATTTTTCTATCCCGGTGGGGACTTCAACCTGAATGCACACAATGGAATGAATGGAAACAAGCTTATAAATTATACAGAATTAGTTGTTTTTTTTGAAAATGTAAAAATGCAGAAAGTTTTCTGTGACGGGTAGGTTTAGTACTGGCCTTACAGGATTTGTCTTCTTGTAAAAGAGAATCACAGTCTTAAAGATTTAGCTCCATTCAAAGACAGCAGACATGGCCAATATAACAGATGAACAGTCTGTACTAGAGTAATCTGAGGGAAATGATGGTTGGATATCAGTTCTAACTCAAATATATTTGAATAATCCAGCTGGAAATCACATTTTGATCAGTGTTTTTGAAATTTGATCTTGAGGTACAGAATTAGCTATATTCAAATATATTTGAGTTAGAGGAACTGATATCCAGCAGCAGAAGACCACATCGGGTGCACCTCCTGCCAGCTAAGAACAGGAAACTGAGGCGACAATTCACACGGGCTCACCAACATTTGACAGTAAAAGATTCTCGATTTCTGCTGCGACTTTCAGATGGTAGGCGTAAACATCACGAAAGCATGGATCCATCCTGCCTTGTATCAACGGTTCAGGCTGCTGCTGGTTGTGTAACGGTGTGGGGGGATGTTTTCTTGGCACACTTTGGGCCCCTTAATAACAAATTATGTTTTATTAACAAAGTTTGGTTGGAACACGTTCAAATTATCTATCCAATCAATTCCAGTCATCACATCATTCCAACCAGCTGTCAACAATCAGTAATCATCATGTCTACCCAATCAGCATGAGTGGAGGCCTATATACACAGTCGACTCAGCTATGTTCCTCGACAGTTTTCAGCATCCCTCCACCACCCCGTCTCCTCACACTCGCCTGGCTACTTTCCTAACCAGAAATACGTGGGGGGGAGTACTCTGGGTTCGGGCCAAAATACCAAGCTCTGAGCCCTCTCAACGGACAGCACGCCAAATACACATTCAACTTTACCCTATCTGAATATTTGTAAGTGAACTCGTGAATTGAGCATCATTTGAATGCCACAGCTTACCTGAATATTGTTGCTGACCATGTCCATCCCTTTATGACCACAGACATCTTCTGATGGCTGCTAACGCTAAACAGGATAACAGCCAAATCACAAAGGCCAAATAATCTCATACTCATATTTTTTTTTTTTTTTTTTTTACATGACAGTTCACTATACTCAAATGGCCTCCACAGTCACCAGATCTAAATCCAATAAAGCACATTTGGGATGTGCTGGAATGGGAGATGCATGGATCTGCAGCCGACAATGTGTGATGCTATCATGTCGTATGGACCAAAATCTCTGAGGAATGTTTTCAGAATCTTGCTGAATATATGCCATGAAGAATTAAGGCAGTTCTAAAGGCAGAAGTATTTAAAGCAAATATGTATTTATATAAAAAAAAAAAAAAGGTATGCGATTGGCTGACATTTAATCAAACATGCCAGTTCAGTGTCATTAAGATTTTAACAAGTATACAAGATTTTGATAAATCAGGTTCATTCAGCTAAACTAAATAGCTCTTATAGATCTAGTGTCAGATTCTGTTTCTCTGAGGCTATAGCCGAGCATTGTGGAATTGACCCTGTCTCATTTCTCTGCCATGTACTGCAGGGACTGTGTCGCACTGAACGTCTCACACACTGCAATTATTGACTTTGCTAAAGGGGATGAGATAAAGGTCCACTCATCTAATCTAGAACCACTGAGACTTACTGAGAGAAACAGAGCCGGTGGTGTGTGTGTGTGTGTGTGTGTGTATATTTGTCCATATAACTTGCTCTCGCTTTCTATCTTGGTACATTAGTCTCTCTCTCTCTCTCTCTCTCTCTCTCTTATCCCTCCATCCCTTTATCCCCCTTTCTTTCTTTGTTTTCCCTCCCTATTACTCTCCACCCCTTCTCTCTCTTTGGCTCCCTCCATTTTTCAATTAGATGTCCAGCAATTACATTACTGAGGCCATCACTTAAGGAACACATAAATAGTCCTGAGTCGCCCTGCTGGCTGAGAGTAAAAGAAAGAGATGAGATAGTACACTTTCACGTCAGAGATGGAAGGAATCTGCTGCATCATAAAAATTTGGGTTATCATTACTTCATGCACTTAAATATGATTTAAATGCCATAAATAACACAAATAAACTAAAAATGACTATACTATACCTTACAGAAACTATTAAAAAAATATGTTCATATAATAAATATAATATAATAAAGTGCACACTATTATCAGTGTCTATTAATTGTGGTACAAAACATATAATCTCCATAATTGTCATTCACCAAATTGCCAAGATGCCATATTTAATTGGATAAAGGATCTTATTAAAGGATATTTAATAAAGGATGATAGCATATACATACAAAAAAACTTAATTTACTCACCCCCATGTTGTTCCAGACCTGTTTGACTTTCTCTCTCGTGTGGAAAAAGAAGCTATCGTGAAAAATGGCAATATAGAACCTTAAAGGATTCTGTCAGTTGCTTCAAAACAAATAAGTTAAAACAAAACTAAAAATTATACCATGATGGGAACCCCTAAAAGGTTCTATATATGAATCAATTTTATGAATTAAACAGCTTTATCCCTATATAAAAAATTGAAATGACCCTTTAAGCATGAAAGTATTATTGCAATCATTACGAATTTTTTCTTATAACCTTTAAGGCATAAAGCGTTCTTTAAAGGTCAAGAACCCAGGGTTTTATATAGAGCCCCCCCTCAACCTTTTTTTTTTTTTTTTTTTTTACCTTGAATATCCATGCTTTCCCCATTGGAAATTTCTTTAGAAAGACATTTTTGAGTGTTGTACCAGTAACACTTTGAACAGACACTGTGGCTGACAGTGGAAATAAAGAGTTTTGGGACATTGCCTCTGGCTTTTTGGCTTGTTAAAGAGTGTCTGTGACTTTTTTGTTGGTGTCTTATGTAACACAAGTCATGTAGGACAGTCCCATGTGATTGTCCCCAGGGAGGACTGCGTTGAAAAGATTACGTGACTGAGAAACTGCATAATCAGAATGACAGCGGAAGTGGTTGTGACGGGTTTTATCATACAATAGTTTGGTTGTCAGAGATTTTGCGAGTAGATTTTGCGAGAAGAGACATGGAGGGAGAGAGGGGAAGTATAAGTCAATAAAGTGATCCCTGAGGAGTAATACACTTTAATGCCTGGATTCCTCCTCTGGGTCCTTTAAATTCATAGCCGTTGTTACAGATATTGATTCTTCAAAACAGGGACATCAACCTGTTTGAACAGATCTGAATGCACCAGCTAAGTGACCAAGACTATTGGAAAGCTAATGATTGACATTGAGATCTAATCCACTTGTTTTTTTAATTTTTTAAATAGTGTAGTATGGCCAGCAGGACACAAAGCAGATGCTTCTATCGCTGACAGTCACGTCTGATACTGATGTGCCCTCAGGGTCACTTGTTCTAGTCACTCCATGTCAAAAATAAAAGAAGAAATAAAAAAGGGTTACTCCTTGTCACCACCGATGACTTTGCTGTCGAAAAAGAGAAAGAGCGGGCGGGAAAAAGGAAGATATTTGGCCTGCGGGAACAGGATGCACCCATATAAAACATGTTATGATGACATTCCAGATCTTGAGGGAGAAGATATTGAGAGGAGAAACATTCTCAACAAACCCAACGGCATATATTTATATTTCCTTTTCTTTTTTTTTTTCTTTTTTTTTTCTAAATGGTTATATCAGTGTCACCCCATCCCTAACTTGGAAAGATATACAAATTAATGTTAAATTCATGAAACACATACATAATTATTGTGTGTCTGTAAATAGTTTGTAAAGCCTTTCTGACATAATTTTCTGATTAATGAAATTCTTCTCATTTTCAAAAGGTAGTAGGCCTACAATTCTTTTTTTTTTTACGTCTGCTCCCAACCACATGTACTGTGGGTACGGAAAGTATTCAGACCCCCTTAAAATTTTCACTCTTTGTTATATTGCAGCCATTTGCTAAAATCATTTAAGTTCATTTTTTTTCCTCATTATTGTACACACAGCACCCCACATTGACAGAAAAACACAGAATTGTTGACATTTTTGCACATTTATTAAAAAAGAAAAACTGAAATATCACATGGTCCTAAGTATTCAGACCCTTTGCTCAGTATTTAGTAGAAGCACCCTTTTGATCTAATACAGCCATGAGTCTTTTTGGGAAAGATGCAACAAGTTTAAGTTTAAATATAAGCACACCTGGATTTGGGTATCCTCTGCCATTCCTCCTTGCAGATCCTCTCCAGTTCTGTCAGGTTGGATGGTAAACGTTGGTGGACAGCCATTTTCAGGTCTCTCCAGAGATGCTCAATTGGGTTTAAGTCAGGGCTCTGGCTGGGCCATTCAAGAACAGTCACGGAGTTGTTGTGAAGCCACTCCTTCGTTATTTTAGCTGTGTGCTTAGGGTCATTGTCTTGTTGGAGGGTGAACCTTCGGCCCAGTCTGAGGTCCAGAGCACTCTGGAGAAGGTTTTCGTCCAGGATATCCCTGTACTTGGCCGCATTCATCTTTCCCTCGATTGCAACCAGTTGTCCTGTCCCTGCAGCTGAAAAACACCCCCACAGCATGATGCTGCCACCACCATGCTTCACTGTTGAGACTGTATTGGACTGGTGATGAGCAGTGCCTGGTTTTCTCCACACATACCGCTTAGAATTAAGGCCAAAAAGTTCTATCTTGGTCTCATCAGACCAGAGAATCTTATTTATCACCCTCTTGGAGTCCTTCAGGTGTGCTTTCATGTGTCTAGCACTGAGGAGAGGCTTCCGTCGGGCCACTCTGCCATAAAGCCCCGACTGGTGGATGGCTGCAGTGATGGTTGACTTACTACAACTTTCTCCCATCTCCCGACTGCATCTCTGGAGCTCAGCCACAGTGATCTTTGGGTTCTTCTTTACCTCTCTCACTAAGGCTCTTCTCCCCCGATAGCTCAGTTTGGCCGGACGGCCAGCTCTAGGAAGGGTTCTGGTCGTCCCAAACGTCTTCCATTTAAGGATTATGGAGGCCACTGTGCTCTTAGGAACCTTAAGTGCAGCAGAATTTTTTTAACCTTGGCCAGATCTGTGCCTTGCCACAATTCTGTCTCTGAGCTCTTCAGGCAGTTCCTTTGACCTCATGATTCTCATTTGCTTTAGCAAATGGCTGCAATATAACAAAGAGTGAAAAATTTAAGGGGGTCTGAATACTTTTCGTACCCACTGTAAATAGTGCGTAAAGACAACACTATTTTGATGTGCATTTTGATAACACTATTCACCATAATAATATAAAATCTAAATTTAGAAGTTTTCAGAAAGGTCGATTATGCGAAAAAAGAACTCATGAAAGAAAGTTTCATGAATGAGTAATGCAAACTTTAATCCTACATTTCATAATTTTTTGGTTTTGTTTTTGAATTGTCACTTAAATACAAAAATCTTCTATTACAGTTTATTTTAAGGAGTTCTTATTACAGTGTAATTACACAAATAAGTAATGAGCAATATTAACATTAAACTATAATGCACTTATTATAGGGTTAGGGTTTGGTTAGGGTTAGTTGCTTGTAATTATGCATAACTTACTCTAATTAATATAGTAAGTACTTGTAACATGTAACAAGACATTGTATAATAAAGCGTTACCAAGTCTTTTATTGTCACTTAAATGCAAAATATACAGTACATTTCTTTCAGTGCTCAAAATTGTCTATTGCTGTTCAGGATAGTCAAAAAGTTTGTGATTCTTTGCTGACATTTGACCTCTTCTGTAGTCTCTTATCTTTCTCATTACATTATACCTACTGTCTTCTGGTAAGGCCCAGAACTATATTTCCCAGCATGCCCAATTATTCCCCTAGGTTTAATGAGAGCCAATCTAATTACACCTGCCTCCTTCAATAGAGAGAGGATTTCTTGACAGATACATGAAGACCCTGGCATTAAGAGAAGTGCAGAGGAGGCATGTCCTAAGATTGTCTTCTATGGCACACTGGGGACTTATAGCCACTTAACAAAGAATAGAAAGGTAAGGAAATTCTCACTGGGTATAGTTGGTACAACATGATCTGTATCCGTTGCTAATTTGCAGTAAAGGAAATTGTTAAAATAAATAATGACGGGTGTGAATACAAATGAACGCCGCCTGCTAGCTTCCGTCACAGGCTGTGCTTCTAACCGTCGTTGTGGGAGATTTGATCGATTGAAGCATGAGAGAGGACAAATGTCCCTCACTTAGGCTGATTCAATTAGACGCACCATATTTCAGCTGAGATTCTTGAACCTCAAGCATTTCATTACTGATTTGTGAGCAGAGATGTGATCACCAAGAAAACCAGAGTCCGCCCACAAATGAAGTAAGCTAGTGATTTAAAAATGAATATCACTGGTGAGTATTAAGCACAGAAGACATCTGGAAATGACTAAAGTGCTAACCATGAAATGTGTTCAAACTGTGTTATTTGGCGAGTAAGTAGTCTTTGAGGTTTTTCCACACACTTAAGATGGCCACAAACACCTCATCAGTTGGAGGGATAAAAATGGCTTGAATTTTGGCTAAGCTAACAGTACCGCCCCATTGCGGTCATTATTAATCACCACAAGTGCTCTTCACTGTTCTTTTGTGAATGAGATCTCTGGCATATCCAGCCTTGACGATGTAATGGGATTAAATTTTGGACAGCAAGGACAAAATGGAGGACAAGCTCGGGACGTGGTTGGGTGGGGCGAAAACAGCGTCATCGTCCACCCCCAGGACATTGACGCAGTGTATGAAAAGACGCATAAGAGACCCGGCCCAACCCCCGCCTTTACTTCCCTCCTCCTTTTTCACCCCTGCCACGCCCCGCCAAGAGCAGCAGAGCACTTAGAGTAATGTAAATAACGTACTGGCTATTTTTAGAGTGCCTTCTCTTAACAGTGACATTGGAAGTTGAAGAGAGTTAACGTCATAAATTGTCACGTTTTCAGACACGCGTTTTCGTAACTACCCGCAGATCCTACAGCAGTCCGCAGACCTTTTTGGCAGGCGAAAAGACTTAGAAAATGGGGTTGGTGTCACAAACGGGAATAAACATAACGTATTCAAACACAATTTGTCAAGTTTGATGAATTTAAACAAAACGGAAAAAGTCTACTTAGACTTTTCGTGGACTGTAGGCCTATTACTTATAAAGTAATAATACACAACTATGAAAGTCTTAGCAATAAAATTTATTGTCTTTTAATAATTCTATGTTTAATCTGTAGGCCACAATTAATAAATAAATAAATAAATATAGATTTGTGTAGCTGGCTCCGAGCAATTCAAATATATATACTTGTATATAGACAGTAAAGTACTTTACATTAGTGGAATACTGGACAGTTATATTCATTGGAATATAAATACACACATCACACAAATTTCTGTATTGCTAAAACCAACAAAATAACACAGCAGCTGGCTCATCCTGGAACCAGGTACAACGACTTCTTTTGACATCAAATCACAAAATATAACACAGCACAGACCCCGGAGGTTATTATTACATCTTGTAAATCATTTGCAGCTACATTCATTTTCAAGTACAACCAAGTGACGAACTGGCTTTGCATAATGTCCAATTACCTCCATTTAATCCATGTAGCTACAGTAGTTAAGGCTATTGAAATATTATATATATATATATATATATATATATATATATATATATATATATATATATATATATATATATACATATATATATATATATATGTACATATATATATATATATATATGTACATATATATATATATATATATATATATATATATGTACATATATATATATATATATATATATATATATATATATATATACACACACATATTTCCATGTTCCTTGTTTTCTGTTCATCTTAATATTGCACTATGAACATGAAAAAGACATTTGCCACATGTACACTTATGTCACAGTTGTTAAAGGTATTTTGTAGATGGGAAGCACATCACTTGTTATAATATAATTTTGTATTTATGGAACAGCATATAACTGTTTAGCTACATTTATGATAGGACGATAGGATAATCTGCACTAATATCTAGAATGGGAGTTTGACATACATAATGGCATGACACATGGACTTACACCTATTATTTATTCATATATAGCTATAATTTGAAATATTATAATCACTGTTACATTGTTTTTTTTTTGTGTTTTTTTTTTTTTTTTTTATCTGGACTGATCTGTGTCCAGATTCACTGGAATTAAAAGGAATATTTATAGCAAAAATGAAAATTTTGTCATCATTTTCTCACTTTCAATACTGGAACACACAAAGAAATACTTTGAAGAATGTTTTAACTGCTCCCCCCCCCCATACAAAGGTCAATAGGGTCCAAAACAGCCCACTGCATTTAATTGTATGACCACTGAGACATGTTTCTGTGTTCCACATAAGAAATAAAGTCATGAAGGCTCAGAGAGACATTGAGAAAATGATGACAGAACATTTTTGGGTTAACAGTCCCTTTAATAATATCATTTCCCCCGGATTATCACAGTATCTCAACATTTTCTTTAGAAGGGAAAGGAGAGTTACTCAGGTTTGTACATACCAACAGGAGTCGAAGAGCTTCTCAGGGTAAGCAAAACCATCAAGTCAGTTTTTTCCTAATATTACTCACACCACTCGAATCTCTGCTGTTTTCTTCTCTCTCTCCATTTTCAGTTGCTATTCAATTCCCTTCTGAAAGAAGTGATGGCAATTCCAGAAAATTATGTGGAGTGAATTAATTATGTAAATCAAATTTCTTTACTTATTGTGTGAAGCAGTCCTTCACATTATGGAGCCACTAGAGAGTCTCAGGATCGACCATGAAGTCTCTACTCGTTCTCATGACTTGGTGACTCCGGGCTGGAGTCTTCCTCTTCGGTCAGGGTTTCTTTCCTGGCGAAGGTAGCAGCTAAAGTAACACTAAGTCTTGGCTTGACCGGGGCCATTTCATTCAGTCCAATGATGTTCCTGTTCACCAATGTGGTCTTGTCCATTATTTCAGCACTGTGCTTGGACACCACTGCATCCAAGAAATCATATTTAGCCGACAAAGTGCCATTCTCAAACAGATACTTAAACAGGTGTGAGACGGCCACGTTGCTTAAGAACGAGGCCAGCATGGAAACTGTCTTAAAGGGAAACCTTTGCATCACCAGGTATTCCACTTCATTGGTCACATGATGGACCTTCTTCTCAATGGTCCATCCGGGGTAGTAGATGAACGGAGGCAGTTTTAGATAAGGTTCCCCTCCGCCAATGCGCAGGATCATTCCAAAGACGTATCCAGCCACCGCGCCATAGGTGTTTGTGCCACGGACAAAAAGAACACAGATGAGTTGGGGGAAGATGATGACGTAGACCAGGTCAGAGCTCAGGTACCATAAACCGTAGACAGTCCCAGACAGGAGAGCCATGGCCGTCGCTAGACCCCCGAACACAAAAATAGTGATCCGCATGACCCACACAATCTCACGGTCGGAAGCCTTGAGGTCAATACAAAGAGGAGATGAGAATTAGAGGGGAAATAAAATGAGAACTGAGAAAGCTACACATTTCTATTTGATTAAGTTGATTAATATGCCGTTTTTAATCACTTTTTACATACAGTGTCGTTTTGATGCATCCAAACAATACAATTTTGTTTTGGATGCCATTGACTTTCATTATGTGGACAACAACAGATGAGACATTATGCAAAATATCTTCTTTTGACTCTCGCAAAATAATGAAAGTCATACAGTTTTTGAACGACATGGGTGTGAGTAAATGATGACCGATTTTTATTATTATCATTATTAATTGTATTGAGTGACCAATCCTTTCAATTACCTTATTCCTGCATTAGTATGCATATTTATCATTTTTAGAGAAGTCAGTTATTCTGACAGTGCAAAATAAAAAGTTCTTACTCATTACTTCATGTTGTCCATTACAAATATCTAAATATTATTAAATCAACGCCGTAAGATAAAAAATATGTAGAAAAAAATGGAAAAGGTACTGGTAATTTCTACCAATACATCATCTGTTAAGTTTTTTGGACATTTCTTTTAACACTAAAACACAACACAATGCATTACGTGACTCAAAATATGGGTAAAACACCTGTGAAAAATCAATACGGAAAGTTTCTTCTTATTAACAAAGTATATAGTGCCTTATTTTCTCACACTTTTCTTAAGAGTAAAGATACATTTACTTAAGAAGCAAAATGGCTTAAGACATAAAGTAGTTTTCTAAAAAATGGGGTCCATCAACTGTCTGGTTACCGACATTCTTCAAAATATCTTCTTTTGTGTTCATACTGGTTTGAAACAACGTGAACTTTAAGTATAAACTCACTTAATTTTGATGATTTTGCTTCTGAAGTAAATAGATCTTGATTTAAAATTATTTAGATATTTGTAGATATTTCTTTTTTTTGTAGTGAATGACTTAGCAGTTAATGAAATTAGACTGGCTCTCACCGATTGCCGGAAAGCGAGCTGGTAGATGTTCCTAGCGAACATGGAGCTGGCTGATAGGATGGATGAGTCAGCGGATGACATCACTGCGGCAGAAACTGCCCCAAGACCAAAAAAGGAGATATAGGGTGGGCACAGGTGCTGTAGCACGATCGGTAAGATCATGTCGGACTGGTCCCTCTGCATGGGAGGAATTGACCCATAGGTTGTTTGGTTCCAATCTGTGGGGGTAGAACATACTTACTACATACTTTGTGTAATACAACAACATATATATATATATGTATGTGTGTGTGTGACCCTGGATCACAAAACCAGTCACATGTCGCACGGGTATATTTGTGGCAATAGCCAACAATACATTGCATGGGTCAAAATTATCGATTTTTCTTTTATGCCAAAAATCATTAGGATATTAAGTAAAGATCATGTTCCATGAAGATATTTTGTACATATCCAACCGTAAATATATAAAACATTTATTTTTGTGAGTGAATGCAGCACAATCGCGAACATACATGGAAAACTTTAAAGGAGATTTTCTCAATGTTTCGATTTTTAGGCACCCTCAGATTCCAGATTCTTAAATAGTTGAATCTCGGCCAAATATTGTCCTATCCTAACAAACCATACATCAATGGAAACCTTATCTATTCAGCTTTTATATGATACATAAATCTCAATTTAAAAAAATGTAGCCATGTGACTGGTTTTGTGGACTGGACACACACACACACACACACACACATATATATATAGAAACATATATTGTATATAAATATACATTGTTTGCATCATACATAAGGTAATGTATATTAACATTCTATTTCAAATTCTTTTTACTTTCAATCCAAAATCAACACGCCTTGTGCTTGATTAGCCGGTTATTCCCAATAAGTTAAGTAATTTAAGTGACTGGCTGTGTCTTTGATGCTGAAAGTCTGTTGATTAAATCTGGGTGCTGTGTGCCTCCCTCAGATGTAATATTTACAGGGTTCACATCGTTAAATGGATAATCTGTTAATAATGTATGAAGGAGACCAGCTGTTGTTATTTACTCATTTCTTTAGTGATCTGAAGGGAACATGGTTTCCACCCAGGGCTGATACAGCCTGGGGAACACCTCCCACAACACACCATAGCAAATCAGACTGTTTCCCTCAATAATGAGAAAAAAGTGATTACATAATTAGAATTACTGACGGTATGTACTAAATACAGTACATGCTCAAAGGGAAAATGGCTTTAGGACAAGGAAATATTATATACAGGAAACAATATGAAAAATGCTTTGATGCACATTTTTAATTTGGATGAGCTGTGAATAATTATCCAGGGCGAGGGTACAGTATGTGTCATGTTCTGGAGGAGAAAAAACAATAGAAGTGTGTAATTAAGAGCACTTTTGTATTATCTGTTTAAAGAAAAGATTTCTGACTTAGTAAGATCTAAAAAGTCCAATGTTGAAGCCATGCTACAAAGCTTTTATTCCTGAAATAGTGAGCCTTCCCATTTTTTTTTGCACTCCAAAGTCTCAGTCTATTGATCTGTAAGTGGAGACAGCCTGTAAATCAGACTAATTAGACTGCTGGGGTGAATTTGTTTGCAGATGCTGTTTATTTAACCCTTAAATGCATGAAGGTTTTGCCAATCATTATTACATATTCGTGTCTTTAGCGTCCCGGATTGATATCTATCTTACTTGCTCTGCAGTAAATCGCTGAGCCATTTCAAGTTTTGCTGATGACACTTCCTATTCTTTTGTTTTCTGCCTGCGGTAACTATGAGTGAAATGTCACTTCACATATCAGACATTGCCACCTTGGGGAATAAAGGTGAATTGCACTTGTTCAGTCATCAAATATTCAATTATGGTTGTGCAGAAAAAATATACTTACAGTTACACACCTTGGTTGGCAACCCTATCTGATTAAAAAAAATTAGGCATTCTTTTATAATTTAATTTTTTTCTCGTTATATTGTTGAAAATTAATTGATTGAGGAATACTAAGAAGATTGATGTCTTTAAAAAATGAATGAGGAGGAGTGTAGTGAATGATGTCCCGTGTCACTAAAGACCTGAGGTATGCATTTAAGGGTTAATGCAAAACTATATATGCAATAAATGAACTGTTATTAAAGTTGGTATGAAACAAAGTTGCAATAATATTTTATTCCTTATAGCCTGCAACAGTGCCCACCCCCATTTTCAGCAGAAATTATTCTGGAAGTATTTTTTTTTTTTATTAATTATAATTTTTTCCCATAGGGATTTAAAAATATTCTCCATTAAAGAGTTATAAGTCATGAACCAAGCCAATTAATGTTAATGTTGATGTTGATTGAACATTTTAAATGTATAATGAAATTAATTTAAAACTACCAGGTGATGTATTTATTCACCCAAACACCTGTTTGGCACCTACAGATGGTGGACAACCAGAATGAGACTTTTACCGCCGCCGTTCCCGCGGCGGCAAAATTGGGATGTGTATTTGCTGCCTTTTACCGCTGAGTGGCGCTGTAATCACAGACTTTGAAAAGTGTCAGTTTATTCTCTTTATGACGTAATCTGCCGCGGCAGTAATCTGAGTTGAGGCCACAGATAAATTCAAGATAAATATTGTGGTTAAACGAATTCAAATTCATTAAATTTAAACAAAGTAGACACACGTTAACATTGTGTGCCCAGTTTTTCTATAATTTAGAAAGGCTATGTCAATAGGTTACTTGTCATTTACTTACATAAAATTAAAACATTTTCAGGACTTGCAGTTACTAACCGATGTTAGTCGGTTTAAGCATTCTTTGTTATATTCAGAATTAAATAGGCTTACATGTTGTTATGATTATCAATTGAATTATTTAATAAATAATCAACCACAATGCCTATTAGCCTAGCCTACTGCCGCAGCAAAAATAAACCAGTCGAATTTCAAAGTCGTTCGCGAAATGGCAAGTGACAGGGCAAAACAGCAGCAACTGCGGCATTTTAAAAGGTAAGTTTCCTATCTGTTTATTTTAAAAAAAAAATTTGAAAAAAAAAAGAAACATGGCGCAAGATCTTGTAAAAAAAAAAAAAAAACGTTTTTCATTATTTGAACAAAAATGAGACTGATTGAATATGTAAAAATATAAACAAACAAAGCAGAGAATAAAACAAACTTTTAGGGAAAAAATATAGGCCTATTATGCTACAACAGAATTGGTTAACATTAACGAAAGCAAAATATGTAAAAATACATTTAAAACAAAATAAAACAAAACAAATTCGTGGCCGAATTCAAATCGGTTCAAATCCCGAACAAACAATAGTAGACCGTGTAGCCGACAGTGTTTATGTATTTCCGTTCTTGATGCCTAAATATGCATCTGTTTATTAAAGTCAATCGTCTTGTTTAATTATCAATTGTACATTACAACATAAATTTGCAACATTCCAGTTGTGCCGCTGCAAAGACGACACATCTGATGAAGGAAGACTGTGAGCCGATTGCACCAGAAAATGAAGAACACACACTGGAACGTTAGGCTATGTCGCTACGAGTGAATCGTGGCCGAGTGGTTGAACTTACGTTACGATCATTTAGATGACACGGGTTCGAATCCCGAACTAACTTGGACTACTGATATTTTTATATTAGCCTATTAATGCGTTTAAACGACAAACAATAAAATCAGAACCAGTATTCTGTTGCGTTCATGGTTTCAGTGGCAGTAACAAGTAGCTTTTGTTCCTTCAAAGATACAACATGCCTTGCTGAATTCACCTTACAATAAAACGAGGTGGGTCGCGAATTAAAGAGCTCTGTATCTGCTAAATTGAAATTGTGTGTGGAAAACCTTTAAATACAATCAATAAAACTACAATATATAATTTAATAAGATATAGGGCCTACTGTACATAGGCTATGGACTTTTGGAGATTAATCCTTAAAAGAATTTAGCCTTTGCCTGCTCATCAGGCTGGCTCCGACACTCTCCATATGAAAGACGGAACATTAACACCTCTGTCCTGCACCCCCACGATAAAGCAATTGCCTTCTCCAAACCCCCCACAGGCTAGCTGAGTTTGCAAAACAAAACAAAGAGTTTGCCACTCTTCGTGGTGTGCCAAAACACTTAATTATAAACTTCAATATTTCATTCAAAACAATCTCAAAACGCTTTGTGACATTTTGAAAAGCCGTGGATGCATTACTGCCACTGGAACCATGAACGCAACAGAATACTGGTTCTGATTTTATTGTATGTCGTTTAAACGCATTAATGCATTAATAGGCTAATATAAAAATATCAGTAGTCCAAGTTAGTTCGGGATTCGAACCCGTGTCATCTAAATGATCGTTACGTAAGTTCAACCACTCGGCCACGATTCACTCGTTGCGACATGGCCTAACGTTCCAGTGTGTGTTCGCTCAAACGCTCTTCATTCAAATGAACGCGCCGCCGCGTTTGTCCAACACTAATTCAACATGCCAGAATAAAACCTGGCTTTAGAACAATGCATAGCGCCACTCGTCGTGGTGTGCCAAAAAAATTACAATAATTTAGTTTCATTTATTTCAGTGTTAATGTTTGAGTTAAAAAAAAATCCTCTACAAATTAAATTAACACAAAGTCGGCTATAAGAGTCCTTTATAGGCTACGTAAAAAAGCAAAGGGCTTACAGTCTTAACATTTAGGCTACTTTGCTTAAATTCGATACATTTATTTTCAGTAGGGCCTAATAAATTTGTAGGGATGTAATTTCAGTATGCTTTACCAACGCTATGTATTCAGTTAAAGTTCCAAGAGGTCTGGTCTCTATATTTCCTTCCCAGGCCCAGCTGACACTAATATGCAAGTGCACAGCAAAATTCTATTCTAAAAAAAAAGTCTATAGGCCTACTATACTGCCTGAATTTAAATAAGTAAGATAAGCAAATATAACAGACACTAATCATGGAGGCGCCCGCGCGGTCACTTGCATTGCACGTCAGCTGGAGCGCATCTCATCCTAACTTAACGAAACTCAGCGTATGCCTCACACAGACATGATAAATACATCAAATACACAAAGCTTGAAATGTCTTCAAACGAAATAATTCAAAACGAAAAGAAAAAGGCTACTCTCTGATTATGTCTATATGTGCATCTCTAGGTGCGTTCACTACAAATATGGCGATCGTCAACTTCAACTTTGCAGTCGACACTGTCAGAAAACACTAGTTTATTGATAAAAATCAATGCACGCATCACCGTATTTACAAATACACATCTTGCTTGTTGTCGAAAAAACGAAATATTATGTTGAAATAACATTATTATTAATAATACATCTTTTAGAATATTTGATTAAATGCTGATTGTTGCGCTTGTTCAATTTAATAAAATTAAAACTTTAATTGTGATAATTAAAATAATTGAAAATGAAATATTTAGTGGCCAAGTTTTGCTAATTTATTATATAGGCTATTATATGCCTATTGCCTATATTAAGTAGGTCATATTAAGACAAGGCATGTATTAGTTATTTTAGCTGTTATGAGAAAAATAAATCTAACGAAATCTAAAATCTAAATCTAATAAATCAAAAAAATAAATAAATCTAACGCCAGTTCAACATGCCAGAATAAAACCTGATTTTTGAACAATGCGTAACGCCACTCGGCCTGGTGTGCCAAAACACTACATTTT
This sequence comes from Rutilus rutilus, assembly GCF_951802725.1. Lineage (NCBI taxonomy): Eukaryota > Metazoa > Chordata > Actinopteri > Cypriniformes > Leuciscidae > Rutilus > Rutilus rutilus. Next base: position 30,364,210 of record NC_140210.1, on the reverse strand, counting down.
AAACTTCAATGTTTAATTCAAAACAATCTCAAAACGCGTTGTGACATTTTTTTAAAGCAGTAGCCAAGCCTATATACATTAAGGGCATTGAAACCAGGATCTTAACTAAAACGCGTTCCGAGTAATCTCTCAAAAATTATGCCACACTACTCCATGTATTTTTTTTTAAGGACTGCTTTTGAAATCACTATAAATTACTATGCAATTGTATCGCTCACGAGAGCTCTTCATTTATCTAATTCCTCAATAGAATAGTAAAAATATTCCGCGTCATTGCTCCTAATATCGTCTCTATTTTTAACTTTTGATTCTATTTTTTCAGTTCTAAAATTTATTCTATCTTTGGTTCTATTCTGTTGTAGCCTAATAGGCCTATTTATATATATGAAAAATATGCCTATTAGGCTTAGGGTTTTATATTTAACCCACTTACATTTTAAAATACGGCAATTGCTGCTGTTTTGCACAATGTCCCTTTGCGCCACCTGGCGGTCATTTCGGGAACGACTTTGAAATGCGGCTGGTTTATTTTCGCCGCGGTGATTTCGCCGCGGCAGCTGGCGCGGCGGTAATAGGCATTTTGGTTGTCCACCATCTGTATTCACTATTCCACTCTCATTGAAAAAAATGTCCAGTTTCAAATACCTTACCTGTGGAAGCCCCTATGGCTCCGATCAGGACGGAGGGAATAGCCATGATGATACATCCAAAGGCAGCCAGGAATGAGAGGACTTGAGCATAGGTAGCTGAAGAGGCAGAAAGAACCCTTTGAAAATACACCTGCCAGGGAATCCCCCCCAACATCTAAAAACAGAAATGTCATTGTAAATACAGACACCAGACATCATGATACAGATGCATAACATCAAGTGTGTTATAAATTAGGGGAAAAAAATTAACTACAAACATTAAAGGTTGTGTCAGCAATTTCAGGCCCAAAAAAGGCCCAAACATAAATGATCACATTCATCTAATCTTTCCTAACTGGATCGCTGATACAACCTTTAAAGCTAATCTCTCTCTCTCTCTCTATTTTTTTTTTTGTTGGTCTTATTTAGTTTTCCGCCCTACGAATGATTGCATTGTTCAATAAAGTGAGAAATTAAGTTTGGCCCTTCAGAATCAACAATCATCCATCGGCAAAATGATTGTGTCTCCATTCCATCATGCTACAGTGAGTTGTCCACTCACCAGAAGGCAGAAGTTGTCAGCCCACATCCATTTGTCAGCGCTATCTATCTTCCCGAGCCATGCAGTCTGATTAGCATGGAGCTGCTTCACTGCTGTCACTCCGATGTCAGACACGGCTGGATTTGAGAGTGCAAAAGGGACGCTCACCCACTACGAAGAGAACATTTTCCACTCTATTACCATGTAATAGACTATCTATAACATTGTAACACACCATATTGAACTTAATGTGTTGCATGTGCAAGTGCAAAATATAATAGATCAATTTTAATCTTAATTATTAAATATTTAATTTTAATTTCCACAGCAGTGCAATAGCTAATCAGTTGCTAATGTTATATTATAAATTGAATTCAATTAATAATGCAATAAAAAATAAATAAAATACTTGTATCTACGAAAAGTGATTGATGAGTTGTTACTCTCAAAACAGCTGACAGTCACTACTGCTGAAGACATGCAGACATCAATTAAGGGGACAATGACATCACCGCAATGACTTCACCATGTGGCTCTGTGAATCCTTACCAGTCCTAAAAAAATGCAGAAGAGCTGGACAACATCAGTGTAGGCCACTGAGTAGAGTCCTCCAATCAGCGTGTAGAAAATGGCAATAAGAGCCGAAATAATCACAGACATATTGATGTCGATGTCAATGATCACACTCAGTGTGGCCCCTGTGACATAAAGAAATATGCTTTTCATGACGTTTAATTAAGCAGTATTTACAATGTATTTGTGCAATTTGTACAATTATGGTAGAGCCTGCAAAATGTCCTGATTGCTTGAGAAAAGGTCTGCATAAGATATAATTTCCCACTCTATTCTTACCAAGGGCAGATAAAATGGCGGCTGACCAGAACATTTCCCCCATTAGAGCAGGGATGAATAGCAGACCACCCATCCTTTTTCCGTACAGTAGCTGGAAGGGGTCAAGCATGGTGACGTAACCCCGGGAGCGCATGGGTTTAGCAAAGAAAAGGCCACCTTGACATAAATCAATTCATAGAAATTATATGTTTGACAGATATGTTCATGTTAACTTGAAAAATAAAAAATGTCTTTCACCGCTTATCATAGCTGCATAAATACACAACATACCCAAGACAAGGCTGAGTGCATATCCAAAGGGAGCCTGTGCCCATGCCAAGCCGTACCCGGGAAGATACACATTTTCTGCAGTGCCGTTTATATAACCTCCTCCGACCCAAGTTGCTGGAATGAAAGAGGATTTAAAAAAAGAATGGTCTTGAAAGTATAGGTTCTCTCTCTCTCTCTCTATATATATGGTTGTGTATGTGGAGATACCATATTTGGTAACATAAATAATTACAGAATTAACACTACACACTACATGCGCTATATAAATGTAATGAATTATTATTATTATTATTATTATTATTATTATTACATGCACAATGGAACATATACAAATATATAATATAGCGATATAATAAAATATAAGTTTATAATATATTTAATTTAGGCCAACAAATTTCAGATTTTTTTTTTTTTTTTTACTCTTTCAACATACTCGATTTATAACGATAAGGTTCATTTGTCCCCCAATAATTTATTTTGCATGTCTACTTTAATGTGTAGAAAGACATCAAGAAAACCTTTTTACACAGACAGAATATTTTTGTTAGATAACTAAATCTTTAAACTGAAGAATGTAAAAATAAAACGCCAGTCACGTTATATCGCATATAGTCTACATAAAGTAAAATTTACTTTTCTATTAATTTCCCTCTGAAACTCACCAGTCATGGTAAATGCGCCGACAAATAATCCAATATCCCTTCCACCGACCATAATAGTCTCACTGCGATCAGTTCCTTCCATCACGCCGGAATTCTTGTTCTTCCATGCTGCCCAGATTCCCACTACAAGGATCAGCAGGTAGAAGATGACAATCGCCACCAACCCCTCCACATGGATGTTCATCTTCTCTCTGCTAAAGTCGTTGTATTTCTAAAGAACCGAAATGCATTGAGACCTAAGGGAAAGAGACCTAAAGAGATGCATAAGAAGAGAGAGAGAGAGAGAAAAAGTCTACTTTGCTTCTCAACACAAAGAAGATCAGGATTCAGAAATATTTTGTTGTTGCACAGAAGATTTGAAATGCGTAGCATCTTATCTCTTAATAGTCTAAATCAGCAGGTTGTTTCAGTCACTTCAAGCTTTGTTAAATTGCATGCTAAATTAATGGATTTCATGTTTCTTGTTTAGATGGGGGGAAAATGACAACTATATCATAATTGAACATCATATGAAAAGTGCCTCACCTTTGTGAATCAGCCGCTCAACTGCCACCAAGAGTGCGAAAAGAGCCCAACTATCGCCTCAGGAGAGGAGCAGTACAGCACATTTCAGAGTGAGCCAAACTTACTGTGAATCTTATAAGAGCAGGTTTCGTCAGAGGGTCGGTGAACGTCAGAGAGATGTGAATGGGGGCTATTTATGAATAAAGATGTCAGATAGCGCAAATGAGCCGCGCGTCACAGGAGGTTCTCAAGTCAACTGAAAATCGCAAGACGGGGGGGAAACAGCTGTAAATCAAGAGTAGTTGAATATATCGGTTCCATTCATGTTTTTCTTGACTGGTGTTTTAAGGCAGTCTGTTTGAGTTAAGCGCTCTCTCTCTCTCTCAGCAGTAGCAGCAGGTCAGGCGCTGTCCAGAGTGCTGAACCAGATCTCGCGCCAGGGCTTTTAGACGCCACCCAAACTCTCCACATTCAAGTGTATTGGGTAGACAAAATTGAAAAGTCAGGAGGGTGTTTATAGTCAAACTGAACAGCACTGGCACGCTAAATAACGTTGAACACGACAGTAATCTAACGCAATTGTGCGGTTTTCTACGTTGTATAGCCATTTTTTTTTTCTTTTTTTTTTTTTTGCTGTATTTCCACACGTTTACGTTTTCTGTTTTTGACTTTACTATATACAGGCTAAACTTTTTTCATAAAGCGTTAATAAAAGTGCATCTTTGTTCATTTTGTTTCGTAGAGATTTTTGCAAGTAGGGAATCAACGAATTCCTTTTATCTAGGTACCTATTCAAATTATTAAAAGACTTTAGGCCCGTTTTACTCTTTTTGCAGGAGTGCTCTGTTTTACGATTTCTTTTCTTTAAAATCCGTAAATGATATTCTGACATTCTGCCACCCAGTGGCTAAATTTTATGCTGTTGGTGGTTTTCCTAGTGGCTTAAATTGCTCATTTTAGCTAGCTTTAATGCATTGTTCATCAAGGAAAGAAGAGAGAGAGAGAGAGAAAAAAAAGGGTTCCACTTTATTTCCATAGTCCACTTTAGACATTCTACTAACTATTAGTAACTTTGCAACTACATGTCAACTAACTCTCATTAGAGAATTAGTAGACTATAGTAGACTGTTAGGTTATGGTTAGATGTTAGGGTTCGGGTTAGTGAAATAAGTTGCCTTTTAGTTGCCAAGTTACTTATAGTCAGTAGAATTAGGGGACCATCACAATAAAGTGTTAGCAGATATTAAGCATACAGTCAACTAATACTCTAATGAGAGTTAGTTGCCATTAAGACTTCAGATGCAAAAGCCTCTAAGAACGTCTAAAGATTTTGTTTAATATTAACATTTTTATCAGGCTCCTATGTATAGGTTTCTACCCAAGTACCGGCATTTCTGAATGGGCTGAGGCTGGGATTTAGTGAGTTTGAAGTGAAGTATTTGATGAACTATGTGCGGAGAGCATTCACTCAATATTAGTATCTCATTTTTGACAGAGGTGGCTTTTAGAGGCTTTTGCATCGGAGGTCTTCACGTGTAGCTGCAAAGTTACTTATAGTTAGTAGAATGTCTAAAGTGGACTATCGAAATAAAGTGTTAACAAACAAAGGCTACATAAAAATGAATTAAGGAAACGCAGGAGAGCATGTACTTCAAAATCACCTTACTAAGTCAAAGCTACGATTTCTATTAACATTCATGTTTTTGTGGTAGGCTATCCAGTTTGGTCATGAGAGCTTTTATAGACACTGGACATTATTTCCTGAGGACGGGCTTTCCGCAAATAAATCTCCAGGAATCTGAGACTTTTTAGATGCTAATTCCACCTCTGCACGTTTGACAGTTCTGCAGGCTATTCTAAATAAAATCACATTCATTTCCTTGAGAAATAAGAATCTGTTAGCTTTCTTAAAAGAGAGAACGCAACTCTCCAAACGAGCCAATTTAATGGAAAAAAGAAGCCAGATATCTTCTACCTAGCCTATATCAGACAAGTCGACTAATTTAACTGGTAACATTTTGACAGCTTGCCAAGCGAGTCCCAATTATAAGCAGACGGTATACTTCCTGTACAGATGTCGAAGTTCTTTGTAGTTTAGAAAAGGCCTGGTCAAGATCCCTCAGCAGTTTACAACAGCAAATGTGGCACAGGTTCTGAAGATCATTTATGTGGTTCAGATAACATAATATTTTGAGTGTCTGTTGATTAAACCAATCTCCTTCATTGTATTAACTCATTTATTTTTATTTTCAATGAACACAAAATTAAGGCAACCAGGTTAGTTAGGCACCTTTTTAAGTTAAACCAACAATATTTTTTTCAGTGTACGGAGGATGACTATGCGCATTTTAAAATCTCTTAAAATGTTTCTGAAATAAACAGTTGATGTTTTCTTCTAGATCCCTCGCGCCTGGGAACAGTCATGGCGCACAGATTTTGCTCAGCTAATGAGCATACTTCACATCTGTTTCGTGTTCTTTGAAGTGTGTCGCAGAGAGATGAACATGTAGTTTTTCATGGACAAATGAACAGCAGATTTGACAGAACTGTCAGCAATAATAATAAGAAACAACAATACAATATAGGCTATATTAAACGTAAAAATGTACACTTAGGCCTAGCCTACTACAACAAAGTAGTCATAAAAGGTATGATCTTCAAAATGCAACTCGGGTGATACATTTGTGAAAGAAACATTACCTTCATACATGTTTTAAAAATTAAGTTAAATGAATTTATATTGTGTATATTTCAGCAGTTGTTTAACTACCTGTTGTGGCTTTCAAAAGTGAATTACAGAGTAGACCGATGCTGCCACCTAGCGGCAGAAAGTAGCTGTAGTGAGAGCGGGTGCTAATTTCAGTTGTCCGTCTGTAAAACGTCTATCGTTCATTGGAAAGTGCGAAAAAAACAGAGACTACAGCCTTCTGTTCAGGGACCGTAGCTGGAGCAGCGGAGAAAACCCGGTATTTACACAGAGAGATGGAAAGTGGCAAGCAACGGGCACTTACAGGGTCCCGCATCAGCGTCACGTCTGTTACGCATGGCTAAACGAGACGATCTGACTCTGTCACTTCTTCTCGGGGATCTGCTGCACAGACTGTCTCTGGTGCTGTCCCTATTCTCTGGCAGAAGAACATTCTGTCGTCATTTACACTCAAGTTATCTCAAACCTGTGTGACTTTCTTTTTTATGCGAAACACAAAAGAAGATATTTCGAAGAATGATGGTAACCAAAGTTTTTTTTTTTTTTTTCTTTCATTATATCGAAGAAAGAAAACAAAACAAAACACTGGGACATTTCTCAAAATATCTTCTCAAAAAAGCCAAAGAGGTTTGGAACGATACTAGAGTGAGTAATGACATAATTTACATTTTGGGGTGAACCATCGCTTTTTAAATGAACTTAGAATTAGCTTGACTACTAGGCCACATGGGCTTTGCGGTGCACAAACAGACAGCTTTGGTGGTTGGGAAGATTCATTCTTCTGCTCAGACGAATTCAACCTAAACTTTTGACGGACAAAAACAGACAAAGTAACTGCCCATATTGTGTCTAAAAAGTATGCTACTCATTATCTTTTTGTATACTGAACCACAGTAATATCACACTCGCGGTTGGCAACGCTTAAGTCATCCTCATAAACATAATTAAATGAGATGAAACTCCAGCTGAAGTCTCCAATGACAGCACAACGCCATTTGGCACCACTTTAGTATTTCAGTGACTGGAAAAGACATAAATGTGTGCTATTCCATTAAAACGGCAGATGGCTCCATGATTAGATGAGATGCTGCCATTTTCAGTAGCCTACATATCTGTGCTGATGTTGCGGTTCTAATGAGCAAGGGCATTGGATTTTCCACAGCTATAATCATGGACATGGTTCAGCCACCCAATAACAGCTGTCCCTCACACAGTTCAGACTCAAAGAGCTCTGGCCAGACTGATTATTTAAAGAGAAGGATGAAGCTCTGTGCCACACTGGCATTGACTGGTCAGTTGACTACTGAACAAAAATATATATATTAGAGAGAGAGAGATTCCCTTCATACAGAGACTAAGCCCCAGAGTTTCTGTTTATTCTTTAAACATTCTATTACAAGATCCCTTAGTGATGAATAAAAACAGCAAGAAAAAAAAAAAAAACCTTGCTAAATATCAGTCAAATGTTTAGAAAATAAATTATTTTGTGAAAATGTATCATCTAGACAAAACACAGGACAAAAAAATGCAGCAACTATTACTTTACATATACTCGAGAAATATAATAATATTGGAAAATAAATAACTCCAGAACAAAGAGGAAATGTTTCCTTTGTGACGGTTTGAAGTGTCATACTTTCTGAAAAAAAAAAAAAACACTGTCCATTGTAGGCAACATGTTTCTGCATGAAAACATAAATCATAGCAAAATAGTGACAAATCAGCACTGCTATACATTACTACAGTAACAAGCTTTCACAATTTTACATTCCAGAGCAATGACATAAACACTGCACAGGAATGTTTTCTATGTATTGATAAACAAACATAGCTACGATATAAAATATTAGCCACTGTACTTTTCTGTCTGAGAAACAGTAAGTTTCTCAACAGAATTAGTCTACAGCATTGGCAGCCAAGAAGTGTAGTGTAAGTATTTAAAGTTTAAAATATGATGCACTTTGACAAATTTATTGCATATTATATAATATATTGTTGTGGAATATTTATGAAAGAAAATTCATCAAGAAAGAAGGTGCGATGACCTATGACGAATTGTCAGACCACTTTACTCCTGATAACATCATAGCTCAGGTGATCAAAAGTGGCCAGCATACGTATTCAAGTCATGCCAAAAAGATCGTATTTATGAGTTGAACGCACATGAACGCCACCACAAAGTCGTAAATACGAGTGGGAAGCTTGGGATTTTCTTTAATCTTTACGAATTGGGGACGTGTCAGAGAGAAACGTGGTGGAATAGCACAATATTTATAGGTAATTAGCAGTGACATTGTCAGGCTTTTTTATGTACAACAAATTAAGCTAATTTCCTGCACAAAATATAATAGCATTGTAATTAAACAAAAAAATATAATGATAAATTTTACAGTGGCTTCATAAATAATAATAATAAAATAAAAAATTAAAAAGCAAAAAACACCCAATGCACATTATTTGAATTTTCTAGAAGAAGAGTTTAAAAACCTTGCTGTATTTTTGTTGTAGTATGTATGTTTGTTAAGACACCGTCATCTTCCTCAGACGAAAGGTGAACACACCCGATGTCGTAAATACGACTTCCCAACTCATAAATACGAACTGGGGTCAAAATGTTTTGTGATTTGATCGCTCATTTGGAGGTAGTCAGAAATCCATTTGGCCATTTTGGCCACAATTGCATTTTTAGTGGAAATTCGAATCAGTTTTTATGAATCTGCCAATTAATCAATGCGCAAATAGGTTATACTTCACTAGTTATGTGCAGCTTTAAAAAAAAACAACTGTCCGAATAATGTTTGTGGTGAGATTTAAAAAGGAAAATCTCGACTGACCACTTGCAATCAGAGGCCAGTTGCATATATACATATAGCCACTATGTTAAGATTGTGTCTTAATAACTAGTCTGGACCAACTAGCAGGTAGTTAGGGGTAATCAATCTTACTTTTTGGATTCAAATTAAACTAATCTATACTCTTATGTAACTGACTTTTAAAACTTGAGAAAAAAAAAGTTACTGACTAATTAGATGACTAATTTATGAGACTAGTCTATGCAGTTTATGCAACCGGCCACTGATCAACTGAAACAGATGTTCATACCTAGTGCAAACATGGCCATAATCGAAGCCAAACAGTTTATTACTCTACCAATCTAACTGATTTTAAAGTCAGCATAGACAGTAGGTGCCCAGAGGTGAAGATCTGTTTTGTCTGGCTCCGCCATTGCAGCAGGTGACCATGAATCTTTAATTTTCAGGAGGGTTTTACGTTTTCATCGTTCTGATTTGATCTGTTAATGAGAAGGGGGAAAAAAGGAAAAACAGAACAATGATTTAATTCTTTATACATTTTGATAACTGTATATAAATGTTTCCGATGAGGGTGAGGCCCTGAATTGCTGGACTGATTGGGATAAACTACTGGGTAGAGGAAAGTGAGACGTCTGTGAACTTCATTTAATCTTTACTAACTTGACTGAATATTCAAATGCACCTCAAACAACAAGGAGAGGGGATCTGAAATAGTTTAGCATCAATTTGGGCTGTATCTCATCTTTGAGATATACATTTTAAAGGAATATTTGTCTTTGAATTTCTCTCAAAAGGCCACATTGAAATGTAAAAAGCTGCAAGAATAAATACAGCCCACAAGGGAAATCTAGCAGTTACACATAACTGTACAATTAACTAAGAAATCACAACACATCTGCTAATAAGTACTTACTGTGCAATTTGTTCTACGGATGAAACGGAACACAAGAATGGAAATGGCATTGAACGTTTTAAATGGTACAGTTCTTTTGACACACTTCTTAAACAGTATTTGAGCTTATCTCTGAAGAAACAAACAATTTAAAGACAAACAGAAAATCAGCATGGAATGTGCATTACCTTGCAGCCAGTCTACACCCTCCTGAAGGCCTTCTCCTTTCACTGCATCGCTAGCACTGTAAAAGTCATTTATTTCATATCAATTTTATGTATGCTTTGTATATAAATAATATATTCACACAATTCCATTCAAAAGTTAGGGGTCAGTAAGATTTAAAAAAAGAAAAAAAAAAGAAAAAGGAAATTAATACTTTTTTTCAGCAAGTACACAAGTGCTGGTTACAATTTAGATCAAATAAATGCAGCCTTGGTGAGCATTGGAGAGACTTCTTTCTAAATTATTAAAGGGATGGTTCAGACTAAAATCAACCTAGGGTCCTTTGCACCATGACCTCGAGCCAAACACCCCCCAGAAGCCTTTTTTCCCTTGGTTGAACATTATTAAAGTTAGAGCTTATTTAGAGATATAAGCCGAATGGCTTAGTGCAGGCGCTAACGGATCCAAGGATGTATCTCGTAAATTACCCCACTAATAATGCCCAGAATGGTACCAAACTTCTACAGTAGTACAAATAGGTTCTGTACTCATAAAACGAGGCATTGGAAAGTTTGTAAGTACATCAGGAGTTTATTTAAATAACACTTGCCTGATGGCTCATGCTACCGCTAACCCGACACGTCGAGGTCACTTCCGTGATTAGGGAAAAGCACGTAAAAGTCCTGGCAGAAAGCGATGCATAAGGATGTAGTGAAACGATGAATTATAATTTTTTTCCGAAGTGTTGACAACTTAGTGTTAACTAATAATTGTTGCAAACTGGTACTACCAACAAAATATTAGTGCATTCCTGGAACTGGGCGTCGTTACACTACATCCTTATGCATTCTGCCAGGACTTTTACGTGCTTTTCCCAAATCACGGAAGTGACCTCGACGTGTCGGGTTAGCGGTAGCATGAGCCGTCAGGCAAGTGTTATTTAAATAAACTCCTGATGTACTTACAAACTTTCTAATGCCTTGTTTTATGAGTACAGAACCTATTTGTACTACTGTAGAAGTTTGGTACCATTCTGGGCATTATTAGTGGGGTAATTTACGAGATACATTATAGGAGCCATTAGCGCCTGCACTAAGCCATTCGGCTGATATCTCTAAATAAGCTCTAACTTTAATAATGTTCGACCAAGGGAAAAAAGGCTTATGTGGGGGTGTTTGGCTCGAGGTCATGGTGCAAAGGACCCTAGGTTGATTTTACTCCGAACCATCCCTTTAAAAAAATCGTACCGATCCCACATTTATATAATTAGCTTCTGCTTAGTCTCACACACACGCACTTCATGATTTCTTGTGACTTTCCATAGACATAATGGTTTTTAGTGTTCAAACTGTACCCTCCCCCTAAACCTACCCATCACAGAAACCTTTCTGCATTTACATTTTCAAAAATCATCACTTAGTATAATTCATAAGCTGTTTTCCTCATGAGGACCAAAAAAAATTTCCCACAAGGACAAAGACTGGGTATAGTGCCATCTTTGTGTTTTTTTTTGCCCCTATTTAGTCCCTTTTACCAGGACCCCACACACACACACACACACACACACACACACACACACACACGCACGCACGCACAAACGCACAAACGCACACACACACACACACACACACACACACACACACACACACACACACACACACACACACACACACACACACACACACACACACACACACACACACACACACACACACACACACACACACACACACACACACACACACACACACACACACACACACACACACCTCCTCATCAGCTCTATTTGGTTGGGGCAGGTTTACCCTGAGGAGATCACAGATGTACTTTGTGATTGTGTTATTCCCATATGAATTGAACACGTCTGTAAAAACCTCACGCAACCTTTATAAAAATTAAAAAGCAAATTGCCTACCCTGGCTAACACAGGGTTCCTCTGAGAAATCTAATTCTGTCCGGATATGAATGCTTGTCACTGTGGTATGTAAGACTTTTCCTCATTTATTATGACATTTATTGAATACTGTAACTAAAGCTAAATCTCTTAATGTGCTGCAGCCTGCCTGGTTTATTAGCTTGGTGATTTATGTACTTCAGACATCCCATCCAATGTACAAAGAAAATTAAATCAATAATAAGAGTCCCTTAATTGTGTAATGTAATTAAAGAGTTCCTTTAATTACATAATGTTAGAATTATTTCACTTACATAAACCTTGTTAATTTTTACATGACCTTCCATTTCGCCCACATCCAGACAAATAGACCCTTCGAACTGCAGACTTGCTGTTAATAACTAACTCAAACACTAAATCCTGTCCGAAAAGTGCTTTGGACCTATACAAATCATTTCAATGCAAGCAGAACATTTCTTACCAGATATGCCATGGTTTGTCCTTAATGTTTTCCAGACACAAGAGCTGAGAGACCTTTACTGCTGACAACGCATCCCTGAGGTCCATCTTGTTGGCGAAAAAGAGTATAGGTATCCTTCTGTGCTTAATATCTGAGTACACATAAGAAAAAAACATTTATGGGTATTAGGCTGCTTTTAATTCAGATTTGAAAATGATGACTAACATATTGATACATGAAACAGACAGAAAGATATACCAGGGTGATTCAAAAGGGTATCCAATTCCTCTTTTGCCACCACCATTCTTAGTTTATCTCCACTGTCAATCACAAAAATGATGGCCTGACCCTCCCTGAAAACAACATAACACAGAATAAACACAAACCACACAGACCGATTCCAAAGTGGGCGATGATGACACTCCATTAGCTCAGTAAACATAATTAAACAAGCTTGAATAGGAGAAACTCACTTGTAATAGTGCTCCCACAGATTTCTGTACCTTCCCTGTCCTGACATGTCAAACACTGTGAAAGAAAGACTTTGGGGAGAGGAGGGAGTTACTGTGTTAGTAAGATTTGGAAAAAAGACAAATGGTTTTCAGAGACTAACCCCTCACACTTTAAAGATACATAGTTAGCTCTTGTAAATATTCACCTCGAGGTCCTAAACTTTTCTATGCTGAAGCCTATAGTTGGGACAATGTCTTGAGCCTGAGCCTGAAAGGGAAAAAAAAACCTGTGAGCTCACATTTAAAACAGAAAACAAAAAAAAAAAGAGAAAGGAAAATACAAAAACATATATTTTGGGTGTACAGACAGGAGAGTAACATACATTGGATGGCTTTAGCTGGTTGATGATGGTAGTTTTTCCACTGTTGTCCAGACCTAAACACAGCACGTTCACTTCCTTCTTCTTCAGACCCAGCCACCCTGCAAGCTTGTCAAAAAGCCCCATTTGCCTAGTTGGATGGGGCGCTTCTGGAAAGAGATCACATCAAAGACAAGCTCCATTAGATTATTCATTAGATGCATCCAGAGGCCGACAAACACTTGGGACAACAGAAACATCTCTTCTTTTTCACAGTCTACGTAGGACACCAACTGTTGAGGGGAGATCTCAGTAACTCAAACGAAGAAGAAAAAAATATATAGACAGACAGACAGATATATAGATAGAAAGATAGATAGACAATATAGACAGACAGACAGATAGATAGATACAGTGAGGAAAATAAGTATTTGAACACCCTGCTATTTTGCAAGTTCTCCCACTTAGAAATCATGGAGGGGTCTGAAATTGTCATCGTAGGTGCATGTCCACTGTGAGAGACATAATCTAAAAAAAAAAATCCAGAAATCACAATGTATGATTTTTTAACTATTTATTTGTATGATACAGCTGCAAATAAGTATTTGAACACCTGAGAAAATCAATGTTAATATTTGGTACAGTAGCCTTTGTTTGCAATTACCGAGGTCAAACGTTTCCTGTAGTTTTTCACCAGGTTTGCACACACTGCAGGAGGGATTTTGGCCCACTCCTCCACACAGATCTTCTCTAGATCAGTCAGGTTTCTGGGCTGTCGCTGAGAAACACGGAGTTTGAGCTCCCTCCAAAGATTCTCTATTGGGTTTAGGTCTGGAGACTGGCTAGGCCACGCCAGAACCTTGATATGCTTCTTACAGAGCCACTCCTTGGTTATCCTGGCTGTGTGCTTCGGGTCATTGTCATGTTGGAAGACCCAGCCTCGACCCATCTTCAATGCTCTAACTGAGGGAAGGAGGTTGTTCCCCAAAATCTCGCAATACATGGCCCCGGTCATCCTCTCCTTAATACAGTGCAGTCGCCCTGTCCCATGTGCAGAAAAACACCCCCAAAGCATAATGCTACCACCCCCATGCTTCACAGTAGGGATGGTACTCATCATTCTTCTTCCTCCAAACACGTTTAGTGGAATTATGACCAAAAAGTTCTATTTTGGTCTCATCTGACCACATGACTTTCTCCCATGACTCCTCTGGATCATCCAAATGGTCATTGGCAAACTTAAGACGGGCCTTGACATGTGCTGGTTTAAGCAGGGGAACCTTCCGTGCCATGCATGATTTCAAACCATGACGTCTTAGTGTATTACCAACAGTAACCTTGGAAACGGTGGTCCCAGCTCTTTTCAGGTCATTGACCAGCTCCTCCCGTGTAGTTCTGGGCTGATTTCTCACCTTTCTTAGGATCATTGAGACCCCACGAGGTGAGATCTTGCATGGAGCCCCAGTCCGAGGGAGATTGACAGTCATGTTTAGCTTCTTCTATTTTCTAATGATTGCTCCAACAGTGGACCTTTTTTCACCAAGCTGCTTGGCAATTTCCCTGTAGCCCTTTCCAGCCTTGTGGAGGTGTACAATTTTGTCTCTAGTATCTTTGGACAGCTCTTTGGTCTTGGCCATGTTAGTAGTTGGATTCTTACTGATTGTATGGGGTGGACAGGTGTCTTTATGCAGCTAACGACCTCAAACAGGTGCATCTAATTTAGGATAATAAATGGAGTGGAGGTGGACATTTTAAAGGCAGACTAACAGGTCTTTGAGGGTCAGAATTCTAGCTGATAGACAGGTGTTCAAATACTTATTTGCAGCTGTATCATACAAATAAATAGTTAAAAAATCATATATTGTGATTTCTGGATTTTTTTTTTTAGATTATGTCTCTCACAGTGGACATGCACCTACGATGACAATTTCAGACCCCTCCATGATTTCCAAGTGGGAGAACTTGCAAAATAGCAGGGTGTTCAAATACTTATTTTCCTCACTGTAGATAGATAGATAGATAGATAGATAGATAGATAGATAGATAGATAGATAGATAGATAGATAGATAGATAGATAGATAGATAATATAGACAGATAGATATATAGACAATAGACTGACAGACATACAGACATACATATAGATAGATAGACAGACAGACAGACAGACAGACAGACAGACAGACAGACAGACAGATAGATAGATAGATAGATAGATAGATAGATAGATAGATAGATACAGATAGATAGATAGATAGATAGATAGATAGACTAGACAGACAGACAGATAAACAATATAGACAGACAGGCATACAGATAGATAGACAGACAGACAGACAGACAGACAGACAGACAGATAGATAATATAGACAGACAGACAGATAGATAGCTGGATAGATAGACTAGATAGATAGATATACAGACTAGACAGACAGACAGATAGACAATATAGACAGACAGACATACAGATAGATAGATAGATAGATAGATAGATAGATAGATGATATAGACAGACAGATATACAGATAGATAGATAGATAGATAGATAATATAGACAGACAGACAGACAGACAGACAATATAGACAGACAGACATACAGATAGATAGATAGATAGATAGATAGATAGACAGACAGACAGATAGATATACAGATAGATAGATAGATAGACAGACAGACAGATAGATAATATAGACAGACAGACAGATAGAGATAGATAGATAGATAGACAGACAGATAGATAGATAGATAATACAGACAGATAGATAGATAATATAGACAGACAGATATATATATATATATATATATATATATATATATATATATATATATATATATATATATATAGATAGATAGATATATATATATATATACAGACTAGACAGACAGACAGACAGACAGATAATATAGACAGACAGACAGACAGATAGAGATAGATAATAGATAGATAGACAGACAGATAGATAGACAGATAGGCTAGATAGATAATATAGACAGACAGACAGATTGATAGACAATTATGCTTGTCTCTTATGCTCACCAAGGCTGCAGTGCATTCATTTGATCCGAAATACATTTACTACAAAAATAACTGATTTCTATTTTAACATTTTAAAATGTAAATGTACATTCAACTTTTTGTGATGGCAAAGCATAATTTTCAGCATCATTACTCTGATTTGGTGCTCAAGAAACATTTATTATTATTATCAATGTTAAAAATAGTTGTGCTGCTTAATATTTCTGTGGAACCTGTGATTGTTTTTCACGATTATTTAATGAATGGAAAGTTCAAAAGAATGACATTTGTTTGAAATATAAATCTTTTGAGACATTATAAATGTATATATAAAATGTGTGTATTATTTTATGCAGTTTATTTAGTATATTTTAATTGAATATTTGTCATGCTATTTATTATATTTTAATTCATAATGTGTTGTGCATAAACTCACTTAATATGCATAAATATATTTAGATTTTAGTTTTTTTTTATATATAGTATAGACCTTGAATTGTAAACAGTTTAACAATAACACTGATTTGTTGTTTTAATAATAAAGGCTGTTATAATCTGAGTGTTTTTATTTGATGGAGATGTGTTGGCTCTCAGCGGCCAGAGGTCTGATAAGAAAATAAGCTTGTTTGCTTCTTTTTTAATAATCCGATTTAAGTGAATTAACTTGAGCTGCGAGCAGACACACAGCTAGCAAGCAACATGCACTAAAATCTGCAGTAAATTAACCCAATTATTTTACGTGCAAATATTAACGTTACTTGAATTTGTTAACTTGTGATATTATATAGACGTATCTTGAGTCTAAAGAAAACACCCACCTGTTGTGTATCGGTCTAAATGAAAATGACATTTAAGTCGCATAATATTATAGCGTTAACACAACCATCCATTCATCAATGAATTAGTCCACAGACAGCAGCGAAACTGACACCGTTTTATCCGCATCTGTCACAGTTTCGCGGGTCAGAAACACATGAACGGACAAGAGCAACTTAAAAGCGTAATCTACGAGAACAGCCTGTAATCCTCTCAGCTCATTAGCACACATGCTAGCGCTTAACATGTACGAGGAGGATGCTCAAATAATTCTAACATTTCGGTCTTCTGACGCTTGTTTAAACACTCAAATGCATACACATTAAGACAACACAAGGTTGACATATTTTCTTGTAATTCAAGGTTATTGTTTAACGTTACATATCCGTAGCGGACGACAGCTAACTTAGCTGTCTGGCTGTCTGGCTAACCTGCTCTATAAATCTGCTGTAACGTTACATGGGAAGATTTTCTTTCTTACTTTTCTGCTCCGCTCAAGTGTTGTCTGCGTCTTGGTTTTGAAAAGTAATTTCGCATACAAAAATCTCAGTCATCTGATTGATGATGTGTCCATTGCAGATGCAGAGACGTAAACACTTACCTGGCGTCTTGAAAACTCTCACACGCGACACGCCGCTGCTAGGAGACCGATGACGCTCTTTGGCTCGAGTCGTGTTTACTTAATAGCGCCATCCGATGGACAATGTGTTTTTTCTCCTTTCTTTCTTTCTTGAAAATGCATTTTATGATTTAGTTTTCCCTACCTATATTTTCTATTATAAAAAAAATTATGTACTTTTAAAACTATGATAATATAAAATAAGACTGATATAACCATACACTCATTCAGTGTTTACCGTGTGAGAATGGTTATTGTTTGCTATATTTCCATACACCCAACAATTCAATTAGCTATAATAACACAAGACAGCGTTAGTGAAGAGTTTTGCAAGAGACAGCATTAGTTTCAAGAGTTTGAAAATAATATTTAATTTTGCGTATAGGATACATAAAATAGGAGCTGTTTAAATGAGCCTTAGCGAAATGACGAGCCTATAAGCAAATAGAGTGGAAGTGAAATTCATGATGATGTTCATAACTTTAAGAGGAAAAATGACACTTCCATTGCTGGACATTATAGACAAATTAAACATATTAAAGTGTTTTAATAGAGTTTGTTTTCTTCCAAAATTATAAAAGTCCACAGGGCTAAAAGTTCTGATAGTTGAATAAATCCTCATTATTAAAAAAAAGGTCAAGTTTGGTTTATTAAAATAAATGAATAAATGACTGTAACACAGGTAAGCTGAAACAATGCTTGTCTCACAACAGTTATTAATGTGTATATACCCATCTATGTTTTCAGTGTCATACTTAGCAGACCAAAGCAACTCATATATTAATCAGGATATATTGATTTGATCAGATTTTTCATTTCCTGCATCAATCCCATTTCCCTTAACAAGAATTAGTTAATATTTTGATTAGCATTGATACATATATATATTATTATTTAAAATAAATATATTTATGTTAAAATTGTTTTTCATGGTGTGCATGGTTTAATCATGATAATCTCAAATAACGGCCACTATAAAAAAAAAGTTGCTGCCTTCAATTTTTAGTTAAAGCAATGTAAAAAATGTTGTCATAACTTATCGATCATATAATTTTACAAATTAAGTTATGACAACGTTTTTACATACCTTTAACCCATCAAAATAAGTAAAAAAAAAAAAAAAAACTAAAATTATACAAGAACACATTTTTTAAGTCAGTTTAATGTAATTTAAGTTGAAATTACTTAAACATCCAAGTTGATTATACTTAAAAAAATTAAGGCAGCAACTTGTTTTTAATACAGTGAGCCAACTATAGTTCAATATAGAAAGGGGTGGAGAGAGAATAAGAATTGTTGAAAACCAACATTACACTCATTATTGACAATTGTGTCACAGTTGAGTTTCAGCAGACATTTTAAAAAGGCTGTTGGTGTAAAAAATAGTAAAATCTGTCGTTGCAACCTGTTGCTTTGTCAATTTAGGAAGATAACGGTTTACAACAATGGAAAGGAAAAATCTTTGTAGGCTGAGCATGCAGCCAGGTTCAGGTACAACTTTGTTTGTTCCTCAGAACTGTTCAAATGAAACCTGTATTAGAAGTTTGCTTACAAATGACCTAACTAGTGTTACAACTAACTTGAATAGCATCTTTATGATTTCGTTGTATTGGTAACACTTTACAATAAGGTCTCATTATCTGAACTAACAATGAGCAATGTGTGTTTTACAGCATTTATTAATCTTTATTAATGTTAGTTAATAAAATACTATTGTTCATTGTTTATGTCATGTTAGTGCATAGCACATTCAGTAATGTTTGATTTTAAAAATGTATTAAATGTTCAAATGAACATGAATGAAGATTACCAATTGCTGTAGACGTATTGATCATTGTTAGTTAATGTTAACTAATGTAGTTAACTAATGTCATCTTACCGTAACATTTTAGAAAGCAAACCCACAGTTCATATTTGGAATTTTTTTTTTTTTTTGATTGTGATACTCAAAACACAACACAAAAATATATGTTATCATTTATTTTTACAAACATTCAACCTATATCACCTTTATCTCTCTGTACTCTTTATAAATTATAAAAAATAATGTACAATTAGTTTACTATGAACAATACATTATGACCTGATTACCCAGAGATTTCCCTTGCCCTGCTTGAAGTAAGCACTCGGATCTCTTGCGCTTTTGACATTTGCACATTGCAACTTGAAGTTTGTCAAGTGGCCTCAGTGTCCCGAACATGTGTTCAGGTACAAAGAGCCTGTCAAAGAATGGGGGCATATATCAGCTACAGAACATGGTACGGTATTGTGCGTTTGTTTGTCTGGTGGAAGCGAAGGAGACTGCAAATGTGTATGTTGCCATTGAAGTTATGTGTGTATGTAGGCCTGCTGTGTTGGGAAAAAAAGACTTGCCAACATGCAGAGTGCTATATTGTCATGCTCTCTATATGAGAACATTTTACTGCAACCCGTTACCTCAATGTTTCTCCACTGACAAAAGTTTCATAATCGCAAGGCAAACTGATAAAATATCAGAGGTGTCTATAGATACTGTACACCATAGCAGACTGAACAAATGTGTGCAGTTCTCAAATCTCGGTCTGAGTGGATTTGTATAAGTTTGTTCAATTTGACTGTGGTGCACAGGAGTAAGAAAATGGCTTACAGTCTTCTGAAAGGTCAGACTTTTACCACCTCGCCGACAGCCTGAGGAAGTCAATGGTTTTGTGTGGCTTTTTTTTTTTTTTTAAACAGAGCAAGATAAAGCTCTCACTTCCCTACCTTGGCTCTTTTCTTGGTTTTCTAAAGACTGCACATATTGCTTAGAAAAATAACTAAACAAAATGCAACCAAAAAAAGAAACAAATTCACATATACATATAAATATCAGGATAAATATCAGATGTGATAAACAATGTATAATAGCCATTTAAAGCTGAAGACATTCAACAGATCCATAGTCTCTCGTTTTAGAGGCTCAGGAAGAAGCTCGATGAATAAACCAGAAAAAATCTCTTAAGACACATAATTTAATACATTAAAATAGCAAATATACTATTCAAAGTTCTCAGATTTGGAGTCCAGTCAATCACAAAACTTGCAGGATGATTGACAGATGACATCTTCGTAACAAGTAAATGGTGCCATTGTTCCATTGTTTACTGTGGTTCCTCTGGGTAAATGGTCCAGTTTTCCTGTTACACACAGTTTACCAAGAAGACAAACAATTCATGACATTTAGCATGTTTCTTCAGGGTCTTTGAGATTGCTTTCTTATGTATGTGTTTCAACTGGAAATCTTCACTGGGTTTTGATAGAAACTGAAGCTGTGGAGCACTTCTCATGACAGTCAGTCAGCCCAGACCTCGAAAGAGTGTGTGTGAGGTCTAGCGTTGCTGGGATAAGCGTTTGTATGAGTGTATGTGTATGTGTATATGTGTATTTTCATACATGGAAGCCATTCTGTTGAATGTGGAGGAACTGCAGTCGTAGTGCTTGTATGCTGCTCACTATCCTCCTCTGGTGGCCAATCAGAGACACTCCGATTCTTCTTACATCACTGTTTAGAAACCAATGAGGGTGAGGCATTTGAAACTGGGTTACATAATTGGCAAGTTCATGAGATGATTATAAAGGGTGTGAATATGAATATAAAAGTAATTTAATCCATTCAATGTTAGATCTACGCTACTGTCTAGTGTAGAGTGAGGGAGCTTAAAAGGGATAGTTTACCCAAAAATGAAAATTAGCCCATGATTTACTCACCCAGATGCGTACAGCCGTCTTCCCGAAGCTAGTTATTTTAGACGATAAAGTTTTAAATATAGATATTTTCCGTAAACCCCCAGAGATGCGTGGAACACTTTAATCATGAATAGATGCACTTTGATGGACTTCCAAAGACATACAGCCATTCATTCCTATTTTAAAGCTTGGAAAAGCCAGGACATTTATTTTATTTTATATAACTCCAATTGTATTCGTCTGAAAGAAGAATGTCATATACACCTAGGATGGCTTCAAGGTGAGTAAATCATGGGCTATTTTTCATTTTTGGGTGAACTATCCCTTTAATGAATATTAATTAGTTTGTTTTAGATGATTTACCTAGGCTAATCATTCATGTTAGCCGTTTATTATTATTAAATATGATTATTTTAATCCTATAAAGCCTACTGCCTATTATAATACATGAATTTCTAAGGCTCATAAGACTGATTAGAAATACGATGTTACAATGTACAAAGCAATGAACAGAACTCGCAGTAGCACTCACTCAATACTCATGGTGGATATGGAATCCAGGGTTGTGTACCCTGCTGCTATGAAGCTGTTCTTGTATTGACTCATTTTAATGGAATCCAACCAATCACCGATGGATATGAAGAGAGGGTAGTCTGGCAAATCCTCAGGGGATTCCGGGAAGCTGTTTAAACATGCAACAAATTCTGTATGTGAAACAACAACAGTCTGACACGCAAGGAAATTCTAAAAAATCCTTTACAGGCTTTTCCACGAGGCAAGAGGCAACAGTCAAGTTTAATCAGAGTTTTCTGTAAGTAAATACTAACAATTTCAGTTTAAAATGGTCATTTCAATACTGGCACTTATTGTGATTCTAGTAAACAATTAAGTAAAATGTAGATTTTATAATGTTGTTGTGATCGTTCTACCTATTTACATCCTCCACCAGTGTGAGCAGGCTGCTGGGATTGCGGATCAGCTTGTCTAGGAAGCTGACCACGTCACTAAACTGAGGTCGTCGACTGCGTTCCTTCTGCCAGCAGAGAAGCATGAGCTGGTGCAGGGCCACGGGGCAGCCCATGGGTGCAGGGAGCCTGTAGCCCTCCTCTATAGACAGAATTACCTGCAGAAAGATACACAGAACCTTACTGGGATATAAATTCTACAAGTTCATTTTATTAATGCAATTTTAGGGAGGCCATCAGAGGTCTAAAATACTTCAGCCAATTACTGGATCCGCCAATGTTTGGGTGTATAAAATAATTAGCGAGAACAGTAATGAATAAACTAAAGGCATAACACGGTTCCACATGTTATAATTGCACAGAATATGTGTTTTAAATTGAATTATAATTGGCCACATCCCAAGGGAAGATGATTTAAAATTGCAATTAAAACAAATAATAAAAAAAAATCAGAGAAATCTAACAGGAAAAGGGATTCTGGGAGATGAAATATATTTTCAGATGTATTTTAAATATATTTTAAAAATATTATGTGTGTTAAATTATACATATACATAGATATATATATATTTATATTTGAAAATGGCCAAATAAATACATTGCAAATACTAGATCTTGAAATATATTTACATTGTTACATGTCATTTTCTCATTATATTTATATTGTTCAAAATATATTTTAGAAAATACATTTTACATTTAACCAAACAATTTATTTTTACACTGAAAATATATTTTCTGGCACAATTTGAAATATAACATAGGTTTAAATGATTAAACAACTTTGACCTAATCTCCAAAAAAAAAAAAAAATAATAATAATAAAATAATATATATATATATATAGTCTAATTATGGTAAAAACAACAAAAAACAAAACAACAACAACAACTGCCTGCCTGCCTAGAATTTAGTAATAAGAATAGCCCAAGTTACTCACATCTTGATTGGACATCTCCCAGTAGGGCCGTTCCCCATATGACATCACTTCCCACATGACAATACCGTAGCTCCAAGCATCACTGGCTGAGGAAAACTTTCTGTATGCAATTGCCTCCGGAGCAGTCCAGCGGATAGGGATTTTACCCCCCTGACAAAACAAAATCTTTTCTTTTCATGATAATAGCAAGCAGCCAATAGATTTGTGTGTATAGGCAATCAAAGGAGATGCAGATTGCTTGTTATGTAATGATGAATCATAATTGAGTTTTGAAGCAACACACTCAGACCCCTGTATAAAAAAAAGTTCAGAAGTATTCAGACTCATTTAGCATCTTATTATAAATCTAATTACTTAATCACTCCTCAGAATAAGCCCTTAATCTGGTGTTATACTGCTTAGATCAACCCAATCCCATTCAATAACACACAACAAGCAGAGTAGTGCTAAGCTCCAGAGATTTTGGATCAGCTTTGGCTGTCTAAGACGCACAGATTGTTATTAACTCTGAACAGTCCTGAATTTAAATGAACCAATATTGAAGTGGGTGTATGTGGCTTACTGTGGTGGTGTAAGCTGCCTCCGGGTCGTCCTCCAGCACCCTGGACAGACCGAAGTCCGACACTTTACACACCAGGTTGTCATCCACAAGAATATTTCGTGCTGCCAGGTCCCGGTGGACATAGCCGATGTCGGACAGGTACATCATACCGGAGGCAATGCCACGCAGCATACCAACCAGCTGGATCACGGTGAAGTGCCCGTCATGCTTCTACAAAAGGCAAGAAGAGGAGCCAAAGGATGGGGAAAAAAAGAGAGTTGGAGATGTCTATATTTTATCACAATGAACAAAAAAACATATTAAACTTTAACCAGACCTGATTGCAAAAACCAGAAAGAACATTAGTTTTTGTTTGGGTAGTTAACGCATAAAATGTTCATTGGCCTTTTTTAAACATCAAAAAACAAAACAAAAAGGATTTTATAAATAGTATAAAAGACAATATAAAATAGGTGCGTTACAGCAGGTGCTATGAATGGATTAAATTGCCATTTATCCTTGACTATTTCATCTCAAATGGTTCTGCGGTGTGATACATAGCCTTCTGAAAATATAAATATTCTCTCAATAAAAGTTTGGTCATGTAATAACATGTAAATAACTGGAGTTATGAACCGATAACGAAGAATCTTTTTCACAACTGGATCTATTTTTTCAAATACTGAAACCAAATGATTTTCATGATGTTCGGTGTTATTTAAGGTGCGTTTGTGGTGGAATGTGGATGAAGCCATAATGAAATACTTGCTGTTCAACACTACTGAATCTAAAGCCTGGAACATACAGTGAACAATGTAGCCCGATTCCTGAACAAATGACTTGTATTAGCAGGTTTGTTTAGTAAATCTAAAACAGAACCATTTAGTCTGATACACAAACATTTGACTCTTATGAACTGGATATTTAATCTGTTTTTCTTCAAAATAAATAAACTAACTATTAATATAACAGTTAAGAAAACAGGAATCAGAAACAATTATCATACCTACTGTAGTAAAATAATAAGCAAAATGGCATATATACCAGTGGTTCTCAACCTTTTTGACTCCAAGAGCTCACCCATCCAAAACAATTCAAAGGCCCCATGACTTTTCCAGTCATTTGTTATTCATTGGATATCTGGCATAGTTAGAAAAATGTATGTATTCAGCAATATTATTGATTTGACTGTACTGGGACTATTAGATGAGAGCTGAGCTGAGCTGACACTGTTTTCTCCAGAAATACTTATAGTACTGAATACTGAATTTAACTAATTCCATAATTGATGAACTTTACACAGTCATTGAACAGAAGTGAATAAACACTGAACTGACCTCAGTGGAATCACTATTTTCTTTTTAGAGCTGCTTTACAGCATAATTGAACTATGTTTTTATCAGTGAATCATTATTTTCCTGTTTATCCCTGTAAAGCTGATCTGAAACAATCTCTATTGTATAAAGTGCTATACTTGTGACTTGACTTCACTTGACAAATGCTCATTGAGTTATGAGACTTTGACTGCGATTCCAAATTCAGAGGCTGCATCCTTCGAAGGAATCGGACTTCGAAGGAAACGCTTTCAAAGGGCACGAAGGTTGGACCTGTCTAATATGTCTAGATATGTTCACCTTGGTGCATTTATGTACATAATAAAGAGCATAAACTATTTAAAATCACATCTTGGCAAGATGCAAGTCATCATTTGAACTGCTTTATATATATATATATATATATATATATATATATATATATATATATATATATATATATATTTTTTTTTTGTATCATTAGATACATTAGACTATTTGAATTTTCAATTCAAGTTGAAACCCAATACTTACATTTAAAAGTGTTATCCGGCAATTTCCGGCAAAATCTGTCGTCATTGACGCGCGATGAATTCTGGGGTAGAGTAGGACGCGAAGGATCCATCTGTTGTATTATTTATTGCGCTCGAAACGAAGGCCGCATTTCAAGGCCGCATTTGAAGGACCCTTCGAATTGGGACAGCCTTCGTTGCGCAGCGGTGAAGCAATCGGCCTTCGAATCAGATTTTATTCCTATAATGGTGTTTTACAGTTATAGAAATCACACTTTTAAAATTAGGAACCCTGGTTCCCAAAAAAAAAAAGTTGTTGAGGAGTGAATTAAAATA
This sequence comes from Rutilus rutilus, assembly GCF_951802725.1. Classification (NCBI taxonomy): domain Eukaryota; kingdom Metazoa; phylum Chordata; class Actinopteri; order Cypriniformes; family Leuciscidae; genus Rutilus; species Rutilus rutilus. The sequence goes on along the minus strand of NC_140210.1, from coordinate 30,338,247 downwards.
AGAAATATCTTGATTTTTAGTAATTTTGTATTATTTTATTGCTTGTTTTGCCTTAGTTTGCTTTGGACCCCTGTTTAAGAACCACTGTTTTAAACTGTCACATTGCAGGACATGCAAATTTCCAAAAGCATTTCATATCAACAATACATCTGCTGGCAAATTACAAAATGCTCTTTGTAGTTTATGAGGAATGTTGAGTGTGGTATGCCATATTTCTATTGAATGTACCCTCAGAAAAGAGTCCAAGGAGCCATTCTCCATGTATTCCACCACTATCATCACAGGCCGACCTACAAGGAGGAAAAAAGGACACCTGTAAGTAATGGACTAAGTTACAGAGAAAGAAACGGGACAGACATTTGACCACAAGTCAAACCCAAAAGTTCACTTTTGCCTTCATCATCAGTACTTAGTTTCAATGAAATCGGTGTATTATGCTGCTACATAACGGATTTAATATCTAGTAGCATGGTAGTGAATGGTAGAATAGATGAAAGACATGATATAACACTAGACCCTCAGACTGAGAAAGTAGTTTTTTTCTGCCTCATTACGGAGGTTGAAGGCAGTTCGATGTCTGGGGTGAAATCATTGATTGTGTGCGTGTCAGACAGAATCTGTGAGTGTAGCAAACTTAGCGGAGAAACATGTTTGTTTTTTTACAGAGAGAAAACAGCTTTTGGCTGATGATGATCCAAGTTATTCTGTAATCAGTTTCAATTTGTATCTTCCATCAGCAATACACATCTTCACAATTTCCGTATCTGTTTTATTTATGCATTGCCTGCCATGCGTTTCAGACACAGCTGTGTTTGCTGGAGTTTTATTAAACTCATGAATAAAGGGTATTACACTACAGTTAAAAAGCTTGGGGTCTGTAAGATTTTTGTTGAAAGAAATTTATACTTTTGTTTAGTAATAATTCATTCAATTGATCAAAAGTGACAGTAAATGCATTTAATGTTTTCTAATGATTTCTATTTCAAATCAATGCTGTTGTTTTGAACTTTCTATTTATCAAATAATACTGAAAAAAATGCATCACAGTTTGCACAAAAATATTAAGTAGCACAATTGTTTTCAACAAGAAATATTTATTGAGGACCAAATCAGCATATTGGAATGATTTCTGAAGGTTAATATGAACCCGAAGACTGCACTTAATTTAATGTCTTTATCCAATTGATTTGTCCAATGTATACAGTATGAACTGACAAAACTAAGAAATAATTTAAAAAAGCCCATGCAAAATAAATAATTAAAATAAAAAAAATAAAAAAAATGTACACATATTTTTCTTTAATATTACAAATAGAACATTATTGTTATTATTAAATATATTACAATATATTAATGTTTTATTTATTTAATATTTTTGCATTTTTGATGGGGAAAAAAATATAAGAAACTTTTCAAAACCATCTTTTTGAAAAGAAATCTTACGGACTCCAAACTTTTGAACAGTAGTGTATGTTATCAGTGACCTATTAAATAGCCGTTTGCATCTTCAGAATGCAAAAGAAGTCCGAAAGTTCCTTACTCTTCGTGACCACGCCCTCCAGCCTGATGATGTTAGGGTTATCAAACTGTCCCATGATGCTCGCCTCTCGCAGGAAGTCCCGTCTCTGACGTTCAGTGTATCCTCCCTTCAAAGTCTTTATAGCCACGGGAATTTCCTTTTTTCCTGGGATACGGAGACGGCCACTACACACCTCCCCAAACTCGCCTGCAGAACACACTAAAGTCCATACTCACTGTCGTAGTGTTTAGGGTTACCGCTTGCACTTGTATCCACTAGGTGGCAGTCAAACTATATCAAACAAACATGTTCACTCTCTTTTTGACAATTATTTCCCACTGAATTATTTCCTACTTATCTCACAGAAGATTAGATTCTAATCATTTTGTCTTCTGAGAATAACAAAGTGATTTTTCAGAGAGACATTTAAGATCTTAACTGTGAAAATGATCTTAAATATATTTTAATTGGACACAAAAGAGAAACCAAAGCCAAGATCTAGAGACTAAAGGAGAGAAAGATAAATGAAGAAATTTAATGACACATTTTCAGTTTAGATCATGCTGCAAAAATAGTTGGAGTGGATTATGGGCTGCTGAGGCACAGAGTGAAGTGAGCTGTAAAAAGAGCTCTGACCTGCTCCGATGACCCTTTCGATTCGGATACGAGATGGATCGATTTCCTTGGCAAACTCATGAACGGCCTGTGAAGGATCCTCATAAGTGTCTGGGTCAATGTAAGTCTTTAATCCTGGGAATGGCACTATAAACACATGTCAAAGGTTGAAATCTGGATTGTTTTATTTTTGGGGAGAAAATATGAATAAATAAGAACATACGTTCAGTGTGTATGTGAGTGAGTGTGTAATTAAGGTCTCATACCGTGACCATTTTGATACTGCGTTCTTTTTTTGTCTTCTGACTTTATCTTAGATTTGATGTACCACTGACACCTGTTCAAGAAAAGAGAAATGTAACTGATCAATGATTTTGTTGACATACTGTCCACATTTAACACATTTAGAGACTGTCTGTGGTTCTGAAGTCAGTGTTTCTGTCTGTGGCCCTGAATGGACAGCACTCATGATCGGTAACCGTAAAAACTCAAGACATATAGCCCTAACCCTCAAATGTTGAAATTAAAATGATGCTACTCCAGAGAGAACTTCTCAGAAGTGTTCATCTGTAATTTGATTTCTTTTCTCGACAAATGAGGACACTGATTCTGTCCATCATCAAGAGCTCTTGATTTATTTGAGAGCTGCTCACAAATCTGCAGGAGCAGCTGAACCACGGTTCCATCAGCCCCTGCAGCTGTGCGAGGATGTGATGGCACAGGGTCTGGCTGACTGAGGTTTCACACAGCGCGCTGCACATGCTGATATTGCGAATCACAGGACTGTGTGGCATGTTTAAGCTTGCTGTCAGTCTCACAGCAGGCCATTTCATGGCAGCACACACGGCCGCTGCCGGGAGGCTGCAGCATTCCGACTAATTAGGCAGCGACATGGCTCAGCCAATCGGAAAATAGAAAGGTGCTCCGTGGCCAACAGGCCTATTAGGAGATGGATGGATAAGCAAGGAGCTAAATTAAGGGTAAATTAGTGAGTGAAAGAAAATGCATATCCATGACATCCATAGAAAGACAGACAGGCATAGATAGATAAATAGATAGATAGATAGACAGACAGACAGACAGACAGACAGACAGAGATGGATAGATAGATAGAGAGATATATAGATAGACAGACAGACAGACAGACAGACAGAGATAGATAGATAGATAGATAGATAGATAGAGAGATATATAGATAGACAGACAGACAGACAGACAGACAGAGATAGATAGAAAAATAGATAGATTAGGGTGACCATACGTCCTGTTTAACCAGGACATGTCTGGCCAGGATTTCGAGATCGCCCAAAATGCCCGGGATTCGGCTTTTGCTTTCTACAGTCACCATTCATTATGTTTACATTATTTGACACTGACACGTACGTGCCAGCTTTGCAGGTCATGCATTCTTGTTTTCGAGACGAAAACACAGGAATTTTCTTAGCAATGCTAAAACGCACATCAACCGATCACTTGTTTAGCGTTCATGTAAACACTACATTAAGATTCACCAATCGGAATTAATTCAGTCCTACTGAATCAAAAGTTGTGCATGTAAACAAAATGAATGGCGATCTCGAAATGCCATATGTCCTGGAATATGGTCACCCTAAGATAGATAGATAGATAGATAGATAGATAGATAGATAGATAGATAGATAGATAGATAGATAGATAGATAGGTAGATAGGTAGATAGGTAGAAACACAACATCTGTTCATCAATCCTGGAGCATAGAGAATCAAATCTGCCCTCTCATTATTTGCTCCCTAATTACCTGCCAGTGATGAGAAGGAAGAGGGTAAGAATGACGAGGAGAGAGAAACCCCCCACTGTGGCTGTAACAATCACCAACACCTGGCCCTGATCAGCTGCCTCCTCAGAGTCTGACATAGTGAAAGATAGTGAGTGAGTGTGTGCATTTGTGTGCATTTCAGAGAGAAAGAGAGAAGAAAAAACAAAGAAGCACAAAACAATAAAGTCACTTTTTCACACGTTCACGTGATCGGTTTGGTCAGTGGGGTTGTGTGACAGTTGCAGACTGGCATTCATGATGTCCACAAGCTCATTCTATCAGACTCAGAAATAGCCTTAATGCCAGGAGAGAGGTTGGTAGGTGTTTACATACATTCTGTGCACTTAAATAAGCCAAACAGCAGTTGAAAAATATTCAAGGACTGAAATCATAGGGTATTCATGGCAAACAGAAAATGTTCCTGTCAAACATTTTTTTTTAAACTCTACTCACGCAGCTGACATGGTATAACCACAATCTTAGAAAATTGGACATAACTGCAGCATTTTAGGCTAACAGGTATTGAAATGAGGCATTTTTAGAGAAACGCTTACTCTCGTCTCCTGTGGCGAACTCAAACTTGTGGCTGTAACTGCTGAAGCCAGCGAGGGTACGAGCGCGCACATGGAACGCGTAAACCGTTGAGGGCTTTAGTCCCGTCACTATTGCGCTTGGAGATTTTGTGCGTGTAGAGGAGTAACTTAACTGTTCCTGTTCCTAAACATAAAGAGATTTTATTTAGCATAATGATCTTATGTAACGTTTATTATGTAAAGATGTTTTCAGTCTTGGTGAGTTACCTTTTCATAATATTTGATCTCGTAGTCCAGGATGGCAGCATGTGGCAGTTCAGTTTCCTGCCAGGAGAGGGCGATACTAGTTTGAGATGCCCAGTCCTTTCTCACCACACCTACCAGAGATGGACCTGAGAGGTAAAAACAACTAGTTAGTGAGGGTGATTTACTAACTAAAACAATGGGGCTTTCCATACGCATGTGCTGAAAATGGGTTTGTTACTCCAAGCTTTTCTACACAGGTAACTTTACTCCCATCTGGTGCTCAAAAAGATAAACAGCACCAACAGAGCCATTGTCTCGTAATGTCATGGGCTATAGTGGGTCCTTTTACAAGATGCTTTAAAACAATACGCTAGGGTGTCTCTAATTCAATTGTATATTAATCAATGCTGTAAACTGATTGAAAATTTTAAACAGTAAATGCACATAATGTAAACCCCACTTAAATGTCTTTGTGACATATTATGCCCCTTTTCACAAGATGTGATATAAATCAATGGTGTCCCCAGAATGTGTATGTGAAACCATACGGAGAGACTCAGGAAGAGGCTGCAACTTTTAGACAGCACCTGGACGTTTCTGAATGTTTAGTGGATACATTTATGCAGTTGTTGTGGAATTACACTGATTCATCTCATTGACTTGCATGTACCGTCATGTTTAACTTTTACACAAGTTGACATGTTTCCCTGAGGTCTTTATAAGACAGCTGTGTTTTGGTCAAATAGTGTTCTGCACTCGTCTGTGCAGCCAACGACAGAACAGTTTGCATGCTTTGCTCCAACTTTTGCCATTGTGTTAGAACTGGTTACACTGTTGTCGCTTGCGAAACCAAATGGCGGCGGCGCCGTGGGTGGAAACGTGCAGATTAAGGGGCGGTAATATCATAATAAGATCCCCTTCCTACGTCAGAAGGGGAGCGGAATCTGATCGGCTTATTTTTTTGACATGCTTGCAGAGAAAGGCTTACCAAACCAAAGTTACTGGGTTGTCACTTTTTTATGCACAGAGGACCCGATTATAGCATTTAAACATGGACAAAGTCAGTTTTTCATGATATGTCCCCTTTAATCAAGAATTGAATGTTTATTTACTGTAGGTGCAATCTCAACATCTATTAATAAGAAAGTAAAACTTCTAGAACTGCATGCATCTTGAGGAAGAACATTGTAGCCGGAGTTACTTCTCTCTGTTTATGTCTATGACGCAGGTATTGGGCTACTCCGCAGTGTTACGACCCATATCAGTCTAATACACTTATTATAGGTGTACCATTGTGATTCAGGATAAGACAAAAACACGGTTTGAAAAATGGATTCTTGATGTACTCGCTTACTATAATTTTTTTGTAAAAAGTTGCAAATAAGTTGCAGCTTTAACTTTTTGTGCATATAAGGCATCACTTAGGTAATGTGGTTTTCAGCTAAAAAGCTTTGGTTATCATAGCACATTTGATTGCAAAACAAGTCAAGCTCTGATACTTTGTTTCAATTTAAGAGAAATGTGTTTTTTTCTTTTAACACAAGCTTTTGAAACTTTTGCTTTGAAGCTCTGCTTATACTATGTGAAGATAATGCACTCAGTCATGGCTCAGTCAGGTGGAAGAACCCAAGAAAAAAAAAACCACACAAGGAAAATCCATTAAGGCTCTGTGTCTAAAGCCATTTGCAATTAGCACAATTAGTGAAGTCTATAAGCCTCTGCACTTAAGATGATGGTACGTGCACATTCATACTTAAACACGCTCGAACAATCGTGTGCACCACAAAAACTGTTTGCTGCTTCTTTCTAATACTGTATGCTTTAACAGAAACCATTTCGCTTTTTTTCTTCCCCTTTCACCCCATCGACTGAAATGACGCCCACAGGTAGGTGGAGCCCATCTCTAATTGAATCCTGGAGCAGATTAAAGTAGTGGGTGAATGGCATTAGCCAGCTTGATTGAATTTCTCCCAGGTAAATATTCACTCTGGAAGCCCACAGAGACTGCCAGCACGGTAATCACAACCTCTGTCAAAGTAATCAATCTCTCACTGTTAAAACAGCTGGGAAAATATAAGGGGTGGACAGGGAACAGGAGGGTTTTAGGTATAGCAAAGTTGCAGAGAGAGAGAGAGAGAGCGAGCGGATTTAGGCAGCCGGTAAACAGCAGAGAGCGGCGTTCAGTGATGTGCAGTATTGGGCGGAACTGCCTGAGATCCTGTGGGATATCAGCAAAGTGATTTGGAAAGAAAATAAGAGAATAAGACATCGGTTTTGCTAAGGTTACCACCTGTGACACAATCTCTCTGTCTGTTTGTCTCTCTCGGTAACCACAAGGGCTTTATCTAAATGTGCAATGCTGTCTATCTTCCATCTACTACGTCTCTACAAATTTGCGCGTTGGAGATATATTGGAACGGTGTTTGATGAAAACCCCATGTTGTTTGTCTGATTTGACTGCGGCGGGAGAAGCTATACGTGCTGGATCTCTCTCATGAGAGACAGCTCATCTTTTATTGAGAAGGGACGGACAGTGCAGCCTGTGACATCTGACTACTTTAGACATGCGTGAGGAGGAAACATGTAGGTTTGCACAGAAATATTGAAGTCAGAGCGACTGTGGAGAACATGCAGCACCTTAATAAATGATGAAGCTTCATCATGTCTCTATTTACAGAGGTAGAGATTGATTTCAGAATGGAATATTATCCAGGAACAGAGAGGGCAAAAAAAAAGAAAGAAGTATATTTCTGATTCTGTGACTGCCTGAACTTAGCTGGAGTTGTCAGCCAGTGAAAGGGCAGGAGGATGAACTTGGCTGCAAAAACAAACTGACATTATGACTCAAAACAGACCCAGTGAAGGACAGCTGAGGGTTAGTTCACAATTTATTCAATATTTATCTTTATCTATCTTAATCATTCATGGCACGTTGGACAATAAGTCAGAAACCATTCTGAAACACAAACACTACCGTTAAAAAAAGTGGGGTCAGTAATTTATTTATGTTTCGATACTTTTACTCAGCATAGATGCAATTAATTGATCAAAAGTGACTGTAAGACATTTATAATGTTACAAAAATGTTGATTCATCAAAGAATTCTGAAAAAAGTTTCACAGTTTCCACAAAAATATATATATTTTAACATTGATAATAATAATAAATGTTTCTTGAGCACCAAATCAGCATATTGGATCATGTGGCACTGAAGACTGGAGTAATGGCTGCTGAAAATTCAGCTTTGTCATGACAGGAATACAGTAAATGACATTTTAAAATATGTTAGAAAACAGTTATTTTAAATGGTACTTGTAAATTACTGCATGTTTGATCAAATAAATGCAGCCATGGTGAGCATAAGAGACTGTTTTAACATTGACAGAGGTGTAAAGCGTACCTGAAAACCATACTTAAGTAAAAGTAGAGATAACTTGCAAGTCACCAATGCCAATACTAAAGTATTTTACTGGTACTGGATTTAGGCTCAAAGGTCCTCAACACCTAAGAGACATGCCAGTGAAGAGACTGGGGAGAAAAATCACATTGTTTCTGAAATCGAAATAAAACTGAACAACCTAATATTGCAATAAATCAAGCTCGACACAACAGCCTCTTAAACGTCTACAAACACAGTCTCAGTTAAGCTCAAGAGCTCAAAAAGGGCATAAGTAAACCAATATCCTCTAAAAAGGTCTCTTCGGTATAAGGGATAAATAAAACAATATTAAGTCAAATTAAACAGTCAAAGCCAACTTGCACTGGATGTTCTGGTTTCGGCCTCATCACTGGCTGAAGCCATGTCCTTATCTCATATATGCGATTCAGTAACTACCTGCTTATGCACTCACATTCACATAAAGTAGCCTTGTTGACAAGTTTGGCTGAGAAAGGGCAAAATGCACAAGATACAATGTACCTTCAATGCTCTGTAGATGGCGATATCATTTATTTTGTAGCAGAAATGAACTGTTGCAGAAAAAGTTAGGTGCCATGCAAAATGTAATGAGTAATTACAAATTAAAAAATGTAACATGCTGTATACTTGATGAAAATGCAGTCAAGTAAAAGTGGCTAATATCTTTGATACTCAGTCAAAAAAGACAAAAAGATACTTTTAGCGACCCCAAACGGAAGTGTAATTGATATGGACTTAAAGTCTCTTTTTGAACTATTGATTGGTTTCGCATGCAATCCAAAAAGACAATGGTATTATTTTGCGGTACATTATCTTGTTTTTCAAAATTATCACATATTTTGGGGTTTATTGAATAAAAGGAAATTAAACTTCATGTTCAACGTGTCAGAAACTTTCATGCTTACTGCTAGGCCATAACTCTGAAGAATTCAAAAAGTTTTGATGATGTTCCTGACAAAAACTTAAGCATTTTTGTTAACTGAATTGGTCTTTTGCCAGTGTGGTATGCTGAATTGTCATAACAAGCCTTAGTTGTTAATTAGCCTGAAGCACCAAGGATCATCTGAAACTGCAAACACAAACACATCCAAACATATACGTTCAAAAAAGAAGAACTAATGTATAGTCATTATGCGGAGCTGACCTGCAGTTTTATTTTAATTAGCTTTCCTGCTCTGCTAAGGGGATCTCACATTGACTCTTACACCTGCACAATGCCTAAATGATGACTTTCCCTCGTAATCAGAAATCATACCACACTAGTGAAGCAATCATAATAATATGATAATTGGATGTTGCTTGTTTTCACAGGATACATTTTTACCTTGCATTCTCTCAGAGAGTTTCCCAAAATGACAGTAAAAGGAAACATTAAATGCACATGCACACACGCTTGTGGGCACACATAGTGAACACGCAACCTAAATTCTTGTTTTATCGGAGATAGAAACTGTCCTGACACCTATGTCTTGTCGATTTCAAAAGATTTCTTGCATTCATGAGAGGAAACGAGGAGAAAAGAGAGCCCTGTTAATGCACATACTTATTCTATTTCCCATTGCTGTTTGACAGACACCACCCCCCCCCCCCCCTCCTCCTAGAATTATATACAAGATTAAGCAGAAATGCTTCCTATAGCTCCTATAATCTTCTCCTCTAAGTGTATCTCATATAGTCAAGTTACATTAAGTGAACACACTCTTCTGAGAGTGCGAACCTGAGCTCACTACAGCTAAGCAGAAATGTGTAGGTGGAGTTGTGGCATAGTGGTTAGCGCACAGGCTCCAGACATACTGAACTGTGGTGTGCATGTGAGAGATGTAGGTTTGAATCCAGTTTATATAAATAATAGAATACAAAACAGTTGATGGACGCCATTGACTACCATGGAAGTCAATGGGGTCCATCAACTGTTTGGTTACCAATATTCTTCAAAATATCTTCTTTTGTGTTCAGCAGAAGTAAGAAATTCATACCGGTTTGGAACAACTCGAGGGGGAGTAAATGATGACAGAATGTTCATTTTTGTGTGAACTATCCCACCAATAAAACAAGATCAAGTATATGAAGTTCATTTTCTAAGTGAGTCAGGTGTTAACTAATATATTAACAATCAGGGTTAATCAAGTTTTGTAGTGTAAGACTGAATTTAAACATGTGGAGTGTTTGCTTTCTGTTTACAGCAGCTGAGGTTTTATCTCTCCGACTGTGAATGAGTTTACCCGGTGCTCTGAGATCGGGAAGATTCAACACAGAGTTTGACAAGGCCATGTTTGATTTGTTGTCGGCAATGAAAACAACTCCAATTCAGATTCAGAGATGAATAATGAGAGAAGTATTTGTCTAAACACACTCAAAAATCATCCACCCCCAGATACACACGTGGGTCTCTCAGAGGCTCACAAACAGCAGCAATTAACTGGAGAATGAAGCAGCTGCAGTAAATATGCAGTCGATACGGCAGAACTCAGGATGAGTGCCGATCATGTGATTACAAAGGCATGTGAGATGTGCACAAGCTTATTCTTTCTGTAATGACTGTGTGCATGGATGTATGGGTCGGTATGTTTATGAGTGTGTACAGGGAGTATAAAAGTCTGTGTGTGTGTGTGTGTTTGCATGATTTGAGAGTCAGAATACATTTTTATAGGCCAGTCGATATTTGTTTCAAATAAACTGACTTTTTGGTAAAAGCAGTGAGGCATTACTACATCGAACACAAGCAGTTTGAGCTGAAGGGAGTCGGGTCATCATAATCAATATTAATTCACTCTTTTTGTAGTTCAGGGGTAATTAACAAGCTACAGTGAATTAGTGTCCCACCTCTGTCTCTTCAAGCTCATTGCCGGTGATACGTTTCAGAACAAATGTGAAATTTATATGTTTCCGATACCAGTATAAATAGGACAACAGACGGTGCGGCAGTTGTGTGAAATACAATGCGATTGAAACCTGAAAAAGCCAATCAAAACATCAGCTCAGTTCAGCTCCTAAGCCAGCTGTGCCAAGCAAAAATAAGATGAAAAGAGCAAGAGGCTGGAAGTGAGTGAGAAAGTAATAATAAAAAAAAAAACAGTAGATTGTCTCTAGGAATAATTGTTTGTTCCGGTAACAGATTTGTCTTGGAGTGTGGAAAAAATAGATGATATTCTGTTCCCCTCCCCTGTCCAACCAGATCTTAATTACGGGACCTATATGGGCCATTATGTGCCAACACCTGGCCTCATGGGGAAAATTTGTACATTGCATAATTTTTCACTTTGAGCTGTTCCCACTGCCAGGAAAAATAAATAGCTAAATATATAAATAAAATCAGAGAGCCACAGAGAGAAAGTGAGAGAGTGAGGGAAGGAGGTGGTAAAAAATAACATAAATAGGCTCTCTAATCCCCCTTTTCTCTCCGCTCTGGGTAAAGACAGAACAACAAAGATTAGAAGAAAATTGCAGAAGTGTAAATACGTTTGCAAATCTAGATGTCTAGAGAATAAAGCGAAAAAAAGCTTTGAACACCATTCTAAGTGAACTGAGCGAAGAAAATAATGACTTGAAAAACAATGTACTCTACATTACTGTAACAGAAGCAGGATTGCCTTAAACTACAGAGGAAACAACTAATTAAATAAACAATCCCTGTATATTACCCAGGCAGCACTCCTTTGGCCTGCAAGGATTAATATATCATTGAAAGAAGAGTCCAAAAATCCAATGAAAACATCCACTGGAAAGATCTACGTTCTGAATTACATGTCTGATTGTCAGACTAGAAAACATGCGTTTTATTCTGCTGACAAGCCTAAGTCCACCATGACCACCAATGAAAACACCTTACACAACTAAAACCAAAAATAGCTGATGGAAAAGTCCTTCAGTGCATGTCCACGAACAAATGCAAAGTTACTAACGGTAGGCTCACACAGATTTTCTGAGATGATTTTGATGGAAAATTCTGTACAGTAAACATGGTAAAATGTTCTAAATGGAGCTGACAGTACAACAGTAGCTGCATCTATATGGACCCTAACAATCCAATTGTAATCAAACTAGTAGCACAATCAGAATAAAAAGTCTCATGTAAACACGTCAATCAGAATGAATTGGCCAGATCTGATTAAAATTTCATTCAGATTGTAAGGGGTGGTTTATTCCTTTTGTAATCTGATCAAGAGTACACGTAAACAATTGATCGGATTGAAACCCGAAACTGGAAAGTGCAGCGCATGTGCAATGACAGAAATAATGTCATGACGTGTGACGCGCGGAACGACCTGTTCTTCTTGTTGAATTGTGTAGTCTGTGTCATTCTAAAATTCTTCTTACACTCATCTTCTGTGAAGTGGAGCACGACAACATCCCAGCAGTCCTTGTTTCAGACTCTCATCCACAGATGACTGGTTTTGGGTGCGGGAAGGGACTTTTTTGCCGCTTGATAAATATAAGTCTGCTTTTTAAAACAAAGAAAAGGAGAATGGGTGGTATGCAACAACAGCGGGGAACTCTTTATATTCGTGCAGTGTGTGCACATGCCAACAGATGAAATCCAATCAGAAGCTTGTGACATAAATGCACACATCAACCCAATCACTTTTTTTAGCGTTCATGTAAACACTATGTTCGGATTCATCAATCATCATGAATTCATTCAGATTGAAGCAAAAAAAAAAAAAAGTTTCCATGTAAACTTAGCTACTTTTATGTTTAGCTTTCAGCATTAAAGCATTTAGCATTACAAAGTTAATTGGTAACGCATTACCATGTCTTCACTGGGCATGACCGTTGTTCCGTCGCTTTGTGTTGTGTCACAACAGATTAAGGCTGTCTACCAGTGGCGAGGCCAAACATTTTAAAGTGAGTGGACCTTGGTGAAATAGGGTGGACCTCAATGCCTACTCTCAAAATTACACAATTTTACAATAAATGGGATATAAATAATTTGACAGTTAAAATTAGTTAAAATGTTATTTATTGTCAGCCAAAAGTTTTATGAAACAACAAAATGCATTTATACATAAAATAACCAATAACCTGCTTCTGATTGCTTTTAGAGGGAAAAGCTGCATAGACTGCTGGTCTAGGATCAGTTTTCTCTGTAATAATAGCATATTGGCGATTTGGCAAATTATCTAGTGCGTAGCCTTAAACCACAGATTGGTGGTCTGTGTTTGCACTCTGGAGAGCGCCAATGGTTTCTATTCACAATGTGTTTTTGCAGCGTATAGCAGTGGCCAATTAGAGGTGTTTAAGTTAGAAGCCACTCACCTCTCAAAGCCGAGTCTCAAAGCCGAGCCTCCCAAGGAGTTTTTGTTCAGTGCTGAGTACTGAGGATTTCGTTCTCAAATCCTCTCATTATAACAAAGTGTAAAAAAGGCTATTGTTTGCTGTCACTCTAACCTCTCTCTTTTAAATCTCACCCTCTGTACATCGAGGCACACGCATACGCAGCACCTTGCCTGAGCCAATCAGTGTCCAGAAACCTTGACCACGTGATCTTAGTGATCTCCACGTAGTTCAGTACAGCGGTGACAGCGGCATAATAAGTGTTTATATTTCACCTAACTGATGAAGCTTGTTTCCGCCACAGAATAAAAAGGATTTATTTTAAAGGATAATTGTGCCATTCTATCTCACGATTTAGAGACTTTTTTTCTCAGAATTGCGAGATATAAACTCGCATTTGCATGTTATAAAGTCAGAATTGCGAGATATTAACTCGCAATTGAGACTCAGTTATATAAGTTTATATCTCACAATTCTGACTTTATAACTCGCAATTACGTGTTACGAAGCTTTCTTTTCAATAACTGCATAGCAGCGACTCAATTTTTCCAAAAAGACGCTTTGGTAGTATGCTAATGGAGGTTTGGGCTGTTAGTAAGATCCGAAAGTAGTTGTTTCATGTCGTGGCCGCACTACCACCTGGGGTGTGCTTTTTTATTCCACTTCTCCTTATATTTTTTATTCTTTTATTAATTTTACCTGTCAATGCTTCAGAGTGTCTTCACTCACCACCATATTTTTTATGCCGTGTCCGCTGCAGTGTGAGAACTGCGCTCAATACATCGCTCAATTCCGCTGTAAGTCGATGATGGGCGGGAAAAGGTAGAACGATAGAAATGATAATGCACCAATTCAGCAAAGAATCGCGAGTTTACACCACCCCATTGGACACACAGTAAAATGGCAAGCTACCATGACAGTAGATTACGGAATTTCGAAACCAAAAAAACCCCCAAAAAACGAGTATACAGAAATCTGAAAGAGATCTATGCAGGGCTCCGGCTTTGTGCGGGTCTGCTCACAGAAAATCGCACTGAATTACAGAAACATCTGAAAAGGCACAGACTGAGGAGGCCAATTTCACATTTTGATAGACTAGAATCAGACAGATAAAATCATTATGATGTCTGATAGGATTAATCTGGGCTTATTAAGTTCATAATTGCATATTAATATGCCATTTTGCCAATGCTATCAGTGGGCAAGCAAATACATCTTTATTAGAGTTTAAACAGGTGACTGCCATTTCACTCTTACGGTCTGTGTTGTTGACAGAAATTGAACAAGAATTGCAATCCATCCATCATCCTCTTAAATTCGCAATGGAAAACAAAAACAGAAAAATTGGGGAAGAGATAGAGAGAGAGAAAAAAAAGAGAGAGAAAGACAGATGGCACCGAAATTGCAACCGTTCGTCTCTGTTCTCCAATTTATTGACAATGCCCAGCACATATACATTAGCATTCCACCATTCAAACAATATGTGTGCAATCACCATCAGCCTGCCACTCACTTGCAAAGACACAGTGCAGTTAACTCTCCATTATAAAGCCCTTCAGGGGAGTAAGAAAGCTCTGCTCAGTCCCGAGTGCTTTCAGGACTGCCGTGGGGGTCAGAAGTCTGGATGTCTGTCTCTGTGTTCTGTGGCACACAGTCTGTCAAAATGGAGGCAGTCACCCTCCTCTTTCCCCTTTCCTTGTATCTTTCCGTCTATCTGTCTATCCCTGGAGGACTGTGAAGTGTCAGTCTATGTCTTTTCCTCTGCTCGGCTCAGTAAGGTCTATGGACATTTTGGCCTCAGATACATTCAAGACATACTCCTCACCCCCTCTCTCGGTCCCATACAGTCAAATATATTATTTTCAATCAATTATGAAACTGATACTGACATGCGCGTGCGCACACACACACACACACACACACACACACACACACACATATATAGGCCCTATATTAGTTTGAGTTATTTTAGTAATAAAATTATTTATTATGAAAATACGATTTTTATTTATTTTGGCAAATAAGGTTAAATGAATTTACCTTGGAACGCGCAGCTTTGTATGATGCATTGATGTAATTTCCACTGAAACAGGAAGCTAAGGCGGAACATATTGAATGGCTCCTCCCCCTTTTCAAATAGCCAATAGCATTTAGTTTACCTCACAGACTGCACGTCGTACTTGACAGCACCATGGAAGCGAATCCGAGCGCTGATGATATGTTGGATTCAATAGTAGAGGTGTGAATAAATTCTAGCCATTTCATTCTTAACCAACGTACAGTTGGAAAATGGAATAAAACTCGAGCGTTTGAGCAACTGAACACACATCTCCAACCCATATTGCTCTGTGACGTGTCAACGATCGCTTTGGCCAGGTGGTATTTATAGCATAGGGGGCGGGACGCTTTAGATTCTAGAAAACATTTGATTGGACAGAAGATGTGATGAGAAGCTGAAGTCCGTGGTGATGCAATAAAAATCCGTGATCCATTTTAGCGGAAGTGTGAGAGTGTAAGTTTTGAATGCTTATATCTCCTAAATGCGATGATTAGGGTTGGAGCTAAACTCTGCAGGGCAGCCACACCATCATTGCCCATCCTTGCCCGACACTAACCCTACCCCTAAACCTACCTATCACAGGAGAACCTTATGCATTTTTACATTTTCAAAACACTTCATTTTGTGTGATTTATAAGCTGTTTTCCTCATGGGGACCAAAAAAAAAAAAAGTCCCTACAAGGGCAAAATCAATCCTTGTGGGGACATTTGGTCCCCATAACATAAAGAATACCAGGTGCACACACACACACACACACACACACACACACACACACACACGTACGCACACACACGCACGCACACACGCACGCACGCACACACACACACACACACACAGCCCAACCCCCTGTCACTTATCTATCCCCTACCACTGGTCTGAGGTGCTCCGAGCCTCCCAGCTCTGTCTAAAACTGACAATGAAGGGCTCCGTCGAGGCCACTGCAGCTAAAAGCCCCTAAAACACACTGGGATGTAATGTTAAATAAATGACAAACGGCTCAGGGATGAGGGTGTTCGGTCAGTACTCAGGGGCCATATTGTCTGAATGAGGACAGCTTGAGGAAGTAGTGTAAACATCACAGCATTAAAAAATCTAAATTACTATGGATCTAAATAAAGTAACTTATCTTACAAGAGATTGCCGTCAATTGCCAGCATGCAAAATGCAATAACTTTCAATTTTGCTATTTATTTTCCCTTTTCTTTATTAAAGTTGTGTCCATTTGGAATAGTGTGTATTTGAATTACAATATCATAGAGCATTATTTGTCATTTTTTTCATGCGCAGTCTCATCGCTAAAGTAGATTACGGCTGGCTGAGTAATTTTTTTAAATGAGATTTGGCCAGCTAGTTTAATATCTCAGATTGCCATTTTATTTGTGTGGGTCTCATTGGTGACGTACAAAGCTTGAATAATTTACGTTTTTGTACACATTTTTCTTTATGAGAAAAGCTTTTTATTGAATAACCTCTATATTTCAGTGCAACTGACATTTTTATACCAGAGCATCTGAGAGTGGTACTTTCATTAAAAAATAACAGTCGCCGCCTAGAATTGATTTGGTATGAAATTCTACAGATCAGTATAGACAGATGAGAGAAAATGAGTAGGCTAAAGATATAGACGGACAATCACACAAAGACTATAATTCCCTATACTTGCTATTGCCACATAAGTTAGTACAGCAAGACTATAGCATTACAAACATTTACCATGCATGCTGGTAACAACCCTACATGGAAAAAAAAAAAACCATGTGAATTAACCATTTTTTTTTAAATACTGGTTTATCTTGGATAGTGCCAGGCCAACATGTCCATTCAGCCATGTTCCACAAAAACAGCTAATGGAACTGATTAAACAATTAAATATTGTCAGGTTCAGCTAGTTAAAAAGACAGTTGGGGAAACCAGCAAACCAGCATCCCGAAAAGCAATATTTGCCCATTTAACCTTTTAATCTTTGGTAGATTTTCCACTAAAATACATAGTACTAACATATGCATTATTGACTAATACCCCTTTATCACAGTTTTATCATACCAGTAACAGCAACTATGGTTTGGTTATGTGAAAAATGTTGTTGTTATAATACATTTTTGGAATCCCTGCTGGGGAAAAACAATGCTGTTGGCTGGTTTTAGAGGGGTTTTGTGTGTTTATCAGCTTGACCAAGCTGGAAAATCAGAAAGACCAGGAAATCTAAGCTGATTTTTTTTTAGCAGGCATGGTGTGGGAAAAAGGTTATGTAACTACACTGTGGGAAAACAAAACATTAGCACCCCAAGGAACAAGTGGTAGCATCGGTTTCAGAGAATTAACCTGTTAAAAACCTGCACTGCTGCAGTAATGCTTGTGAGTGAACATTTATAAATACTGGAGGACTCGAGGGAAATGTGTGTGCGTGCTTGTCTTGTCGGCCTGCCAACGTGTCAGCAGTGTGCAGGTCCACATGGATATGCATGCATATATCAATGTGTCCAAGCATGTGTGTGTGTGTGTGTGTGTGTGCGCGCTTTGTGTAATTTAGAGTTCCTCTGACATTATGCAAGCCGACAAACATTCTGACACCTTGCTTTTGACGATTCAATCCAAAGCCTAAAAATAATAAATAAATATATAATTCAGAGTTACAGTAGGAACTGCACAACATGTAGCCTCTCAGTCCCTGGAGAGAACATTTTAATTTGATATGTCTCACACACACATACTCATCCACTCTTCAGGAATACCTCAAACACACATATCTAAAACATGCCATCCACCCACCCATTCAAAAGCAACAGCAGCACAGAAACAGTGCTCAGCATTAATGTCTGTTTCACTTTCAGCTCCCCACTAGTATTTCTAACATAACATTTCAGTCTGACAGTATATTTGTGCTGGAACTTACTCTGGCTGTGGGTTTCTTCTTAAAGACATGGATGGGTCAAACAACATCTGCCAACCCCAATATTGCTTTATGTTTACAGTGAATGACTGCACAGTGCGTTGACCAAAAATGCATTGAAAACTTCACCATAGAGCTTAACACATTCACATTACTGTACAGTTGCATCATACTGTGAGCTTTAAGCCCCTATTGGCTGAGCTTATTTAAAGTTGCAAGTTTGTGTCATTAGCAAGACCAAAGATACTTGCACAAAAATTACGGACACGGCTTTGATTAAGCCAGCATTAGGCCATAGTAAGTAGCTATTATAAACGTGTCTTAGAAAAACAAAACAAAAAAAACATTACTTTTGAGGCAAAACAATGGCACTGACTATGTCAGTGCAAGTTTCTTTCAGGTAAAACAGCTCAGACATGCATTTTAGTCAGGAACTAGGCTTGTCTGTGAAACCGGGGTATAATATTTTAAACATGTCTCCCCAAGCATCAGCCATTATTTGAAGATGAAGATGTCCATTATTTTTGGAGGAGCGAGGAGGATTTTTCTTGAAACCCTCCCAAACAACATGTGGTTGTGTAGGGGTTGTTTGATCATTTTTTTTAGGCTTTCTGACCCCCAAGACTCAAGTAATCTCTGCAATTCTCTATCTGTGATCATTGGAGAGTCTTTGGCCACTCAAACTTTCCTCCTCACCGTGCATTAAGACAATATAGACACACGTCCTCTTCCTGGCAGATTCGTAACATCTTTAGTTGATTATAACTTCTTAATTATTGCCCTGATGGTCAAAATGGGGATTTTCAATTCTTTAGCCATTTTCTTACAGCCACTTTCTATTTTGTGAAGCTCAACAATCTTTTGATGCACATCAGAACTATATTCTTTAGTTTTACTCATTGTGATGAATGATTAAAGAAATTTGGTCTTTGTGTATTCGTCATATTTAAACTCCTGTGAAACAAGAAGTCATAGCTGGACAATTTCATGTTCCTAGTCACCCTGGTGTGCTAAATAAAGGTAAATATTAATGGGAATATACTTCAGAGATATTTTACTCGTAAAAGAATCTAGGGGTGCCAATAATTGTGGCCGACGTGTTTTGGAGAAAAACATTTATTTTATAATGTGATTTCCTCACCGCTTTCAATTCTTTTACTTAAATGAAAGGTTAGATTTATATATGTGTGTGTGTGTGTGTGTGTGTGTGTATGTGTGTGCATCTATAATGTAAATAATGTGTAGTTATGTAACCTTTTTCCCACACCATGCCTGCAAAAAAAAAAAAAAAAAAAAACTTAAATCAGACTAGAATTTCTGGTAATACTAATACTAATACTAATACTAATACTAATAATTTAATAGTGTAACAACTCCGGCCCTTTTAATTGAAGTTAAAATTATAGGAATTTTATTGTGTGCTTTTGTTAAAAAAATAAAATAAAAATAAATAAATAAATAAATAAATAAATAAATACATAAATAAATAAATAAATAAATAAATAAATAAATAAATAAATAAATAAATAAATAATTTTAACATAAAAAAAATACACACTGTAGTTTTAAATGGTATATGAAACACTTTGACAACTTGTGCACATTAACTGAAGACTTTTGTGTTCAACTAACCAGTTCGGGTTAGTAGGGGTTCACAGAGGCATAAAGAAGTTTAAGATCTATTAAACATGCTTCAATCACTCTGTGAGAAGCTGAGAGTCTGATATTTTTGATGTAATATGAATGTGTCTGAGTGGCAGCGAGAGTTCACCATTAAGGCTTGTTTGGATCTCTTGAATCATGATTCATTGGCTCAGCCTTCTCCATGGCAAGAACCGCCAGCTCATTAATACTGCACTGGTTCTGGAACTGGAGGTTTGTTGGCCCCTTGCCCCATCATCACCCTTGTGGGGTTCTCCGCAGAGCCCAGCTCAATCCCAGGGTCACTCCCCTCAATCTGACCTCTATTAACATTTGATGTATGGCTAAATAGACACAGTGGAGAAAGATTTGCTACTACGAATCTTACTGAGATATATTGTAATGAGTTCCGGGTTTTAACTTCGGCTACTTTGATGTGATTTTCAGTACAGGTTGTTGTGAATTTATAGCATTAAGCATTTGTACAGATGTAGAATAACATACAAGTACTGTGGCAAGCTATTGCAAACATGCCATTGAATACTGCAAAATTATGTTGGAATTTTACGTATGATCAGGATCACCTTGCTTACTCTAACCTAAACCTATACTTATTGCACTAAATAAAGCCTTAAATCAAGTAGTATTTACAGTATATTAAAAACGCAGACCTTTCCGATCTTTCAAGGGTTTAAGTTAGGTTTTAAATGATAAAACAACAGGTATTCTCTTCAGAATGACAACATGTGTTTGGACACAATCTGTTTTCCAAACCTAGTGGAACATATTCATAGTTAATTAGATTTTTAAATAAATAAATAAATAATACAATGTCAGTCATTTGATTTTGTACATCAATCATAATTCATTTAATACCTTTGCAACATAAGCATAACTAATTATGTAAATACATTAAATGGATAGTTCACTCAAAAATAAACATCATCATCATTTACTCGCCCTCATGTCATTTCAATTCAAACCCATATGACTTTCTTCTGTGGAACACAAAATAAGATATTTAGAAAAATGTATCCATCAATAGCCGCATTTCCACTGTCGGGCCAGTGCGAGCCAGGGCTTTAAACGGGTCGTGCCGGGCTAAAAGCCCAGGGCCTGTAGCACCGAGACCAAAACACCTGTGTCCCACCTATGTCTAGCTTAGTTCTCTCTGTGTTTATACTCCCTGTGTCGTACTGTTGGTTGTAGGTTATTGGTGTTTCTGAAGAATCTCCTTGTATTTTGGATCTCCTTGTCCCTCATGTTTGGATTGCACAACACCATGACATCGGCCAGGACACGAATAAGCTGGTCTCAACTACAATACTGTTAATGATTTTTTTCATAAGGGCAAAAAAAGCATAAACATTCTTCAAAATATTTCTTTTGTGTTCCGCAGAAGAAAGAATTTAATGCAAGTTTAGAACGTCATGAGGGCGAGTAAATGATGACAGCATTTAAAATGTGTGTTTCTATCCATTTAGGGGTCCCTGATCTAAATCAGTGAAAATCGTGTATTTTAAATCCCAACTTCATCGCACTCCAAATGATTCTGAATATTTTAGATGCTATATATACACTGTGCTGCTCCATTTCTTCAGTAAAAATCTGCATCTCCTTCCCCCTCCACAGGTGGTAGATTGAGGGCTTGAAGGAAGGGTGTGAAGCTCTTAACTGTGATTACACCTCATGGGGGAGATTGATCATATCAATCAATCAGTCTTTTTTTCCTCACTGATATTGATGCTGATGAGCTCTTGT
Source organism: Rutilus rutilus (assembly GCF_951802725.1). Taxonomy (NCBI): domain Eukaryota; kingdom Metazoa; phylum Chordata; class Actinopteri; order Cypriniformes; family Leuciscidae; genus Rutilus; species Rutilus rutilus. Next base: position 30,316,495 of record NC_140210.1, on the reverse strand, counting down.
CTTTACAACAGAGTATAAGACCACCTGGTCTAAATATGACTTTTGACCTCTAACACTTCTCCAGACATAAAATCATTCATCATGTTGCAGTACTTCATGCGACAAAACAGTTGACTATCTCTGCTATTCCAAAGCACAATCCAGCCAATGAATGTGAGTAGTGAATCATCAGTCAGAGCACAGGAAATGGCCACACAGAGAGAAACTGATAAATACGGTGTGAGAATAAGTCCTGAGGTTCGAGAGAGCTGTCCTGTGGAAACTTGGAGAGATTCTAATAATGAAGTTTGGGCATATCTGCGGATACGGAATCCAGATAGAGGAAGACAGCAGGCTTTTAGATAAAGCTGTGTGTCTCTATTAGTGTGAAACTGAGCTTAGGCCAGGAGATATCCCACATTTGATGTGCTGAGACAATGCCTCTCCAGGATGAAATGAAATTTGCAGTTATCATCATCATGATGAACGATGAGAGTCTGGCCAGGATGGCAAAGTTATGAATACGTTGTGCCAATAGTTTTTTTTTTTTACAGACAGGGGAAACATGCTAGTAGGTCTATGGCTCAGAACATCAGGAGATGGAGGCTGGAATCAGCCCCCAGTCTGTGATTTAACCAGTCAAGATGCTGAATGCAAAAAATTATCAAAAACACAGCAATATTGTGAAATATTTAATAAAATAATTTATATTTTTTATATTTTAAAATGTAATTTATTAGTGTGATAGCAAACACTTTCAGTTGTGCTCCTTAATATTTTTGTGTAAACTGTGATACATCTTTTTTTCAGGATTTTGTTTTAAATCGAAAGGGTAGAAAGTTCAAAAGAACGATCCGGGTTACTTGACTGTAACCCTGTTCCCTGAAAAAGCGGAACGAGATGCTGCGCTGCTTAGCGCATTGGGAACGTCTTTAATCGTGACCAGCTGTGAATATTGTGTGTAACATGTCAATAGAATTGACCCGGAGGTATTAATAGTCTCGGTCGGTGACGTCATTGGTACGCACCCGCGACGCGAGGCTATACATAGATGAGCCACAGGTGCATCATCAGGATATTTTGTCTGAAGAGCAGTCCCGGGACATCTTCAGCACGGCAATGTAGCGCAGCATTTCGTTCCGCTTCTTCAGGGAACAGGCTTACAGTCAAAGAACCCGAATCGTTCCCTTTCAAAACAGAGCATGTGAGCGGAGTGGAGCGGTGAGAATCTCCGCTCATCGCTCACTGAACGGTTCACCCCTCCGCTCCCCCGCTCAAAGCTACATCAGGCCGCTCCGCTCATTTTCGCTCAGCGCTCAACCCAGTTTGCTTCGCGCTCCACTCAAATCACCCCCCGCTCGCTCCAAAAAAGGAAAAAAAAATCTACATGTATATCACTTGTAGCGGTCCCCAACCTTTTTTGCGCCACGGACCGGTTTAAAATCAGACAATATCAGACACGGACCGGCCTTCAAGGTGTGTGGCGGATAAATACAACAAAAATGATTAAAATGATAGCCTACGACTGGCATAAAAACTGGGGTATTTTTTTAAATAGCCTATTATAATAAACGTGAATCCAATGTGTAGGCCTACTCGCAACTTTATTAACAGCGTCCTCTAACATCGCGCAGGCAAATGAGAAAGTCTGAAAACAAACAAAATGCCCCCAAAAGAAAAAAAATCTCTATGTTTTCAGTGCTGATGCGTTCACGTAACATGTAAGGGCACCTAAAAGCTGTCACAACGAACCGGCAAAATGATTATGAATATGTAAAATATAGCAGAAGACATTTTAATTTTTTTTATGTCTGTCGGCTGGAAAGATGCTGACTCGTGATCTTCGCAGTAGTGAACGCGCCTGAGAGAAATGCACATTTCATACGGGAGAGCAGTCTGTTTTCTTTCGTTTTGAATTGTTCTGTTTAAAAGTAGACATTTCAAGCTTTATATATATGTCTCAGGTGTGTGAGGCAAGTAGGCTATACGCTGAGTTTCGGTTCATTCATGAGACAAACTCCAGGTTCATGCCGGCGCCTTCGTATCGTGGTTATCTATTTTCTAATATATTTACTTCTTATTAAATCCAGACAATGGTTGACGAAACCTTGATTAAAATTAAGATACAATTAATACAAAACGAAATTAATTTTAAAGACAGGCTTTGTGCTTTCTGTTTGAGGTCTGAGTGAAAGTTTTAAGCAGTCTTAGTGCCGCTTTCAGAGCGCTCACGTCCGTAACGGAGAACTGTCCCGTCCAAAAATTTTTTTTTTTTTTTTGTATAAATTTCTAAATAAATGTGACTTATAGTCCAGTGCGAGGCTAGGCCTATGTTTTTTCTTCTTCATGGCGCATTTTTTGACTGATGCGCCTTATAGGCTACTCCGGAGCGACTTATATTGATAGGCTACACCTGTATGAATTCTCATTTTACTTTTTGAACTCCATTATTGAGCCGAGTTTTGCCTGAAAATAGTCTACTGTTGATGACTGTGCAAGACAAATGGATTCAGGGTCAGGCTTGACTGAGCATGCTTCAGACTCGTGGTGTGAGCGGAGCGGAGCGAAATTGGAGCGGGAAATGCGACGCTCCGTCCTTTTGAAATTGCCGCTCTGCGCTCTGTCCAAGATCCGCCCGCTCGCGCTCCCCGCTCGCTCCCGCTCCACTCCGCTCACATGCTCTGTTTCAAAAGCTACAATTGATGCTGCACTGCTTAGCGCATTGGGAACGAAACTACCACACCGCCGTGCTTGAATGTGTCTGGACCCTTACGGTTGTGTAGGTGTGCTCACAAGAATGCAAGAAGGCCTCAGACGTTAGCTTGTAATGTCGACTCAAGGACGTGAGAGCCCGGAGTGGCATGAACATCCAAACTATAAAATCTTATGAATGTGTACGGAGAGGACCAGCCAGTCGCATTACAAACAAGTTGTAAGGGGCCACCCCTTGCCAAAGCACTAGAGGAGGCGACCCCCCTGGTGGAGTGAGCCCTAAGACCCGTTGGCAAAGCTTGACCGTGCGCATCATTAGCAAGAGCAATAGCATCCCTGACCCAGTGTGACATGGTCTGCTTGGTGGCGGCCGCCCCTTTGTTACGGCCCCCATAACAGACGAACAGTTGCTCTGACTTACGCCACTGGCTAGAGCGGCGGATGTAGGCCTGTAAAGCACGGACTGGACACAGTCTGTGAGATCTCTCCTGCTCCGGTGTTGTGAATGGCGGAGGGCAGAAGGTCTCGAGAGTGACCGGATGTACAGTCGAGAAAGGAACCTTAGGCAGGTATGAGGATGCAAAATCACTTTCACCATTCCTGGGGCAAAGTCTAAGCAGGATGGCAAGATCGACAGAGACTGCATATCCCCGATTGTTTTTAAAGAAGTTATAGCCATATGAAAAAAAAAAAAATTTGAGTCAGAAGTTTGTCAGACGCTGATTCTAGAGGTTCAAAGGGGGTCTCAACCAGACCCTTGATGACTATAGCTAAGACCCATGAAGGGATCTTGGTTCTTACGGGAGGCCTCAGTCATCTGGCCCCACAAATAAAACGAGCGAGCAGAGGATGTCTCCTGTGTGGCACCTCATCAACCAAGGCATGGCAAGCCGAAAAGAGCGGCCACATAAACCCTGAGAGTGGCGGGGCATGTGCCTGTTGATAATTTTCCTGCATGAAGTCCAGAACTGAAGCAATCTGGCAGTTGACCGGATCTGCATTATGTACAACACACCACCTTTCAAAGACACTTCATTTGCTGGCATAACTCTTTCTAGTGGTGGAAGCCCTAGCACTGAGAATGGTCTCAATAATGTCAGTATCTCTGACTGCCGCTGTGTTGTCAACCCACACTAGGACATGACAACCTCTCAACTGAGGGAGAAATCATTTCAGGGCCAGAAATACAGTCATCAACTCGAGGCAGTTGATGTGCCAATCGAGCTGATGACCCTCCCATTCCCCTTGAGCTGGATGACTCCCCAGCCCATCAGGGAGGCGTCAGTCGTTAACAGTTTGCGACGACAAGGCGCCCCTAGAGTGGGACCCAAGGCGAGGAACCGGGGTCTGAGCCACAGAGATAGTGTACGAAGCCCGTGGCACGTCACTTTTATTTGCCTTTGAGGATTGGCCCTTGGATGAAATCCCCTGGCTTTTAGCCACAACTGAAACGGTCTCATGTGCAACAGCCCCAGAGGAATCACTGTAGATGCTGAAGCCATGTAACCTAAAAATTTTTGGTACTGACGAACAGTGCGATCTTGGACTAGCCTGACTTTGCTCATGGTATGCCGAATGGTCTCGATTCAAGCGGGAGACAGTTGTGCCCACATCGTGGTCGTTCACAAGTCGTTCTCTGGGCAGGAGAAAGAAAGCTTCAAGTCTCAACCCTAGAGAAACTAGAAGAGCTAACACGATGTCTCTGTGTTGAAGCACCATCTCTTGCGATTGTGCTAGTATTAACCACTCGTCGATGTAATTCAAAATGCGAATGCCCTGGAGTCGTAATGGAGCCAGTGCTGCATCCATGCATTTTGTGTATGTGCGGGGTGTCAAGGCTAGACCGAATGGAAGAACCCGAAATTGGTACGCTTTGCCTTCAGATCGATCGTGACGAACCAATCATGATGTTGAATTTGCGACACGACCATCTTGACAGTTAACATCTTGAGCGCTTTGACTGTACGGTTTAAGCCTTGAAGATCTAAGATTGGACGCACCCCCCCAATCTTAGATCTTTGGACGCACCCCCCCATCCTTCTTTGGAACCAGGAAGTATCTGCTGTAATAGACTCTCTCTCTGGAATAGAAACATGTTCTATGGCCTCTTCGCTCAGAAGAGTTTGTAGCTCTTGTGACAGTACATGCATCAGCTCCGGTCTCACGGAAGTGGAGACCACGCCGTTGAAACGCGGAGGACGACAAATAAATTGGATTCTGTGTCCTATTTGTACTGTGCTTAATACCCACGCAGAAATGCCTGGCAGAAGTTTCCACGCTGCCAGACTCTCTGAGAGTGGTATCAATTTTAACACTTCCTTTTGAGGGGATGTTAGATGTTCCGTGTCCTGACAACATCTAACATTTCGCTGGAAACCGCTGCCCCCCGAAGCACCAGAGGCAGCAGAGATGGAGAGGTTTTGTGGGGGTAACGAGAGGGGGCAGTAAGATGTTGTAAGCGCCCCGTCCCGCGGGGGGGGTACCATCAGGACTTCCTCTGTTTATTGATGATAGTCCTGAGGTCTGGCCTGGGAGGTTGTTGAGTGTGGCGAGCCGGTCCCCAATCTTTGCGAGGGGGAGCGCGGTTCGCCACACTCTGCTTTTTAACATCCCTAGCTTTTGAAGGACCGGGGAGAGGTTGGGTGGCCGATGGCCCCTCCCCTTGAGTGAGGCGAGGAAGGACTTGGACAAAAGCTTCCTCATGCTTTTTAACCTCTCTGAACCTGGTGACGACTGTGTTGATGGAGTCGCCAAACAGGCCAGAGGGTGAAACTGGGGAGTCTAGTAGAAAGACGCGGCCTTTATCTTTTATTCCAGTTAGATAAAGCCACAGGTGCCACTCCGTGCTAACCAGCGCCGACATTGAACGGCCGATTGCACGGGCCGTTTGCTTGGTAGTACGGAGAGACAGATCTGTGGCTCTACGCAGTTCAGTGAACGCTTCCTCATTGATGGTACTGCCCGCACTCAAATCCTTCAACAGGTCAGCCTGGTACGCCTGTAACACTGCCATAGTGTGCAGCACAGCACCAGCCTGACCTGCAGCTTGATAAGCTTTTCCCACGAGCGCCGAAGTTGTTCTACATGGCTTTGTGGGGAGGGTAGGTCTCTTTAACGAAGATGCTGAACAAGGCGAGAGATAGCCCGCGAGCGTCTCTTCAACCTGCGGCATTTCCTTATACCCCCGCGACTTCGCACCCACGATAGTCAAAAAATTTGACGTCGAGGACACAAAGACGCGAGAAGTATATGGTTTACTCCATGACTTTGATAGTTTGTCATGGAGGTCCTCGAAGAAGGAGAGAGACTGGTGTTTTGGTCCCTCTCCCCTGCCACCGGACAGAAACCTATCCTCTAGCTTAGATTGTTTGGGGGTCTCTTGTTCGCGTGGCCAGTCAAGCTGTAACCTGGCCACCGCGCGAGTAACCACCTCGAGCAATTCCTCGACAGATTTATTTTCACTAGAGGAACGCTCAGAGGTAGGCTCCTCGTAGTCTGTAGAACCAAGAGATATATCATCGCCCCCCGCGTGAACTGAAGAAGCACCGGGCACGCTTCGAGATCACGCGATGGTAATGTGAGTTTTGATGCACACATGCACAGAATGGCCTTTGAAGACAAAAGACCTGACGATGCACCTGTGGCTCATCTATTTATAGCCTCGTGTCGCGGGTGCACGCCGATGATGTCACCGACCGAGACTATTAATACCTCTGGGTCAGTTCTATTGATGTGTTACACACAATATTCACAGCTGGTCACGATTAAAGACGTTCCCAATGCGCTAAGCAGCACAGCATCGATTGTAGCTTTTGAAAGGGAACAGAATTTATTTAAACCAGTAATCTTTTGTAACTTTACAAAAGTGTTTACTATCTCTGTTGATCAATTAAATGTGTCCTTGCTAAATAAAAATATTAATTTCTTTGAAAAACAAAAACAAAAATCTTACTGATGCCAAACTTTTGAACATAATACTGTTTCTAGCATGTCTCTCAGAAGATTTTTAGCATGGTAATGAATATGACAATGTCAATGTATTTGGTCTTGGCAGAAAATATCTGCTATGATGCTGCTGCCGCTGATGTTGCTGCTTCTACAGAGTATATGAACAGAGTATAGGAACTTGCCACTGCCAATACATACACCAATACGCTGCTGTGAGCATGTACACATGTAAGACAAACTGCTTCAGCACATGTATGATATAAAAATTACCCATAGCAGATCTTTAAAGGTGGAGCTGGGGGAGGTGGAGGGTTTCAGGGGACCTCTGAAAGTGCACTGCAATCTGACTGCTATAGTGAACGCTAACCAGCTATTTAAATGTTGAGCAGCAAGGTCATTGGCTGCAGATGTGACATGAACCAATCAGCTTGTGCCATGAAGGTAAATATGTAAATATAATCAGTTTGCATTTAAGACCCATCAGCCAGCGCCATCTAGAGTTTCATTATAAAACTTGTTTATTTATTTATAAACTTGTTTAAGTATTTTCCCTTAATAAATACTTTTTTTCATGAACAGTTGGAGGACTTGTCACAGGCTGCAAAACAACATTTTCAGTTTTCCTCCCATGAAGCCCTCCCTACACTATACCAGTTATAACTTTATTAAGGTATTAGATTTCTTTTTCATTAGTGTATTATTTTTAATGCACCGGAATCACATGCACAAATCTATTTAGTCCATTCCTATATTCCTCTGTAATATGAGCCTTGTATGTGATCATAATAACATAACTTTACACATAAAAAAGCCTATAATTTCAATGATCCACTGATGTCAGTTCAGTGTTAAAACAGCTCTACTCACCAGCCTGCTCTGTGCTCACGGTGATATTGGCAAGCTGTCTCATGGATCTTCCCAAGCCTGACACTCCATTCAGAGCCTCGATTTGGAATGTGTAGTTGGCATGTGCCACAAAGTCCTGGACCACCACAGAGGTGCTTGCGAGGCCTGTGGGTCTGGGTACGAAGCGCACATTGCTGTTGCATGGCTCACAGGCCTGTCCATCAGCTCCACATCGAATGCATAAGACGTTATAGGTTATATCCTTCCGACCACCTGTGTCACTGGGCGGAGTCCACTCCAGGAAGAGGGCGGTCTCATTGATGTTAAAAACCAAATTTCGAGGAGGTGAGGGCGGTCCTGAAAGGAGAGACACCTGACACATTAGCAACCATAATTGTCATGCTGGGAGAAATCCATCTGTGAGAGGGGGGAAAAAAATGCCTATTTGTGCAAAATATTATGCAGATTAACAGTTTTTAACTTTTTCCCCCTCTCTCAAAAATGTGCTTATGCTTTAACTAATGAATCCCTCTAATGCCTTAAAAATCATGCGAGAGCTTTTGTCATCTCTCTTTCCCACCCTCCCTCTGGTTTAGCTGATATACAAATGTCTCTGCTCTAGTACCCTGGTTCTGTTTCCTATAGAACCCCGGCTCAGAGCCAGGTAGAGGGAAGTCTGCGTTTATCTTCTGTTTCCCAGACTCAGCTAATGATGATAATGAGAATATGTCCTAGACATGATTATCATAGTTAATGATAATTGCACCCACTCGTGAATAACAAGGAAGCAATTATTCCTCCTCTCCTGTTTTTAATGCAGATTGCTGCTGGTGAGGAAAAGATTGAGTTTGGTGAATAATTCGAGTAAGCACTATGATGGGAGGGAGGGAGGGGAGGGGAGTAGAGGGGAGGAGAGGGGAGGGGGGGATGAGAGGAGGATGATGAATCAGAAGACTGAAATAAGAGAAATTCTGATCAATAGAATCAGAAACAATAGAGGAAGAATAAACAGAAAAGAGAACGAGAATGATGAGATAATTAGAGTGATCTGACATGATCTGTGTCTTTCTTGTTTTGCACTGATACTCATCTTTACCTTTTTGAAATCTTATTTTCCCTATTTATTTCTCTTCTGGGTAACTGAAACCGGTGCCATGAAAACTTTCACCCATCTTGTATCACATCGCAGGCTTGTTCTCTCTCATTTCATACGACCACAGCTGGAGTCATCCTGTGTCTCAGTTATAGATGGTATAGAAAATAACATGAGAAATTTCCCTTGATCTTTTGACATATAAAAGGTATTTGTACCATTAAAACATCCTCCTCATTATAACAAAAAAAACATTTATCTAATCAAGCTCCAAAAACAGCTTGTTTTGAATTGTGGGATTTGTGATGTCACACAGGCGAAAACATATGCTGCTTCCAAAGCAAGACATCGACGGATAGATCATCACACCATAGGACCCGCCCACTGGCATTCAGTCGCTTAATGGCTGACATTTTCCTACACTGGATGTTAACGCGACAAAAGCAAATACAGCCCATTATAATGACTGACGCTGTCCACACTGGCTTCAGTATACAGGTACGAGTTCAGTTTCTGACATGCTTGAGTCTGTCGACAACAGCACAAATGAAAGAGTGCAAGAATACTTGCTTTGATACATCCCGTTTAAACAGTTCATTTGTGTCTCTGCACAGACTTCAGAAGGATCCCAGTGTCGGAAACAAGTGGATGGTTTATATTAACGACATCCCTGATCGCGTCGGAGGATTGCATGTTTGTTCGGAGCATTTGACTGCAGATTTTTTTTTACTTGTTGCAAAATTCAGTACATTCACTGATATTCATAACAAGAATGCTCTTGCTTGTGTCAAATTTCTTAAATATTATTTGTCTATTTAAACTATCTGTGTTTTTAAAATGCTGTAACCACTTTTGAAATTCAAATGTGTAGTAAAAAAAAAAAAACGATAAGAATGGGCTGACTAACGTGTACAGGCCATGGTGGGAGGGTCCTTGCTGGATCTGTAGTAGCTCTTCTCGCAGTGACACTGTGGCGAACCATCGGAGTGGCTGGAACTGTGCGGAGGGCACTTTGAACATTTGATGTTTCCTGCAAAGGCTTTGTAGAACCCAGGTCTGCAGGCTGTGTGGAAAACATAAGAGAAAAGTTAAGGTGGTGCATTCCAGGGTTTAATGAAAGTACAAACAGACATATCTGATTAGGGCTGTCAATCAAAAACATTTTACTGAAATTAATTGCCAATTATTTAATCAAATGAATCACAATTATTCGCATTTATCAATATTTGCTGTATACTGTATATACACCCCCCCACCCCCCCACTCCCACTCCCCACTCCCCACTCCCCATACCCTTACTCAATGAATGAAATTGATCAAAAGTGACAGTAAAGACATCTATAATGTTAGAAATGATTTCCATTTCAAATTAAATATTTTTAACAGTATATCTTTTTTTTTATTTTACATTACATTATATTTATCAACCGTGAAAAATAAATATCATGGTTTCCACAAAAAATATAAAGCAGCACAACTATTTTTAACATTGATAATAATAAAAATGTTCAATAAAAATGCAAATCTTCACATATTAGAACGAAGAAGACTGGGATAATGGCTGCTGAAAATTCAGCTTTGCCATCACAGTAATAAATTACGTTTTAAAATATATAAAAATTGAAAACAGACATTTTAAATGGTAAAAATATTTCACAATATTACTGTTTAATTGTATTTTTGATCAAATAAATGAGGCCTTGGTAAAAAAAAAAAAAAAACTTCTTTCAAAAATCGTACAGACTCCAAACTTTTAAATGGTGGTGTATAACAACGCTTTGCAATCATGTTCACACAAGACACACAAAACCACGGGTATATTTGGTTCACAATCACAAATCACAAATCGCACGGGTATATTTGTGGCATTAGCCAACAATGCATTGTATGGGTCAAAATTATCGATTTTTCTTTTATGCCAAAAATCATTAGGATATTAAGTAAAGATCATGTTCCATGAAGAAATTTTGTAAATTTCCTACCGTATATAAAAAATAAATAAATAAAACATTTATTTATGTGAGTGAATGCAGCATAATCGCGAACACAAATGGACAACTTTAAAGGCGAATTTCTCAAGATTTCTCAACACCCTCAGATTCGAGATTTTCAAATAGTTGTATCTCGGCCAAATATGTCCTATCCTAACAAACCATACATCAATGGAAAGCTTATTTATTCAGCTTTCAGATGATGTATCACAATTTATAAAAATGGACCCATATGACTGGTTTTGTTGTAGGGTCACATTTTAGCATTCCATCTATGTGAAATTAATTGTCTTTTTATCTGAAATATTATATTGTATATTTTATTTATATAAATATTATATTACTTTAAATTGATGCTCAAAATACACATGCAGATGAATAACCCTAAATACAACCAATTACAATATGGACACGTGAGGCAGATAAAATGTGAGGTGATGTTTTCAATCTGTCTGTCTCCATGGAACTGCTATCTTAAGAGAGACATTAAAAGCTTCTCCTTCTCCCTCTGTCTCCCTCCAGTGTGCAGCCTAACTCATTTGATCTTTTATATGCTCCAAACCATAGCAGTTCTTAAACACTCCCTGTCTTGGACTTAGACTCCACACTAAAAGACCCGCCAAGGCCCAGGAGAGCAGCCAGACGAGACTGAGTTAAGTGGTACACACACAAGCACACATACTTACACACATCATAAATGTAAGATAGCAGATCTCTTTCTGAAGTCTCTCTCTCTCTCACACACACACACACACACACACACACACACTAGTTTTACTTTTATTTAAATTTACTCCTCAGAGGTTAGTAATTCTCTACAGCCACAACATTACAGGCATTGATCTGTTTCTCTCTGACTCCAGACACCTTCTCCAGTAACAGGGCCATTCCCAGAGAGCTTCGAAGCTTTCCCAGCAGCCTTTTGTCCTTATTGTGATGCAGAGAAACAAGGTCTGTGCGCAGGACCTCTGTTAGCATCTTTTAAAATCGGTAAAGGCGTTTGGCAGTGTTCCTAGCAAGGAAAACAACTCCAATGTATAAATCATTAATGGGTTGTTCTTACTTTTATTTAGATCTGTTGTAAACAAAGTCAACTTCTATTTTACGGAAATGGAGAGCATATGTTATGGAAGCACAAATTCGACAAGTACTCAAACAAATTAGCCACCATCCAGATCTGAGAATGTTTATAAAGGAAGGAAAGAAAAAAGGGATTTGCTCTTTCAGGATTTGCTCATTAAAGTCATTGGAAATGCTAATTGTATAGTCTAGTTTAGTTTGTGCCAACCCTTGGTTTTAGGCACGATTGAGAGTGGTTCAGCTTTGAGCGGTTTTCATCGCCATAGTAACTTACACTCCACAGCTAACCTGCCCCGGGGCAGGTTATGTTCTGAGTAAGAGATCTCAAACCGAAATTGGACCAATCAGCTGTAAGCAAAGTGACACATGTCTGATGTAAAAAAAAAAAAGCCACTCCCCTAGATTATCTTGCTCCAAATTAAAGGTCACCATAGTAACAGATTTTTAAAGACAAAATTGTCTAGCAATAATTATTTATTATAATTATTTTATATGATTTATACATTATTTATATTATTATTATATCCCTAATCCATTAGACATGAACAATTTTAGTTTAACAATTATTTTTAAGCATTTAGTTAAATGAATAATATACAATATAAATAAGATTTGGAATCAATAGATAAAGCTTTTCAAAAAATGACTAAATGTGAACTTACATATTCCAGTCTCTGTATGCCTAATATAATCAACTATATAAACTAACTTCACAAGTTTCTTCTTGCTGTGTAAATGTATTTATGTACTTCATATTCTTCCATCTCGTTATCTTCGGCAGAAGAGAGAGATGAATGTTGCTGATTCTCTTGCAAGAAGTGAATTGCAGTTTTGTTAAGTTTCAAGGCATGTGATTGGCTGTTCACTACTGAAGTCACACTTTCATGTGCACGCGCTCCATGAATTCAGGATCAAAACCTGAGTTGACAGAGAAAGTTGATGATCAACGTCATGGTACAAACAAAGCCTGAATTGGTTTGGCTTTTTCAATTTTAAACTAATCCTGTAACCCTGAAATTAAACATTTCATTTGTTCCCTATAATGTCTGACAGTGAGAACACATTCTCCATACGTCACAGGAGATTTTTTTTCATAAGTCATAAAAACATTTCCATAACAGTGTCTTGTCCACCACATCTCAAGTAATGTATTGTGTTTAGACGTTTTGTAATACAATGCCCGACTCCTTTGTCTTGTTAAGGCTAATTTCACAGCTAGCTTTTTATGATCCCAAACAAACACAACTAAAATATACGTTTTTTTCATAATTTGCCAAAAAAAAAAAAAAAAAAAAAAATACAAAAAAAAAATTCTAACAAGTAATATTTACCTTGAATTTGTAATCTAAAGCATGCTCTCCACTGACACTATCTTCTTGGTAAATAGGTATAGTAACTTTTGAAAAAAAAAAAAAACATTTTATGGGAAAAATGATTTGATGTGGTGGAAATTATGCCACAACTGTAGGGCAATCATTTTTTAACTATAACATTTTTAAACATGTTATAATTATTTTTTTAATGGTCAATGGTCAAATAATAAAATATATACAGACATATATACAGACATATAACAAAAAGAGAATAATAATATTGCAAACTTAAAAAAAAAAACATAAAAAAATAAATCAACCCCTGGGATATAAGTATCCAAAAAAAAATAAAAAATAAAAATAAAAATCCAAAGTTGAAGAAACATCTATTTATATTTATTTATTATTTACCAGTATTGCTCCAGCTATTTATGCTTTTACTATCTGACCCGAACCACAAGTATTGACATTTTTACAAGGCCCATAGCCGCTCTAATTAGGCCGACAGAGGAAGTAGATCTGCCTCAGTGAAGTGAAGACCAGTGATACCAAGAACGGTACGATTCTGCAGCATTTACCTTTCCCCAGAGGATTCACAGGCAGCCATGCTGCAGAACGGTTCAGCTCTCAATATCAAAGGATGCAAAGCAGGATGAGGCAGCGCTGGAGGCAGGCGTGATAACAAAGTGGTCGTTTAGATCTAGGAAATTAGTTCAATTTTAATTTGCTCACATTGTAAAATGACTCCCGGTGTGGCTCTTTGTGGAGCTTGTAATTTCACAGGGGGAGAGAAAATAACATTGGTATGGGTGCACTGGGAAAAAAAAAAAAAAAACAAAAAGAAAAAACATAAAAACAATACTACATTCACCTTTAATTAAGCTTCATTTTCAGTACAGTTCATTTGGGTTTTTTTTTTCAAATGATTTCTGTTGTTTTTGGAACAATTAAGACTCATTTATATACCACAGTCTCCACTGAATTTCAGGTGCTAAAACAGTAGTTTCTTAGACTTAGGCGATTTGATTTCGTCCTGCAGCTCAGGCTGGAAACCTGTAAATGTTTCAATCCTGCGTCCGTTACTGCGGGGACCAATCACAAACTGACTTATCCACCTGGCGCGCTATTGGCTCTCGCACAACCGTCAATCCAATTCCTTTTAACCTCTCGATGATGCTCAATGGCTTCTTTAGTTTAGCAAACAAATCGCTTGAGTGGGTGTAAATACCACTCACTTTCATGTTTTGTTCACATTGCTCGATGCCATTGCTGCTTCTGCAAACCGCTGATCAATGCTACAAACCAACACGTTTGTTGACACGTTTCCTGCCTGGAGTTTTCGCATCGCTCAGCAAAGTACATCACCTGGATCTCTGGTCTGGTTGAAGGACTATCCAATTGCGTACAGAGTCATTTGAACTATGCCTGTTGATTACGCCTCTTGGGCTGTAGAAAATACAGAGCTTTAACTACTATACAGTAGTTTCTGCTACTTTCACCTCAAAGCAAGCCAATACCTTCTAAAAAGCCAATTAAATACAACCCTCAGTGCCAGTTAATGGACTCCGTAATGGCTATGTCAATATGAATATATATATTTCCCCCTCAGACAGACATGTATTGAGTATCAGCTGACATACTGTCTGAGCAGGGAGTTAGAACAGCAGGGAGATGAACAGGAGACAGTAATTTAGAAAATTGATCCAATTCCCTGCAGCCACGCTTTAAACTTTTCTAGAAAATGGCCGTGGCTTTGGGAACGAACCTCAGGAAAGTTGTTCGGTTGCCTGACCTACAGTTCAGGTTTTGCCTAATGGTTATGTAGTGCATAATAACAACATCGAGGAGGTTTAGGTGGTCCATTTGAAAGAAAGTGAAGGGTTTTATTATTCTGAGTGTGTCTGAATTGTTACAATGACAGACAGCGTAGAGAGTAAGTCGCTCTCTCTCTCTCCCCCAGCAATCATCACATCTCAACGGCACTTTTCTTGCCCCCGAGGACAAGACCTTTATGACAGGAAGACAAGAGAGTGTCTGTGTGGAAGATATAGTTCTAGAGATTCTTTCTCTCCTCTTCTCTCTTCGTCTTTTCTCTGTGTCTCTTTTTCTCCTTTTCGATGACAGTTTTGGGGCATTTTCCAGCGCCGCTGTGTTTGTGTGTATGAGGTGTAAGGGTAGGAGGACACGGGAACTAAGAGAAAGAATTTTAGGGGAGAGAGAGAGAGAGAGGAAGAGATGTAGTCCCACAGGTAAACAATTTCATCTTTAGCACAGGGGACTGCTGGTAAAAAATGTAATTATGATTTGGTATTCGGTTTAAAATTCTCATTCGCCTTTAATGAATGTTCTCAGAGCTAGTGACCTGACGGTGCAATGCAGTCTAGGCCTCATCATCTCTCTTTTCTTTCTCTCTCTCTTGCCTTTTCTTGGTCCCTTTATCTCTTTCCTTCATTCTCTCTCTTTGTCCCTCCATCCGCCCACCTCCCTCTCTGTATTTCTGTACTCTCTGTTGACAGTCTATCTGGGTATGGAAATAGGCAATGGAGATTGCCTCCAGCAGTATGTCAGTCCCCAGTGGAGGAAATAGACCCATGATAGCACAATTACTTAATACACAAAAAAAGCTGAAAATAATAGCTTTGGTGTGTGACGGAAAACAAATCGGAGAGCTTTGATAGCAAAAAAAAAAGAAAAATTCAATCAGAGGTCCATTTCGGGCAGCCCCGGATCCTGCTGATTCCACTAATTTGTGTTATTCCCCACCCTCAGCATTTAGATATACAAATCCTACTGAATGGTCTTCCTGAATGCTAATCATAACTGTCAGTTAGCAGTTGGCAAACAAAGGGTAGAGTGACAGATTGCTGGAATATACTCAATGCTTCCTCACATGACAGTTTTACAAAACGTAGAGTATTAAGAGTCATTATTCAATTTGGAAAGGCAGTCTATAATAGACTGCTAAATGTGCTGCCGTCCTCCGACTCGCTGCCCGAAGCGAATATTGAACAAAGAATTATAAGCATTGAGTTTTAGGACAAATGATTCATTTTTAATCTCCGGTTGGTATTTAAATGTTATGAATGTGATTTTCTACCTCTGCGAGGGAAGAAGCGTGTGTATTTTCTGCCTTATGCGGAGCAATAGCCCTTATTGAGCGGAAGAGGAATTCTGCTTTCCATTTATCTGTGTCAATTTGATGTACATTTAACTGGCTGCTAATGCAGCAGTTGCAGTTTTGGTTCTATATGAAATGTTACTGTGGAGTTGTTGATATAGCAATCTTTCTCTATCAACATGTGCTACTGAGGAAGACACTTAACCCTGGGTTGCTCCAGGGGGGCTATATGACTGCAAACAGTTTACTCAGTAGTACCATAGGGTGGAATGATATATAGGGCCCTATCTTGCACCCAGCGCAATTGACTTTGTACACCGACGCATGTGTCATTCCTATTTTGCACCCGCGCACAGCGGACTTTTCCCTCCACAGACGCACGTCGGTTAACTAAGAAATACACTTGCGCTCCCCGGGGCGGTTCAGCCCAAAGAGGAGGCGTGTTCCGGCGCAAACGTTTCCTGGTGCTATTTTTCAAGTTTAGAAAACAATTCCACCACTGACCAGGAAAAACCTAGTTTAAAGTCAGTGGCGCGTTGCGCATGTTATTATATGCTATTTTAAGGGCGCATGCTTGGCCATAATCAATGTAGCGTGTGCACAACGTGCATACACTTCGATTCTCTCATCTACACAGAAGCAGCAGTTTTCATTTTTGCAAATCATACATTATTACGATAGATAGATAGATAGATAGATAGATAGATAGATAGATAGATAGATAGATAGATAGATACACAATTTATTATAAAAGCATACATCTAGCTTACACATTTACCCAAATTATCATACGCCTGTTTAACCGAAGTTAATTTGGGTGTGTTTCTCCATCCCCAACGTCACTTCTCTGTGTTTTACGGCCCTGACGAGAACGTCGGTCTCCTCGGCTGTGAACCGCTCCTGTCGTGCGCCTGGCAAATCTGCCGTTATAATAGGAATCCGCTATAGAACAAGCGCGCCTGCTCTTAAAGGGAATGCGAGATGACGTTCTGATTGGTTTATTTCACGTTACGCCCAAACCACACCTATGAATAACGAAGCTACTTCAGACCAACCCATTTTAGATTTGCGTCGGGCGCAAAAGTCATTTGTCCCGCCGGGAAAATAGCAACAGCGCCCAAGACCCGCCCACAAAGTTACTTGCGTTTCGCGCTTGATACTTGCGTTTCAGATCGTTAAAATAGGGCCCATAGACCTATAACATAATAGAGTTATGTGTCAAACGGTAGAGATTATGCTACAGTACAAATAACATTTATTCCATAGCATGTCTGCAGCAAAAAAAGTAATAATCAGCAGTAATAATAAATAATTAAAAATACTAAATTAAAAATAAATTAAAATAATAAAGAAATAATAATAATAATAAAAAAAAAGCATAAACACAAAACATTAGCAAAAAGTGTAGACAAAACTTGATTTTAAAGGGAGCAAATACATGTTGGCATATCATGCCACACTGCATCCCATAGATACAGTATAACAGCAGGTTGTTTACGGTTGACAAGTAACATCACAACTTGCATAATATATTAAAATAAATTAGAAATAGAATCCAATTATCTGTTGTGCAACCCATGTTTATTATTGCTTTGAGTACTGTCTGTAATTTGAGTTATGAATCTCTTTTTGTACTGATGCCAAAGTTATTAATCTATAATGCATTAATGTGTGGATTGTCTATCAAGTAAAAAAGGATCAATCCATGATGAAAAATAGACATTGCTGAGTGTTTTTGGAAAATATGGTTCGACACTTAGAAATACATTTACACAACTTTTTATTAATTCATGATTACTATAACGGTGGCTGTAGTAGTGCACGACGAAGAGGGAAATAACAGTATTTCATCAAGGAAAGCAAGAGAACACAGGATACTAGAGGGTAAGATACTAGAACTAAGGGTATAAATACACAGAGATAACAAGGTGAAATCAGAAACTATAGAAACTAACTAGTAAACAGAACTCATGTGTCTCCCTCATCTACTTTGCGATCTGATCAACCAAAACACATCTTAATACCAGGTGTAAACAGGGGCTAAAGGAGGTGAACAAGGAGTCTCGGTCATACACTATCCAATGCAATGGGAGAATATACAGGAGGAACCGATGCCACATCCTTCCTGTTGCAGAGCCCCCTCCATCATGGCTTAACCCCGAGAACATTGGCTCTCAAAACACCACTACACATACAAAGGACTTTGATCTCTCAATATCACACACCACAAACTCTCCATCCACAACCAGAATCCACACAAAGTAGTCCCCCACTAAGGTCAGTTACGCACCTTACAGAACACGGCCAGGTCGCATCTGTAAGCCGAATCCATGGTATGAACAGTGAGCTTTTTGGCACTGATTTAATTGACACTTTGGTTCTTATTTTGAATGCCTGTTAAATGTGTTTATTATGGTATTTTCCATTTTGTCAGTATCATTTTCTTGTCAATGTTTTTTCCTCATTCATACAGAGATCACTGTGAGATCTGTTATCGTTCAGTTATTCACTGCAATGGATAAATTGTTATAACAGAAGTCATTCTATCATAGTTCTATCAAGATAATGTCATACCCTATAGCATTGTTCATTGTTAAGTATGTTTATTTCTTTTGATAGGAGATAAATGTGATAAATGATCCGTACAGAAGTGCAATATGATTTGTGTATTCTAATATGCTGCTCTCTAAAAGTGTTGGGCTTTTTAAGAACGTCCTTGTCCCTTCAGTGTGAATGTGCTAGGAACACACAAGAGCTATGTGACGTGTCGTGTTTGCGACACAAGCTCTGTTAATAAATCATCATCGGCTTCACATGTGGTGGCCAGAGTTCATTTATGGAACGTACAAAATAAAATAACTAGCAAACAGAACTCATGAAAAGCAGCACAGGAACAGAATGAAAAGGAAACCAAAACAGACCAAGACCTTTACAATTACTAGGAAATATTTTTGCAGAGCAAAACTAAGAACATTTATATTCCCTATAGCAATTTGCATGCATTTTAAAAATGCTTCCATTACTTTACACAAATGTTAAAATGGCCTGATATAGGTTTGCATCTTTTTAAATTATTATTATTTTTTTATTTATTTTTATTTTAGTTTTCAATATCATTGTGTAGATCACCATGTATTTAAAAAAATTTTTGATTTAATTTCCAGCAACTGGATTGTATTGTATTTCCAGCAGGTCTTGTTTGTTAACATTAGTTAATGAATTAACTAACATGAACAATGAGCAACTTATTTTTACAGCATTTATTAATCTTTGTTAATGTTAGGGGAGAGCCGGGACGATTGAAATGCGGGACGGATGAAACACTGAGATTTCCTTGAAAACCACTCACATGACGTGAGTCAAATTTCGTCAAATTTCGTTAGCACGTACAGCACGCAATGCCTACCATACCTGCGAAAACATTTCTTCTTTACGTCGTGCCATTTTGGAGTTAAAGCCGCAAAGCTGGTTTTGAGTGCTGTAAGTGAATTCTTTCGTGCGGTACTTTTTTTGGACTGACAAGTTGAATTTATTGTTTCATGTGCTATTGTAATGATAATACGGCAGGTGTATTAGTACTGCAACACACCCTTAAGTGTGCATTATCAGAGTTTTTTAGTTTAAGGGCAAAAGAGGTTTAAATGACAGGAGGCGCTGTCGGGACAGTTGAAACGAGTGTTTCAACCATCCCGACCGCACCTCCTGCCAGTTAAACCTGGTCATAGCCTATACTGTTCATAGATTCATATACTGTTCTTAGACTTGTGTTTCTTTTAATGCAAATTCATTTTCAATTACGCAACACATATTATCTCTTTAATAATCATCAATTGTCCAATCTTCAATCAATTTCATTTATTGTCTTCTGGTTGACCTTGCTTTCTTCATTTTAACAGGCTATTCAACTAGCAAACACTCAATATGACTCAAGGAAGAAATGTAAAAAAAATAATTGTGAACGGATTTGTCTGTCTTCGTCAAAATAGCCCATTAGAAAGATTACAAAATGCGCATAGGCTTATCGCCTATTGTTTGTTGGGCGACAGAACAAAAATGGTTAATATGAACCTTTAAATAAAAATAAATTACAAAATATGTTTGTAACAATATGTACATAAGTTACTTGTCAGGTTGTTCACAAAAATAAGCATTAGATGAATAGTTGCCGTTTAAACTGTTATGTTTCATCCGTCCCACCCCTGTGTTTCAACCGTCCCGCTCAGGCGGGACGATTGAAACAAAGCACAACTCCCGTTCAAAGTCAAATTTTACTTAAATCATTGTATATATACCGAATAACACATGATACTAAGAGAACACATATGTGAGTTGTTAATCACAAAAAAATAAAAAATCTATCTGTAACCTTATCTTAGAAAACGACATTTATCTGAAAAGTGTTTCAACTGTCCCGGCTCTCCCCTACTGTGAATTCAGACATACTTGTTTTGTCACATACTGTTTTTGACCTACTATATAGCAAGGAAGTATCCGATTTTGGATGAAGTCTAGGGAAGTACAAGACATGACCACATAAGGTCAAGGAAGTCACATGACAAGAAACCAGGGCCAAAACTTCAGAATAAAAAACATGAAACATGACCATGAAACAAAACCCAAAACTAAACGTGACATTCATGTTAGTTCACAGTGCATCAACTAATGTAACAAATACAACTTTTGATCTTAGAGTTAGGTTAGGTTAGATTAATAAATGCTTTAGAAGTATTGATTATGTTAATTCATGTTAACAAATGAAACCTTATTGCAAAGTATACTTTATATACCATCAGCCTGATATAAAATGACTTAATGGGCCCTATCTTGCACCCAGCGCAATTTACTTTGTACACCGACGCATGTATCATTCGTGTTTTGCACCCGCGCACAGCGGACTTTTCCCTCCACAGACGCACGTCGGTAAATTAGGAAATGAATTTGCGCTCCCGTGCAAACGTTCCCTGGTGCTAGTTTGCAGGTTTAGAAAACATTGAAAACGTTGCGCATGTTATTCATATGCTATTTTAAGGGCGCATGCTTGGCCATAATCAATGTAGCGTGTGCACAACGCGCATGCACTTTGCTAATCTCATCTACACACAGACGCAGCAATTCTCATTTTTTTAAAACCATACATTAATACACGGAACAATATTAACACACAAGGGAAATCATTTTTGTGTCCATGAAGATGTGAAAAAATAGGCATAAATCTAGCTTACACATTTACCCAAATTATTATACGCCTGTTTAACCGAAGCTAATTTGGGTGGGTTTCTCCCATCCCCATACAATGTATTTTACGGCCCTGGCGAGAACGTCGGTCTCCTCGGCTGTGAACCGCTCCTGGTGTGCGCCTGGCAAATCCGCCGTTATAATAGCAATCTGCCATGGAACAAGCGCGCCTGCTCTTAAAGGGAATGTGAGATGTCGCTCTGATTGGTTTATTTCACGTTACACCCAAACCACACCTATGAATAATGAAGCTACTTCAGACCAACCCATTTTAGATTTGCGTCGGGCGCAAGAGTTATTTATCCCGCCGGTATAATAGCAACAGCGCCCAAGAACCGCCCACAAAGTTACTTGCGTTTCGCACTTGATACTTGCGTTTCAGGGGCCGTATTCACAAAGCATTTTATCTTACCACTAGGAGTACTCCTAAATCGCACTAAAAGATTTTAGCTAGGAGTTTTCTCTTAAAAGTTATTCACAACGCCTTTCAGACCTACTCTTAATAAAGAAAAATGACAACTCCTAAACTAAGAGTGAGTCTTCGTTGCTATGGATGACGTCATTACTCATGCACGAGCTTGACTGAAGTGACCACCTTGATTGGCTGATGATTGTAACGCGGGAATGATTCCAAACACCTCCCCTACGATGATGATTGACAGGTGACAGGTCTGAGAATGCATGCGCTACACAAGTAGTGCGAAGGACGGAAGATGATGAATAACTGAATAAATAGCCTAAATGAATAAAGAGTAAGGAAAAACAAATAGCCTAGTAGCCTAATGAAACATATGGATTGATGCAATATCTTTGCAACATTATTGAATTAATCTGTCACTATATGCCTCTGCCTACGTTTGCAAAGAGAAGAACATTTTAATTTGATTCACAATGAAACGTTACAATTAGTTTACATGCAATGAGTAGCCTAGTTTTGCTTGTTGTTGGTGGCGTTATTGCATCCCTAGTTATGCCTACAATGCAAAATTGTTCCCTCGCGATTGGAAGCTCCTGTAGCCGCTGTATACGCATTTCAAAACATCGCAACGTGAAATGCCACAAAAAGCGGTTTGTGAATAGGTCTTAGTGAGTTAGGAGTCCTCTCGACTTCTTTTAAGCTGTCCCAGGCTTAGGTGCTACTTTTAGGGCTAAAATGCTTCGTGAATTACTCTTAGTCAAAAAAATTAGGAGTCCTAAAGTTACGAGTGACACGCCCATTATTTTTAGGAGTTGCTCCTAAATTCGCCAGTTAGGAGCTACTTTTAGCCTTAAAATTCTTTGTGAATATGGCCCCTGGTCGTTAAAATAGGGCCCAATGGCTTTAATGTGTATGAATGGATGAAAAAAAGTAAATCTTCAAACTACAATGGCCACATCCACAATTCTCTGAAACCACATTTGACAGATGCTGATGGACAATGCTCTTGTACTCCTTCAGCTCATAAACATGTCTTCGCCCTTTCTCTAAATTTGTATTCTGCTTTCTCCTTGGTTCCTCCTTTTCTACCTCACTCTCTTCCTCTGTCCCTCTTCTCCTCTTCTACCACCCTCACCCCACTCACCTCCCATCAAGCATAGCTTTCTTTTTCTCTCACCGCCTTTCTCCTTCCATCATTAAACTTTAAGCTCTCATTGTTTTTTCAGCCCTTTTTGACCATGAGTCCATTTTTTTTCTGAGTGGAATAAAGGAGAGGAAAAACAAAGTTAATGAATTCATAATGAGAAGCACCGAGGCTGGAGGTGACACAGGGGGAAAATACTTCCCTCCCCCTGATTGATGATCATAAAAGCACATTCAAATAAACCAAACAGAGTGATTTATTTCCTACTGTGTAAGACCTCAGCCACTGGCCTATACAGGAAACGTATTTGACAGACACCGAGAGACAAAGCGCTCGACTGCAGCCATCAGTTAAGGCTTAACTGCAGGGTCCTTAGGCTGCCGTGGATGGACATTTGCTTTTGACAGTTCAAGGAAGTGTCCGGTCATATGGGAGAGCCAAGACAGCTTCAGGGGTTTGAAAGATGGATACACACAAGCCATGGGAATATAAGTGCACTTAAGAATGTATGACAGGGTAAACGGCGACCTGATGCATACCCTAGGTAATCTACATTGCTTAGCAGTCTCCACCAATTAGTTTCATTATCTTAGTGGCCATCCTATGACCTAGTAATAAAAGTGCTATTCCAGAGAGAAAAAAACTCTACAGCGCAAAGTTCACCCATCTGACAAGCTTAATTAACATGTAACAGGCTTAATGAGCTCCTCTACACATACTGGCATTCAATCGATTTGGATTCAATTATCATTTATGGTGCAATCAAATCTAAGCCTGCTTAGAGAGTGTAATAGGTTCTTAATTGAGAATGATAGTATTATGCATTGAGCATTTTAACTTTATGCTGTTAAGAAATTTAAAGGCACCATTAGACATGTAGAAATTAGCAAAATACAACTTAAAATAAAATAAATCTGAATGTGTGAGCATCTTGACGTTTGGTCTCGACACAATATTGCACTGTAATGTCAGCTTGTTTTGTGTCTTGTGGTTGCTTGGGGTGAACTTTTACACAGCTATGATATTTGATGCTGTTCCCTAAACACGGTACATTATCTCTCCAGTATACTGAATTCTGCATTACTGTATTTTTAGAGAAATGACATCCTAACTGTGGATAATGAGATGTATAATTGTTGTATAAATTTGCAGACTTGTCTGAATGGCCCCAGGTTTCAAGCCCGGTGCTCAGTACGCTTTACTGCAGGGCTCAATCCATAGAGAACAAGGAGAGAAACAAGATGAGGATAGCAACTGAAATGAGTCCAAACAAATATCTCTTCCTGATGATCTGTAAGGTTCTTTCTGAAAAAAATAAATAATAATTGAATAAATGAAACAGAAATGTTTACCTCTAAGCACAGCAAGCTTGAGATATTCCTAGATGTTCAACCTCTTGTATGTTGACTGTTTTAATTTAGTTGGAAGCAAGAAAAAGTGGTTAGAGTCTCTGGATCGTCCACACAGAAGGTGGCGTTAATGCGTGAGATTTAGTCAAATCCGCCAATAAACTGAAGATGATGTAGAAGAATCTGACTAAAAAGCCTACATGTAAACATCTCAATCGATCCAATTGAGCTTGATTTAAATGACCATCTTCATCAGATTGAAAGGGGTGGTGTACACCTGAAATAATCCAATCAACAAGTAACAACAATAAAAAAAAAAAAAAAAAAAAACTACAACATGTAAACACCTGAATCATATTCAAAAATACCTTGTGCACGTGCACAGTGCCATGACACCTATGTTTACATATAGTAAGTTTTACGCCATACGAACGTGCATATGTTTATTTAGGTCTTACGAACTGGGCAGTGGATGAGCAGAACATTTACTAAATATTATTTCTTAAAAAAGCTCTTTTCACATATTTATCATCTTTATTTTAGATTTGTCAAGGCAAAAACAACGCAGTAGCTCCAATGAGATTATCACAGTGTCTTTCTCCAGTTCTGAATGGGGCAACTGGACACTACACACACGCTGAAATTTGTGATTGCAACATTAACGATTTATACAAACCGAAATCTGATTTTCATTCCGATTGACAAAAAATAGTGCTTGTAAACATACCTAGTGTTTTTGTAAATGCTGGGAAACAGTGGCACTCTCTCAGCATCCAAATATGCCTACTTCCCTAATCCCTACTGTCATTCAATCATACCTTTAGCAACCAAACAAATGTGTAAAACTTTTCTCTCTATTTAAATTCCCCCTGCAGTCAATAATTGTATCCCTTAAAACTCATCTTATATCACCAAAATTACATATTTCAAAGTATTAGTAACATATTTGTTTCCTTGAAAAAAAAAAAGAAAGTCTTCATTCCTTAAAATAGTTTTAATGTAACTCTACACCCTTGCCTCATTTAGTATATGCCATTCAATGAAAATGCCAATTAGCCCCGCCTCCACTCACTCACACCAGCTCAGAGATCCACTCGTTGACGATCACACTTTGACTTGATTGATTACAAGGTAGTTTGTGACGTCAGAAACACCAGCGATTTCAAAGCGCAATTTTGAGACGGTCTTTGGTTCACTACAGTTTTAAGGAGAAAATACTCAGCAATGGTGGTGACTAATGGTTTGTCTTAAAGCACATTAAAAACAACACATAGACATTTAAACAACATTAAAAGCTTGGCTTTCACCACAGAAGGACTTTAACATGTTTAAAAACAGAAACAAAAACAAAATATAAATAATGTTGTTGTCCATTATTTTAAAAATAGAGCCAAAGAGCAACTGTTATAGGCCTATGCTAACAGAGAAAGAAGAACGTGTACCCTCTTAACACCAAATCCATATCCACAGTCTTAAAATGAAGAACGTGTACCCTCTTAACACCAAATCCATATCCACAGTCTTAAAATGTTTTTGTGAATTAAGGGCCTGTCTGATGGATGGACAGGTGTAAAAATAATCCCAAGTGCCCACAGGCAGAACGTATAATAAATACAGTCTTAATGACAATTATGAACTAGAGTCTGGATGACTACTTAAAAGTCAGCAACGTGTGTAAATGAGAGAGAAGTGGAGTGATTTTGCCCAGGTAATGCTGGGTACACACCAAAAGATAATCGGGCTGATTTTGGGCCGATTTCCCCCCTTCCGACAATCCTAGCTATGTCCCGATTATCTTGATGGTTTAACAGATTATTTTATCAGATTTTCCCTTGGTGTGAGGTGTGTTAAGAGTGTCCGAACCTGCTCGGAAGAATGTCGGAGCCGCTCCGATCGCGAATCGTAAATATTAAACATGTTTAATATTTACGATCAGAAATCCTGATGTGTGGGGGGAACCCCGAGGACAAACGCGCGCACGCTCTGGAGATTATCACGTGAAACAAAACAATATCCAATCAGAAAGCGAGATGATGGAAGACACGGTCATTCTCTCTCTCTCTCACACACACACACACACACACACACACACACACACACACACACACTTGCAGGAAGCTTAATGTTAAGATTTAGTATTCATAAGTGTACATTTCGAGGAAACAAGCCTTTGTTTTTCATTTTAAGTGCAGAAATTTTACAATACCTAAACACAATTGGGTTTGAAAAATAAGAAAGCTGCAAAGTGCGTTTCAATCTGTAAATATTTTCAAATTTTTGTTTAACTTTTAAGTTTGTCACTGTTTATGTATTTGTCTTTTTATGTTTGTTTATCGGCTTTACTCTTTGTACCCCCCTGACTGTAATTGTAATTCTTAAAATCAAAAAAAAAGAAAAAAAAAGATAAAAAAAAAAAAGAAGATGCTGAGTGTTAAGGGTTCAGTGAGGTTCTATAGACTAGAGGGATTAAATAACTTTTTCTAAAGAGACAATAAATCCAATAAAGAATAAATAAAGACAATAAAGAATGAATATATTTCTGTATAAAAGGTTATATACAATGGTAGGTACAATGGTTTTTTCACGTGAATTTTCTGTGAAAATCATTCCAAACACTATCGCAATTTCTTCCTGCATGTTGTCCGTCATGCTTATTCTGAAGTCTCACGATATTTTGCGAGATTTCCTGTGTTCACAGTCGAGACTCTGGTTGAAAATCTGTTTGTGTGTGGTGTGCTGTCTTTGTCACATCATGGCACACCACACACTATAGGAGCAAAACGCTTAAATCTAGGATTTTTTTGTCCTCATGTTTGTGGTCTGTCACATTTTGAAAATCTTATAAGATGTCAAAAATCTTTTGGTGTGTACCCAGCATAAAGGTATATGAGAAGAGAGGGAGGCAGACATAGAGATGGGAATGCCTCTAAACGTAATCATTTCAAAACGATGAACTGCCACTCAAAGGAGGAGAGAGAGGGGGGTAATTGGGTGTCATTTGCAAGTAATTATGTGAATCTGAATGTGTGAACTCAAATGTGTGCAGATTTCCTCATTAACAATTGTCTCTGAAAGTGAAGAGCTCACGGATTCAGCATTGTCTTTGTGGTTTATAATCTTTTAAGCAAGATCTAAGAGCCCTCAACCATGCTAAATACCACACATGAGGTACTGTAATGTGTTCTCTCACTTCCTTTGTTACTATAAATGTCTCTTAAAGGGCAGAACTGGCTCATCATTTGTAGTGGGATGCGAGCATGCCAAAAAAAGAACAAACAAATAAATAAACTTCAACTATTTATTTATAAATTATTGATGATAACAATAAGACCATGGTGGGGATATGCCTACTGCAAGTCTATCATCACATATGTATGGGCTATTGATGATTTGCTGCTTAAAGGGACACTCCACCCATTTGCATTAAGCTTTGCATTGTTAGAAACCCAGTCATACTATTGAATGGTCGTGCAACACTCTCTCATTTTCCCCTGAGACGGGAGAAATCCGTTATTTACCTTTTACACTTCCTCCTACAATGACGCAAAAATCGTCATTTTGCCTCATTGTAGGAGGAAGTGTAAGAGGGGGGGATTTCTGTTGAGACTACAGACACTCGTTCCTCATCTTTCCCAGGGGGCGGGACCCGCTCACGCTACAGACCTATTACAGATCAGTGGGTGGGACTTTACTCTCTGAAACTGAAAGCAATATCCTCCATCTTGTTTGAAGCTAAGCTAACAGGCGCTGTGGAGACAGATGTAAAGTTATGACAATAGCGGAGGAGAGTACTCAAATATGATATAGAAGAAGAGGATTTCGGAAGTCTGATGCTTGAATCAGGTGTTTGTGGCTACCTTTACAAGCCGCATTATAGCGAAGAGCAGCCGAGGCAGAAGACCTGCCTGCCGCGGACGAGGAGCCCGGACTGACTCGAGTTAGGGCGGACTGGTGGCGCCGGTGATCTCACTATGCAACTCATAGACTGTAAGATGCAACTACGAACACAGAGATAGAGTTCGTCTGCGGCAAAGAATTTCAACGATGACAATTTCTCCTGGACGAAATCTCTGAATCAGACGAGGACACGGACGTTTGTGTTGAGAACATCCAGGTACCATGCAATAATTCACCTTTTCGAAAGAAATACAAACGAGGAGTAATGAGTTCGCCAACTAACTAGACATTTTGTGTGAATGTGAAATGAATTTCAAGCTCTGGTGGTAGCTAGCCTTGTAGACGGAAGAGTGATTTCTGGATTAGTGGGAGTGGCTTGCGGAGCTGTGCAATGTGGTGCATTGTGGGAGTTGTTGTCTTTCATACAAATGCGTCTTGAAGTTATTTTTTGTCTTTCCTCGGTCACGAAGGCACCAAATTCAAAATTTATTTTACATTTCGACTACATATATGACCCACTTTAAATAAAAAACAATGTTCAAATGGGTGGAATGCCCCTTTAATGATTCAAATTAGTCAATTGCATATTTCAATATCTGCTAAGAAAACCCCACAAATGAAGAACATTTAAGAGATTACACCATTATGGCAGACAACTGAATATATATATTTTATATTTCCATATTATTAAACATAAGTCCACAGTATATTTTTATACCATTTGTGGTATTTTCAGTGGTATTTTCAGTTTTACCATCTTGTGTCAAAGGTGCCACAAAATGTTACTGTAAATTTTTAACACATTATATATTTCAATTTATTAGATTCATTATTTAACTAAATGAAAATGTTAAAGTGACAATTCTAATATTTATACTTTTTTTCTCCATTTAGTCTTAATTGCTAAGACACAAGACAACACAAAGCTGTCTTAAATTCTAGGTGCTGATCCTGTCTCTGGACTCTTCCTGTCTGACTTGGTTACCCAGTAAGCCTCCCCATCAAACCCTGGATGCATGCAGGCATACACAGGGATCATTTCAGCTCCCATCTGCTTTTAGTATTGCAATATGAATTCTAAATATTGCCTGGCCAGGAACAATAAGAAGGGAAAAATCGTCTATATTTACATAAACAGCCTGGACCCATCACATTTCACAATCCAGATATATATTTTACAGAAAGCAATTCCATTTCTTCTGAGAACAACATTAAGGGAAAACTAATCCAAAACCCTACATTTTAGGTTGCACTTTTTCTAATTTAACAGTTTTAGAGGAAGGGAGGTGACGCAGATGATAATCATTGCTTATTTTGAATATGAGTATGATGAAAGTTATGCATTTAGAAATTGCATTTCTTGTTTATCTTTCCACCCGAAACTCACAATCATCAGTTTGAAAGTCTGACTCTGCGGCAATGAGGGAAGGCTGAAGCGAAGCCAAGGCTTCCATCCGGAAAACAAAGAGAACATATGGGACAAGAGGAAAGAGCAGATCGTTCATCAAGAAATCCTGATGTATTCTGAGGAATATCCATCATAAGGACAAACTGCTGGAAAGAAATAAATGGAAAGAAAGAGGAAGGTTGCATTTATCTATTCCATAGAGGAGATCTCCCAAGGACATACCTATGGATGTCTCTTAATTTACAGATCTCTGATTCTGATGACAGCTGGATGATTAAAAAAAGAAGGAATAAAATGGATCCGAAAAAGCTAGGAGATTGTTCTTTGGAATGCTATTTACAGAACATGGGCATTTTTCCGTCATGAACAGGTCTGCCTATCAAAATAGTTTGTCTGCTTTTATCTAATCACATGATCATGTAAGTTTGTCTTTGTCTATACAAACATGAGTAGGTGCATGTTATCACAGACATTTTCTTAAACATTACACAACATATTAGGGGTATCGCAACATACCTGTCACAGTTATGTTGAGTTAGTTTGTTTTCATGGACATCAGTTGGTTTTCAACCGTCACACGTGTTCCTTTGTTTTATTTTCCCACCAGTCATCAGTTGTCATGGACACTCATCCAATCATCACACCTGTCCGTTATTATATCATAATCACTGTTCCTCCTTGTTCACTCTTAGTTGTCGATTATTATTACTGTGTTTTAACATTTAACACTGTTATGGATTTTGGACTATTGGAGTTGTCTAAATAAACCTTACTTACTTTTCATTCATCTTTGTCTTCCTCATTGAGCCATCCGTGACAATACAGGTATTGACATATTTAACCCTTTTGAACCTAAGTTTAAAATATTCTAGCTGACCCCCCCTGCATGTCACGTGACACACCGCAGCCACAACAGCACTGTATGACAGATGTATCGCTTTTATTTTGAGTTCAGAAAATTGGATCTGTCGGATTTATAACACATAAATTCATTCACGTCTCATGAAACACATGAAAGCAAGTGTTAACTGGGAGAAGAATAAAGTAAACTATACATTTACCTATACAAAGCGTATCTTCTATGAATAAAACACATCGCCATTTTATTATTGAAAGCATTATCATTTCTGCTTCCTAGACATCAGTGTGTATTTAACAAACTTTAAATGTATTTTTTTGCTAGTGCTTATGTGTATTTAAATGTCTGAAACTCAAAATAAAAATTATGGTCGAAATCATTGAATAGTTGTGATATATGACAAGCGCGTCCGTCTCTGATTGGTTCAGAGATGGCACAGCTCGGGACCAACCAAGATAACGGCAGAGGTTGTTTGATCCCAAAACAACGATCTAAAACAGACCACCTTCTTCTTAAGGACCTCTGAATGACCCCAGAGTTGAAATCTCTTAAAACCACAGAGACTGAGACTTTACATATCAAAATACATAAAATCATCCCAAAACAATTTTTGATGGACTTATAATCAAACATCGTTCAACTATTATCCTATATCATGTCTACAACCTATATATGTGACTATTATGCTTAGATCACATAAGTCAATTGTTATAACTATTAGATGTTCTCTCTGCTAGAGCTGGAAAGTCAAGAGATCACAGATAACGCATTATTTACAACTAGAAGGGAAGAAGATGCCACCTCTGAAACAAAGACAGTGTCTAATTGGTCAGAACTCATCCAGGAGGATGGACAAACATTTGAGTTTAAAATCTAGGACACGAACAAAGCATTAGTAGATACACTGAGTAGTCATGGAGAAGCCATGACGGAGTAACCATACAGACGAGTAAAAATGTAGACGAGCAGACGAACGAACCCAAATCAAGATCAGAAGAACATGGGTTAAACAGCTTCATTCAACCCATCTAACTACTCTCGTCTCACTTTTCTTTCTGTCATGTCATATTTTACATTGTTGCAGCACCACTCTTGCTAGTCTGTCTGTAAATCTCTGTTTAGTTCCTGTCTCTATGAAGCCCCTTCTTCAGAAAAGCACAAAGTGCTCTGGGGTGCGTTTCCCGTACAACAACGTAACTCGCTGCTGTACTACCATAGTACGATGAATCGTTGAAGAAATCAACTTGCTACTGTAGTCACAACTGTTTCCCGAAACCGTATTGTCGCAAATTGGTTGTTCAACCACGCTGGTTAATGACGTCAAGCAGGTTGTGGAGTATTAACTTATTTAATGAATCTGTTTGAGATCGAATCAATGAACGATGTTTTGCTATAATGCTGAGGACTATTTGTCATTTTTCTCAGTTATTATGCTTTATTTTCAGATTCAATCAAAGGCTCATCCTTACGTACTAGAGCACATTTGCACATGCGCACTCTTCAAAAACACTGCTTTAAATCACTTTACAAACTTAAAGAAAGACGTAAATAACATTTGTATGTATAACAAATAAAAGATATAGATTGTTCTGAATGTCATCTTGTTTATTTGGCTCAAGATAAGGATTTATTGAGTCCACATGTCATGCAAACAAGAAACTATGCTTCTAACCACAGGTCGAGAGCTGTCGTTCCAACCATGCAACTTTGCAATGCTGTTTGCGAATGTTCGTTAGAACGATGGTTTCGGGAAACACCAACTCGTTGAACTATGCAGATAACAACGGAACTTGCAACCATAGTTGGCTAACGATGCTTTTTGGAAACACAACCCTGATCGGCTGGACCAGTCTGTTGTGATCGGTCAAATTGTTTCAGAAATGTCACACCCCTTACCATAACCGTGTTATATATACGGGGCGGGGGAAAAAAACAGCATCTCTTCGACATGCCAACAACACACTACTAAAGCAACTCAACCAGGCCTTTTTTTTTTTGCATATGCCAGGTGGGAATTGTTTAAATGAGGAATACTGTGACATGTATTATCCTGGAAGTAAACTCAAGACTTCAATCGAGGCGTATCAGGGATTTCAGAAACAGTGCTTCCTGATATAGAGAATATCTCCCTTTGGAGTGAACTTTTTCATGCTCAAATAGCAGAATTACATGCTAAATATAAATATAAAAAAAAATAGGTTCTCTTAAAAAAGAAATATATATATGTATATATATATATATATCATATTAATACTAAATACATGATAGTATCATAACCCAGACCCAGTAACTCTGGTTGACACAACCTGGAGCTACTACTGCCACACAACATCATGTCTGAGGAGATGACAGATAAAAGCAAGATACTATAGGCTACCTGAAAAACGTTTGCTTGCCAGTGAGGAAGATTTTTGGATTCCGTAAAAAAGATGGGGTGTTAAGGGGCTTTCGCACCGGGTAGATCTAGGAACTAGCCACCAGGGTGGTTCCCCGCTAACTAATGGTTCCCCTAGGAACGTTTTCCTGGTTGTATTCACACCGCCAGTAGGAACTCTGAAGTGACGTAAGCCACGCTTGATGTTGTGACTTTTTTGACAGCGCTAGCCAGAGTCACACAGTGCTCGCATTCTCCATGTTCATTAGTTTAAGATCTGTCATGTCCTGTCTAATACACTATTAGATAGAACTGTTATACATAGAAAGTAGACAGTATGTTAAAAGGTATTAGCGTATGCCGTGTGGTTGATGTGCAGTGTCGATAGCTGAGCAGAAATAAATAATCACGTGTACCACAGTTAGTTGTGGGAAGAAGGAGGTGGGACAAACATTTAAAGACTTTTAATAATCATAAAAATAAACAAATACAAAACAAAAGTAAGGGCAGCAGTCCCTCACAGATGACTGCTGCTACATATAATAAAACAGAAACAAAACAAAGTCCAGGCCTGTCCTCTCTCGTTCTTTACTGTTGTCACTCCTTTTATGCTTCCGCTCCTCCGTGAGAAATACCAGACCAGTGCGTCGCGCAGGTATCGCTCATCAGTAATCACCCTCTGCCTCGTCCTGCTCACCACATCATGTTTCTCTTGGATTTTCTCCTCAGCATAAAGGTTAAGAGGACCACAAGAGGACTATCACGCTTGGGCTGCGTGAGGCACGTTCAGGAAGACCAGGAAGACGGATAACGATTAAACTCTATTTATTATTTATGAACAAGACACGCACCAAACATAGCAAGCAGTAAAGATGTAGAACCAACCAGGAAGAACTGAAACTAGGAAGACTATATACACAGACAAATGACCAAGGCTGAGTCCCAATTCGCCGACTTATACTACGACCTAAAGTATGTACTTTTTTTGTGAGGAAAAAGTACATACTTTTGAGTGTGTAGCAAAAGAGTATGCACGTTCTGGGACATACTTCGATGACGTCATGCAACGTGAACGAGAACGTGGTTGCCTAGTTACGCACACCGCGACTGTTAACAAAACATTTTACATTTCATTCATTCTTATGTCCAATATAATTTTATTTACTATTCCCATCTTTTTTTCCACAATACATTTACAATGTGTTCTACCAAATTGAGGAGTGAAGCAGGGCGTCGTCGTAGATCAACCAAACGCAGGTCGTTTGTGAGGCGGCTGGTTCTGACGTTCATGTGCAATGTGTGTAACGAAAGCTACTTATTTTCTGAGTTAAAATATTTAAAGTTTATAGTATAACTATTGTTTAACGTATTTTATACTTAATTTTATACTTATGTATAATACTCAAAAATACCCCCGATGAAAATGAACCATGCTTTTACTATAGTAAAAGTGTAGTAACCATGTTTCTTTGGTTGGACTGATAAAGTTAACATTTGTACAGCCACAGTATTACTACAAATAAGTCAGTGTGTTTAAACTATGGTTAGTGTAGTAAAAGGTGTTTATTTTCATAAGAGTTTATAGTAAGGTATAAATCTAAGACAGAAACATCAAAAGAAATTCATAAAAAAAGACACTTGCATGACACTGTACTAGAGCCTTTTTATTTACCCTACAAGATAAACACGGTACTTTTTTGGCACAACATAAACCCATTGATATTACGATACAATAAAATATAACTTTAATTAGGGTTAAACATTTTAATTGTTACACTTAAAAACTGAGGGCGCATCTCCGCTGCTGCATCCGGTGTGTTAAAAATACAGTCGTATTTTTAAATTTCCCGGTCTTTCTCCTCTGCTATTGACGCAGCTCGGACTCATCTCTTCAATCGGACTCGATTGTTCACCACACCGGCTGCCATGTTTACATCACCACCATCACCACAAAGCTCCTCCCTCCCGCACGCAATGGGTTGTGGGCAATATTAGCCGTTAGAGTGTGCATTGATCTGCACTTCGAATTCTAACCGGAAATAGTAGGCCATCCGGGTATCTTTGGAATGCTCATTTCAACATACTACGATTTGGGACATACTAATTCTAGTTTCGCATACTATTTAGGACGGATAGTATGCAAATTGGGACTCAGCCTAAGTGAAAATAGGTGCACACGGTGAGTGATGATGACTGATGTGGATGATGACAGGTAACAGGTGAAACTGATTAACAAGAAAACACTTGGTGCACAAACACAGAAGGCAAAACAAAGTCCAAGACAGGTGTCACAGTGACAAGGACATGTTCGTAGAGTTCATTTCTGGAGTAAATATATAGGCTATAATCTGTGTGTTAACACAGCCTTTTTAAAAATGGCAGGTGCTGGTGTTTCGCATGCGTTCGTCCAATCAGCGTAAACTAACGTCACGGATAGCTCCTATAGTGCTGGTTTTGACCTGACTCTGAAGTAGGAGCTGAATTAGTTCCTCCAAAAGGAGTTCCTAGAACTAAAATTGTTCCTAGTTCCTGCAGGGCAAACACGCCAAAATCTGGGAACTTCTGCCAATAGTTCGGGGAACTATGAAAAGTTCCTCCGGTGCGAAAGTCCCTTCAGACACCCCAGTCAGCTCGTCCTACTACAAATACGACATATCCATGCAGATAAAGAGTTTAAGCTTCACAGAATGTATTTATTTTAAATCTGGAATGTAAGAGCAAAGAGTCTCAGTTACATTTCTACATTGAAAGACTTTCTTCACCTCTTAATAATACCACTTTGTTATATCTAATTTGTCTTGGATCTCTGGTTTAAGCTTCACTGATTTAAACTATGCTCAAGTATCACCCTCAGCATTAAAACAGTGGGAAATTATGGTGACGTTACTCTAATCACAAGCTACATTGACTATGCAGCATAATCAAATGCTTTTAGAGAAAAGGTGACAAAAAAGTTACAGTTCATAATTATATTCTGATCTGCTGCTAGTGAGAGGCTGTAGAAAAAAGAAAAAAAAAAAGTCAAAAGGAATATCCAAATAAGCCTTCAACCAAATCAGACTAAAGTACCCACATAAACCATCTGACAGGAGACGTAATGAACAGCAAGACAGTGAGCGCCAGTGATGCTTGCAGCTCTCCTTTTTGCAAAACCACAATCCGACTGGTTTTTGAAGACAGTTGTGAGGTATTGTTCAGAAACTATTGAAATCACAGAGAAAGACATAAATCCTTTTTTTTTTTTTTATGAAAGTCATTAAAAGTAAGAAAGACCATTCTTGTGCTATCTTCCCTGTCATAATCCACTCTAGAACAGCCTTGATGCCCAGAGTAGCTGTTAACATCTCAAAGGACAAAAAAAAGTGTGGTGGTAATTAGGCACCGTGCTAATATCCATTAGTACTCGCTGTTTCATTACAACTTCGAAAGGAAAACAAACTGAAGCAGTTTCATGAAGCATGGAAATTTAAAGGGACAATGTGTAGTTTTTTAGGTATTTTATTATCTAAAATCAATATTTTTATTCTTAAATATGTCCTCAATGGTGTACAAATACCTCTGCCAATGATCTGACTTATCCTCGTAAACGAATAATTCATTATCTTTATATACATGGGACGGGTAGGTCCACGGAGGCTTCCATGTAGTTCCGCCATCTTGAAAAACTATAATAGCAGAGAGTGACAAAAAGTACTAGGCCAACGTGTTTCCACAACGCGTTTTCGTTCAGAGCCAGCCAGTCACGTGGCGTGACTGAAACCAGCAGAAGCGGAGGAGCAGAGCAGTGAGAGGCACTTGTCACTGCCCCAGCAAGTTTAAAAGGCTCCACTGTACGGTTATTTATAATGGAGGAGGACCATACATATGCTGAGTCACAGGATAAGGAGTCCTCGTCGTCGAAAAAGTACAAAATAGACCGTAAAAGGAAACGTGACCGGAGATTACAGAACGACGCGCGTTCACGGAGATGGATGCTGGCGTATGACGTAGGACGTAACGTAGGAAGCGGCGTGACGTAGA
The DNA here is from genome assembly GCF_951802725.1 of Rutilus rutilus. Taxonomy (NCBI): domain Eukaryota; kingdom Metazoa; phylum Chordata; class Actinopteri; order Cypriniformes; family Leuciscidae; genus Rutilus; species Rutilus rutilus. The sequence continues at coordinate 30,279,711 of NC_140210.1, read as the reverse complement.
ACGAACGTAGAGTTTTGTTTTGCTCTGCTCTCTGGCTGCGCTGTCACGTTCGTTCTACGTCACAACGCTTCCTACGCTACGTCCTACGCCAGCATCCATCTCCGTGAACGTGCGTCGACCGCTACCGGAAGCCAGTTATTTTCGTTTATAAAGTTTTAAATATGTATATTTTTACGACAAAACCGCACGGATTACCCTCAGAAGGCCTTCGTTTATCCCCCTGGAGCCGGATGGATTACTTTTGTGAAGGATGCATGCACATTTTGGGACTTGAAGGAGGTGGACCCCATAGCTTCACATTATAATCACTGAAAGATCTAAGACATTTTCTAAAATAACTGAAAATGTGTTCGTCTGAAAAAAAGATTGACATATACATCTCGAACGGCTTGAGGGTGAATAAATCATGGGTTAAATATAATTTTTGGCCGAACTATCCCTTTAATGTCGGGATAGATTTTTCCAGGTGGAAAGAGCTAATGCAGGAGAAAGCTTTCAAAAGAGCAATGAAGTTGCCTGCTTGCTTCTCGACAGGTAAGTCAATGTTACGGTCTAAATTACAAGCTTTTTTTCATTGCTTGGTTGTGTACTTTAGACAGACAGTAGAACTCGATGAAGTGCTATTAGAAGACATCCTGTCATAGCTTTTTGGTACACAACGGCTACCGTAGATGCAACACGAAAAACAAGTAATAAAAACTCAGTGAGTGTTTTAGCGCAATTTTCGTCATGGGATCACAACACTAAGAGATAGTAAATGAAAGAGAAAATAAGTTGCTCGAGAATATAACTTTCTCTTGAAATTCAAATGAACTTTCTGAAATCAAATCAGCAATGGATAATAAAAAAGGCACAATCACTTGGCTAGTTGAACATCATTTTTTTTATTAGCTCATTATTTTTTACATCTTGTGTTCACTCAATATCCTCGATTTTCTCTGTATCAGCTTCCTTTTCTGCTTTGTCCTCTTCAGATTCTTCCTTCTTTTCTGCTTGACTATTGGCTTGTGACTTTGTAAACTCTTCTTCTGCTTTCGAGATATTTGCCAAAACATCCTCTGAAAGCCACGAGTCATCGTAGAAATCAGATACGCCTGATGAGGAAGCCGTTGGTGTGGATGTCGCCATCTTTTGTCGCTTTGCTGAACGTTCTTCCATTTATTTTGCAACAACCTCTTGTCGTTTTCTCATATATTCTTGCTCCTTCTCCAAATCTTGATCGATACCTTCATTGATTTCTTGCCGTAATTCAGTGGAATTAATTGTGCTCATGACTCTTGTGAATACCTTCTTTACGTATTTCTGTGGAACAATAGTTTTATAGGTGAAAAGGCAATATTTTTCTTACTTCCCTTCATATAAAGTTTTAATAAATTTTTGAAGCATAAAGGAAAGATTTTTGATCAATTCTTTTTTTCTAATATTATTGTAAATTTTAGAAGCTATCGATTGCAATTTGTTTCAACTCGATAGCTATTATGGTTGCAGAGAAATTTGCAAAAAACTGATTTTTTTCTGGAATTTCCAGGAAATCCAAAATCTTTTCCTGGATTTTTTTTGTGCGTTCCCGAGATTAGAGCTTCCTTAACATAATGCCGAAAACCCGAAGTCTCTAGGTGGTCTGGTTGAGGAGTAGATAGAAGTGCAAGATTGGCAGACAGAACAGAAATCATGAGTTGTTAATCGCAATTTTGTCCGGTGGAAAATTGCGCTAAAAAGCACGGCGCTGGAGAGCACTATTCGTTTGAATGCAAAATACAATTTCACCACTAGATGGGAGAAATTCCTACACAGTGTCCCTTTAATCCTAACAATTTTGTAGTAACATCCAATTTCTTCAGTAAAAAAACTAACAGTGTAGTCAGTAGCCTTAGCTCAAGCAATAATATTTATTGATTTTACATTTATTTATAGCGTTTTATCCAAAGCAAGAAGATACTGCAAAAAGACAGTGTTTGTGTCATTCCATTTAATCCTCAAAACATGTTTATAAGGGGACACAAATCCTCCTTAAGGGGACACAAATTCACAAATTTCCAACACTAAACCAATTCTTCATGGTGATTTAGACCAGTCACCAAAATAGATTGAGAAAAAAGAAAGTCAGCTTTGATAATTTCTGTGGATAGGACAACAGTGATGCAAACTCATCAGAGGTGTAAAAGGTGACAAAGATGTGACATGAAAACCTCTCAAGAAGATAATATTTAAAATACCTGCTTTAAAATATGGGTTTACAGTACATTTTTGCATGAGGATATAGGGGAAAAGTCTTGGTTATGACTGTAATCCTAGTTCCCTGAGAAGGAAACAAGTCTTGAAGCACGTGTGAAAACAGTCCAATGGCATGGCAGGACGTCATCCCATAGAGGAAGCTAGAAACGCTCCACTTCAAAGGCATATCGTTTCCTTGTGGAGGAAGCTCTAGAGTTAAGGGTGGTCAACCTCAGTTGACAGACCAGAGTTCAGGAGTTAAACCATCAGGGGCTAAACCTACATTTTCCACAGGTCTGGGCAGAGGTGGAGGATAGCACCTCCTACCTGAGACAGAAGTTCCCTCCTGACGGGAATCTCCCAGGGAAAGTTGTTGAAGAGATACATCAGGTCCGAGAACCATACTCTGGCCAGCCAGAACAGGGCTACTAGGAGTAAACTGATGCCGTCCTGGCAAACTCTCTCTAGAACTCCTGAGAGCAAAGCAGGGAGATAAATGCGTATATATGCAACACCAGACAGTGTTGATGATTTATGTATGAGACTGATGGATATGTGAAAGTATGTGTCTTTAAGATCTATTGTGACAAAAGATTTGAGTCTTGGTTAACTTCAGAATTAACATTTTGAACCTGTATCTCCTCAGAGACTGATTCAACTGTTGTAGATTGTAATATCTCTCTCGTTTGTAATATGGGACGCAACCCCACATCCTTCTTTGGAACAATGAAATACTTGCTGTTAAACACAGAGTCTTTCTCTCTGGGGGAGGGACACGTTCTGTGGCCTCTTTTACCCCCCCCCCCAAAAAAACAAAAAACCTTGACCTCTTGTCCCATCACCTGAGCCTGCTCGGGACCAGCCACTGTATGTAAAATCCAGCTGAATCAAAGTGGACGAGAACCGAACTGGATTCTGTAACCTTTCTGTAAAGTCTGCATGACCCATTGAGACACATTTGGCAGAAGTCTTCAAGCTGCCAGATAATCTACTAAGGGAACCAGCCTCTCGAGACTGGTCTCTGGCGTCTTTCGAGTAGTCTGTTCGGTGCCCTGAAGTGGACGACCGGCAGGGACCAACCGAGCTGGCATCTATAAAAACCCTCCTCAGAGGGGACATGTCTCCCATTGCTGCAATGTATCTGGGCAGACGCTGAGACATGAACTCGCTGGAAACCACTGTGCCCTAAAGCACCGGAGGTGGCAGGGTTGGCAGAATGGCTCCCTGAGGGCACAGAGAAGCAGGCACCCATTGGTGTGGTGTGAGCCACTTCTCCCCAGAGGAGCCTGCCGCCAGAGGCCTGATACTCTTTGGACATAGTATCTACTGGACATATACTCTATGGACATAGTATGCATAGCATTGACATAGTATGCCGGCCATTTGATATTTAACTTGGCCACAGCTCGAATAACAACCTCCACAAGCTCCTCATAAGCAGGGGAAGGAGTTGGCGAGTCCTCTATCTCCCCTGCCTCGACACTAAGCACATTCACCTCCTTGGAGCTGGATAGTGTCAGTACTGGGTGTTCACTTGGGGCTGAAGAAACCGCAGAGCATTCTTCCACATCCAGAGAGAAAGCACTGAATATAGCGGGTGATGGCAGCATCGGGACCAGAGTGCGAGGAACACGTGACTGAGCACCCCCCTCAAACAATGCCAGGCGGAAGCGGATCGTCCGCAGCGGCAGACGTTCACAGTGAGCACAGTCCCCTCGAAAGCTGACTGTGCGTGCTTCACTCCCAGACAAACAACACATAAATCATGTGTATCCCCAGCCGTTAGATAGCATAGGCAGGGAGGAACACACGATTCGAATTTCTTGCTTGCCATTCAAATACATTTATATGTTCTACGGGACAAACAAACAATAAATAGGACAGACAATACCCATAGAGTGTTTGCTGAAGGCACAGAAGCTGACATTGTTTGGTCAAGGTGTGCTTTATAGCTTCCTGGTCATGAAGTCACATGCTACGGGATGACGTCCCGCCATGTCATTGGACTGATTTTACATGTGCTTCAAGATGCAAACACACAGAGGCATTCCCATAGCGTCAACATCTGACGCAGTGTGGAATTTCCTCGAAAGCGAAACTCACCCAAAATGTATTGGGGGGAAAAATATGATATAAATATCACAATGAGATAAATAAGTTGTCAGACACATGAAGGAGGGTGAACCAATAATACTGATGTAGGATGAAGATCCATAGTTGCCCTCCTTGTGATTCGCAGAGGAGTTTGAGAAAGCGAGTCTGAAGGACATGAGATGAGTTGAAGTAGGAGCATCAAGTGAATATCAAGATCACAAAGAAGGATGAGTCTTCTGGGACGAGGGTAAGAAGAGTATCAAGTTCATCTATAATGTATGGCCACAGCGTTAAATTCAAAGGAGTGGATGGTTAGATCAGGAAGGGGGAGATATGGAATTTCCAAGATGATGTGATAAGACCTGCACCCTCTCTATGACCTAAAGTGAGAGGCAGTGAGAGGAAATGCAGAAGATATAGTATTGCATGCAGTAGCCAAAGTGACTTGACACTTCATTCCTACTAAAAAACAGAAACAGCAACCTTGCACTGTGGTGAATCTCTGTTTCTCAAAGTAAAAGTATACACTTATTCTTCTGTTAGAACTTGAGTATTAAGTGAGCTGGAAAGTGTATTTTGTAGTTGAAATAACGTTGCATGTAACTTTACACATGTTTTTTTTTCTTCTTCTTCTTTTTTCACACTTATATATAATATAATATAATATAATATAATATAATATAATATAATATAATATAATATAATATAATAACCTGCATATCTTTTTTTTTTTTTTTAGAAAATTCATTGTTTTTTGGTAATCAACACTGTCACAATTGCTGTTTATTAAATGTAAAAAGATAGCCAACTATTTTCTGTCATCTTCAAAATACAAATGAGGATATATTTTTACTGAAACATAAGAAACTTCTGTCTATCCTTTAAAAGATTTTTCACCCAAAAATTAATAGTTAAAAAGGTTCTTACAGAGATCATAAAAGTAATCCATATGAATCACACATTTTACACCAAGTCTTATGAAGAGACATTATCACTTGATGAACAGATTTAATAGGCTTTTAATAACATATACATGATAATGCTAAATGATAATATAAGTAAAAAGGAATTAATTTTGATTTGGTGTTGATGAAGGGATACTTGAGCCCTCCTCAATGGACTGTGGGGGGTACATAAGACAAAAGGGTTGGGAAAAACTGTTTTAGGTTTTGGCATTTTAAAACAAATTCTATATACTTTTTTTTTTTTTTTTTTTTTTTTAGCTGTCATGAGACATTTTATCTTAAGCAGCATGCCAATTTATGTGTTGTACACGGTTGCATCTGTAACACATGCACATAGGCATGAAAGAATATTCAGCAAACAAACAGTCAACAAACATTCCCTATATATAACGGTATGTTATGTGTTCCACTTTCATCTCACTTCTCATATCAAACCCAAATTCAGGTAGTACTGACTTGATTCTCTATACTTTTTAAACTTTGCCCTCTCTTGCCACATCATTTCATATTATGTATTTGATCACAAATTCCCCTTGTACTAATTCAAGTTACTGAATCTGAAGTTGGAGTCGTTAGGATATTGTTTTCCCTGCACTGTTTCTATAGTCGGCTCTTTCTTTCTTTCTTTCTTTCTTTCTTTCTTTCTTTCTTTCTTTCTTTCTTTCTTTCTTTCTTTCTTTCTTTCTTTCTTTCTTTCTTTCTTTCTTTCTTTCTTTCCTCCAATGTGTAGCAGTTAATCCTAAGTCACCATGTGCATGCACAGAGCCAATTGTATTTTTTTTCTACCAGCCTCAGCTGTTTTTACTTCACAATCACTCACAAGCTTATTCTGCTAAGGCTGCATGAGAACAGAAAAAAAAGAGAGAGAAAAAAAAAACAATCCCCAAATATCAATTACTGGTTATAGATGGAGAGGGAAAAGGAGGGAGGGAGGAAAAGGGAAATGGAATCTATTGGCTCCGTGTTAAAAGGTCTCCAGCATTCTATGAGAATGATACAGATTTATTGGGTTTAATCCTCAGCTATGAGTTAAGGAGGCATTAGTGGAATTATTTGGACATTAGTGTTAATGGAACAGGAGTCTGAAAGGAGCTGAACTTGAAAAGGTTGAAATAACCTCTACACAGATAGAGGATAGAGGTGGGGCCAGCGATCATCTGGCTTTGCACTGAGTGTATTTCTTTATTATAAAGTCAGTGTCCCGTTACATTCTCATATGAGTGTGTCACATTGTACCTTTGCTTTATAGTGGCTTTATTTTTCTTTTCTATTACATCTTTCTATATCCTGTACACTTCAGTCTATATATCATGTGCCTTACTCTATCTCTCTGACATACAGTGTAACTGTAACTAGCTGAGTAGAAAATTAAGAAATTGCTCTCTATCCCTATTCACTCACGCTCTATCTCTTAAAGGCACAGGAAAATAAAATGTCTACCATCATTTATGTGTATGTTGCGTTTTTTTGTTGTTGTTGTTTTGAAATTAAAAGCAGAAAAATGAGAAATATATGGGATGAGTTGACCTTTGGTTGACCAATCAGTGAGAAGGGGTCATGCCTGGTGGAAAATGTAATAAAAAAAGTAATAATAAAAACAAATGAAGCTCAATTATAAAAAAAAATTTAAATTAAAAACCCTTATGATATTCTTTCATTGTATGGACACGGCAAAAAATATATAAATCTAAATATCTTCTTTTGTATTACACAGAACAAAGAAATAAAAGCGTAAGTTCTGCCAGGAAGACTCAATTATTACGTCACTTATTACCTTATTACCTTACCTTATACCTCATTACCAGTCATGATCTAATACTCGTAGTATAAAAGATCGGTACTTACACGTCTGAGTTTGCAGATGCTGACGGCAACATTCACCTCCATCCTCCCCACCACCACCAGGATGGTCCCTTCCCCTACATCCTCCCCACCACCACCAGGATGGTCCCTTCCTATACCTCCCAGGGGGTCGGCTGCGCCCCTGCCTTCGTCTTCAGGCAGGATATGCAGATTCCGTTACCCTTGGATTGCGAGCTACGGACGGGGCCTACGCCAAAGAACTGTATAACTCAATATTTGCTTGCTGGGCTGTTAATAAATGTATGCTTTGCTACGTCATTTTGCCTCCCGAGTCTTTCTGGTAGAAATGCAAACAGGTTTTTGATGACATGAGGGTGAGTAAAAGATGAACATTTTTTAAATCAATTTTGGGTGAACTATTTCTTTAAGTAGCCTAGTTATCCCTTTCACTCTTCCAAAGGAGAGTAAAGAGAAAGAAAGAGACCTGAGACCACTGAATCAAGCGATCAATACCTTAGTAAATGAGAATCACATGTTCACAACAGGCTTATTGGTCAGGTTCGTGCAGGTGACCCGTGTTTAGTGATTCTCCTATAACTGTCTTTCCAGGCCTCACTTTACTCTCAAGGGGCCCGTGAGCCTTATTTAAGAGCCCTGTAGTCACAGATCTCTCTGTGGTGCTTACCCAGAGGGAAAATAAAAGCTGTGTAGGCGCTTCCATTTTAGGTTTTTCGTAGGCTGTAGTAGTTCCAGTTGTTCTTATTTTACAGTATATTTCACATTTACATTTGCAGTAAATGTGAAAACAATAGTATTTCACATAATATAATAATATTTTACATATGGCATTTCATTATTTTGTATACAGTACACACAAGTATTCATGTACATTTGTTTACTCAAACATGATATGTGCCTTTTGAGGATTATTGATTATTTCTTAATTAAAAACATGTCTTTCATAAATGTATTTCAGAGAAAGGTGGGGGATTCACTAAAAATTATACTGGATCCAGGATGTTCTAGCACAAGTTCAACCCTGGAAACAGGTTATGGCAAACAAGGTCTCAGTGTTATGGAGTCAGTAAGTCAAAAGATAGCCCTACTACCTGTAACTGGGTCAAAGCCAACAGACAATTCTGGATCAGTTTAATTATGAGGAATTAATCTGTGCTACTGCTTAACAGAAAACTAAAGGATACAGTTCAAGTCACAATGAAACAATGACAGATATTTTCTTCTGTATTGTAATGTACATCCGACTGTAATGGAATATTGAAAAATGAAAACAAGTAGGATGGAGACTTCTATCCATCGGTTGTTGATTGGATTTTTTGATGTGGGTGTTGCACTCAATGAATGCGAGCTCGCAGTCGATAGTTGAGGGGCGGGGTTTAACCGGATAGTTCATCCAAAAATGTAGTCTAAAGCGCAACTTATGCGAGTAAGGCAAAGTACTGCTGATATTTACGCAACGCCATGATGCACTACGCTACTTTCGATGTCACAGCACTGCATATGGCTGTTTGGCCGGAAGCTAGAATTTTACTTTGTAACATGAACTATCCCTTTAATTACTCACACTCATGTTGTTCCAAACCCGCAAGACATTCGTTCATCTTCGGAACACAAATGAACATCTTTTAAATGTCTGTTTGGGCAAAAAACATAATTTACCACTTTATTTACAAAATATTAATCTTAAACACAAATTTACTCAATAACGTTTGCTCTCGGGTCAACACAACATGCATGCATCATGGTGCTCTCGTGAATGCACGTTGAAGATTAATATTTTCTAAATAAAGGGGTAAATTTATTATACCCCTAGTATAAAGTATACATTTTTTTTGTGCAAAGCACTCATTTCGCTTCATAAAATCGAGGTTACGCCACTTGGGCCTCATGGATTACTTTTACGATGTCTTTACTATCTTTCTAGTATGAAGATAAAACAGTAGCAAAACCCGAGAGCTTGCTAATTTGAATGTGAGAACTTGTAAAATTAATATTTGTATTTGTAAGTTGAAATTTATACTTGCAGCTCTGATGTGAAAAGCTGCATCTATCGATTTGCACACACAGACAATACTCAGAACACCTGTGTTTTGAATTCGAAGTTGCAGATTAATAGTTACAAATGTGTAAAGTGTCATTTACATAAACAAAATGACAGGCACAATTGTGTACTACACATTTATCTTTGTGCTTTAGTTCAGTTTCGTTGTACAACCACAAGTCGGCACTCACAACCTCTCATATCTGGCAGTCCAGCTTCAAATCCTAGCGCTTTGACTTTTGCTACTCTTTTTGCGATATGCCTGTAGCAAAACTCACTCGTGCACTTGTAAATGCAGACTTGAGAGAGCAGAGTCGGGGGCGGGGCTGGGGTCGGAATGAAGTCATTTTATTGGTCGATGCCTCACCAATGAACAACGCCAGCCACAATGCAAACATTTGTATGCATATGTATCAGCTATTTTTTAAAACGCTTGGAAAATATTTTTATGAAATATCATTAGTCTTACTGGAATAGTTTTACAGAATATGAACGCAACCCGTTTAATTGAGACAGTGGTATTAAAAGACCAAACAGGAAACACCATATAGCCTATACAGAAAAAAATTGAGCACAGAATATGAACGCAACGCGTTTAATTGTACGTTTTCCTCGAAACCCAAGAAAACGCTTAATGAGGCTTAATGGACCAACAGTTATAAAATAAAAATTAAAAACAATAAAAAAAACACATAATTTGTTACTTTATTAATAAAACACTAGGCAGCAAGTTTATTTGCACTGAACACACATTTGCTTATGAAGAGTTCAGATGCTCGTATATTTAAATTCAATAATTTCACTTAAATGGCAGTGAAGATTACCTATTAATTATCATTCAAGTGAAATTACTGAACTTAAATATACGAGCTTGATAAAAATGATCATTCTATAAGAAAATTTCAAATGGCATTTAGAGGCTTTTGCATCTGAACTCTTCATATATATATATATATATATATATATATATATATGTGTGCCAATTCCATTGCAATATGAAAATGCACCTAAATTATCTGATAATAATGTAAAATGTATACCTTAATATGCAATGTAAGTCGCTTTGGAAAAATGTAAATGTTTTAAATATTCACCCTAGCCTAACTGTTGGACACACAAAAACAAACGAAACATAAATAAATTATATATATATATATATATATATATATATATATATATATATACGTACGTGTGTGTGTGTGTGTGTCTTTTACAGTCTATGGTATACATATATATATATAGGGCATATATATATATGGCATACGTCATATGTTTTACGTCATATTCTGTGCTCATCTGCTTTTCTGTAGTATGCATTAGCATTGTGTCTACTGAGTTTGATAATTTCGTTTATTTATTTTAATATCAGTCTAATGCATTAAGCCATGTTAGTGTTTCAGTGCACGCGGGTTTCGTGACATCATCGAACTCCCATTTCATTGGCTAGGTGCCAACCAATAAAACGGCTCCTTTGACCCCCCCTCCTCCCGCCCCCCTTTCCCTCTCACCGCCTCTGAGTTTCAAGTGCACAAATTAGTTTTGCACCTAATAAATCGCGAAAAGAGTAGCAAAAGTCAAGGCGCGAAATTTGAAATTGCAGTGACAGATTTGAGAAGCTGCAAGTGCTTAATTGAGGAAGTACCGCGAATGTGAACGTAAGATTAAACGCAAAATATATATTACAAGTTTGTGTCTGTCGGTGTATTTCTGTGAATGGCATTTTACACATTTGTGTCTACTTGTCTGCAGCTTCAGATTCAGAATACAGGTTTGTGACTATTGTTTGCGAGTGCAAATTTCAACATTCAACTTCAGATTTTTATTTTACAGGTTTTCACATTGGAGCTGTGAGTGTAAATGTTCATGTACAAGTACGAATATTTATTGTACAAGTTCTCAAATTCACATTTACATGCTCTCGAGTTTTGCTACTGTTTTACCTTCATATTCTAGTGCTTGAAAGTGGTAGTTGCGTAGGCTGTCAATGGAGGGACAGAAAGCTCTCAGATTTCATTAAGAAGATCTTAATTTGTGTTCTGAAGATGAACAAAAGTTTGGAACAACATGAGGGTGAGTAATTAATAACAGAATTTAAATTTTTGGGTAACCCTTTAAGTCTTATGGGTTTGGAACAGCATGAGGGTGAGTAAATGATGATTTTCACGTTCAATTACTAAATTGATGAATTTTCATTTTATACTGAATAATTGCAAAACAAAAAATAAATCAGGTGCTTATTGTGATGATGCCAAGTCAAATAAGCATAAGCCTTTAGAGACAAAGGCTTAAAGACAACATTCCACAGAAAGCATATGCTTTTCTTTTCAAACACATGTACATTACCATAAACAGTGACTCATAGCATTCATGTCAGGTCATAACATGAGCATTCTGTTAGGACAGTGGGCTGGGGAAAAAAACACAGGCTGTTCTGCCAAATAAATATTTTCATTTACCTTGAGCACCTCATTATCACAACACTCTATAGAGCTCAGAGTCAGATGTGCTCCTTTAAGAGCACAACAGAGTGTCTTAGATCCCATGTTAATTGGCTGCAATTTCCTTCCTATAATCTCGCACAACAATAGTCATACATTAGTATTCAAAGCTGCCTGCGGTCTTTCTCGCCTTCTGAGAATGAAAATAAATCAAAGACATCATGACTGTTCAAAGCTGTCAGCACACGTGTTCAAGAGAGCAGAATATAAGTGATATTGTTTGCAAGTATAGTTTGCTCCTATTTGTTTTCTTAGTCTACAAAGAAGCAATTGAAGGAATACAGCAGTTTGTGTTTTAAATGTTCTGATATAGTTATAATTTTAACACTTTTGCTGCTGCTTGAGTTTATATAATTAAAATGAGCCAATTCAACTCAATTCATAGTTTTTGAACTGTGTGCAATCAATTTAAATATTAAAAAAATAAAATTTGCTTAATTCATTTTGACTGCAAGAACAATTTTCATTGGCCATAACCACATTAATGGAAAATCAGTTCCAGACCCAACATGTACACAATGAAAACTGATTTGAGCATTATTTTTTATTATTTTCATAAACATTGTAAACTATCAGATTAATGACTACAAAAGTGTTAGTGTTGTTGTTTTAACTAAATTGCACTCAACAGGTTTCCTTAAATGTTTATTTTTTTGTAAAGTTTGCTAAAAGTTTTGTTGCTTGGAGTTATATATTTTTAATTAAAAAGTATCACAGATTTCAGCATAATCAGATTTATTATCAGAAACCTATGCAGCGAAAACTTATATAACATGACACTTGTTTGTATAAACCTGCGCTTCAGTGTGCTGTATAGCAATCAGTGAGGAACGAAAGCTCCCCTGCCATCAGTAAGCACAGTTTTCCCTCATTTTTAAACATCACAAATTTATCTCTACCACGTCACAGGCAACATGATGTCTTATTTGGGTCATGATAGAGCTTCTATATTATGCACATGAGCTTGGGGGTCTGAAATTGAATTGACAACAGGGAGAGAGAGAGCGTCAATTGAGATGTTGAGTTTGTCTGACAGAAATTTTGCTCTGAAGAGAAAAAAGAAGGCGCGAATTTGTGGTGCACTGCTTTTGTTTGTGTAGACAGCCCTGTTTGCGCATTCTTCTGTTCGTTTGGGAGTTTTCATTCGTTTTTTCTTTCCCTGCCTCTGCTTCCCTCCCTTTCTCTCGCTCAGACTGCTTTGATCACTCTGGCCTTTGAAGCAGCGCTCGGGAAAAAAAAAAAAAAAAAAAAAGAGGAAAAAAAGAGGGGGGAAGCAGAAGTCATCCTAAGTTCAGGCTTCAACTTGGTGCGACGCAACTGCTGGCAAACTGCAAATCTGCATAAGCTGAATATTTTTGCATATGTTCACCTGGGTGAAGGAGGAAAAAAAAAACCTGTTTGCTCTTATTAAACACCTTAAAATTAAACACATTATACATCGGTTTGTCATTTAAATCAGAAGCGCACAGGCTCAGGTTCCTCAATGGCGCTAAACGTCTGGGTTTTGTCTTGTTTTAGCATTTGTCTCTTGCAATAAATGATACGGTTTCTTCCGCTCTCTTGCATATTCACCTGTCAAAAGACTTTAAGATTATTTGCAGAGGAGCTCTGCAGGAATTGAGCTACTTGCTGAGTAATTCCTCCACTTTATAGGCTAAAAACTAGACTTCACCCAGCTCAATTAGAGCTGTAGAGTTCTCTTCATTCCTCTGCCTGACATGTGCACAGGTAACTTGGCTACTGAATTATTCCACACCTCCAATTACTGCACAGCTACAAAAGACTACAGCATTCCTTAACATAATAGTCTCGATACTTGGCTTTCGGACTCAACTGATGACAAAAACGAGGGTCTTTCTGCACATCCTCCTTATTCTGCTGGTTCTCACGAACCATGAAAGCATGAATCACTCTAAAGCTTCCTCCATTTATCCCTTCACCTCTGTCAATGTCATCTCCTCAGCAGAGGGATGCCTGCAGTGTGCAATTATCACATTGGAAAGTTCTCCAGCTCTACATCTTCATTCGCAGCTCTGAAGAGTCTGGCTGAGCTTAACGAATGAGTAAGCCGAAGTGAGAGGATTCTTCCGCCCCCGTGCCGCCTGAAGGAAACAGGTGCCTTGTAAACTGAGAGATTACTCAGTTAAAAAGGGTTTTGGGTTCTGTCAGATGGAGGGAGGATCTGGAGCTGCGGGCTGGCATGGTGGTTTGAATGCTATACGGAAGCTGAAGGGTCGAGTGGGGAGCGCAGATCCACTCACAGGCATGAAAGCTCTGCAGGGGCAGCATGGAGCGGCACTCCAGCTTGTTTGTGCAATGCAGCGCTGCCTGTGATGGATGGCCCTACAGCAGAGTGTGCAGAACAGGTACAAATGGTGAGAGGAAAGCAGAGCTTTGAACACTATACAGAAGGAGAGGGGGAAAGGAGGGTAGGGACACCGCCAGACAGTGCAAGTCTATCCGGGAAACATATCCAATGCTAAATCAATCCATACAAGGTTAAATTCACTCTCGTACACTTTTATTCAGTTAAATTCTACTCTAAAGAAGTTAATTTAATGCTGGTACATTTTAGTATGTAGACTCAACTGATCTAAAGTCTTCTGTTTCTCAGTTAAAGGTTCTCCACAGCCAGACTGATTAAATGCAGGATCACCTCAATTGGAGGTTAACGCATGTGCTCCAGACATGTTGAGCTGTGTTGATTTTGTGAGTTGGTTTCAGGCTGGCCTATGATGTGTCCTAATCGTATTCCCCCTCTGTCTACTTAAACAGCTTCCCATACTTGACCTACTGGGTCACTGAGGATTTTAAAGATATAAACTCATGATATCTAATGGAACAGCTTATCCTCCACTAACTGAAGATTATACTAATAATACAATAAAGCTTGACACGCTTTAAGCTTGCTATTAAGAATGGAAAATCACAAGTTTGTGAGAAGTCATCCAGCTAACCAAGTAAGCATTTAAACTAAAGTCTCTTTCAAAGCCCTCTTGTCGTTACAAATCTGTATGACTTTCTTTCTTCTATGGAATGTAAAACAATATATTTTGACAATTGTCTCAGTGTTTTTGTATACAATGAAAGTCTTTGGTCACCGAAACTGTTTGGTTACCAATCTTTATTTATTTATTTTATTATTCCATAGAAGAAAGTTAGACGGGTTTGGAATTACATAAAGGTAAATGATGAAATAATTAGACATTTTTGGATAAACTATATACTTTAAAGCTAAAGACTCTTTATATGTCATACGGTGTAACCATCAAGTGAAAAGTAATAAAAAAAAATCTTATTTTTTGTACACCTTAAGCCCTATTCGGATGGGATTAGTTTTACGCAGAGAGGTGGGGTAAACTAATTATTACCAGAGCTTCTCAGTGATTTTAGTCCCTCCGAATGTGCCATCCCAGTAATCATTACGGACAATGTCAGTAAAGATACTGTGATTCTGTAAAAAGGTCCAGAAAAATGTCATTAGTGGTCCAGTGATACTAATCCTGTCCGAATGTGAATATCTGTGATTGCCGATGTTGTATTATGTTAATGCTTATCATGTGCTACTGTTTCAACAACAATCTTCAGCATGCTTTCATTTCATTGCAATATGTATGCAATAAATGAAAACATTTTATTATAAAATGAACAGACTTTGCCAAAAAACAAACAAAAAAAAACAAACAATAAGAGTAAGATGCTTGTCTTGATTTCGCTGCTCACTTATGTGGGTTTATTATTAACAGCCACTTCTATAAACTGGTGAAGTTTACTTAGGGTTTTTATAATACATTAAAATGATATTAACAAATAATACATTAAAAGACATATACGTCATATGTGATGCACACTAGCACAGCACATGACCTTCTGTAACGCCACATTTAGAAAACTCAACACTCCCACCTCTGTAATAAACACAGAGATGTTAGTTTAGTCCCGTCCGAATCGGTACATGAAATCACAGACATCAAGTGATACATTTTTTTAACTCAAACGTCGTTTAGGAAACTAGTCCCGTCCGAATAGGGCTTTACATAGCACCGCTATAGGGCAGGAAGCTTGTATGTCCAAAATCTATACTTTTCAGAAATTGGAAAAAACTTTTTATTGATTTTTATTGATTTTTACAAGAAAACACTGTGTTGTAAAAGTTGACATTGTGGCTTTATATATGGTCAGACACTTGCAAGTGTCATTATATTTTCAACATTTTATCAAAATCAAGCTCAAATGGAGTTACGAGGTTTTAGACAAGCAACTTTCTGAGAATTTCGGACATACACGTTTTAAGTCCGTCATTAGAATGGCCGCATCTAAGGTAATAAGTGGATCGCATTATGTTTTCATCAACTTATAGGTTATGCATTTTATTGTAGCTATGTGACCATGTGAGTGCCCACATCTTAATCATTCTTTTCTTGTCATAAAATGGTCAAATTGTCAAACTGACATTTTTAAAGACTTTTAAAGTCAAGTCTGCAGGGATCCTCTCTCTGCGATTTTCTTTTCTTTTTCTGGTTGCAACTCATGACACTGATTTGGTGTTTTTTCAAATATTTATAATATTCTAACAAAACTGCTTGACAGATTTTTTTTCTTTCTTCTAAGAAACAGAAATACAAAATGCAAAACATAAATAAATCATAATGCACAGCCTCCTCCAATAAGTCTCAAACCATGTTTTGTTTCTTGAGTTTCTGTCTTTCTGTCTGTCTGCATCTATGTTTATCTCTCTCTCCTTCCTGATGCTATTCACCGCACCAGCTCTATCCCTAAACACTGCTACTAATATTTACACATCAGATCAGCATGATGAATGACGCAAGTTTGACGTGGCAATAATGGATGGGCGAGCTATGATGGCCTATGGCCAGCCGTTTATCACTCTGAAGGGACTCAGTGGGTCTTCAGAATATCAACACGAGCAGCTTTGAAAGGGAGCAGAACTGCTTCACATTCTACGTCAGATGACTATATGGATTTATACAGGATTTATGAGAGTGGCTTCAACAGGATTTGGTGCACAATGTGTAGGAGTCTGAGGGGGGATGTGTCGAGTGCACAAGTTGTGGGTATTTATGCATGTCGGTATCTGTATATAACTGGTTTCCCACGGAGGTATTAGATAGATGAGAAGAACAAAAACAAACAAGTTATTCTGTAGCTACTGTGTCTGGTTAAATATAAACACACACACACATACACACACAGTGCTTGTGGGTAAACAATGTACAAACAATGTCTGAGTGCTGATTTCATTTCATTCGCATCACTCCACTTGTTGAGAATTAAAGAGTCTGCGTAGACAACAGACAGGCATCCTACGGCAATGATATTTCATTAAAGGTAATCAACTTGTATTTTTTTAAACAGCAGGCCAGAGGGAACATTTACCATCACCTATAAAACATGCCAAGATATCCTCTCCTCCTCACTAGGGAGTACACAGCCGGTCGAAATTTGTTGACAGCCTTTTGAAAATAAATGAATCCTTATGTAATTTGCATTTCCACATGCAAGTGCTCTCCTTACAACCTAAACCTGTGATCTATTTTCAAATATCGCTGTCTCTGTGAAAACCAGTGTTTGGGAATAACTACTGTATATGACTAACTGCACTTGACTATATGACATTTCTGTGATCATTTGCTTACCCTCA
This sequence comes from Rutilus rutilus, assembly GCF_951802725.1. Lineage (NCBI taxonomy): Eukaryota > Metazoa > Chordata > Actinopteri > Cypriniformes > Leuciscidae > Rutilus > Rutilus rutilus. Next base: position 30,262,416 of record NC_140210.1, on the reverse strand, counting down.
TGTAGCTCAGAACCTTTCTTTGAGTGTCTTTCATCTTCAAAACACAAATGATGATATACTTTTTAGTGAAACCTGAAAGATTTCTGTCCCTCCATTGAAAGTCCATTCCACCAAAACTTTGACACTTTAAAAGTGCATAGAGACATTTTAATAGTAATATTATTTCGATAGTCTACTTCAGACATTCTACTAACTATAAGTAACTTTGCAACTACATGTCAATTAACTCTCATTAGAGAATTAGTAGACTGTAGTAGACTGTCAGTAGACTGTTCGGTTATGGTTAGATGTTAGGGTTCGGGTTAGTGAAATAAGTTGACTTGTAGTTGCAAAGTTACTTATAGTCAGTAGAATGTCTGTTGGGGGACCATCACAATATAGAGTTAGCAGATATTAAGCAGACAGTCTACTAATACTCTTATGACAGTTAGTTGACATGTAGCTGCAAAGTTACTAATAGTTAGTAGAATGTCAAAAGTGGACTATTGAAATAATGTGTTAACATCCATATGAATGCAGTCGACTGTGGAGGGTCGGCGTTTAAAGGGATAGTTCACCCAAAAAATGTACGCACCCTCATGTTGTTCCAAACCGGCTTTGGTTAGTCTTCAAAAACACAAATTAAGACATTTGAAATGAAACCGGTGAGGTTTCTGTAAAGTTCAGGTAACCAAAACCAATAATATCCATAAAATGTAAAAACCATCATAAAAAATATAGGCCATAAAAACATTGTGAAACAAATCTATATAAATCAAGCAATTTAATTCAATTCTCGCTTTATATGATCAACATTTTTTATTTACCTTTTATACACATGTAAACATTGATCAAAGCACTTATATAGAGCACATCAAATATGTGACCAGAGCCCGTCTACGGAGAGCCTGCCCACTCCCTATTAAGCTCTATTGTACCGAATTTTGGTTGCAGTTCCACCAGAGTTCCACTGGGGGCGATCGCCATGAGTGCAAAATGAATGGGAGTCAATGGGGCTAGACAGCTAAATTTGTCTCTTTCACCCGATTGCCGTTGAGAAATCTCAGATCTGATTGTAGATTTTGCAAGTTCAACATGGGTTTTAGGTCGAAAGTTGAATGAACGAGTACTTATGTCCTTTTGATTTCTTACAGGTTGAGTTGTTGTTGCCCATAACACGCTAGCATTTTGCTAATGAACGCTGATTGGTCAGTGAAGGACTGATTACGACCAGAGATACCGCTTGATGGCATCGTGTCATCCGCAGCGGGACCAGAAACAAACAAAACAAAAACTCTTCTAGCATGTGTATTTACCTGTGTCAGCGGTGTTGTCGATGCCTCGAGTGAAAAGAAAGTGCAGAGCGCGAACGCACCAGAGTGAGTGAAGGATTGCCGTTAAGCAGTATCTCTGGTCGTACATGTGTATGACGTCATTGACACTTTAAAAGACTTTTTAAAGCAAATAAGTGACTCAAAAAAATCTAACACCCAGCAATGTGTAATTTATTTGCATCTCCTTTCGAATACAACATTCAAATTACTAGACAAAAAATTATATCCTGAGAAAAGTGGATTTTTATTGGTATAGCACCATAGACCTCCATTCATTCTGCACTCGTCCTGTGAGCGCCCTCATATGGAATCAGAGAGGAACTGCAACCAGTTCAGAAGCCGGAAGTGTACTGAGAGTGAAACTTCTCGCCATATTAGACATTCTCTGATGTGACCCTGGATCACAAAACCAATCACAAGTCGCACGGGTATATTTGTGGCAATAGCCAAAAATACATTGTATGGGTCAAAATTGTTAGATGTTTCTTTTATGCCAAAAATCATTAGGATATTAAGAAAAGATCATGTTCCATGAAGATATTTTTTAAAGTTCCTACTGTAAATATATAAAACATTTATTTTTGTGAGTGAATGCAGCACAATCGCGAACATAAATGGACAACTTTAAAGGCAATTTTCTCAATGTTTTGATTTTTTTGTACCCTCAGATTCAAATAGTTGTATCTCAGCCAAATATTGTCCTATCCTAACAAACCATACATCAATGGAAAGCTTATTTACTCAGCTTTCAGATGATATATACATCTCAATGTAAAAAAAAAAAACAAATCTCATTGGTTCTCGCACATCAAGCAAGCACATATAAGCTTTCATTTAACTAGTGCTGGGTAGACTACTTACAAATTGTGGTCCGTTACGGATTACATGACAAAAAATTGTAGTTCGTGAAGATTACTGTAAAGGTTCCACTGAAGTTACCTCAGTTTTCTGAACCCAAGTGTAGTTTATTCCATGATTCAAAAGGTTTAAAAAACAAAATGATACATTGAAAGAAAACAACTTTAACATACACTTGACTTGGTAAAGTATGGGGTGGCCAGGACATGAAAACCACAACAGTGAACTACAGCATCAAATGATGACAAAGCTAGAACAAGACACATGGCAACATAAGGGCTATAAATACACAGACTACTGATAAGCAAATGAGCAAGTCTTGAACGCAATGAAACAAGCAGCCAATGATAGCAAAATACAAATGAAAACAAAACCACATACATAAGTCAATGTCCGCCACTGCTTTTGGATCAATCTAAAACAAATTGGGATTGTACATTTACTAATCTGCAAGTATATACTTTTATCTAAAATAAAGTAATGCATGTTTATGCATTAGAAAAGACATGGTAGCCAGCATTGAATTGCATGCAACTGCTGTTTATTGGTGAGCAGGGCTCACCAAACCCACTTTTCCACAGTGTAGCATCATGGCTACAAACTTGACCTAATATAAGCAATAACATTTTGAAACTTATTAAATACGTAAAAATGGCAGATAGCAATTAGTTTACTAGCATACAGTTATGAAAGTAATTTATTATTTGCATAGAAATACAGACCAACCCAGCCATGCAATTGCAATATCCACTAATAACCTCCCCGGGTACCTAAACGACGAACCATGATGAGTACATTTTTGAGACAGTTTGACTTGCTTCAGCTTCACCAAAGACAAGAAAAATGTCATCCACATGGTATGAACAAATGTTGCCAACCTTTCCGCTAAGAAAGCACAGACCAGGCACTATCAGCCAGATAATGATAGATGTCTAGATAAGATACTTCAGGTAAAAACGCTTGTTTTGACAGATCTGAGATTTAAAAATGGCACCACCAGAAATACCTCAAGACCAGACATGTGCTGTAGCATTCAGAAACTTTTGTTATTGTTCACGTCCTTCAAATGGTCTATAATTATAAAAGTGTCACAGTCATGTTCTGTTTCAATGTCTTGTTTAAGTTCTAGTCTTATGTTTCATCTGTCTGTATTTGCCTCTTTGAATCAATCATTAGTTGTCATGGTTTCTACTTAGTTCTCACCTGTTCCCTGTTCTGTTAATGTTCATTCTCCTGTGCATATAAGCCCCCTGTGTGTTCAGTTCATTGTTTGGTGTTAAAGTTACATTGTCATGTGTATGCTATCACTCACTTTGTGTAAGTCTATTATTATCGCTCATCCTGAGTCATGCATCATTCTTGGATTTAATTACACACAACCCCTGACAATAAGGCTTTCTAATATACAATTGTTTGTAAATATATTTTTCTTGTATAAAAAAAGGTTTGTTAAACTTATGATCAGAAACAAAAGATTAATTAGTAGACCACAGACAAGAAACATGTCAGGTTGGCTTTGATGTAAAGTAGTAATACAATATGTATATATATATATATATATATATATATATATATATATATATATATATATATATATATATATATACAGTATACACTCACCTAAAGGATTATTAGGAACACCTGTTCAATTTCTCATTAATGCAATTATCTAATCAACCAATCACATGGCAGTTGCTTCAATGCATTTAGGGGTGTGGTCCTGGTCAAGACAATCTCCTGAACTCCAAACTGAATGTCAGAATGGGAAAGAAAGGTGATTTAAGCAATTTTGAGCGTGGCATGGTTGTTGGTGCCTGACGGGCCGGTCTGAGTATTTCACAATCTGCACAGTTACTGGGATTTTCACGCACAACCATTTCTAGGGTTTACAAAGAATGGTGTGAAAAGGGAAAAACATCCAGTATGCTGCAGTCCTGTGGGCGAAAATGCCTTGTTGATGCTAGAGGTCAGAGGAGAATGGGCCGACTGATTCAAGCTGATAGAAGAGCAACTTTGACTGAAATAACCACTCGTTACAACCGAGGTATACAGCAAAGCATTTGTGAAGCCACAACACGCACAACCTTGAGGCGGATGGGCTACAACAGCAGAAGACCCCACCGGGTACCACTCATCTCCACTACAAATAGGAAAAAGAGGCTACAATTTGCACGAGCTCACCAAAATTGGACAGTTGAAGACTGGAAAAATGTTGCCTGGTCTGATGAGTCTCGATTTCTGTTGAGACATTCAGATGGTAGAGTCAGAATTTGGCGTAAACAGAATGAGAACATGGATCCATCATGCCTTGTTACCACTGTGCAGGCTGGTGGTGGTGGTGTAATGGTGTGGGGGATGTTTTCTTGGCACACTTTAGGCCCCTTAGTGCCAATTGGGCATCGTTTAAATGCCACGGCCTACCTGAGCATTGTTTCTGACCATGTCCATCCCTTTATGACCACCATGTACCCATCCTCTGATGGCTACTTCCAGCAGGATAATGCACCATGTCACAAAGCTCGAATCATTTCAAATTGGTTTCTTGAACATGACAATGAGTTCACTGTACTAAAATGGCCCCCACAGTCACCAGATCTCAACCCAATAGAGCATCTTTGGGATGTGGTGGAACGGGAGCTTCGTGCCCTGGATGTGCATCCCACAAATCTCCATCAACTGCAAGATGCTATCCTATCAATATGGGCCAACATTTCTAAAGACTGCTTTCAGCACCTTGTTGAATCAATGCCACGTAGAATTAAGGCAGTTCTGAAGGCGAAAGGGGGTCATACATCGTATTAGTATGGTGTTCCTAATAATCCTTTAGGTGAGTGTATATATATATATATATATATATATATATATATATATATATATATGTATATATATATGGCGTGCAGTCCCTATATATAAGCTGCAAATGCTCTGCATACCCAAGCCATTCATGGACTCGCTGATTAGTATTAAGTTAACACTATAAATTACTATAAATACCTTTGTTTAAGGTGTACCATAAAGCTTACATGATAAAATGTTAGTAATACGTATGTAACTCCCAGTCATTTATTTATTTGCAAAACGACGATAATTTTCTTCAAATCTGCCACTCAGTTGGTTCCGGGTAAACTGATTCACAGCAGTTTTGCCGCGTATGCTCTGTTGTTATGGATCGTCATCACATCCCGCATTCTCATTGGTTTGGCATATACATTTGAATTGACGCCTGCCATGGTGTATTTGTCGTCTATGATATTAGATGCGCGTCGATGCGCATTAACGTTTAGTGCCACCAAGCGGAATTACAAAAATACAACACTTTTTGTCTTATTCTGTATAACCTGAAATACTGTCTGCTGCAGATATATAGAGTGATGGCACTTACTAAAATGGTAAGCGTTTCCTTATTCCCCTTCACCTTGGCTGCACTGCTTTTAACAAAGAAAAAAGTTTAGAAGAATATTTGAAAAGAAAGCGTCCCCACCTTCAGATTCTGAGCAGCGTTTGAAGCTTCATGTGCCTGATATGACTAAGCAAAAAGAAAGGAGGTGGAAGGAAAGGAGAGAAACACTATAGGCATCTCCTGCTGTGCGGGTGTCCACTCATCTGCTGTTTTGGTAATATATAAGAAGAGAAAAAAAACAGCAAAGGGGGACAAAAAGAACAAATAAAATAGGAATGCCACTCTTAAGTTGCTCTCTGAGTGGCATTAGTTGGTAAGATTCTGAATTGTCTCTATAATTGGGGTAAGACAGTATAAAGAGACAGAAAGTTTAAAGTTTCAGCTTTGCTTCTGTTCTGCTGTATAATGTGGAGTAGTGTCCATAATTCAGAGGTCTGACTGAGGCCTGAAAGAAAGAAAGAAAGAAAGAAAGAAAGAAAGAAAGAAAGAAAGAAAGAAAGAAAGAAAGAAAGAAAGAAAGAAAGAAAGAAAGAAAGAAAGAAAGAAAGAAAGAGATGCAGTGAAAAGAAAACAAAAACACAATTATTATAAAAATAAAGCGGCCCCAGATGACTGTGGCAAACTTAATTAAGTGTATTTTGTACAATTCATCATTGTGTCTTTAGCCTCAGTGACCTCACAGGGAGAAGAGGGACTGAACATTTGATGCTGTGAAAACTACACCAGAAAGAAAAAAAGTGTCAGCGATAGCTTGCTTCTGCAGAAAGGATTCAGAGCGCTTAGGGTCAAGCTTGTGTGCTTGAATGCCAGGAATGGCTTTATTTAGCAAATGGTTTAATTAAAATGCACAATGAGGGAAAGAGAGACAGAGACAGACTGGCAGAGGAAGAAAGTTAGAGGGAGAAGGAAAGAAAGAAAGAGGTAAATTAGCTGTGAATCTAACAAATGACTGTAATTAGCTGGTAGCTGCATGCCGAGATGCAGAAATGGGGCCAGTTATAACTGCAGCTTAACTGGAACACAACAATTCTGGAGTCCATATTGAAAACAAATGGATTGAAATCTTTCCAAACAGTTGGATGTCTTTGGTGATCTGTTCAATGCATTTTCAAGGAATCTGGTACAGTCCAACATATGGCCCTAAACTAAATGAAGGAGTTTTTTTTCTTTTTTCTTACTCAGCTAAATATAGCTGGTTTAGTTTCCATTCATTGTCTATGTGCTTTATTGCACTTGTTACATGTTCAGCAGCAATAGCTGCAATGTATACATTAAGCCTAGACGCTGCTCCAGCAGTAAAACACTCCTGCAGAAATTCCAGCGCTGGACCCACAAGGTAGTGAACTGGATCCACCCTGTGTTGTTTGCACTATAGAAATGAATGCCACATCGAAGCAGAGAATTGTGAGATTTTGTTATTTTCTAGTAATTAACATTAAATAAAAATCAAATGTTATCCAGTAACAATTACAAATGAAGCAATCATTTGGTAGGTGTTAATTTGGGACCAAATTATGTTTTGTTGTTGTTTTTTGCCAAAAAATTGAAGAAAAAATATGGATTATTATAATACATTATTACATGTTTCTGAAATTAACTTTTTGTCCAGTTTTACAGCAGCCATTTTTTTTTTTTCAATTCAAATACACAAAATAATTCGGTATACATGGAACTGAAGAAACATGCAATAACCTCTATAAAAAATAAAACACAAATAAAATAAAAAAAAACATAAAAATGCCTGTTACGATGTAACCTTTTGTCAAAAGCCCCTTTGTCAGTAGCTGTGGGAACTATGTGGAACTATAGAAACCCTCTGGTGTAACTATTGCCTGAAGTCGGTATAGAATCACACTAATTTATTGGAAAATAGTGCTAGCACCACAAACTAAACAAAAGGACCAAGGGTTCATATGTAACTGAGACGTTCCCATTTATTGGTTTATTTTGACACTGTGCCAGTAGCTGATGCTATGGGAGCACTATACCATCATGCCATAGCTGCCAATTCATCAGCCCAATGATACTCCTTTGACCAAACCTTTGATGATGCAACACTTCTTGCAGAGCATGCACAAATGCTTAAATGCATAGTCAAGCGTAAGCCTCGTAAGCCTTTGATATTGCATTCCTCACTCAATGTGACATCCTCTGCTTCAAAACCTTTGCCATCGAAGCAGACAAATAACTGGTCAGATTTACACTGCTGGCTTGTACAGTCAAGGTAAATCCTCAAAACTGTAACTCTATGCAACCTCTCTTTCTCCTGCAAATCATAGGGATGAGGAGAGACTGCAAAACAGTCTGTGAGTGAAACAAAGAAACTACATTGGGAAGATAACCACATCTTGGCCTCAGTAAGACTTTAACGAGACTGGGAGCAAAATGCAAACAGATAGGGATCAACAACAACGCCTGCAAGCCCCTAATGAGCGCCAGCAAGAGAAACTTCTTGAGAGTCAAAAGGTAATTTGAGGCTGACTCTAATGGCTGATTTATAACCGATATTCTGCAAGATGGTTTCTCCAGAAGAGAGACCAGATCAGAGAACCACACATGAGAAGGGCAAAACGGGACCTCTAAGAAAAGATGGACCTCTTCCTTCCAAACTCTACACAGAACAGCCAGAAGTAAGCACACTGGTGGAAAGGCATACAGATTGCCCTTGGGCAACACCTGCACCAAATCATTTATTCACAGAAGTTCTGAAGGAGACACAGTGAACCAGTTCTGCTCTGCCAAACTTTTCAATTAGGTTGACAACCTGAGTGTGCAACCTACACTACCAGGGCCAGGGCGTTTTGTTACCAAAAACATGCTAGAACGCATCCCTCTTCGGTGGTTCAGGTATAAAACCACATAAATATTGTCCATCCGCACCACAGCAAGGCAGCCTTTCAGGTCTGAGAGAAAGTAATTCATCACTAGGCCGAATGGAAGAATTTGAAAGTGAACCTGAGAAACTCCCTCCCTTGTCTCTGAATGATCTGAATTTGAAAATGTGCATCCTTTAAATTGATTGTAACGAACCAGTCTCTGGATAAGTTTAAGCGTCAACATATTGAAACTGCAGTTCCTGAGAGTTTGAGATATGATGTAACCCTCTTTCCTTTCTGGCACCAGAAAATACCGTCTGTAAGATCAGAATTCGCTCTGGGAAGGAGGGACCACCTCTTTAGCTATTTTTTCCAGAAGGAAACATATTTCCTGACTTCCCAATCTCAAACTAGTGTGATGAGCACTCCACTGAAATGAGGCGGACAATGCCAAAACTGGATAGTATACCCACCGTTATATGTTTTTCAGAACCCAGCTTGATATGCTGCCAAGTCATTAGCGAGGCACATCAAACGCTACACTGAGTCGAACTGAGTCAGACGACCATTTAGACCATCATAAGATTTGACTGCCTGAGGTCACGTCTCTGAGCAGTGCATGAGATATGAGGGGCATTTAATTGTTTTGTGGCAGACCTTCTGACACTGAGTCCTTAAACGACATAGCAGCAGGGAACATCCAATTCGGAAAATATGTGGTTTGAGCAGATGCAAGGGACCCTTCGTAAAAGACTGCGAAATCAAAGCAACTAGCAAGAATGTTCCTTTTCATGGATGTACGTCAGTTTCAGCCAGAAATGGTGTTTGGTTGTAACCAAATTTGCCATTGCACAACAAATACTGTAGCACGAGCCGTGTGTTTGATAGCACAAGTGCTAAATCATTGCCCTCCTCAGCTATTTGACTGCCTCAGGGGTCAAACCCTCACCCTCGTTAGAGATGCGCGGATGGGCTATTATTTCATCCGCAACCGCATCACAAAAATCATCATCCGTCCGCCATCCAGCCGCACCAACGTTTTTGACCAATTTTCAAAACCGCACCCGCCCGCCATCCGTTGATTTGTGTATACATATATTTTTCATTTGATTGGTTCAACCGCCCGCCACCCGCCCGAATTTAATGAAAATATTATTTTTCGTCACGTCATCCGCCCAATCCGCGGTTTATCCGCGGAGTCCGCGGCTGTAACCGCCAACCGCGCATCTCTAACCCTCGTCCATTTCCTTAAGGATATCCACCTGGAATGTCTGCAGAACCGACATGGTGTGCAGCGTTGATATCCTGGAAGAACGGCAGCAGCCCGCAGAATACTTGGACTCTGGCTGGACAGCTTAAGCTTGTCCACAGCACAAGAAATTACATCCAAAAGCTCCAAATAGGCTACAGAAGGGCAAGTGTCCTGACGACTTGGGGGAAGCTCGTCAGTCTGGCCAGCAGTGATCTCCTAAGAGTCAGATGTGGCGGTGGACAACACATCATTAAATTCAAAAGAGATCGTTTTGTGAGCTTCTGATCTCGGAAACAAATCCTCACGTGCAAACTCCACTGGACTCATATTCAGCACACAATAAGTAGAATGTGAAAGAGATACATTTGTAGACTCAATCCCCATAACTTAAAGTTCAACATCAGATTGACCGGATGCAAGCCCATGTGGTGCAGAGCAAACAACACAAGTAAGAGTCAATTTGTCTAGAACAAAGCATCTTCATCCTAAATTATTCATAGTGTGGGCAAGTGTTACTTGAGCATGACTGAAACCAAGTTTCTTGTCCTCTTTATAATAAAATGAGAACACATAGCCACAGACTTATGCCATCACCATCACATACATCACATCCACCATCACATCTGACATTTCCATTATACTGTGTGGGGTTCAGACAATTGTCACACCAGAGGGTGTACTCATATCTTCAGCTACTGACGCAGCATCGAAGTGAGTCTATAAAAAAGACATCTCTTTAGCCAAGCATTCACATAATACATGTCATTACCTTGTACTCCAGTTATATCAGATCAAATGCACATGATTATATTTCCTTGAAAAGTTATGAACATCAGCAAAGCTAATTATTTTCCATTTGCTTTTCTGTTTTATCTCAGGATGCCCATCTCAAGGTAACTATACGCCAGCTCCAGTTTGGATCCAGCCTCTTACGAAGACTTCAGATGACCCAACACCTGTGAAGAGATGAATCCAACTCCTGCTAGGACTTCAGATAACGCAAACTCTGAATCAACAGGCACCAATGCTAAATTTTCTATATTGTATTCATTATATTCGCAGCTTGTAATAATTATTTCAGTGAGATTATTGTTTTTGCCTAAAATGAATGCATCACATTAGCTAACTGCATAATTTGTATATGTACATTTCTAAAATACATAACTCAGACACAGTCACCTCTGATAACAGATCACTCTGAATTGTAATGTAGACATGCATTTTCTGTAAAGCTGCTTTGAAATATGTATTGTGAAAAGCGCTATACAAATAAATGTTAATTGATTTACAGATTTAAAGTAAACTAAACTCAAAGCACTGAGATGGTTTATTTGGAGTGTTATTTTGAATCTTAAAAAAAAAAAAACGTTAACACAAATAAAAAAATCCTTACATTTGTTCGTTCTACGTAAACAATAGCATGCTTGAGCAGCAGAGCACCACTGAATCCTGCATGATAACAGGAAATAAGAGATTGATGGCTTTTGTTTTGTATGCTCAAGATATGATCAAATGTGTTTCTTCAAGCGTGCATCTTTGTGTCGATGCAAAAGCAATTCTTGTCAAATGTCAATCTGAACTCTCTTAAAAAGTCATCTGCCACATTAGATTAACTTTGACACGTGGTAATAAGAGAAATGGTGGGATGCTAATGCTTTGCTGCTGAATTTGAATAAGCTATCTGGCATTTACTTGATTGGTTCGATATTTCCGTCTTGCCTCTTTCAGTCCTGGAGCAAAGTAAACTTAAAGGTAGAACACACACATTCAGTATGTACCTTTCCAACAATCCCTCACAGCTGGCAGAACAGATCATTGATGCAACACAGTGGAGAATCAAAACACAGCAGGAAAGGAGAGCAAACGGCAGACAAGTGTTGATATAACGGATTAAATAAAAAAAAAATGGTGCATGTTGGAGACACCTGGCAGAAAAAAAAAAATATATATATAGAGAGAGATATGCCAAAGGAACCTAGTGTTTATGATCAGAGGATAAAGATACAGGAGACCAAAGTATTAATGCAATACAGATAAAACAATATTTGCCTTGCTTTCCGGTTGCAGTCACCGCTGATTAGGATCAAGACTGAAGAAAAGTCTTCCAAGGCCCAAGTAAACAACAGGCTTTGGGGACAAAGCGCCTTTTGCAGGCTTAAGAATCAGCCCTGCTTGTGTTTTCCATCATCCATATCAAAATATATAAATCCAAAAGCTGGTTATTACATTTCCCAGACATCTGTGTACACACAATTTGGATAATTGCACAACCTGAGTATAGATTAATGTGAAAAATCTGACAGATTGGTATATTTGCTAAATCAAAAAAAAAAAAAAAATGGCAGACTATGTAAAACATATTTTATACAGAACCGACAATTCTTGATTTACTGGTGCAAAATCAATAAGAGAACCTCACGTCATGGTCAAGGTATTTCACACACTCAAATGAGTAATAAAATAAATAGGCGCATTAAAAAAAATTCATAGCAAAATTGTAATATGTTCATTTTAAGTTCTGCATGTATTAAAGGGGTCATATAATGGTACATGCACTTTCACAAGTTGATTGTACTGAAATGTGTGTTGGCAGTGCCTGTACACAACCATCATATAATGATAAAAATCCATCCAGTGTTTTTATTTTTTTTTTATCTCCTTATATGTTTTCCCCTGTCTCAAATTGAGCCGTCTGACCGTGTGACGTCACACGGTCGGACGCCTCTCCCACGATTGTTAATTGACAGCAGCGTTTCAACACAGACCCGCCCTGAGCGAGCTGTCATCATAGTCCGCCATTGTTGATACGCTGGAGCAGAATGGCGTCTAAGCGATTGTGGTGTTCTGTTCTTGGATGTAATAACGAACACAGCAGTCATTTTGATGTTCCTAAATCCGAACCGCTGAAGACGCAGTGGCTGAGTTTTGTTTTCGAAGGGAATATTCCCCACGATCAACGTCAATGCTTTCATGTTTGCGCGAATCATTTCTTACCAGACTGCTTTATAAACGAGGGTCAGTATAAAGCTGGTTTTGCTAAGAAGCTGCTCCTGAAAAAGTGCTTCAGCCCTGACAGTTGTACAGTACCTAACACGGCAGAGATAACGTTACGCATCACTGACAAGCCTTCATTTACCGAACAAAAGTTTTTCATGACCATTAGCTGTAACATCAATCTGTCAATGAACTAATGTATACATCAGTAAACACATAGCGTTCGTATCTCACTACTCTACCCTGCCAGTAAGTTACATACAAAGATAGATCAAAGTAACATTACGTTAACCAATCATTCAGAAACGTCCTGTTCGAGTCTTAATTGTCTAACTTCTTTGGGGCCGTCTTCTTGTTCCAGGTCCGACTCTGGTTCAAATTGATACGGTTGCACAAATGTGTCCTCAGAGACTCCCGCTGCCATTCTTTCTCCAAAATATACCCTCAACTGTTGTCAAGGCAACACTCCACGTGTGTTGTGTCAAAACGCCCCACAGAACAGAGAGGCGGTGTGAGCAAAGCTCATTATCATTTAAAGACACATGCACTTAAATGGCGTGCTGAAAACAGAGCTGTTTTTGACCAGGTAAAATTAGAGGTTTTCTTACAATACTAATATATAAAGTATATTTCAAAATTTTAATTTAGACCCTAAAGAATCATATTAACTTGTACAAAAATGGCATTACATGAAAAATGTCATATAATGCCATATTATAATGGCATTATATGACTTTATTGTATTGTGTTAAAGGTGAACTGTAATTACTTCGCTATTACAAAACCAGTCACATGTCGCACGGGTATATTTGTGGCAATAGCCAACAATACATTGTATGGGTCAAAATTATCGATTTTTCTTTTATGCCAAAAATCATTAGGATATTAAGTAAAGATCATGTTCCATGAAGATATTTTGTAAATTTCCTACCGTAAATATATAAAACATTTATTTTTGTGAGTGATGCAGCACAATCGCAAACATAAATGGAAACCTTTAAAAGCGATTTTCTCAATGTTTCGATTTTTTTGCACCCTCAGATTCCAGATTTTCAAATAGTCGTATCTCGGCCAAATATTTTCCTATCCTAATAAACCACACATAAATGGAAAGCTTATCTATTCAGCTTTTATATGATGTATAAATCTCAATAATAATAATAAAAAAAAAAAATACCCATGTGACTTTGTGGTCCAAGGTCACAAAAGTGCAATTTCTTTATGTATATAATAATAAAATGTGCAGTATACGACTAGAGCAGGGGTTTTCAACCAGGGAGCTTCAGGAAACTTCCAGGGGGCTCCAGTAAGCCTTACAATTATTTTAAAGTAGTTATATTATAATCATTTAAAATAATGAAAAAATTACAACATTAAACTGACATCATATTGACATCGTACGTACATATATATATATATATATATTTCTTTTTTTGATTTTTTTTTTACAACAGAAGTATAAACTTACATATCATGGCCTTCGAAAATTGTCTTGGACAAAAGGGGGCCTCAATGTCAAAAAGGTTTAGAACCACTGAACTAGAGCACTGTAAGGAATACTGTATCCCACAATACAGTGCACAAATAATATCAACTTTTCCTATCTCTTTTAGGACTCATTATTTGATTAAACTACCAAGAATAAAAAGCTAATTAAAATGCTAAATATTTTTTTTAAATCTTTTCTTATTGATTGCCTCGCTACATGGAACAGTGATAGTAGCAGTGGATAAGGGAATACTCATGTTTCTCTTCTTTATCTAAAACCTCCTCTCATATAGATTATTTCTTAATTTATGTTTCTTTATTGCCTAGTGTAGAAAGTTGTATATACGATAATGTGGTTTTGTCGGATCATTCCCCCACCTCATTATTTTATTTAGACACTCAAACATCTAAAAGTTCCCCTAGATGGTGCTTGCAGCCTAGATGGTTGCAAAACTCTGAATTCATTAAATTTGTTGGTGAACAGATAGACCTGTATTTTACAATACAGATCTCAGCAGCCATTAGATGGGAAGTCTTTAAGGCATTTATTAGAGGCCAAATGATTAGTTATACTAGTTCCAAATTTAATAAAGATAGACAAAAGCTGCTTGAGACACTGAAATCAGAGATTTAGAGAAAATAATAAACCTAGATAAATTTGTACGAATTAAGCAAACAATTATTAGCATTAAAAGCTGAATATGAGGAACTTTCAATGCTAAAAGCTGAAAGTAGTGTATTAAGACTGAAGCAAACTTTTTATGATCAGGGTGAGAAACCCAGTAAACTGCTGGCCTGGCAACTTAAGAAATTTACACCAGAAAGAGCTATTAATGAAATTAGTAATGGGAGAGGAAAAATTACAATGGATCCGGCTGAGATTAACTGTACATTTGTATCGTTTTGTATCAAGCCTTTACTCAAAACTCATTTTTGAATGGGTTAGATATTCCCTCTATCTTCGAAGCGACAAAACTTAAGCTAGATAGGGAACTGGAATTAGAAGAAGTTTCTAATGCTATTCTTAAAATGTAGGGCGGTAAGGTGGCGGGTCCGGATGGGCTCCAAATTGACATTTATAAGGAATTCAAAGATAAATTAATAGGCCCGTTACTGGATATGTATGTAGAAACTTTTCGGTGAGGATCTCTTCCTCCCTCGTTGATAAGTGCCCTGAACACTCTTATTTTGAAGCCAGGAAAGCTACCTGTAGAATGCAGGTCATATAGACCAAGTTCACTTTTGAATACAGATGCAAAATGTATTGCTAAAGCCTTGGGGATGAGACTTGAGAAGGTCCTGCCTCTGCTGGTACATTCAGAGTGGCTTTGTTAAGGGTTCCACAATGTTAGGAGGGTACTCAATTTGGTACATGCCGGGGACGGTGCCCCTGTTACGGCCATCCTGTCGCTCGATGCCGAAAAGGCATTCGACAGACTTGAATGGCCATATTTGTAGAAGGTTCTTGAGCGGTTTGGTTTGGGTGACAATTTCCATAGATGGATGGGAATTCTATTAGTTGATTCTACTGCGGAGGTACTCACCATCAATCTTATCTCACAACCATTTAAATTAAGTCGTGGTTCCTGACAAGGCTCGCCGCTTTCGCCTCTACTCTTTGTATTATCCATGGAACTGCTAGCAATAGCAATTAGATCACACCCTATAATTCACGGTATTCATTCAGCAGTTTTAGAACACCATATTGCCTTACATGCTGATGATACCATAGTGTTTCTATCAGAGCGTGAAAAATCGATACCTTCCCTTTTAAAGCTTATGGGCACGTTCAGTGTTTTTTCTGGTTTTAAAGTAAATAAATACAAGTCATCAATCATGTTTCTAAATGAGTAAGAGAGAATGGGGGCTACAATTACCAAATGTATTGAGGTTGTATTGGGCTGCTTAAAATATCGCTGCAATGTTCTGGTTCTCTAGAGATACGAATATGCCTTGGTTACAGGTTGAAATGTTGGCTGCAAAAGGCTTGACACTTGACCGCTCTTTACATTCAGCACCCCTTAAAGAACTAAAAAGAAAAACAGACAATCCATTTGTGAAGAATACCATTATGATCTGGTACTAAGTTCATACATTTCTCGGAGAGGCCCCATTGTTGTCTTGCTTCTCCCCGATTTGGGGGAATGAATATTTCACTCCAGCTAAAAATTATATGGGGTTTAACTATGGTTGAATAAGGGAATAGTTAGACTGATGGACTTATATGAAGACAATATTTTAATCTCATTTGACAATCTGGTATCAAAGTTTCATATACCCCGGAATTTATTTTTTAAATACCTGCAGCTTAGAAGTTTTATTTTTTCGAAACTAAATAATTTTGTGCAACTCCCTTCATTATCCACACTGGTAACCTTTTCCAAACAAGACTGTTTCAGTAAAGGGCGAATTACCTAATTATATAATATACTGGTACAGAATCATAAAGAAAATTCTGAAAATAAAAGACGAGCATGGATGCAGGATTTAAATAAAGACATTTCATTAGATGAGTGGGGTACAATATGTTTAAAAGCACAGACTCAAACTATAAATACTCGTTTGAGACTCTTACAATATAATTGGAGAATGAGAACTTATATCACTACTAGTATCCCTGACTTATGTTTTAAATGCAATCATTTCCAAGGCAAATTTTTTCATTGTGTGTGTGAATGTGGTGAGGTGCAAAAGTTTTGGAGGAAAGTGGCTCAGTATGTATCTCAATTTACTACTACTCCTATCTCTTTAAGCCCGGTAATATGTGTATTGGGTGTCTATGTGGACAATTGCTTTCTGTCCGTCAAAGAGAAAAAACTGGCGTATTTGTGCCTACTACAAGCCAGGCGTTCAATTGCCCTTTGCTGGAAGAATACAAGTTGTCCTTCCCTTGGACTTTGGCTGATAAACTTGATATCCAGTTTGGCCCTTGAGAAGCTTACAAAATTTGGGAGATGTTCTTGAGATTTGTTAAAGAAGGAGATATTGAAGAGGCTATATATGTGTGAAGTTGTAGTATATGCTTAATGCTTAACAGGAGTGTGTGATATAAAGCAGCACTGTATGTTTAAGGATTTTTTTTTTATTTTTTTTTTATTATTATAATTATAATTATTTATTGTTTTACCAACTGCCAGGGTAATTGTGGAGGGGGATGGATTTGAGTAAGTTATGTTTGTATTTAAGTGTATGTTATGATTCAATAAAAATATGTTCGCAAAATGCAAAATAATGATACGCATCTCCAAGATGACAACTGGACTACACTCACTTAAAAAATCCAATGTTGTGAGTTACAACAATTGTCATGTGACAAATTTGTAGAACAATATAGCTTCTGAAATGGTTTGCTGTCATTGATACTGCATATTAGAGTATTTAGCATACTTAAAATAGTAAACAGTTTACAGTGTGCTAGTGTCCCATTTCAAACACAGCATTAATAAAAATGTTTCTGAAACACTCATACCTTTTGTTCATTTACATTTATTCATTTTTAGCATTTATTCATTTATTTGTAATAAACATGGGCTATTAAAATGATTTATGTTTTATGTATTTATTATTTATATTTATTTTGAATTATGTTTTTTTAAAACATACGCACATAGGGTTACATCATATCAAAACGTGGATTACACCTGTGGTGGGAGATCACACAAATGGCTCTTTATAAATAGGCCTATAAATAACTCTGAAAGCACAGTTGAATGACTTAACTGAAATCGAATATGGCACTATCTGTCCATCGTCATGTGCACACTGATCAGGACATCTGCAACTTTTAAACCATCCAAACTGCACTCTACTCGTCTCTGACAGCTGCCGAAAGAGGTTTGAATCAACAATTAATCAGTTTTGACTGTGCTAAGTTCTGCTCATGTTCTACAATATGTACTTCACGAAAGATGTACTGTACTTCTATCGGAAGTCAAAGCACAACACAAAGGTGAGCACAGTATTGTTGTTCCAAAATTTCAGTTTGGCTGTGGTGTGTGCATTAATGTGTGTGAAATACCAGCTTATTCCGAAAACTTACATTGGGCACTTTTTGCACTTAAATTGGCTTAATTTTTACTGTTGACATTCAAAATTAAGCATGTGTTTTTCCGAGGGTTAAAGTCATCGGGTAATTTCTTTTTTCGTTTTGACCGTTTCCACCTGGGCATTTTATTTGCTGATTCTCTTGAATGTATTTGTGCTGTTTTGATCAGTTTTCCTGGGAAATGTATTTATTTTAATTTTATTTTGTCATCAGTATTTTGTTTTAAGGAGATAAAAATGGTGCTTATCAACCTTGATTGACATGGCAATAAAATAATATCTTATTATTTTGACAGTTTTCTTAGACTTGGAGTGGGCGGGTTTTGGTGAGCAATCTGGCAACACTAGTTATGTAGCCTAAGGTATAGGCAGGTTTTTAGTGTGTTCATTTTTATTTCCCTAAACAGCATAATAACCCTTTTATTTAAAGGCTTAATTTATGTCCTCTAGTCTGTTGCATTGCAAATGTCCCGGTCTGTGTAAATCGTTTAAACGAGTGCTCTCACTGATACACTTGTTGTGCTTTGTGGAGTTTTGGCGCGTTTTATAGACTCGATATTGTTTCTTATTCAAATGTGGTGTAGAGCAGTGGTTCTCAAGTCCTCGTGACCCACTGCTCTGCACATTTTGTATGTCTCTCTTATCTGACACACTCAGTTCAGTTCATGGAGTCTCTCCTAATGAGCTGATGATCTGGTTCAGGTGTGTTAAATAAGGGAGACATACAAAATGTGCAGAGCAGTGGGTCACGAGGACTCGAGTTGAGAACCACTGGTGTAGAGTATTTTAACATAAAAAAAAAAAAAATCACACACTTCATATTTAAGAGATTAGAAATGTACAATGGAACGACTGACTTATCTATAGGCTTTTAAGTTGAACAACTTGCTTGGCAAAAAGAGCAACACACAAAGAGAACGTGACAAGCTTTTTAAACCCTTACGGCTACAATCTCTACTAGCAGAGCTGTGAAACACAGGCTGGCAGCGGGCAGTGAGATTCTAAAGCGCCACAGCAGTGGGAGGCGACCCAGAGCATTAGCCCAGCAACAGTATATACAGTCTCTCCAGGCACATGTCAAATGAATAGAATGTAAAAATCCTTCATGATACATTAGGCAAACAATATCAGGATGATGTACTGCATCTGATGGGATTCTGAAGTGTGCAAACAGTGAACACTTCTGATGTCCCATAATGCCAAGGGAGCTGAAGAGCAAACAAATTCAGAAAGTTGGCAGAGAACCATGTGAGGAGTGTTTAAGAGCTACTAAGGAAGTTGTTCATTGTGGTTAAAAACAACTTTTTTAATAGGGATGCACAGTATATCGTCACCATATTGCTTAGCCAATATTGGATTTTTTTATTGGCATTCTCTAATATTGAATATTTAATTGTGCATGCTATCCCAGAGGAAAGAAAAGACAAAAATGAGGGTACTTCAACATCAAATGGAGACGTTTAGTCTCCTGTCTGACTCTCCTGAGTCTCCTGCTTCTCACCCTTGGTCTCTCACAATTGTCTCCTTTTAAGTTTTAGAAGGGATCTTATCATGTGCTCAGATTTTTCTCTTAAACTAAAGACCCCAGTGGTCTCATATTTGTCCCCTCCTAAGTTTCTGACAAGATCTCAACAACATCACACATAGGCTTAGACTTTCTCAGCTAGAGGAGCTCTCACATTTGTCTCATTTCATGTTAAGAAGAGACTGCAACGACTTTACAAATTGTGCATTAAGTCAAGTATTTTAAATGCACCAAAGTAAAAAACAATACATTTAGAGTTTACGCCTATATTAAGAGTGAAGTTAAGCAGAAATAAGATTAAAGTCACTCTTAATTGCTGACACACAATAAGAGAATAGAGATGTAGATTTAATGTGATCATTGACCACTTTGATTATTGATATATATTATATGGTAGCAATGTTTGAGTTCATACTGAGACATTTGATTTGTAAAGTTGTTGAGAACTCTTGTAAACTTTAGAGGAGACAAGTGTGCTACCAGCAGAGTCTCTAGCTAAGGAGACAAATCTGAACATAGTCTGTGATGTTCCTGAGATCTTTTCTAAACTTTAGAGGAGACAAGTGTGAGAGATCAGAGTCTCTAAGGAGAGAACTCTGAGCACTGTGTGTGATGTTGCGGAGATCTCTTCAAAACTTTAGTAGGGTGCCATACGTCCTATTTTTCCTGGACATGTCCTCTTTTTGGACCTAAAAAAATGCGTCCGGACGGGATTTGTAGATCGCCCAAAATGTCTGGGATTCGGCTTTTGCTTTTTACAGTCGCTGATTTTGCATTGCTTTAGGTCCCGCCTTCTCTCACGCCACCATTGGTCGGTCGGTCATGTACGTAACGCAAACTGCATCTCAATCATTAGTCATTACCCTCAGCACCACGGCAACAGCCAAGAGACAGAGCAGCGCTTGCTTGTCAACAGTGGCACATGGCTCCTGAACAGCGTTAAAAAAAAAAAAGCCCAAATGTGAATTCACAGATGATTTACAGAGAAAATTCCTGTGGTTTCGTCTCGGTCGGGATCCGTGTGAAGCAGAATGCATGACCTGCAAAGCTGGCACGTACGTGTCAGTGTCAAATAAAGGTGCTAGCGACCTAGAAGCCCACATAAGGAAAGTATACAAGAGAACATCAAGAGGACTGAAATAATTTTTTACTGAAATAGTGTAGATTTTTTATTTTATTTTAACCTATGGTCATGAAAATAAACTTTTGCGGGCCAAAAGTTGAATGGAAAGGACTAATTACTTTATGTATTAAAGTACAATAACATAGTTGCAAGGTTGTGAATGCATTTGTCAAGTATTTGTATTATTATTATTTATTTATTTTTGTCTCAGGAGACAAGTGTGAGAAGCAGGAGACTCAAGCAAAAGTCTCCATTTGATGTTAATGTAACCTCATTTATGTCTAGCAGAAATATTTGAGATGTGAAAGAGAGCACTTTTTCTTCACTATGGGTAGCTTCAATCTCATTCATCCACATCATTTAAGTGAAACACAATACACATTGTCATATTTGAAGTTGTTTAGTGTAGACAGTGTTTTGTTGCACAATGATTTAATAGAGAAAATCATGACCTATATTCACATGTATCCAAAATGGGTTGTTCAAGACAAAATGTTCAATGATAAACAAAACAAAAAAGGTTATGCAACAACAATGAAGTACTGGTACAATAACTGGTACAAAACACTGGTAGTGTTACTTTTGATTAAAAAAATTAAATAAAAAATTATATATTTATATATATATATATATCAGTAGCGGTTTTAGGCACGGGCGAACCGGGCAATCGCCCGGGGCGGCATTTTTGGGGGGGCGGCGCCGCCGGCACGAGAAAAAAAAAAAAAAAAAAAAAAAAATCTGCGCCGCGAAGCGGTTTTCTATTATCTATCATTTCACTGTGTGGGGAATTGGCAAATTTGCGCCCCCTGCAGCTGCAGGCGCCCCTGCTTGCTGAGAAGATGCCGCGCACAGAAGCTGTTTGTTTGAGAAGGGGAAAGGGGAGGGGGCGCGGAGGCGCGGGCGCGGATGACAGTTCACCTCTGGGTCTCTCTCTCCCAAATGGAACGGACAAGGGGGGAATCCATATAGTTATCTAAGTCAGTCACACCTCGACTTTCTTCCAAATAACGCACATTTCATTCATAATATTATAAATACAGGCCTCTATATTTCGTGCACATTTTTGTTTTTCTGAATGGTCTGAATAAAAATAGGTAATACAAAACGATTACTTGGTCACCACCACCAAGGTGAATTGGTTTAGTCTTGACTTCTGGTCGTGACTCGTGAGTGACAGTTGGTATTGGGGGTATCAGGGGAAATCTGTTGATTGTCGATGTCGAGTGCCAAATAAGAGATGGACAAGAAAGGTCAAAGCCATCAGGTGTCCAATTTAGAAACGAGCGAAAGATAAAGGTATGCAACTATGTTTTCTCTGTATGATTACGGTATCCATGTCATGAATGAAGGGGCAATATTAATTGGTGGGTATAACTCTTATTTGTTATCCTTTTTGCTATGATTCTTGCTATGCTTAACAATAATTCGGTTTTAACTCAAACACAAGATCTAATTTCACCATAATATTGTGCTTTGCAACAAAACTGTGACAAGTTCAGTTATTACACTGCAAAAAATGCTTTTCTTAATTAGTATTTTTGTCTTGTTTCCAGTCCAAATATCAAACATTTCTTAAATAAAGATGCATAACGCTAACAAAGTGGTAAAATGACATAAGATATTAAGTCTTGTTTTCTGGGGAAATCATTTTTTTATTTATTTCCCCAGAAAACAAGACTTAATATCTTAAAATTGAGTGAAACACTTAAAATTGAGTTTTTGCTTAAAACAAGCAAAACATGATGATCTGCCAATGGGGTAAGAAAAATGACCCGCTCGAAGGGGGTCTCGCCCAGGGTGTAATTCAATGTAGAACCGCCACTGATATATATATATATATAATCTTGTCTAACATCTTATAAGTAACTAATCCCTTAACTTGTATGTTCGGCAAACCTGCTACATATAAAATGCTGGACATTAAAGATACATTTAAACTAGTAACCCTTAATATTCTGAAACGTATAATGGTATTTAAATAATAGTTTCAGTATTTACGATATAAAAATTGAAGACATCTGACGACAAAACTGATAGATAATGAGACATATAAGAGAATCACCACTTAGTATCTTGAGCTTAGATAAACCTCTGTCAGAGCCATAGCCTTGTAGCCAGCACATCGACATCGAGACACAACTGCACCTCAGACAGCACGAGTTTGAGTCCCAGCTAAAGGCACTTACCTGCTCCTGTTCCCTTCTCGCCTTTCCCATTGTTTCCTGTCTCTCCTCCTACTGTCCTGTCCATTAAAGGTGAATAACCCCAATGGCATAAAATAATAATAAAAAAGAGCAACCTTTGCAAGACAATATAGAGATCTCCCACGCCACAAAGCCCATTCTCATTTTGGACTTCTTTTTCTCAGGACTTTCCCATGTCTCAGTTGTGTCTACTTTTATTTCTCCTAAATAATTTTAGGAGAAACATCTGAGACACTACTGATACTTAAATTAGATATATTTGAGAATCTCAACTAAGTATCCTAAGCTTAAAAAGGGAAACATCTGAGCAATAAAATATTCCTATAATTGAGTCTTGAAAGAGATTGCAGCAAGACAATAAACAGATGTCCTATGTTTCTTCTACCACATTCTGTTTTTATTCTTTTGCTCTCAAATATTTCTCATGTCTCATTTGTGTCTATTTTTATTTATCCTAAGAAATGTTAGGATAAATATTTGAAATGTTATTGATACAACAATGAGAGATATTTGAGAATCACAACTAGTCTCTTGAGCTAAGAAAAAACAACTACTGAGCAATACATTTTTCCTCTGCTATTTTCCCCACATTACCTCTGCCATCATCTAACACTTATTTAAGGCTAACCTTTAGCACTGATAATTTAAGAACACTATTACATGTAGCCTACTCTTTAGCAAAAAAATTCTAGTGTCCATATATGAATATATTTTTCATCTTTTATAATGCTGCAATGTTAAAATTCACACATCTGATTTTAATTTTAATTTATTTACATAAAATAATATATAATCTTTATATCTGCCATTTATCAGCTAAGATTGTGTCACATTTACTGCTGCTTGGCAAAATTTTGCATTTAAAACATTTAAATAATTTCATAGGAATCCACATGAACAGGAGTTTCGAGTGAGTGGAAAGACATTTTCTAGTGTAGATTTTACACCAAGTTCAAGTTGGTCACATACATTTGCCGCATTGTCCAAAAGAAAGCTGCTTGCTTTAAAAGTTTAAGTATTTGTGAGCAGTGCCTCATGCATTGCTATACTATTGACAGTGGAATATTATTATTATTTTTTTTGTCCAGGAAATTTTGCACACATTTTGGTAACGTGGCCCTGCACCTTTTGCAGTCATAACAAAAAATAATAATTATCGGCTTATCAGTATTGGCCAAAAATTTTACAATCATTGCATCCCTACTGTTAAAAAAACACATGAGAACTTTTTTTTTTTCATGATGGTTATAAGAACATACAATACCAACCTGGAACTTACACAGCTGGATCCCTAAAGATCAAACTTCACCAACAGTTGAGAAGTTTTTTTTGAAATTCAGTACATACTCTGAAAGTCTGTCTCTCGATTTCTCAGCTTCTGTCCCTGACTCACACAAACACACAAACACCATGCTGAGCAAGTGGTCTCTGATGGGCAGGGGAGAGCTGATTATGGATTCACTTTGCAGCGGGAGCCGCCCTGACGCTGGGGATTTGATTAGGGCTTTGACAGGTGCCAGTGCGATTGCAGCCTTAATCTGAGGAGTGATCTGCTTAGATAATGTGCAAAATGGAAGAAAGAGACAGAGGTGGCAGGAAACGGGGGGAGGCAGGTTACAGAGATGCACTGAACAGCCCCGTGACAGCAGAGCTTTGCTTTTGATGTACTCACTAAGTCTAAATCATATCGCAGACAGCATGCTATCTTGAGAGTGATACTTCATCTGGTGCATCTAACAAATCCTGAGAAAGAGACTGAAAATGAGTGCATCTCACACTACAGAATTTTTAAAGCACTTGAAGAATGGTTGAAATGCTCAGTTACTGTATGATAATGAGGGGAATGTAATGATGCCTCTGACTGCCATTGCCATCTCCTATTCTCTCACATGTACAGAAAACCTCCCCACAGGCTGCGGCAGCATGAACCGGGTCAATCATTGATGTCTCTATCATGGCTGTCCCTTTTCTCATCTACTTTCATCTGCTGTCAGAAATGGGGCTTTTCTCAGTCAATCAAAAACAAAGTAGAGATGGGCGGTGTGACCAAAATCTTAGGTACGAGTAATTTTATACCTTGTTAACTGTAATCAATGTCCCACCAGCAAGTGCTGTTGTACGGAATATCACTTTGATGTTGCTTTCATATACTATATACAGGAGCTGATATCGACTGGCACCCATTTCAGAAAGAATATGGCCTGTTAGTCCTTATACTTGTTCTCCACCAGTTACAAGAAGAAGAAGAAAAGTAAAGTCTCAAGCTTTGCACATTGGCAAGCAACGTTTAGACTGGAATACAATATGCGAGTGCAATGGAGTGACAGTAATTTTCCTTCCCGTCTGAAATTATTCTTTAATCACTTCGGTTTTTACTCAAGGTTGCCCATTTCCGAGCGAATCTGAAGCCAAAGAAAAAATACACTGCATTTGCTCCTGGCCCCCGGCAAAATCACAGCTCACATACCCTGATATGAATTATACACCGAGAACACAGGCAAGCTGAGTGATCAAATGAAACAGCCCAATGGTTTTATACTTAAAAGTGCCCCATTATGCTATTTTAAAGTTTTCTAATGTTGTTGTGGAGTCTCCTACAACATGTTTACATGCATCAAAGGTAAAAAAAAACATTTTTAATGATTCTCAAACGACTCGTGCTTGAATCAGTCTCAATCCCTCCTTTCCGCGAGCTACTCTGTTCTGATTGGCCAGACAGCTCAGTCTGTTGTGATTGGCCTACCGTGTACAACGCGTCGAAAACAAAAACGCCCATTGCCATAACAACGTCAGCTGTCCTGAGGCTTCCTACACTGTAAACTAAACACAGTAACGAACAATGCAACGATTTGACCATATCAATACGAGCGCAAGTCCGATGATTAAACATTGGAAGAACTAGTTGTTTAACCCGAACCTCCATCAAAAGGACGACTCGAGCAGGACTCAGTGTTTCTCAGTGATACACTACTCAGTTTGAGGTACATTATGAGATGTTGCAACTGTAATTCCTCACCATCATTAACATTAACAAGTGCATGTCCATCAACAAACCGATTATTTTACTTGTACTAATTTATTTACCGAGTATTTTTCTAATATATTGCGGTGAATACGTGGAAACTGTATCAATAGCAGTGCATGTATGCAATGTATACATTAGCCAAGCTCTTGAGTGAATGATCTGATGTAACAAACGTTGGTAAAACAAATATTTCCTCAAAGTAGTGAGTAGTGAGAATGACAGACAATCTGCATTAATAGACACAGTTATACAGGTAATCGTGGCCCACAACTGATTAGCAGAAGTATTTCAGTAAGACAATGATAACGTGAGTTAGCCAGTTAGCAGGAGACCTACACAATATAAAACTCAAAACTACGTTTTTTGAACACCATCTTTCAAGAGTAAAAACGGTTTGCGAATCCTGCATTGAACTCCGAGATTTGAGAAGCAGTCGTCAGTAAAATAAAGGGAACACAGCAAAGGTTTAGGATTATACTGCTGTGACATTGTGGTAAAGATGAATTTTAACCACTTATCTTAACTATTCACATGCTCATCCTTGGGCAGTGAAAAAAAAAACAAAAAAACAATTGGCTTTACCTTCACATTATAGAGCACAGCACTGTCTTCTTGACATGATGCTATCCAGTATCCACAGGAATCAGCTGTTGGTTTGAGGTTCAAGTTTTCCCTGGTGTCTGCGTGCAATAAGTGGGCGGGCAATATACTAATGTTTCGTCTTGACGTCACAACGAAACGGCTTATGACTCGTTTAGAAAACGATTCATTTAATTGACTCAGAGTCGACTCTTACTTTTGAAAGACAACAACTTTATATATGGAGTCTTGGAAACACACTTGACTAATCAAGGGTAATAGGGCCAGAGGTACCAGAACTACTATAATCATGATAGAGTTATTTTTTTTAAATTATAGCCTATATGACATAGTTATTTTTCAAAACGTGTTATATATAGCAAACATATTTTTGGATAATCCAATGAAAGACTTACTCACTTAATTACTATTTAATCAATTATTAATTAATTTACAGTTGTGGTCAGAATTATTGGCACCCCTGGTAAATATGATCAAAGATGGCTGTAAAAATAAATCTGCATTGGTTATCCTTTCGATCTTTCATTCAAAAATCGTTGTAGTAAAATAACTGAAATCACATTATGAAATTGGTACCCCTAGAATTTTTATGAGTACAATATCTCTGAAATATATTCCCATTTATATTTACATTTTTTAGCACACCAGGGTGACTAGGATCATGAAATAGTCTAGCTATGACTTCTTGTTTCACATGAGTATAAATATGAGGAAACACAAAGGCCAAATTCCCTTAATCATTCATCACAATGAGTCAAATCAAAGAATATAGTTCTGATGTGCAGCAAAAGATTGTTGAGCTCACAAAATAGAAAGTGGCTGTAATAAAATAGCTAAAGCATTGAAAATTGCCCCATGCCCACGGTTAAATATACAGCTGGATCTTTAATGTTGGGGGCCTATTATTTTGCTGGAGGTCCATGGACATGGTTCAGATACATGGTATCATGGATTCTTGCAAATACCAACAAATAAAAAATCAAAACCTGACAGCCTCTGCTAGAAATCTTATAATGGGCCATGGTTGGATCTTCCATCAGGACAACGATCCAAAACAAACATCAAAATCAACACAAAAATGTGTCACTGAGCACAAAATGAAGCTTCTGCCATGGCCGTCCCATTCCCCTGACCTGAACCCTATTGAAAATGAGTGGGGTGAACTGAAGAGAAGAAGCACCAGCATGGAGCTGGGAATCTGGGAATCTGAAGGATCTGGAGAGATTCTGTATGAAAGAATGGTGTCTGATCTCTTTTCAGGTGTTCTCCAAACTCATCAGGCATTATAAGACAAAACTCAGAGCTTTAATCTTGGCAAAAAGATATATTTTTATCTATTTAATAAAAGGGTGCCAATATTTATGGCCACCGTGGTTTGGAGAAAAGCATTTATTTCATAATGTGATTTTCCCCCCACTTTCAATTATTTTACTTCAATGAAAGGGTTAGATTTTTTTGTGAATTTTTTGAATGAAAGATCAACAATAAACAATGCAGATTTATTTTTACAACCATGTTTGATCATATTTACCAGGAGTGCCAACAACTCTGACCACAACTGAATTTAATTGACCTTGATGGACCCAGACCAAAATTTAAAATTATGCATAACAAATGAATAAAAAGTCAGGCATTAGTACAAAAACAGTGGCTTTGCAATAGGCTATAATACCACTGTTAAGGTTTCAACACAATCAAATTCTGAGTCACGTAAAAATGTATTGCAAACAGATATGCACACCTGTGACCACACATCAGTTGAATTCTATAATAATGTGACAAGTTGCCAATGCCATGTTGCTTGGTAAACATTGGCAACATTACACCACATCCATACTGGACACGAGTGGCATGTCAAAATGAATCAGTCCCTTCATAATCAATAAGGCTGCACTGGAAGCACTTGTCCACCATACAGTTTGCAGACAGAGTAAACTTTAGTTTTCTGCTTGGTGACATATTTTTTTATTTAAAACCACAGATTAGATTACAGATTCCTGCGGTTGAAAATTTTATACATATACATACACTACCATTCAAAAGTTTAGGGTCAGTAAGAAAAGTGACAGGAAATGTTTTAAAAGATTTCTATTTCAAATAAATTCTGTTCTTTTGACATCACATCAAAGAATCCTGAGAAAATGTATCATGATTTCCACAAAAATTATTTATCCGTTTCTTAAAAAGAGCACCAAATCAGCATATTACAATGATTTAAGGATCATGTCATGCTGAAGACTAGAGAAATGGCTGCCACAACAGCTTTGACATCACAGAATAAAATATATTCAAATAGAAAACCTATTTTAAATTGCAATCATTTTTTTTTTATTTTTTTTTTTATCAAATAAATGCAGGCTCGTGAGCATAAGATAGTCTAGGCCTACTTCTTTCAAAAAACATTTAAAAATATTACGACCCTAACCTTTTGAATGTAGGGTATATATACAGTACATATATGTATACATACATTACTGGCTAACCCTGTAGCGGATAGAAAGAGATTTAGAAAGCAGGATTTAGTGTTAGAACTTACCAAGACAGAGACCGTCACTTTCCTCATAGCCAATGCTGCAGACACAACGGCCCAGCGGCACCAGCCAATCACCATCAGCGCCACAGTACAGCTTGGGTGTGTCACGTTCTTCTGCATTCTCAACACACGCCCCCCTGACCTCCACCAATGAAGAGGAATCCACCCGCGGGACAGTGTCGGGAAAGGCGGCAAGGTTTCTCAGGGTAGACGGACATTTTTTGTAATAAACTCTCACAGACACCAGGGCGATACATGCGCCCACATCCTGGAAGGCCAAGTAGAAACCCTTACGAGATATTGGTCCTACTTCCCGCACTTCGGTATTCAGCCTCAGAACACGATCGCCCAGATCTGTCTGTGTGAAACTCTCATCGGCGGCAATAGTATCGATTTTAGCATACTCGTTAGGATGAAAATGAGCATTGGCACCATGTGGCTCATCTGTCTCAAAGTAGTGGAGGTTAAAAGTCTCCTTACAGGTGCCAGAGACCCAGGGGATGCTGTTGCAGTCCCGCAGAGTGAAGCGAAGCTCTACATAGATCTTCTGTGCAGCCTGACGGGGTATCCAGTTTGTACGGAGCCAGTTGTTCTGGTTGGGTTCCATTACGTGGCACACCTGGAAGGTGTGGATGGGCCGGTTAAGCTCATCCATCTCCGTGATGGCATCCCACTGTGGAGAGCAAAGGACAAAGGAATGAGAAGATAGATAGTGGGATAATTGGAGAAAGCAACATAAAGTAGTGAATGCTCAGGAAGGCTACTCTGCTTATTGAGATCTCTCTCCCAGAGAAATCAACTTGAAGTTAGCGTCATACAATTAACATAGAACAACTTTTGTTTCACTGTAAAATGAAACAAACATGGAATCTAATAATTCATTTATTTACTAAGGTGATAACTAACTTTTTTGACATACACAATATATATTTTTTAATAATCATATATATATTTTTGTCCTGTCTTATATTACATAGAGAATGTAGTTATGTTATATATTATTTAAATTATATATATTTATTATATATGTATTAAAATCAAAATGTATTAAAGATATTTAGTCAATATCCAGTGGACTTTGAATAAAATGTAGTGTCCCATTTTTTGCCAACCATATAAATGCTATTATTATTGTATACATTCACTGTGTTACTTAAAGCTGCAGTCCGTAGTTTTTCCTCTTTGTCGCCATCTCTGTTTGGAATCTGCAATTGTAGTTATTCGCGGAATTATCAACTTTACGTGGGTTGTGCATCGGCACGGCACAGCGCGGATGAATCCAATGTTTTGAGGAGAATGTGCGGCTGTTAGTCACCGCGCCGGTGTGGATACTGTCATTCGGATTCACAGATTCTACTTTTTGGAAGTATGACCAACATAATGATTTTCACCGGAAAATGTCAACTGAACAACCATGAAGTAAGTAACATCCACTTTTGTTCTGACCAACTAAGGGAAAAAAGGCATTGCAGTAAATCGCACTGATTAAATCTAACGATTGCTTATCACATCAAACCGTGCAAATTATACTTTGTTCTCAAATTGATAATGTTAAAGGAGAACTCCGGTCAATTTTAACATTGAGCTAATTTTTTTGTAAATTTGGAGTGCTGTCAATACAGAGAACAACGACAAAAATCGGTGTTGCCTACACCATGTTATCCTCTTTTTAAAATTTGCACCCTGTTGACTTCAATGGGGCAAGTTTTAAACCTGCTTTTAGCCTCTTAACATCCTTGATGTGTCATTACAAGTGCACAGGTCATGTGAGTGGTGATTCCTTCAGAGTGATCACGGGTGAATCTGACTGCAGTAGACGTGAAAGATATTAATAAATATGATGTTATTTCAGCCAGCGCACATACCTGTATTTTCTTCCTGTTTTCGGTCGAAGTCCATAGTAATCGATTGTCGAGTTCACGCGCGTGATCATAGGTAACTAAACCTATGCGTGTGAACTCGACAATCGATTACTATGGACTTCGACTGAAAACAGGATGTAAATACAGGTATGTGCACTGGCTAAAATAATATCGTTTTTATTAATATCTTTCACATCTACTGCAGTCAGATTCACCCGTGATCACTCTGAAGGAATCACTCACATGGCTGGGCACTTGTAATGACACATCAAGGATGTTAAGAGACTAAAAGCAGGTTTAAAACTTGCCCCATTGAAGTCAACAGGGTGCAAATTTTAAAAAGAGGATAACTCTGTGTAGGCAACACCGATTTTTGTCGTTGTTCTCTGTATTGACAGCACTCCAAATTTACAAAAAAATGAGCTCAATGTTAAAATTGACTGGAGTTCTCCTTTAACAACATCAGCATTGCGTGACTGCATTTAATGTGTATTATAGCTACCTGTAGTTCAGTTTCCATTTCTATGCAGTCTAATTTCTAATTGTCATACCAACAAATGAATGTTCCTTAGAACTGGTACTCTTTGAAATAAAAACACACGTATCTGTAATCAGATGCATTTATCCTTGTTTTCACATGGGCCCGGTTGCATTATTAGCATTATTAGCATTATTACAAGCTTACCGTTTTGAATTGAGCTAAGGCAAGGAGATAGTTTTGAACACTGGCTGGTTATGTACTTGCTGAAAAAATTATTTTGGATACTTTTTAACCCATAAAGTTACAGACGGGAGCTTTAGATAGCTTGCTGATAATCCTGGAATGTCAGTCAAATAAATTCTGATTTCCCTATGTGTAAAATACAGGCTATACAAAATGCATAAAATGGTTATTTATATATGCATGTTTGCTCCTGAATGTTTCTCTGTGCGTGCAATCTTCACGTGATGTGCGAGCTACTCTCTGTACAAAAATAAAGCGGACATACGGCGGCCCGCCCCCAGACTTTATTCAGCCCCTAGTCATTCAGGCTAAGGCATGGGAAGTAGGTACAAAATGGGTACTGAACACAATAAGACCTCCGCGCTTTCATGCCGTGGTCAACACATCGGTAAGGAGCAACCGAAGTGCACTTCCTCCGCAAACGAAGTGTTAAACCTGCTAGCAAAGGGGGCTGTAGAGACAGTTCCCTCTTCACAGAGCGAGTCAGGTTTTTCCACCCGTTACTTCCTCGTGCCGAAAAAGGATGGCGGTCTCAGGCCTATTCTAGATCTCAGACACCTGAACAAGGCCCTCATGAGATGGCCATTCAGGATGTTAAAGGGGTGGTTCGGGATTTTTGACATCGGACCTCATTTTTAAGTCAGCCTGGTTGTTATTCATCAGTGGAGACATTTTTTTTTATTTTTATTATCCAGTCCTTATATTTGGATAGTTAGCCGATGCTAGGCTAGCGCGAGTCAATGGTATATGTTAGCCAGCCATTAAAAACCGTTTTACCCACTCCACAGAGCTCCAAACGCAAATCAATTATAACACTAGACTATCGATGCAAATGTCCGTTGAGAGAATAATGTTAGAAATCAAACTTACCTTTCATCACATTGCATTAGTTATAATTTGTTCCCTGTAATCATAAGCCTTGTCTACAGCAGCAGCGGAGTGATATTGATTACCTAGGCAACCGAGTGAGCTTCTGTTCTGTGTTTACTTTTTGCCGCATTACTAACCGGAGCAAAGTAAAATTCCGCAGCTGCTGAGAAACTAGTTCCTTTGGGATCATTGAGATGAAAGGTAAGTTTGATTTCTAACATTATTCTCTCAACGGACATTTGCATCGATAGTCTAGTGTTATAATTGATTTGCGTTTGGTGCACTGTGGAGTGGGTAAAACGTTTTTTAATGGCTGGCTAACATATACCATTGACTCGCGCTAGCCTAGCATCGGCTAACTATCCAAATATAAGGACTGGATAATTTAAAAAAAAAAAATGTCTCCACTGATGAATAACAACCAGGCTGACTTAAAAATGAGGTCCGATGTCAAAAATCCCGAACCACCCCTTTAACGACCAAACAAATCCTCTCGCAGATTCGCACAGGGGATTGGTTTTTGTCAGTGGATCTGAAAGATGCTTACTTTCACATCCAAATAGCCCCCCATCACAGGTCATTCTTGAGATTCGCCTTTGAGGGGCAGGCTTATCAGTACACAGTCCTGCCATTCGGTCTGTCACTGGCACCTCGTATGTTTACGAAATGCATGGATGCAGCTCTCTTCCCCCTGAGACAGCGGGGAATGCGCATTCTGAAGCAGACATGTTCGCTTTAACAACATATTATCAGTTCACTTCTGGCATTGCTAACTTGACATCGCAGCTTGTTCATTATTAAAGGGGTGGTATAATGCCCTTTTCACAAGATGTAAAATAAGTCTTTGATGTCCCCAGAGTGTGTATGTGAAGTTTTAGCATAAAATACCCCACAGATATTTTTATATCATGTTAAAATTGACAATTTTTGAGGGTTATCAAAAATGCACCGTTTTGTGTCTGTTCCTTTAAATGCAAATGAGCTGCTGCTCCCAGCACAGGGGGTGGAGCATCAACAGCTTGTGTCCTTTTACCTCACACAGACATGCACTGAAAATTTCTAAAACATTTAGCCTTTTATGTTCAAACCGGATTCAGACAATGATGGAGAGACTCAAGAAGAAGTGACAACATGTAGAATGCAACAGGATGTTTCTGAATGGTTAGTTGATGAATTTATGTAGCTTAAGTGTAGTTATCTTCTAGTCAATGATTAGCATATTCTATAGTCTTGATAATCTATAAATCATGTTCCGGGGGCGGGGTTTATGTAAATTGTAGGGTTGGTGATGTCACTAACCCGGGAGGAATGTCGTGTAGTCCCTATACCAGTTTGTTGTAGTCAAAAAGTGATTTCTTTAAAAGCAAATATCTCCCTTTGCTTTGAACTTTGAGCATTGTAACTTTGCAGATGTTGTTTATGCTCAAACAGCAATAATACACACTAACTAAAGTTAGAAAAGTGAAATCATAATCAACCACCCCATTAAAATAAAACACAGTCAACCAAACAGATAAAAAGTTATTCTGCTTAATTGAATTCGTCTGTTGTACAATATAAAGACTGTGCCATCAGTCACCACCTAGGTTACTTGCTGTTATTCCAAACTCATTTCCCTTGCTGTGAAGATGCTGATTTAGCCTATACGTGTATATTGGGACTCGACTGAAGTACGAAGCCTTCTTTACATTAATATAGTTGTTACATTGCAAATATGGAAATCACCACTTTTTGCCAGGGTCGATATTGTCCCACCCACTTTTTAAAACAAAGTTACGCCACTGATATTAACCCTGCATGTCCTGCTTGTCTCTGTGTGAATGAATGGCGCAGACGCGCGGTTTCATTTACCTCAAACACACACACACACTGAAGCACGAGTGACGCTCACGGCGCTGTTTTCAGTCTCTGCTGCCTCACGATATGATGACATGATGAAATTCATTTCCAGAGCCACTCTGAGAGTCACTTCATGAGCATTTTACCGTTTCATTTGAGAAAAAACTATTGTCATATCATACACACACAGAAACTCAAAGGTCTTCACGTCAACCCATCAAAATAAAAGTTCGGTTTAACTTGAAGAAATTGACAGAAATAATTATATTAGGCTACTGTACAGTAGGCCTAGATTTAGCTACGTCTCCATGGGATTTTTTTATAAGCAATATTTACGTTTAAACAGCATGTAGCCTTTAATGCTTATGTATTGTTTACTTATGATTACCATCATAAATAAAGTAATTGAATTTAATTTAATATTTTTTTCAAATAAAATAGAAAAATAGTTCCAACAGATTTGCTGTGGTACCGAAATTGGTACCGAGAACCGTAACATTTTAATGGTATCGGTACCGACTACTGGAATTTTGGTATCGTGACATTCCTATATTGATTTATATCCTAATTTATTATTATTATTTTAAACTTACTGGGCGAGGGCGACCACGGTAGGCTAACAGCCGTCATTTAGCTGATGCAAAGCGTATACGTGAATTTACAGTATATCAGAAGAAAGCCCTGTCTATGCTCTTCGGTACGGGTTGTGTCAAGCCATTTGTTAGTCTGGTTGTTTGATGAGAAAAAGATGAAAATTTGTTGCAATAAATGCGTTAAGAATCCCTCTATCTTGTGATGTGCTACACATAGACTATGTTGGGTAATGCTGAGGCTGTGAACACAGCAAGGCAAAAAAGGATAGATTTACTAAAAAATAGATTTACCAAAGCCACGAGCTACAGCCGAATCAAACAGTAGTGACAGGACGTCTAGCCATCACATACTGCTCTGCTTTGAGCAACTTTCTACATTGGTCTCTCTTTCACACTTCTTTTTCTTTCCAAACACATTCTTTTGCCAACTTTTAGTCTGCTTTTCCAAACACTTCCAAAATCTTGTCAACATGCTCACACTCTCTTTCCCATGTTCTCACTTTCTTTTTCACAAAATCTCTCTATATGTTATTTTCCAACCATTCACTCTCTTTTCTCTCATCCAGTCTTTTTCTTCACCTTTTACACTTTACTCTTTTATTTACTATTCCTTTACTACAAATCTCTATCCTCCAATCATCTATTTCCTCTTCTATGTCTTTTTATTACTTATCTCCCTAATCTTTCTCCCTCTGATAATTAATTAGCAAGGACGCACTTCATTAGCACTAAAGCCTTTACTTATTCACTTTCATTATTGCAGTGATAAGCTAAGCCTTCCCTAATAGCCTCTCAATCAGAAGCTTGCTGTATCATAGCCCCTGATGTGTGCCGATAGATCCTCACAATAGACCTCTGTTTGCAACCATAACGTTTGATTGAAAGAGCATCTGTAGAGTTACATTTCACAACACAGCAGGTCAAGTCAAAGTTTACTTTATAATGTATGTCATTTGCATAGCTTAAACAGAATATACTAAGCATTAAAATGCTTGTGACAAGGCCCAGGTCCCAGACCCACAGACATAAGATATGTTAAACAAACAAACAAATAAATAAATAATGTACAGTAAATAGTGTAAATATTTATTTACTGTCAGACATACAGTAGAAGTGGTCACAAGGGATAAATCTAACTACTGTACACTGTAGATATGTGCTATACAGGTATGCTTTCTTTCTTAAAATATAATTATTTTGGTTACGTCCTCCAAACTAAATTCCAATGTTTTCATATTTCTTGTACTTAAAATTCCAATTTTATATTCCTTGTTACACCTGACAGATGAATTGAGAAAATGAAACACCCATAAATGTCTTGATGGTCATTAAAGGTTGTGTCATTGATTTCAGGCCCAAACATAAATGATCACATTCATCTAATCTTTCCTAACGATCCGCTAGCTGCCGGCTGCCTATGACGGCTACACGCGAAAACCCCACAACACCCACCCCTGTCGGTGATTGGTTGGAACACTATTTATTTTGGTTTTGAGTGGTGTTGAAACCAACTGTTTATGTGTGCAGATCTCAGAGCCTAGGCTGCCTACAGAGACGCGTTTTTTTGACGGCATGCTTATGGGGTGTGCAGCTAGCGGATCGTTAGGAAAGATCAGATGAATGTGATCATTTATGTTTGGGCCTGAAATCGCTGATACAACCTTTAAATGGTACTTTGCAAATGTATTAATATTAGCTGTTATGTCTATGTCTCTTTTTAAGTTGTTTTTTGTTCCAAACATTATCAACATCATACAGTATGTGAGAAACTGCAGATGTCATATGACCCATTGTGACTTTGTACTTTACATTTCTGTTCAGGCAACTTTAACGCAAGGAATATGTTCCATTTACAGATACCAGCCAACTGGCAAGTAACTGATTTATTTACTCACCACAGCCAATTGTTGCTCACATTTGACACTTGTTGAGTGTTCATTTTGGACTCTGTAAGTAATTATTATCTATTGTGCCCTTATTTTTTTCAGTAAATGTTGGAGCAGAGGAATTCTTAGTTTATCCTGATTCTAGTAGAAGCTATTAATAACAGATATACTGTAATACAAACCAGGGCTCGACATTACGCCTTTTCATGTGTCTGTCATTTATTTGTCTGAGTAAAACAGTTGCCTGTCCAGAATTGTTTTTTCTTTTTTTCTTTTTTTTGTGTGTTGTCCGGAATGTTTTTGTTTTTGTTTTTGTGTGTGTTGTAAATATAATTTATTCTGAAGCAATATTCTCATCAGTGTTCAATCAGCTTTGATATATTTGATACACCCCCCCAATTTGATCAATAAATGCAATTTTTTAGAATAATAAGACACTATAGGGCTCTTACCCTAGGTAGGGCTTATCAAATAAAATAATTTACACTGAAAAATTACAATTGCATTCAATAATAATATGAGATTGTTTTAAATATACAAATAAGAAACGTTGGAAGGAATGATACTTTTAAACATAACACTAAACCGCCAGTAGAGTCGTTGAGTCATTTATTCAAACGACTTGAATGAGACAGATGTTTATGAATGGGTCATTGAATCTTTGACTCAACCGATTCATTCAAAATGCTGAATCATTCAGTTATGAAAACACGGTTGATTGTTGCTGTGAGATGCGCTGTGGGTCTGCTGTGATCTTTGGAACTATTTCCGCTGCTGAAACAGAACAAAAACAGTCAATATTGCATCTAAAATGTAAGTGACTTAATTTTAACTGTTTATTGAACTGTTGTATGAAATCAATGTCACATTTTCAATCGTGATGGTATTCAGGAAAACAGCACTCGTCGTGTGAGTTTGCTTAACTGTATCATATGTTAAAAATATAAAAAACTCCTCATTTAGATTTTTTTTGTATGTTGTTAACTGAGTTTCTTTTGTGTGTGCTACCCTCATTTGTTTAGATTTCTCCTTGAGAGGCTGCGCGAGCCTCAACACCTTGTTATCGTCAGTAGGCTAATACATTTATTATCCACTATCGATCGCAACTTACAATAAATATAATATTGTATTATATCGTTTTAGCTATTCCCTAGTTATTTTTATTATTATTATTATTATTATCATTATTAATATTTTTGTTATTGACGTTCTAATCAAGCTACTTGTCCGGTAGGGCAAGTCAAATAGTCTTTCACTTGGTATGCAGTCTCCATTCCCTGGGCCTCAGCCCCTGTCTTGACAGGATGTCTGCTCCCACATTTAGATGGCCCAGAATATAGATTGCTCTCAGCAAGAGAATCCTCACTTGGGCCCATAAGAGAATCCTTCCACAGACCCTGGGTTGACCGGCCCTCCATCACCGTCCCCCACCCTGTGCAGGACACATCTGTCGACAATATCTTGCGCTGACATGGTGCTCCTAACACAGGACCTTGGGCTAAGAACCAAGCTTTCTTCCACATGGCCAAGGAACGAAGGCACCTGCGCGTAACCTTAATTATGTGAAAAGGTTTGCCCCTCGGGGAGAACCCCTTGGTTCTGAGCCACCACTGTAGCTGTCTCATATGCAGCAGGCCAAAAGGTATCACATTGGACGCTGCTGCCATGAGCCTCTGGAACTGTTTTACAGTGATGCATTGGCCTAACTTTATTCTAGACGCCATGGCCAGAATCGACTCGATACGTGCAGGAGACAATTGTGCCCGCATCGTGACCGAGTCCACACTACTCCTAAATATGTCGTCCTTTGGACAGGAGTGAGCACGCTTTTTTTCACGTTGAGCCTCAGCCCCAAACACCTCATGTGGTCAAGCATGACATCTCGATGCCGTGCTGCCATTTCCTGAGACTGAGCTAGTATCAACCAGTCTACTATATAGTTGGGAACTCTTATACCCTGCAGTCTGAGTGGCGCCAGGGCTGCGTCCATGCATTTCGTGATGGTGCATGGGGATAATGCTAGGCCAAACGGAAGAACCCGATATTGGTTTGTTTTGCCCCCGAAAGCGAACCTCAGGAAATTCCTGTTTTCCAGAAGGATGGAGATATGGAAATACACATCTTTTAGATCTATCGTGACAAACCAGTCCTCGACCTTGATTTGACTCACGATAATGGGAATCATTAGCATCTTGAACTTGAATCTCCACAGAGATTGGTTAAGGTGTCGAAGATCTATAATGGGACGTAACCCTCCATCCTTTTTTGGAACTATAAAATATCGGCTGTAGAACCCGGTGTTTCTCTCTGCAGGAGGAATGAGATATATGGCCTCCTTTGCCTCTCGAGGCTGGTGTTCGGTGTATTTTGAAGAGCAACTTCGGTGTCCTGAAGCAAGCTAACCGACTTGATTTTTCTACAGGCCTCTCCGTGGAGAACGAACTCCCCACGACCGCTAGCTTGACAAGCGGAAGTCGAGGATTGTGTTCGTCAGAAATCATTGTGCCCCGAAGCGCCGTGAGCGGCGGGGTTGACAAATCGATTTCCTGAGGGCTCCGCAGAGGAGTGGGTGTAATTCGCTGCCTCCTGAAATCTCGCGACGACAGAGCTAACAGCATCGCCGAAGAGACCAGGAGGCGCAAGCGGATGTTGCACCAATCAGGATTGGACTAAGTTGCACATGTGACTTCAGGAGCGCTGACGCTGAAGGGATTCCCCAAAGTGTCGTCATTTCGACGCAGCGTGAGTTCCCTCGAAAGGGAACTACGTTGTAGAACAAAACATCGAAGTATTGTAAAGTTACATTATTTCACTCATAAATTGAAAAACCCCATAGGAAAATATAGAGGGAACCAGTGGCAAATTGGTCGTCTGGGTTTTAACGTCATCCCTGCAGCATTCTATAATTTAGTATTGGACCTTTATTTTTTTTGGTCTTAAGTAACTGAATTGGTTTTGTTGTGACCAGGATTTATGGTCAATTTACTTAAGAATATGTGTTTATTGTCATTGTCTTGTACATTCGTAGGTTTATAAAATACCCTGGAACCTGCGGAGTGTGAACGAACATTATTTTATGGTTGAAAAAAAAAAAAAGAAAAAAAAGAATAATACTTCAATGCTGATGATAATGTTTAGCAAACTTGTCATTATCCCCTGACAGGTCTTATAATGTTATTCATAAAGGCAAGAAAGATATAAATTTATCTCAGTGAAGCACACTGACTGTGGGTAGTTTGATATATGTCCTGATACTATAATCTCCTCTCACCCTGCCACTGCCTTCCAGCCTTTTGTTTCTCATCAGCTTTTTTCTTTGTGGTAAAATGAGGCATTTAGAAGAACGGGGAGGCAGCAGCGTGCTTTCAATCTCCTGCTAGAAAGTGACCGGATACATCTAGGAACACTGCGGCGGGGATGAGATATCAGCACACGGCTTAAGATGCTACACGCACTGATAAAAGTGGCTGAGATGGATGAACCTAAAATCGCTGGCTACACATCACATTAAGTTGGCAGGGGTCCACAGAGGAGTATTCTAAAACGGCACAGATCGGTGTGATAGAGACAACATGGAGGAAATGCATCTTGGGGCTGAGGGGGGATTCATTGCTTTTAAAATGGTTTAAAAATGGTTTCTATCAGCAGATGTCTAAGATGCCTGACTCTCCTTTGATATCTGTCATCATTATACCACTTGGAAACTGACTGTGAAAAAGGTATATAGCTTGTGCAGCCGCTGACTAGAGCCCACACGCAATCATCAAGATACTGTAATGCATATGAAAAGCAATATGCTTATAACAACACACACATAAAAAACACAGTTGAATCTGTCAGTGGTGGTCCTCTGTTTGGAATACAGCTTGTTTCTGACTGTATTTGACCTCCCTGGCTGTAAATTAACCTTTTCAGCAAACGGCTCTGAACTATCTAGCATGTCAATATGCACGCTCAATAGCTTAAAAGCACCTATTATTACCATTGATTTCTGTTTGTCAGATCCAGCTTAGGATTGATCATTTAAACCTTTGATTTTTCTGCTCGTCTTGCATTGAAAGTGCACACTTCAAGACTCCATAATAGAATTTATACAACCCAAATAAAGGTCTTCTATCAGGGGAGTTGTGGGGGTCTATCAATTGCAAACGAGCCCTGGGCAAATGAAAATACAATTAGGTTTGAGTGTGAGTTTAATTATCTTTTAATTATTAAGTACACATTAACCTTGGGTAATGGAATTGCTTTGTGAGAGAGATAACAACACTACCTTTGACTCAATAATTGATTAATTGACTTCCTCTTCAAACAGCATCAATGAAAACCCCAAGTGAATGACAAGCATTCATTTCGGTGTCATGGATCTCTTAACCTTGTGCAATGCCCATAGCTCAAACACTGTATTTATATATTCATTTGCTTGTTTGTATAATCTATATATTGTTTATTATTTATTATTGAAAGTTATTATACAGTGTAACCGACACAAAAAGTCAAGTCACTCCAAAATTAAATTAAAGTGGTTTACTAGATCACATAGAGAAAAACAATATATATATATATATATAAGAATGAAAAACAAACAAATAGGGCATGGGAAATGAAAAATACAGAAACTCATAAAAAAATCAAAAACATATCACAAAGGTTGAATACTATAATTTTAGAATCTCACCTACTCCTATATATTATTAGTTTCAGTAATTATAATACTGATTCTTTTGCAAGATATCTGAAGGTGGTGAAATCTCATTTTGAACATGCAGTCTGGATTACAAAAAAGGACATGAAAAATGTCTCATTTAGCTCTGTGTAAAGTCAGACATACATCAATATGCCTTTAGGTCATTTCCTGTTTAATTTTTCTTTTGTCTTATTTTGCTTTCATTATCCCAGACTGTTTTACAACCTAGACTCAGATACAATCTCTATTCTGATATGACTTTATTTCCGAATGAAAAAAAAGGAAGAGCAAATAAAAACATTGTTTCTCATAAGAGAAACAAAAAAGGAGAGGAAGGGAAAAATAGTAAGCGAGTGATAGAGAGAAAGAGTGTGAGATTGTGAGACAGGAAAATGTCATCTACCCTTAACAAAGAAAGTAAGTAAGAGGGACAGTGGATAGAGAGATGGAGAAAGATACTGTTCAAATCTAACATCTAGAAGCTGCAACACAAAAGGTGGACAGTGATGAAAGACTGCATTTATGGCCTGTGTATGGCCCAACAAAAAAAGGTTTCTCTTCCATCATGCACCAGCAAAGGACAAAGGGAACAAGAGCAGGCCAGGCCAACGGGACCTGTGACATTAGGGTCACTCTGGACAGTCCAGAACAACACTACATTATGGCCTACTTCCACCCTGAAGCCTTCTGCACAAAGAAATCTCTACATTCTTTTGTTAGTATGACTCCAGTACAAGAAACATCCCAAGAAAACACCAAAGGGACACGTTTGACATTTCGTTCTGTCTGTTATCAAGGTTCTCCTCCCTAGTGACAACTGGAATGGCCACAGCCAAAGTTTCCTTTAGGAAACACAACATAATGGGGGGAATTCCCTCATAACTCTGATATTCATGCACACTGTCTGCATTGTTTTAGCAACCAATTCGCTACAAAAATTATGCAAATACATTATTAGCGCAAAACCATCCAAAGCTTTTGCTGAATGCAATTTGCATGGAGCATTTCCTCATCTCGCTGAGCTTTGTAAAAAATCGCAATCTAAAACAAACCTAATCTGCATAGAAAGAAGGTATGCTGTCTTCAATTAAATACTCATTTAGCACCCGGTTAAACTGGATTTCAAGTGCTTACTTAAAGGCACTTACACATTCAGGCACTTGTATTCAGCACAAATCAAACAGATTGCTCAATGTTCAATTTATTGTATTACCTGAAAAGCATCGAACTGTTCTTGAGAGC
Organism: Rutilus rutilus; assembly: GCF_951802725.1. Classification (NCBI taxonomy): domain Eukaryota; kingdom Metazoa; phylum Chordata; class Actinopteri; order Cypriniformes; family Leuciscidae; genus Rutilus; species Rutilus rutilus. The sequence continues at coordinate 30,219,541 of NC_140210.1, read as the reverse complement.
AAATATAGGATGTGTCAAGGCTGACCAGGCATGTAAATGAGAACCAACAGCAATTTTTCACTGTCTGTAAAGCAGAGGCTGCGTTCAATTTTGATGTCAAACTCAACACTGCATCTTGGATCAACGCTATGGGGAAAGCCATCAGCATGACTGGTGTCTGAAGCACGTGTAAACACACTCAGTTTCATTTGCTGGCGACAGCCCGTGATGTCATAAGCAGAGTGCCAAGAAGTATAAAAGGGTGCCCATGGCACACGCCATCAACCTTTTTTGTCTTCAGGAGATGCTTGTTTCTATGTGCTTGTAAGGCAAAAGCTACTGGTGGAGCATGTTCGACTCCTCAAGGTAGCTGGATGTGCTCATTATGGTGCATTCGCAAGACTGAAAAAGACTGATAAGCTTTGTTCTTTCTTGATTCTCTCCCGAGGGAGCATGGGAGGAGTCTGACGTGAAGTCCTTTTACTTACGTGACTCCTGATTAGGGATGGGTATCGTTAAGGTTTTAACGGTATTACTACTCTTACCGATACTCCTTATCGATCCGGTACTTTAACGGTATTCTTATCGGTTCTTTTTGTCATATTAAAACAAAGGAAAAAATAAAAATATTTATGCTCCTCTGAGGCCTAGGTCCAGGGCCAGATTGATAGATTGTAGAGATCCTTGATGTTTGGACCCTACATCACCATCATGGCTCCCTCCTGTCCAACCATGCCAAATTGGTACAAAACTTGAAACTACTCTTTCTGTCGCCTGTTTCATACAGTATGTGCGCTATGTAGTGCTTGATTGCAATACATGCATACCAGCACATTTTCTGCAAAGATACTTTAGTTTAGATAGGAGAATGGGGACATCTCTGAGGACATCCTGCCCCCTTCACATGCCCCACAAAGTAAGAATGGCATGGTTCAGTGGCTGTGGGCGGAGTTTGACTGTGTCTGTATTTTCCTCTATGTTAGGATTTAAAGTAAAATTGCATGCTCCCGTGCGGATGGTTGCTTGGGAGTTGATACCCCCTTAGAGTTGATTCAGGGTGAATGGAGTATGTAGGGCAATTATTTCCCCCTACTTCATTTACCTCAATTCCCAACCATTGTTGGGCCTTGAAGTTGGGATATATGCTCCCCTTTGGGTGGATGTTGTATAGGCCTCACTAGTTTGACCCATGTTAAAGCGCAAGCTATGGCGGGTCCTTGAGAAGTGCCTTTATTTAAGTCAGGGTTGAGCTGCTCTCCCCCAGTGTACTGAGATTTTTTCAGTAGGGCATAGCTCCCCTACGGCCTCCTTGGGGTTTGGAGTATGTGAATGAGAGTTACTGACAACCTGTAGCTTGCCTTTCTTTTGTTTGCCTGCCTGTCTGAGTAATGACAAGGGACATATTTCTCCTTTGGATGGCAAACTAATCTGTTGAGTCAAGGTATGCTATGCCCACTATGTTTGTGCATATTCTCACCTAGTGAGGCAGGCATCCCCACGGCATGGTGGAGTGGGTAATTTTACCCATAACGCTGATCCAAGACGCAGTGTTGAGCTCCACTTCGAAAGGGAACGTCTCAAGTTACATCTGTAACCATGGTTTACTGAGAAGGGAAAAGAGGCACTGCGTCTCTTTGCCACATCATTTGGTCTGCCTGCACATCTCCTTCAGACAATGAAGTTGATGACATGTGCTACGGGTGCTCTTATACTTCCGGACACTCCGCTTATGATGTCATGGGCTGTCGCCAGCCAATGAAATTAGAGTGTGTTTACACGTGCTTCAGACACAGGTCACCGATGTGGGTGTTACACTCAAAAGTGGAGGCAGATGAAAGTGAGCTTGCAGGGGTGAGTTTTAGTGGACTAAATGATTGAAAGAGTCTATTTCACTGGAAGGCCTAGTTATGACATTTTGATTAAACATTACAAGGTCAAAACATTTAAAAAAAATAAAAACACTTGCATGGATTAAATGGTTCACAATAATATCTATGACATGCATTTAGAAAATATATATGGTCGATTTGAATTTCATGTACTGATTACCACCATAATAATACATGACATAAAAAATAAAAAAGCCACAAGATTAAAGGGATAGTTCACCCAAAAATGAAAATTCTGTCATCATTTACTCACCCTCAAGTTGTTCCAAACCTGTATGAGTTTCTTTGTTCTGCTGAACACAAAGGAAGATATTTGGAAGAATGTTTGTAATCAACAGATCTCGGTCCCCATTGACTTCCATAGTAGGAAAAAAATATACTATGGTAGTCAATGGGGACCGAGATCTGTTGATTACAAACATTCTTCCAAATATCTTCCTTTGTGTTCAGCAGAACAAAGAAACTCATACAGGTTTGGAACAACTTGAGGGTGAGTGAACAATGATAGAATTTTCATTTTTGGGTGAACTATCCCTTTAAGTGGCCTGTCCATACAACTTGGCCAACGCTGATGTATAGACGTGCACATAAACACAAAAACAAAACACCTTCAGTGTTAACTAAAATAATTAAATAAACATTACCAAAAAAAAACTGAAAATGTCACATGAATCATTCTAAAGATAGCAAAATAGGTAACCAAATTGAGAAGAAACAAAAATTGTATATAAATTATAATCAAATGTGATTTGTCATGCAGGGACTTATGGGAAATAATAGGGTAGTTTTACTTGCAAAACCCATACATTGAAAGCAGATTTTCACATACTATTTAGGGCTAGTGGTGGAATCAGAGATGTAAATTGCTGATGTTATATGTCAGTAGAGATAAATTCAATTCAGTCAGCTTACTTAAACCTCTAAAGTATATTAACCTGATTTCTGCATCACGCTAACAACCGTCCGACGATTTTTTTTTTAATTACTGGCACACCTGTTCGATTACATGCTGTCTCAAAGAAAATATACTGGAAAAAATCAATGCTGTCATGCCTGCTAAAAAACTAGATGTACCGCATCGCGGTACAAAATATGACCGCCGCTCAGGCCTGCACTGGCTTTCCACAAAAATAAATGACGTGGAGTAATTTGGCTGTATTGCGTGTTTATGTATATACCTAAAAAAAGTAATAGTATGTGCATGTCTGTCTGTGTGTGTGTGTGTGTGTGTGTGTGTGTGTGTGTGTGTGTGTGTATGTGTGTGTGTTTGTGTATGTGTGTGTCTGTGTGTGTGTGTGTGTGTGTGTGTGTGTGTGTGTGTCTGTATGTGTGCGTGTGTGTGTGCGCGTGTGTGTTTGTGTGTGTGTGTCTGTGCATGTGGATTTGTATGTGTGTGTATGGGTGTGTGTCTGTGCGTGTGGATGTCAGTGTGTGTGCATGCTTGCGTTTGTTTGTATTCCTGCATGTGTGTGTGTGACAGTATCATCCTAAACCAGCAACCCTTCGCTCAACAGCACCATCTACAGGCCGATGAGTGTACAGTCACTAAATGTGCACATAAATGAATTTATTTTATACCCCCCCATGGATGAAATTCTACAAAACTTAGCAGAGGATACCCCCAGAGGATGTCAAGTTAATCATACACATGAAATATGGTGCAGTTCTGAACATCTCCACTGAAGATAGGGGCGATTAAAGCAGAATAATATTGCATTTTCATTTTTTATGGGAGGGGCGCAAATCACAAATGAGTGATTATGGGCTAGGTTGATGTGGGCCCTTAAGAGCAACATACCATAAAAATTTCTTCATCCTCGGTGCCACGGTTCAGGTAGTTATTTAGGAAAAACTGCATTTTTTTGGGTTTGGGGGGGCCCAGCGCGGGGGGGGAGTGGCCCCCGGGGACCAAACGAAATTTTTCCGTAGAAGTGTAGTGGAGCTACATGCCCACCAAATTTCATGTTCCCCGGTGTTTCGGTGTCCCTGGTATCGTTGACGAAAAATTTACGGGGGCCCCAGCGCGGGGGGGGAAGTGGCCCCCGGGGACCAAACGAAATTTTTCCGTAAAAGTCTAGTAGACCAACATACCATAAAAATTTCTTCATCCTCGGTGCCACGGTTCAGGTAGTTATTTAGGAAAAACTGCATTTTTTTGGGTTAAGGGGGGCCCAACGCGGGGGGGGGGGGGGTGGCCCCCGGGGACCAAACGAAATTTTTCCGTAGAAGTCTAGTGGGGCTACATGCCCACCAAATTTCATGTTCCCCGGTGTTTCGGTGTCCCTGGTATCGTTGACGAAAAATTTACGGGGGCCCCAGCGCGGGGGGGAGTGGCCTCCGGGGACCAAACGAAATTTTTCCGTAAAAGTCTAGTAGACCAACATACCACAAAAATTTCTTCATCCTCGGTGCCACGGTTCAGGTAGTTATTTAGGAAAAACTGCATTTTTTGGGTTTTGGGGGGGCCCAGCGCGGGGGGGGAGTGGCCCCCGGGGACCAAACGGAATTTTTCCGTAGAAGTCTAGTGGGGCTACATGCCCACCAAATTTCATGTTCCCCGGTGTTTCGGTGTCCCTGGTATGGTTGACGAAAAATTTACGGGGGCCCCAGCGCGGGGGGGGAAGTGGCCCCCGGGGACCAAATGAAATTTTTCCGTAAAAGTCTAGTAGACCAACATACCACAAAAATGTATTCATCCTCGGTGCCACGGTTCAGGTAGTTATTTAGGAAAAACTGCATTTTTTGGGGTTTGGGGGGGGCCCAGCGCGGGGGGGGGGAGTGGCCCCCGGGGACCAAACGAAATTTTTCCTTAGAAGTCTAGTGGGGCTACATGCCCACCAAATTTCATGTTCCCCGGTGTTTCGGTGTCCCTGGTATCGTTGACGAAAAATTTACGGGGGCCCCAGCGCGGGGGGGGGAAGTGGCCCCCACGGACCAAACTAAATTTTTCCGTAAAAGTCTAGTAGACCAACATACCATAAAAATTTTTTCATCCTTGGTGCCACGGTTCAGGTAGTTATTTAGGAAAAACTGCATTTTTTTGGGTTTGGGGGGGCCCAGCGCGGGGGGGGAGTGGCCCCCGGGGACCAAACGGAATTTTTCCTTAGAAGTCTAGTGGGGCTACATGCCCACCAAATTTCATGTTCCCCGGTGCTTCGGTGTCCCTGGTATCGTTGACGAAAAATTCAGTAAGGTGACAAAAAAAAAAAAAAAAAAAACCTTTGACAATCCCTATATGACCGCTTTCGCTAGCTACGCTAGCGGCGGTCATAATTATATCAGTGAATCACATCATGAAAACAGAGATTTGTGTAGAGCACATCAGTCACTTTTAGATCAGGACTGTGAGTGCGAAATGCTGCAGCTTTAAATAGCTAAGGCTGAGTAGAACAGAAGGAAAACTTGCTTGTGTTAATAGAGATGTTCTCAGGATGTGGGCGAGAGTTAAAATCAAGCTTTGTGTTTAGTGTCAGTTGCAATGATGAAAACAAAAGTTCCTCTAAATCAGTGGGAGCTCCTGTTTTTTTTTTCTTTCTGCTAATTAGAAGTAACACTCTATGAACTCAATCAAGAACCACTGAATCAGCCGCAGATATCAGAGAGCACATGCTGGTGTTACATCAGCAGACTAGTACTATGGTGTTAACATCTGTTGTATGGACTGGAATCCGGGGAATGCAGTCCGGGCCAGTTGGAAACTATATGTAAAGGCCCCAATATACTCGCAGCAAAGTCCTTTTTGTACACTACACTTTTCATTCCATTGCCTTGCAATCAAAAAATGTGGGAGACTAGAAACGCAAAAGTTTGATGAACTCTGACCTGCAAATCTGTATCACGTAAAGACGCAAGGCTAATAGATGATCAATATGTCACAGTGTGACCTCTTAGCTGAATTATAAGAATGCAAACTTTTGCAGTAAAGTGAAGTAGATTGTGTGTGTGTATATATATATATACACCACTATATTGTTATATGTTGAATTTATGTTTTTAAAAAAGATGCCACAGAGTGTGGCATCATATCACATTGCATTGTCCATGGAAATTTCGTGTGCTCAAAGTCTAGCGTGACCTCAACTTAAAGAGAAGTTTGAAATACGTTTTTAGCGATATACCGTACTGTTAGTGAACATCCTGATGCTGCCCACACTGTTGGGAGCGGCGTTTAGATGAATATGTAAATATGTTTTGTGTGCTTTCCTATCAATAACAAAATAAACACAACAAAAATTACAGTGGCGAGAAAACAGCAGTTAAGAAGCATCTAATCATAGCCATGTGGACATCTTTGCAAAAGCTCTGCTTTAAAGTGTTAAATATGAATAAAACAGTGCCAGTATTGCTTACAGTTAGAATTACAACATCAGTTTCTACTCTAAAGCAGCTCTCCAGTGTGATCATATGTTTACTCAAGTCTGACCTCGATGGACTGAAAAGAAGAAATGGATCGGAGAAAATTTCAGCCTCAGAGCTCACCTACCTACTAAGTAATTGCATGGGCCAATGCTAGTTTGGAGGTGTTCATAGGCCAATATTTTCAGAAACTTCCCTTTGGCAATCTGTTTCAAACTATCAACCTATCTCCAAACAGACTTTGTTTAAGCCTAAATTTGTTCTAAATGATGTCACACAAGTTTATTCTTCGATTTTGTCTGAAGTATTTCAGAGCCATAAAGTGGAAGCATAATCCAAACAAATGTATACAATTTTATAAAAAATGTATAAAACTATATACTGTAATCAGGATAATAATCAGGAGTTGTTATATTTATCTTTTTGTAAATGTAAAAGTATTTTAATTTATTGGCAGCCCTATAATTTATCAATTCTTTTATTTTATTTTTTTATAGGTATAACAAAGCAAAATCATAGTATGCCCTTGAACCTGCGTGGGGTACCCTGGTTGAACTCGCTGGTATAAAACATCGACCAACTGAGCTTGAATGGTTGAGGTCCAGATTCCGTTGTGATCTATCACTAAATACCAGATCTGTCCTACTGAAGGTCACTGAAAGTCCCATTACAGATAAGGAATTAACACTCAAAAGTGTGGCTTTCTGTCTCATCTTGACACAACTTCTAAAACAGCATGTATTAATCATTCACGTCCCAGTGCTGTGCTCTCTTTGAAAAGAGACGGACAGGCCTTTTTAGAAAAGGTCAACCTTTCAAATGGCCGACCGGGAACGAGAGAGCGTTAAGAGATCATTAATCACTCTTTGATTGACACAGAAGTCTTTGTATCGTAACTACAGCAATGTAACCATGCGGACTGTTTTTTTTAATTACACTCATTTAAAATGAATTGACCATCTTTGATGATTGTCACAGCTTTTTCATCTTGAAAAGAACAGCAGGACCAGAGCAAAGCTAAATGAGGTCAAAATTCAGCAGTTTAAAAAGAAAAGAAAAAAAGAAAAATAAGCCTAACTTACAGCAAAAACTTATTTTGTCAAAAGTTTTTTGATTTTGCACTTGTGATTTTTTAAATTATTTATATATAGTAAAATTCAAAAGTATCAGGTAAGAAATAACAATAATAATAATTTTAAAAGAAATTGATGCCTGTATTCAGCAAGGATGCATTTTGATAAAAAGTGACAGTAGTAACAGTAAATAAATGTAAATGTATGATGTTATATTTTATATTTAAAATATATATATATATTTTTTTTTTTTTTTTTTTTATATTCATCAGAGAATCCTGAAAATCATGTATCATGGTTTTCACTAAAATATTAAGCCTCATAATAATAATAAATATTTATTTAGCACCAAATAAGCACATTAGAGTGGTTTCGGAAGGATCATGTGACACTGTTAACAGTAGCAATGAGTGTTAAAAGTTCAGCTTTGCCATCAAAGGAATAAGTGACATTCTAAAATATATTAAAATAGAAAACTGTTGGTTCAGTGGCATTGTAAAATTGTAATAATATTTCACAATATTAATGTTTTATTGTATTTTGATCAAATAAATGATGCCTTGGTAAAAATAAGAGACTTCATTTAAAAACAATAAAAAAATCTATATTTAAATGTGAATCTTTTTTTTTCACAGTATAGTGGACAGAGTGGGAAGATTTATAGTGCATGTTTAATATTATATTATATTATTGTAACGGCTTGTAGGTGGTTGTTGATGGCACAAAATGATGATGAAGATAACAATAATATTTATTTAAACAGAAACAGGCAGAACAGACACAACCACGTTCACACATACGAGAACCGACAAAGGACTGAACAGAACAGGGAGTATAAATACACAGAAGGAAACTAATTAGACAGGTGAAGAAGGTAAACTAATTAGGGACAAACGAGCACAGGTGCGGACAATCCATGACAAGGTGAAGACATGGTGGTGACAACCTACATCAAGATGTTAGGTCTGGCAACTCACCGTAGACACGGCTCAATCCGAGGGGCGGGATAAATGGCTGTCTTTCAAATTCCCTCTGCACGCAATAGGACAGCGCTTCAACCAACCAGAGCGTTTTCCCAACAGCGGAGCTAACGTTAGTTGATAGATTCAACTTTTGCCATATCTGGCCGACAAACCTACGAACACATCTTCCTTTTTTAAAGCGATAGTTCACTTTGAAATTAATTTTTGATATGTTTTAGCTTACCTCAAGGGCATCCAAGATGTAGGTGTCTTTGTTTCCGCAGTAGTTTCAATTTTGATATTTTTAGGTCAAACCGTTCTTGTCTGTCAGTCATATAATGCAGGTCGATGGTCATTGTCTCAAAACACAAGCACAGAGTCCAAATTAAAACAATTCCCCATCGTCCAAATGAAACAATTCCCCATCATAAGTACACATTGATGGCCTAAGACACGAAACGAGCGGTTTGTGTGAGAAAACGAACAGTATTTATATCGTTGTTATCTTTTGAAAACAGCACACGTCCAAATGATCTGACGGCGCCGGCGGGTATAGATATAAACATAGATGTCGCCTTGGCTACTGCAGTTCATTGGAACGAAACCGTAGCCAAGCGACATCTAGTGTATATATCTATACCCGCCTGCGGGCGGGTATAGATGTATACACTAGATGTCGCCTTCGCTACTGCAGTTCATTGGAACGAAACCGTAGCCAAGGCGACATCTATGTATATATCTATACCCGCCGGCGCCGTCAGATCATTTGGACGTGTGCTGTTTTCAAGAGATATCAACGATATAAATACTTTTCGTTTTCTCACACAAACCGCTCGTTTCGTGTCTTAGGCCATCAATGTGTACTTATGATGGGGAATTGTTTCATTTGGACGATGGGGAATTGTTTTAATTTGGACTCTGTGCTTGTGTTTTGAGACAATGACCATCGACCTGCATTATATGACTGACAGACAAGAACGGTTTGACCTAAAAATATAAAAATTGAAACTACTGCGGAAACAAAGACACCTACATCTTTGATGCCCTTGAGGTAAGCTAAAACATATCAAAAATTAATTTCAAAGTGAACTATCCCTTTAAGAATGACTTAAAGAGTCATTCTTTGTTCTTTTCTCAAAGAAAAGCTTAACTCCAAGTCCTCCAGAGTCGCGGCCAAAGCCGATTCGAAAGACCGCTGTTCGTCGTCAGCCATTCTTTGTTTTCAAGTAGCAGGGAATTCACACGGAACCGTCACAACTCTGTCATCATTATGTTTAGCCCGCCCACCGACTCTATACACGATGTGATTGGCCTGACCAGAGTTTGGTTTTTCCAGCTCAAAAGTCAACGGAGAGTTGCTAGACTACCCTGGAAGCAAAATAAATTTTGCTGCTGCTAGGGTGCGTCTAGATTTCTAGGCTAGGTGACGATTATATTATATTATATTATATTATATTATATTATATTATATTATATTATATTATATTATATTATATTATATTATATTATATTATATTATATTATATTATAATGTATCACTGAACTGTTGATGGGGGTTAGCATGAGCATTATATAATACTTTCACAGTGGACACCAGTTCTCTGTGACACACTCGGTTATTACAGCACAGAATCTGCAGAGCTTACAGTGGAGGGGAGCCAAGAGAATAGTCAACGAAACAATGGAACAGCACAAACTAACCTGTTCCTTCAAACAGAGAAGGTAGAGGGGAGAGAGGCAGAGAGATAGGTAGAGAGATAGAACCCCCATAGGATATGTCTGTGCCAGAGTAAACAAAACACACGCTGGTCTCCTAATGCTAGAAAACAAATTAAATGGCGGGTAAAGTCTCCCCAGACTGGAAAAGGTGTGTTCCATCTGGCTATGGGAGAAGAACGAAAAAGTATTTGATTAACATTACATACCCTGACCTAACAGAGAGAACTAGGAAAATACATTGTGGTAAATACTAATAGGAGAGGTATGTAACCCAGGATATTATAGCATGAATTATTGATTTGATCGGAGGTATGCACCAGCCTCTTACTGCAGGAAAAAAGAAACCCCAACTGGTGTTTACTGTTGAGACGAACTCGCTTTCTTTGACATCATGAGCACCTGTGTAAGAGCAGAACTAATATGAAGATGTGCACAGCAACTCCATTGGGAAATCATTTTATAGGCTATAGGTCATTTTACACAACCTCAAATAAATAAATAAATGATAAAAAAAGCCAGTCAGCCTCTATGGGCTGACTGGTTCCTCCACTACAACACTTCCACTCTAGTACAGCTCAAGACAGGACTAGTAGTTATAGTCAACCTCAGAAAAAGGGCAGTGATTGAGCATCAGTCATTCTGTTCTTTATCATGAAATTGATTTAATAATAGTAGCTCTACTATTAGAAGCTCTTTTTGGGCTGCGAGATCACACTTGGTTGCTTTATTCAAATTGCTTCTAGCCCTTTGACTGGTTTTAATGTCTTGGAAAATCCCTCTATAGCACTCACGAGAATGAAAGGAGGTGAAATTGAATTATTAAGACCTGTGTTAATAATTACCTTCTAAGAAATTCTCTGCATGTACATTTCGGAACACTAATGCCATCTTAGTGGCTTGTTTTTATTAAATTTAATTATAAGAATTTTTTTTTTTTTTTCACACGAATCATGTGGATTGGATTAAGTTGAGATAAGTAATGTTTGAATGGGTATGGTGGGAAATCTCTTTTTAAATAACTGTATGCAAGCCCATCCTTAGGGCCTAAACCGAACGGACTGAGGGGTGGGGGTTGCCCGCTTCTGCTACCTCGTATGGCCCTGATGGTACGTTTACCTTATGTACATAGTGCAAGGGAAATTATGTATAAGGTACAAAGGTCACAGGAAAATATTACTTACCCCATTCATTGGGTAGGTCTTCCAGCTTAGTTCTCCCAGCACAGCAGTAGTGTCCAAGAGAACGACTATAGAGAAAAAAAGATGACAACTAGGTCAACTATAAAAGTCTCAAAAAGCACAATGAATCAATGGACCAGTTGCATAAACATATGAAACAGTTTCTTAAGAACTAGTCTGACCAACTAGCAATTATTTAGGGCTAATTGGGCTTACTTTTCGGATGCAGATTAGACCAATCTACCTTTTTATGTAACTAAAGAAAAAAAAGAAAAATTAGATGACTAATTTGTAAGACAACTGGCCACATATTAAAACACTACGGCCACATATAAAACAGGTTTATGTAGAACATTTAATTAAAAGAAGTATAATATGTTTTAGAATTTATTATAGAATAATAATACATGCTAAAGAAACAGTTCACCAAAATTTAAAATTCAGTCTGCTCAGTGTTCAGTCGGAAATTTTAATTAACAGAAAACAGAAAATGACAAAAATACACCACTAATTATCATAAAATAGGTCCATGGAACTTGTGCGCTATATAAGAAACATAAGAAATAAGAAAGTCATAAGAAATCTAAATATATATATATTTTTTAATTCATTTATTTTTGACATTTTCACTTCATGAAAATTCACGAGGTAACTTTGTTTTATTTGTGAAGAAACAGATAGTCAGATAGTTTCAATGAATCTGTTGAAAAAAAAAGCAGCCTAAATGATTAGTAAAAAAAAACAAAAAAAACAAGCTATGGCATATAGCTTCAGAAGATTTGGAATAAAAGTTGTACGTGTAACGGAGGCCAGCTATAGTAAGAGCTGTGTGAGTAAACCTCACAACCTCACTCAAGAGGTGCACTAGCGACTGATGCGGCCCTATAGCGGCTGCAGCCTTTAGTGTACGCCAGTTCGAATCCCACCCGGATGGGTGGGAGTAGAACCGTAGGGGTTACATATGGACTACTTCTATGATAATTGTATGGTGATACTCTTTTTAAAGTTTAAGTCTCCAGTCTCCTTTCACTATGCATGGAAAAAAGTGGCAGTAAATTTTTCAAAAGAAAAGAAAAAAATTAACAAATTCAAAACAGCGTGAGTATGAAAATAAATTTCAGCAACAACAAAAAAAACAATAAGCAGCTAAAAAAAAAAAGCACCCAAACACAATTAAGGTGTTGATGCCAACTTAAAGCAATTGATTAAGATTCAAGAAATGAGACTTACAAGATTAAAGTACCAACAATCAGGCAGTAAGACTCTTAATGGATCCCTTGAGTCTGACATCATTAACAGATACAAAATACACTATGGCAAAACCCACAGCAGAAGAATACAAATATTACAAATACTGCATTTAGTCTGCATGCTTATAAAATTAGCTCTTTGAAGCTAGTCACATCCACTGCCCCCAGCAGGTGATTCATCTGTTCAACAAAATAAAAAAATTGCTCACCCACATGTGCCAGTTTGATATGATGAATGTGCAATTTCCTTTGTCTCAACACCCAGGACTTAATTACAATGTCTATCAATAAGACTGTGTCATGGGCGTCATATTCTCATCACACAAAGTCTGGGTATGTGTCATTCTCTCTTCTACTTAGCCAAAATTCCATATTTAAAGTTTAAAACATATACTTCAACAGTAAGTATGTCTTTTGATTTTGGTCTGTGTACAAGTGATCATTATTCTCACTCAGCACAGCGGTCTGTGTGTAAGACAGCTTCTGAATATGTGTTGTAATACTGAGTTAATAATCAGCTTATCCATCTGTGTTGTCAAAGAGTTAACGTAATGATCCTCGAAGAGTGCCTGTCTGTAGAGAGTCTGCAGACAGGCTGAGCACTACTGTTCGCCCTGATCAAATTTGCTTGACAATCCCTGATAATTCTGCCTGGAAGTGATGGATCTATTCTACTAACACACCCAAACAGAAAAATGTGAATTAGAGGATTAGGCACTTTGGCCACTCATTCTAAATCACATTACACCTTTGTCTAGACCCAGTGTCTCTGTCTTGAGTCATATTATCCCTAAATTTCCGCACTTACTTTCTCCCTTACAATGAAGGGAGATTAAACATGTCTGCAAGCATAACGGGACAGAATGATCAATTTGTAATGACTTTATTAAGAGATATTTACCAGATTAGGCCTAAAGCCAGTCAATGATGCACATTGAATTGGTGAAAGGTAGGTCTCAATTCTTGAATATGAATTAGACCCTTTGATGTGTTTTTTTTTTTTTTTTGTCAAACCACTTATTTGACATATAAAAAGAGCACCCACCCATGATCCTTTGAAAATCATTAAGAATTCATAATTGGGAAACAACGCAGTTAAACTGTAACCCTTTCACACACACGTTTAAAATATTTAATGTTTTTTTACGTGACCATTTTTTAAGGAATGAATCACATTCTTCTTTTCATGGTGACACATAAAACCTGTCCCGAGATGCTCGTTTTAGTTTTCATTTAATTTTTGCTTTATTCTTATTCAGCAAATTCATACATTTCTTAAACTAGTTAATATTATATTGTGATTCTCAAATGTGTAAATATTCATTTGTTTTGGGTAGTCATTTGTGTCAAATAATTTAAATGCATCTTTCAGTAGCATTTCATCATCTTGTCAGAGTATGTTGGATATGATAGAAGTAAATTCATCCACTTCTCCCAAAAAACTAACATGAAAGTGAGTGGCTGGTGAACTGAAGGAAGAATAGAGTGACGGTCATACTGTGTTTGATGTGATTCTTCTTCTTCTTCTTCTTCTTTTTCTTTTACTTTTAGCATACATCACCATATGATGCACCTGGACACATCACTGATGTTTCCTGGGGTCATCTGTGTTTTGGGTCTTTCAACTATCAGACACCTGCAGGCCACCCAGCCGGGGTTGATCAAGCCCTGACTTGTGTCCAGGTAACACTAGCCCATCCACAGCTCTCCTCTCCTGATCCATAGCCATCTTGAAGCAACTTCCGCTGCCTCATTGGCAGACTTCAGGCCATTTTGTTTCCTGCCCCCCTTGATACCCAGCATATTATAGGCCCTGCTGAGTTACTGGGCTGCGAACCCTCTGCATCCCACCTCGATGTGCTCGCACCTTGCTCGCCAGCCGTTACTTCGACACTCTTGTACCAGCTCGCTGTACTAAGTTCTGTTCCTCTCACTGGCCTCCTCGATACGGTCCTCACAGGGAACAGTAAGTTCTAAGAGTATAATTTACTTGGAGGATTCTGAGATATGAACCATATCTGGCCTTAACGATGTTATTGCAACAGTTTCTGGAAACTTAAGCTGCTTTCCCAGGTCAGCCTTCAGCTCCCAGTCCTGTGCTGATGTTAGCAGGCCAGATGAGGTGGTCCTAGCTGCTGGTGTTACCTTCTCCCCAACACTGACAAAAGTGATGGTCTCCTTCACTGGGTGAAGGTGCTTACAGTGGGAAATTATGCTGGAGATGGTGTCTGCTATGGCCTTCAAGACATTGTCATGACACCAAAGATAGCGCCTCTCACTCAGTCCTTTTGGACAGCTGCTAAGGACATGTTCCAGGGTGCATTTCTTCAGCCACAAAAGGCAAGTTGGTCACTCTGCCTTCCCCCACAAAACAAGTTTGACGATCTTGTTAGTACATCGTAGACAGCCTGGATTAAGCCCAAGTAAATTTACGCTCTACTACTTGTTCCCACCTTGTCCAGGCTCCCTGCTGCCACATCCCGACCATACTGCTGGCTCCCACTTCCTCGAGCAATGCCCGCATCTCATCCTGGAGCTGAGATCTCATGTCCTTCCTCCATATCTTGCCGTAGCGAGATGACGTATTGCTACCCGGGTCTGTTCTTCCTTGAGCCACTTGCCCACCAACCTAGCCCACCAACATGACTCAGCATCATCCACAACCTCAGATGCCTTCCATTTCCGCCTTGTCCTGACCTCAATCCTAGCCTGAGAGACGTTTGGGTCACCGGACTCATGGTATTACAGCACCTCCCTAGCACAAGTCACCAAGAATTCTTCATTTAGGCTGCTGCGGGGGAGTTTCAGTTTGTTGACTTTCCTGTATAAGGCGATGCTACACAGACTTCGAGGTCATCCCAGCCACATCCTTAAGAACCTGCTGATTCTCTTTTTAAAGCCCTCCACTGTGGTGATCAGGACCTCATAGATTAGATGAGGCCAGAGAATCATTGGTAGGATACCATGCTGATATATCCAAGCTTTGAATTTGCCAGGTAGGCCTGACTTGTCCACTGCAACTAGCCAGGCTTCTAGCTCTTGGTTGGTGGTTCGGATGGCTGTCGTGTCTCTCAGGCTACAGTCAAATGTCTTCCCCAGGCTCCTAACTGTTTTTTCCATAATATAATACCTGAGTGTTGGCAAGTGTAAAGAAGAACTTCTCAGTGACCTACCCTTTCTTCAACACCAGGGATCTGGATTTTGCCAGCTTGAAGCTCATGCACGCCCAAGTCATCAGCTCATCAGGGCCCTTCAGGATCCACCTACTCCCTGGAACAGATGCTGTTGTCACTGTTAGGTCATTCATGAAAGCCCTAATCGGTGGTTGTCGGATGCCAGATTTTGAGAAGGGGCCTTTACACTGCACTTCAGCAGACTTCACTAGCATGTTCATGGCAAGTGCAAAAAGGATCACTGAAATGGTACATCTGGTGATAATTCCTTTCCTGAGCTCATGCCACTCCAAGATAGTTCAACACTGAGCAGTGAGATGGTCCTGACTTGATCGATGTTCTTTGACTCTTCCTCCTTCTGAATCCACACCCCTTCTGCATACCTCACTGGTAGGCTACCTTGTCCCTCCTCCAGATCACCTTTAAGATCCACCATAGCCTGTTGAGTAGCCCCGGACAGTTTTTTATAAACCGTATAAGGTACCCCACTCTGCCTTGGGGCTGAGCTTGTTCTTGCTTTCTTGACCCCCTCCTGAGCCTCCTTCCAGCTGGGCTCCTTACTGTCAAATTCCACAGTTGGTGCCGGTGGAATGATCAAGGCCTTACAATGGCCAAGGTCCAGATCCCTGGCTTCATCACTAAAGGTTTCTCTAAGGTGGTGGTCAATCTCATCTTTGGGTCAAGTAAGGTGGCTGCTCCGCTTCTGCCCTAGCTGCTGTTTTGTAAGTCCAAATGGATTCCCTAGAAAGCCAGCTTGCTTCCTAGCTCTCTCTTTCCTTTGCCACTTATGCCACTCAGCCCTCCTCAAGGCCACAAGCTTCTTGTGGAAGATGTTACACAGCTCTGCAAGAGGTCCATTCTACTCCTCTGTCGCTGCCTTGAACCTCCGCCTCAGACTCTTCAGCTCCTGCCTCAGCTGATAGATCTGGACTGCCCTGTTGTTCTTAATATAGGGGTGTTTTACTGCTCCCTTCTCCTCTAGCCCAAATCTCTCAGTTGCTAGGCTGACGATAATAGTAGTCATTGTCTGGAGGAGTTGATCAGCATCACCCTTGGTAGTTGCCTTCAAAATGGTATTGGCATCTTTGTCAAACTGGAGCCACTCCTTCTCCTTGTAAGTTTAGGGCCACTTAACCCATCAAATTTCAGATGCTCTGCATGGGTCTGGAGCTTGAGTCACCTGGAGGTTCAGAGCACTGTGGTTTGACTCCGGGCCTTGCTCCTCCTGCGTCTCACCAGACATAGTTCCTGAGCACTGTGACTCTTGCACCATCTGCACGCATTTCATCTTGGCCTGATGGATCTTCAGGCCACGCAGGTTCTTGCACACCTTGCGGCACACACATTCCACACTCGTCATCGTATGTCTGTTATCATGTTATCACATGGTGTCATATTAAGTTCGAAAAGTTATTATTTTGATTATTATTGCCGCTTGCGTAGACATCAGTGTGTATTTTTACATTTACATTTACATTTTACATTTAGTCATTTAGCAGACGCTTTAGCGACTTACAAATTAGGACTAAATTAAGCGAGTCATCGTGAAGAGGCAAAAAAACAACTCAAGAAGTGCTCAAAATACGAAATACGAAGGTCAGGCATTGGTCAGAGTAGCATAAGCCCGATAAGCGAGGATTTAAAGGAAAAGGAACGTTTTTTTTTTCTTTTTTTATGAGGTTGAGTGCTCACGGAAGAGATGGGTTTTCAGTTGTCTTTTGAATGTTGCCAGGGATTCTGCATTCCGGATGAGCATTCCACCAGCATGGTGAAATTTTTTGAAATGATAAATGTTTTTGATATTTTTCATGTGTATTTAAGATTTTTTTTTTTTTTTTGCCTTTATTATAATAGGACAGTAAGCAGACAGTAATTAAAGCGGGAGAGAGAGGGGGGACGGGATCGGGAAAGCCAGGACTCATACTCAGGTCGCCCGAAGCGCAACGGCATTATATGTTGGCGCACTGCCCACGAAGATGTCTCCGCCAACGCTTATGTGTATTTTAATGTCGGAAAAATTTAAACAGAATAAATATAGACCCATATTGATTAAATTAAATAATTTGTGTGAGAGGGGATTTTGAAAAGGGACCTAGATCATGTGAGTCTCAGACCTCCACAAGAACTAGCTACAGTATGTGCAGTCACCATCATTTATGGGCATATTTCAATCCCTGTCTCATCCCCCTCCACAGGAGCGGTCATATGATCTTATAAGCAACTGTCTTTAACCCACAGGCATATTTAGTACCTGGTATTCCTGTAGCACAACCACTATCAGAGCCTCAATGATGGACATGTTAATTGCTTGTTCAACATAGAGAACCTAAACCTATTCTTCCCAGGTTGACAGTGATAAAGAGTCTGATTTAGCCTTGCTGAAAATGGCTCTACATTTGTCTCTCAGGGGTACATGTTCATCTCACTGAGCAGTGACTACAAACTAGCACATCGTACATGCATGAGCCAACTCCACAACAAATACAGACCATTTCCAAAAAATTGGAATTTCATGGAAAAGTTTATTTATTTCCATAATTCCATTCAAAACGTTAAACTTCCATAGATTATAGATTCAGGGCCCACAACTTAAACGATTTCAAGTATTTTGTTGTTTATTTGTACATAATTTGGGCTTCCAGCTCATAAAACCCAATAAAACAGGATTTAAAAAAATAAGAATATTACATGAAATCACACAGTAATTACACAGTGATATCATGGTCATTGAACCAGGTTTTGGTTATTTTGGCAGTGTGGGCAGGTGCAAATCCTGCTGGAAAATGAAGTTTTTTGCATTATCTGTAGCTTATGTGTATAATGTGTGTATCAAGAGAACAAAAAGAAAAGTTTACATATGTATTTTCCCACATTATATGTAAAAAAATAAAATAAAATAAAACTTGCTGCAAATGCTGCATAGCCTCTTTTAAAGCCAAAATGGAAAGGCTTCAATTGGTAATATGTTGGTAACTTTTTAATTAATGGTTCTCAACCAGGGGTCTGGGGCCTACCAGGGGGCTATAGCAAACTTCCAAGGGGGCCTTAGGATGACAAAAGAAGCATTTAAATTGAAAAATTATTATTAATAATATATATTAAAAAACTCTAATCTGAAATAAAGAGCATACAGCTCCTGGAACTTGTGCTTAAAGACCCCCTGTGGTAAAAATTAAGTTTTCAATGTTGTTTATATGTCTATAGGCCTATTCACACCACACAGACAAGCGCCTGATCAGTGTGTTACCCGTGTCAGCGTCTGTTGGCGTTGGTTGGAGTATGTTTTCACCTGACTGAACATATTCAATCAGTGTTTGTCGCTGTATTTTGGGGCAGGGTTAACATGACAGTTATTTTTCATAAAATTCTAAATCCAACGGCCAACTTGTTTGTTGGTGTTTGTTGGCGTTTGTCTGTGCGGTGTGAATTGGCCGTATGTGGTGTTTTTAATATACTTTAAGACAAACCATGTGCAAATTCATAAGTCAACACCATTGCTGAGTATTTACAACTTAAAACTGAAGTGAACCAAAGATAGTCTCTAAAAAGCGATTTGAAATCGCTGGTGTTCATTACGTTAAAAACGACCTTGTAACCAATCACGTCAACGTGTGATCATCAACGAGTGGATCTCTGAGCTGGTGCGAGTGAGTAAAGGCAGGGCTACTTTGCATATTCATGGTACCGCATATATTAAATGAGGCAAGGGTGTAGAGTTACATTCAAGCTATTTTAAGGCATTTTTTTTTACAGGAAAAAGAAAACCTTTAAATATGTAATTTATATGAGGTAAGAAAAATAAACTTGTTTTCCCTTTGAATTAAAGGTAATTTTTCTGACCCCATTGACATATTGACATATTGATTGATTGATTGATTTTTATTTAATTACATTTTTTGTTTTATTATTTCAGACTAATACATTAAGAAAACTATTTCAGTGTGAAATTATTAAAGTGTCCATAAAATCACGATAGACTATTCTTTTTTTTTATGGAATATTCAACCCGATCTAACGGAAATGACGTACGTATTTTATGAGGTGGCTAATTCGTACGAATTCATACGACCTCACTCGTATGAATTCAAATGATTTTTTTACGTCATATTCATATTTTCCGAGTTGCCCAATTCGTATTAATTCGTACAAATGACCAACCCCTGGCCCCGCCCCTAAACCTACCCATCACTGGAGTTTAGACAAATCATATGAATGAATTTGTACGAATTAGTCACCTTGTACTCACTCGCACGAATTGGTCATGAGATAGCGTTGGAATATTGCAGTATTTATTTTAAATATATATTTTTTTTTAATCAAAATAACTTTCCCTCTCTCTTGCATGAACTTCTGATGTCGTATTTGCTGGCGTGTTACGTTCTAGTTCTGTTTTGGCTTCATTTTTATTCTTTGCCATTTGAGTTCAGGTTGCTAGTTAGTTTCTATCATCACTGATTGTATTACACATCTGTTCTTAGTTCTGTTAACCAATATTTGTGTATTTAATCCCTTAGTTTCCTCTGTTCAAGTCTTGTTTATGTTTGCTCTATGAGTTTGAAGTAAAGACTTTGTTATTGAATTTTCTGCATCGTGCGATCATTGCAGCCACACAACGTTACAGAGTGAGGACAGGACAACCTGTCACTCACATCACAGCAATAGAAAACCACAACAATCCACTGTAAAAATCAAATAAAATCCCATACCTATTACCTATTTCTATTCCTATTTTATTAGCTATTTTAGCTATTTTATTATTTAAGTTCAGTTGCTCTCTTAAATGTTTTAATCTAATAGGCTGTTCAGGTCATTTCAATCTAAATTAAATTTAAAATAATGTAAACAATCAAGTTGAATCTCATATAAATTAAACGTAAAAGTCCTGGCAGAAAGACAGTACTTTTTTTTTTTTTTAAGTGTTGACAACTTAGTGTTAACTAATAATTGTTGCAAACTGGTACTACCAAAACAATGTTAGTGCATTCCTGGAACTGGGCGTCATTACACTACATCCTTATGCATCGCTTTCTGCCAGGACTTTTACGTGATTTTCCCTAATCACTGAAGTCACCTCGACATGCGGGTTAGCGGTAGCATTAGCCATCAGGCAAGTGTTATTTAAATAAACTCCTGATGTACTTACAAACTTTCCAATGCCTCGAGTACAGAACCTATGTGTACAACTGTATAAGTTTGGTACCATTCTGGGCATTATTAGTGGGGTAATTTACGAGATACAGTCTAGACCATTAGCGCCTGCACTAAGCCAAATACACACCATAATAGGGAAGAAAAGACTATCACAACTTCCATTTCATGCCGACTTTGTTTAAATGAATTGTGGTTAATTAATATATTGTATCTACACTCCCAGTTTCAGATAAATTCAATTAGAAATACTAGAAATATGCATATTGTAGGTGGGCCTTTAAATATTGATAGTGATGGGCCAAGTCAAAATGGTTGAGAACCACTGGTTCTTGATGCCACAAATTCTGGCTCCCCATATCAAAAACTATGTGGTTGTGGCGAGCAGGACGAGGCAGAGGGAACGTGAGAGAGCGGCGTGAGGCCGGTGGCGTGATTAATGATGAGCGACACCTGCGCGATGCACCGGTCTCGTATCTCTCATGGAGGAGCGGAAGCATAAAAGGGGGAGCGACGACAGTGGAAATCGAGAGAGGAACAGGCCAGGACTTAGGTTGTGTTCTGTTTATGTTTTATTATGTGACAGCAGTCGTCTGTGAGGGGCTGCTGTCTTTTACTTTTGTTTTGTATTTGTTTTATTTTTGGTATTAAAATCTGTTTGAATGTTCCCCAGTTCCCGCCTCCTTCTTCCCATAACATCTAACCTCGTTACATTGGTATTTATAGTGAATTTCGTAATGAAGTCGTTTGACAATAGAAAGAAGGGGAGAGATGTTCATTGAAAACTGTACAACAACTTGAAATTAAGATAGTATAGTAAATTCAAATGACCAGCCATTAGAAGTAGATAATAGAAATGGCAAGGGTAATGCTGCAAATGGCAAAGATGCTTTCCAGATGGGGCAATTATTGATGGTCTTATTAGAAAAAGCAGAGCGGGATGTCTTGCTGCAGCTGAATCTTTATAACTGGTGTTGACAAGATCCGCAAGCTTTATTTCAAACCAAATCAGCTGCTGAATATTTGTTGTCTCTCTCCCTCCGCTTCAGCAGGAAGAGTGAGACATCAACAGAGACACATCAGAAGTGGCAGCTAGCGCCTATGTCTGTCTGTAAAAATCTGGAGTCCCTAAAGTAGGCCACATGGAAAGGAGGAAAGTATAAAAAAGAAAAGACGGATAGAGAAAAGCCTTGAGTATCTGGGCTGCCTCTATAGTTTAGATGTTTCTTTGATGTATCATGTCAGAAGATCTGGATCTTGATGTTTTTAAGCTCTATGAGTTGTTGAATGGATCCTAGTAGAACATCCCATAAAGTGACACATTTAAATGTAAAAACAAAATCTAAACCCGTTCAGAGTGAATTCAGCTTTATGATATGCATATAAATAATATTTCTTCCGATCTAAAATGATTGCAGTGAAGCAGATCTACAGGATTACCAATGAAAGGCACCAAAGACATAAAGTTTATTGTTGGATTATAACTGAGGCTTCTCTATTTACTGTCTGAATCAAAGAATGGAAGGGAAGATATTTTCAAATGATCAAAAGTACCAAACACTGATATAAAGAAAAGTATTTATTAACAATTAGGGACAAGTTGGGATGTAAATATTGTTTTATTCTGGTTCCTCTTAACAAGAGTCAGTAGCTCCACTAATTTAAGCATCATACTTAGTAGAAAACGTATTAAAACGTATTCTTAAATTTAGTGAAAAAGCAGCAACATCAAACATGGAGTCTGTAATGTTAGCTAAATGGGATATGATTAGATTGGCATGCTTGTCAATTTCTGCTTTTGGTAGCAATGATGTAGTATTGATTGGTCATTGATCTTCAGTCAAGGGGGAATGAATCCAGATAGCATGGTGTAGCTACTGCCATTTGTCCTTATATAATCATGGCCATGAAGACTGATTCAGGCTATAAATCAAATCATTTTCGTATCCACTATTGGCCAATACTGGCAGGGACACTAGAAACTAAAACTTTTTAAAACAAAACAACCGCTTGCTATTTAAATGTATTTTAAAATGTAATTTATTCCTGTGATGGCAAAGCTACATTTCCAGCATCATTACTCCAGTCTTGATCCTTCAGGAATCATTCCAATATGCTGATTTGGTGCTTATAAAACACTTCTTCTTTTCAGCATTTGTGCTGCTTAATATTTTTGTGGAAATCATGATACCTTTTTTTCAGGAGACTTTGATGAATATAGCTTTCTTCTGAATACATAGAGTTAAGTGCTTTACTTAAAGTCACAATGGTGATAGTGAATGTCAATTCTCCAGTTCATGGGTCAATCCCACTTGTCGAAATATTTATATTACGACATTAAGCTCTGGACTCTTTCAGTGGCAAATCAATCAAGTATGCACTGGCATACTTTTTCATAGTACTGTTGAAGTACTCTTCACTATTATCATACTTACACAATAAGAATGAGTATGAGCTCATGAAAAAAAAACAAAAAAAAAAACACTTAAGTGCTTTTTATCACTGCATGGAGATTTGTTCTTTATTGTATAAAATTCAAACATCAGTCACAATAAATTAATTATATAATACTCTGGACTAGAACCAACAGTGAACTGGCTTACTAAGCTCTGACATTTAGCCCAACGATCTAAACAAACTCCTTTGAATCTTGGATCAAGGAGATAATAATGGTTGGAAAGAGAAAAAAAGTGTGTGCATGTGTGAGTGTGACAAGAAAGCAGAGATCCATGCAACTCATGTTCTCTCTTTTTTTTTCTTTGAGATGAGAGATGAAGACGAGAAAGGTGACATTTGGAATTTGAATGTCACAAACAGAGAAAAATGGCCCTTTGTCGAACGCTTGAGATAAATTGATCTGATAAGGACGGCACTGCATGCATTAGTGGTCTTTAGACAGGCATTTAGTGTGTCTGAGACGATGTGGAGGAGTAGGAAAAGGAGGCGCAGGGGTTAAGGCTAAGATCACATTGCACAGGCAGGCCCTGGAAATGTCAAGGTGCAATTTACAAACTGATTCCAGCGACAATAGAAAGTCAATGGAGAGGCACGAGCAGGTCTGTGTGCCACAGTGCCCAAAAGAAGCTCATCTCTTCCGTCACTTACACTGTAACAAATCGTTATGTTTTATTCAGCTTTTGTAAATGTAATCTCTGAGCAAAAGGGTGAATCTATCAGATTTCTTTAAAACCAATACAAAAACGACAAAATAAAATAAGGTGATTTCTCTATGACCTTGATATGATGAAGAGAACAAGAAAGCAGGCAGACACACATAAATACTGCTGCTGCAGGCGGCACAAAGCTGTATCCAGCTTCTTTCTCTCTCTTTGAAGAGCCAATGAAATGTTGAAGGTATAAAGACAGACACCTCAGAGGTTTGGCTCCACGGTGTCTATAAAATCAATAAGAGCACTCCACGCGGCAGCACAAACAGGGCACTGGCCATTAACAGGCCTCTGTTACAACACACAATTACTGTTTACATAGCACTTTTTCTCAGTCGCTGTAACACACTTTAAACTGCAGCTCCCTGGAGAAAGGAACGTAGAAGAGTATACTTTAACACAGGGCTCTGAACAAAAGAACAAAATTCGAACCTCCTCAAGAAAGTCAACTGTCTGCATCAGAATAGAGGCCAGACTAGCTAACTTTCGCAAACTTTGTTAATGAAAACTGTAAAGAAAAATGTTCACTGACAACCTTTTTTCCACGATCAAGATGAGACGACAATGAAATGACACCGACATCATTAAACTCTAACTGTGTCTATATCGACATACAAAATTGCTGGCGAAAAAAAATACTAAAATGTAAAAAGTAGAGCAAAATCTCTTTATGATTCCTTCAACAACAAAGAAATTAAACCTCTGTGTGACAATACAGTCTTTTTTGTTCTTGTTTTAATATAGAAAAACATAAGCAATTTAGAATTATTGGAATTGCAATTAGGGATTTCACTGTTTTAGCTTTTGGGAGAAGCTTTTAAGTTTTCCCAGTTTAACTATGTACAGAGTGTGTTAATTCATATAATAATATTGGGTAACAATTTATTTTGATGGTCCGGTTTGAAAATTCTGTTGACTATAAGTAACTTTACAACTACATGTCAACTAACTCTTATTAGAGTATTAGAAGACTGTCTGCTTAATATCTGCTAACTCTTTGTTGTGACGGTTCTGCAAAAGACATTCTACTGACTATAAGTAACTTTGCAAGTACGTGTCAACTTATTCTAAACATAACCCTACCAGTCTACTAATAGTCTACTAACACTCTAATGAGAGTTATAGGCAACATTTCTTACAGTCAACAGAATGTGTTAAAGGGATACTGTAGGAAAATAGATGAGCAAATGAGTAAAACAAACCATGCATATGAGTTGACATTCTCTTGATTTGTGCTTATAGGTGGAAGTGCAAAAGTTCTGGTCAAATGTAAAAAGAACTTTCCCAAATGACAACAATCTATAAAAACAAGCTGAGCAAAATAATTGTGATTATCAGTTTAACCATTATATTCTCACTGGGTTGGTTGTATAAACACACAAAGATGAAGGTAACTTGGTAATATTTGAATAAATCCACACGATAATCCACGAAAACAGGAACAGAGCTCAGCAACATATAACACATCCACAATAGACAATACCGGACACTGAACTGAAACAGAACCGAACATATAAGCAGGTGATAATTGTAACGGTCAACAGCTGGAGTGCCCTTGAGAGCCACCAGAGGGCACTCCACATAAAACTATTATCACTCACAAACTACATTTCCCATAACTCACTGCCCGGACTCATCATCACTGATCACATTCACCTGTACCTCATTCACTGATTGCATTCACCTGTGTCTCATCCTGTTAGTCTGTCTATTTATACCTTGTTCATTCACTCACCGCGAAGTCTTGTTTTAGTGTCACGCTGCAATTCAGAGCATTCGCCCTGGTTTCATGTCTCTTGGTTTATTTGGATTTCTTGCCCTGTTCCCTGGATTACTCTTTTGCCTCTGGTCCCTGCCTGTTTTGTTTGTTTCTTTGTTGGTTTGTTTGGACTGCCTACCTGTTTCGATCATTGCCTGTTTATTGGATTTCGTCTTTGGATTACCCCTCATTAAAGCTGCATTTGGATCTCTACCTTCGTGTCTCGGAGCAGTTCGTAACAATAATGATAGTGATTGACGAGGGCACAGCTGTACATAATTAGTGTCCGTGACAAAGGCAGACGATGACGAACATTACGAGTCCAAACTAACATAATTGTGACATATAGCATGACTAAAATAATTGAATTGACTAAAACTTGACTAGTCAATTAAAACTGGACTTAACAAAAAAAAGGATAGATTGACTGGTTGACTATAGGATGAATATGATTAAAAAGAAAATAAAAAGGAAATTTAAGGACCAAGACTAAGACTAAATTAAATAAATAGCTGGCACAATGAACACAAGGACAAACACACATTCAGCTCAAGTAGGTTGGTACCAGGGTGGCGAGTTATTCAGAACTGAATCAAGAATGCCTTTTAAATTCCCCTTCAATTCCTGAATTGGAAAGGAGGTAGCAAACAGAATGCAGAATTCGAATATGAACGCAGGGAAGAAGAATTCAAATGAACTGAAAACAAACTGAAATAAGATCAAGTTGAAGTACTAGAATTACTAAAACTGAATAATAAAATAAAGCTATATATATATATTAAATGACTAAAGCACAGAACAAAATGACTAAAAATTTAAGTTTTTACATTTTATGCATTTAGCAAACGCTTTTATCCAAAGCAACTTACAGTGCAATTCAGGGTATACATTTTATCAGGTCATGCATTCCCTGTGAATCGAAACCATGACTTTGGCATTTGCTATTGCCATGCACTACTGTTTGAGCTACAGAAAAGATAAACGACAAATAGTAATACATTTTTTTATTTTTTTATTTTAACATCCTCTTTCCCCACCATTGACAGAATTTTCAATCATTTATGACACAACGCTTCCCCACCATTGATGGAATTTTACGCCAATCCATGTTTCCACTGTTATACGGTAGGGGGCGCTAGTACGCATCTTCTGAAATAGTACAGAATCTCTGGATCAAAACACAGGTGAAAAATAATCAAAAACAAGTGATAGAAGCATTGTGATCATCAGCATTGAACAACATATAAATCAAAACTGCCTAACGTTACCGAATGAAATGTCGACCCAGGAAGGGTTAACAACTGTGAAGCTTTGGGGGTGTTGATGGAAGTGATCTACACCATCTATATTTTGATAATCGTTCTGAATCCGATCCGAATGTTATTTTTGACAAAAATGCACTTTTCTCAGCTTTGTGTTCAAAATGTAGCTTTTTTTTCTTGAAACTTGCATTCAAGTGTTGATTTATTTTTATATATATATATATATATATATTAATGATCAAAAATGCTGGCGGTGGCTGGCAACTTTCTAAAAAAAAAACACTGGTGAATTAATAGACTAATAACAGTACATCAAGCATACTAAAATAACACTGTTTGAAGACAAACTTTTGATTGCTGGCATGACAAATGATTGTGTGTAAAGTTGTGGAAAAATAAATTCCAATTCAGTCATGAACTAAAACACAAAATTCTTACCTTCAGAATTGTGTTCAACCCTGTTACAGGAAGCTATACAAAGCAATATACAAGTCATACGAATTGTGCCCATTTTAGACTGTCCAACATCAAAATGGATTATGCACACTTTATCTGTTCACAATTTGAAACGAGGAAAAGGTGGTTAAAAAAAAAAAACCTTGTTAAACACTTAAATACCACTCTGGACTGATTAGAGTAAGGCTTGAGAACATTTCTATCTTACAGTGATCTAATACCCATTTTCTAGTTTTTCTTGGTTTGAGATGACAGTTGAGCATGATCGGCAAGAGCAGCCCGTCAAGCATCAGTGCAAAAAGGTGGTTTTAAGCAGGGCTTTTTACAGACCTGCGCTTAAATAGTGACTGGTTTTACAAGGGGGTCAAAGAGGCATTCGAGATTCAGCTACGAGCATGAGGAGGAGAGAAGACAGGAGATTGCTTGACAAGCTTATTCAGAGAAGCTTATTCAGACTTGTTTTAAATGGATTTTTAAGGGCTTTGAAGAGTTCTACAATGAATGCCCTGCAAAATGTTCCTTTTTTTCTTTCTTTTTTTGAGGTAAAGAGAAGCATATGAAATACAAAACCATTTGATTCTTGTGCTACAGTACATAGCAGCCTATTATCATATGGCAGTACAACAGTTGCATTATATTGCGAGGTCATGTAGGGCCATCTCTGCATGCATACTAACTGGATATTATCATCAGTGTTAATCACAAATAGGGATTTATGTTCGAGTGTGCAGCAAACCCTCAATTTACATTTTTTATAGGCACTGGAAAGGACTGTATCGATCTATTGTTTAATGTGTGATGGTTTAAACTGAGAAAACAGTGACCTGTTAAATAACTGCTTTTCATCCCAAGCAGCTCAGGAGAAATAAGATGACTCATAACTGGGAAAAAAGTTTTTAAATGCCGTGCAAGCCAACTCAGATGGTTTGAGTGTTCTCTTTCTATCTTCTGCACATCCCACACAAATATGCTCCCTCTTTCACAACACACAGACATAACATAAGAGTCACTTGTTCTTGTAATGTTCGTATTCAAAATACTGCCATTTACCTAATGACCACTGCGAACTGCAAGTGTAAACAGAAGGGAGGAGTAAGGAGAACAAGCAGGGGGGAAAGGGAAAATGAGGAATTGCCATCACTGCAATTCAGTACTTTAGACAGGTGAGACCCAGGAGTGTTGTAATACAGGGTGAGCTGTAACACCATCAGTTTAACTAATTATAAATAATATAAATTAGGGTGACATCACAGTTATACATGCCCATCACCCTCCTGAGGTGATTGTAGAAGTTTATGTGTAAACATATAAAAGATTTACTGGACAAAACACAATTTTGAGGTAAGAAGTTAAATTTCATGTCTGGTTTAAAATTTGTTTGTGATTATTTTAATTCATGTTAATGAACTGTCAGAAAAAAAAAACTTACCTTTAGTTGCCCTTAAATGGTTAGTTCACCCAAAAATGAACATTTTGTCAGTAATTACTCACCCTCATGTTGTTCCAACCCCGTAAGACTTTCGTTCTTCTTCGGAACACAAATTAAGATATTTTTTATTAAATCTGAGAGCTGGCTCACTCCTTCATAGGCTTCTATGTTATTGAAACTTGCCGTCCCAGAAAAGTTAGTAAAGACAATGTTTACAACACAACATACAACACAGAAGCGCTGCACTGTTACACTACGTGAACTAACTCAGAGGCCTACAAAGAAGAAAATTAATAGTTGAATAAAGTGTTTTGTGTGTGTGTGTGTGTGTGTGTGTGTGTGTGTGTGTGTGTTTTTTTTTCCGCACAAAAAGTATTCTCATCTATTGATAAACTTAAGGTTGAACCACTGTAATCACTTGGACTATTTTAAACATTGTATTTACTAACTTTTCTGGGCCGGCAAGTTTCAATAACATAGAAGCCTATGGAGGAGTGATCGAGCTCTCAGATTTAATCAAAAATATCTTAATTTGTGTTCCGAAGATGAATGAAAGTCTTATGGGGTTGGAACAACATGAGGGTGAGTAATTACTGACAGAATTTTTCATTTTTGGGTGAACTAACCCTTTAATATACTAAATACATTTCAGACTGATGTACTGCCCCAGTAACAAGCTGTTGTACTCCTTTTTGGACTTTTTCTTCCTGGCAGTTTATATTAGAACCACCAGGTTCTCTTTTTGTAACATCAAAACAAGCTTTTGACAAGGAAGGCAGCACTACTTTTCATTGTATTTCTACTAGAAGCACAAAGATTGCACAAAACGAGACAGCATCACAGTTGTGAGAGTGACTAACATGCACTCACAAACTGTTTTAGAATTGTTAGCATAAGATTTTTATGTATTTCTGTATTGGTTGCAGTTTTATTTGCTGTTAGTATTGAAGTAAAAATGTTTCTTATAAGCCTTTGTTTGCAGTTTTGAATAATGAAATGTATAAAATGAAGCAGGTTGGGTTGGAGGTGCATTGTAGATCCAATACATTTTATTTGCACAAATTCATAAATAGAATTTAAAATTCCTATGTTTTCAATTAGTATAACCCACTCAGGAATAGTGTCAAGAGCACTCTTTGTACTTGACCTTGATTTACAGAGTTGTAAATGTATAACCTACTTTAATATGACAGACAAATGTGGGAATTTCCAGTCAATGTTTGAGAGCGCAAAACACACTGAGTTTTAGGCGTTGCATGTGTTACAACATTCCCCGGTCTTCCCTATCTTTATACCCAATTTGAGTGATGCTGAGCATATAAGCCTGCAGAACTAGAGAACGACAGTGAACAGTGCGTTTATTATCTTTCCTGCACTGAGCTGAAAACCAAAACAAAGTGCAATGTTCTGAATTGGGTACAAGTGTCATTAGCCCAATACATATTCTGGTCAAATTGAAAGGCTGAATGCGATTTTAGCATCTCCTTTGCACACAATACGCACAATAAACATACGCACTATGCATATGAATAGGCATTACGCTAAGATATTATCAACCTGTTCATTATAACTCACCTTGGTTTGGATGGCCGGGGTCCGACAACATCAATCCCGGTAAAGCGAACACGAGGAAAAATCTTTGAAAAGTCATTTTTTTTGTATCCAGTTGTGGACGCAAGTCGGTGAGAGTTACTAAAGAAAATAGTCCACGACAAAATATCCAGTAATAAAATTCATTTAACTATTGTACACGATTGTGCGCGTCAGCCGCCTCGTTCCCCGCATCGCGAAAACGCGGACACAGAGCGACAGAAATGCCAGCCCATTACGCACAACTACCAGCGGCACTTGACAAACTTACAGAATTTACCCATTAAATAGGATAGAGGCTGTGAGATAAGTTATCATTAACGATGTCTGGTTGTCAACACTTGAGATAACGATTGACTAGTTTTGTTCTCCAGTCGTCAATATCCATTAACGGGCTTTCCCCTTCTCTAAACGTTAATACGCGGGTCTCTTCTTGACTCTACGTGCCGTCGACACGAGCCTGGCGAGTATCACGCGCATAAACTTGTCGAATCAGTCTCGCGCACACAGACAGTCCTGGTTGGAACGAGAGCTTCCACGACGCTTTCAGTCTCGGGCGCGCGAAACGCGATCCTGAGGTGAAAAGCCCAAGTGAGTTTTGAGGATCTAGACGGAAGACCAGCTCATCAGCACTAGAGGGTGTTCGTTTCCAATCTGTGCTGTCTGTGCCGTCCCGCGGTTCTTTCAAGGCTATAGGGAAGTCCGGCTTGCTTATTTAAAACATGGCACATAAACAGCAAATATTTGGTCTGCATCTCCTGTAAGGCAGACGGAACACCCTCAATCTTCATAAGTTAGGCTAGATGTAATTCGTTTCCATCATGATTGGCACAACTGTGGTGTGTGTAATTCTACTTTTAAGATGTTGAAACATTTCTTCGTTTGAACATTTGCAATAACAGTAAGCTTAGCTTCCTTTACTATATTAATGCATGAAACCCATGGTAAATACCAAAATAATATCTGAAAGATATTGTGCACTTTAACATTTTGGCAGAATATATTTAGCAAGAATATGATGTACAGCAATTAATTACAACAAAATTCAGAATTTTAATATGAAATCAATGCAGCCTAGATCATTTTCAGTCAGAACACAACACATTACTGTAATAATAATAATAATAATAATAATAATAATATATATATATATATATATATATATATATATATATATATATATATATAAAATATTTTTAAATATATATTTTTATTTTATAATAAATGTATGTTTGGATACAATTGCAAACTTGTTTTGTTTGAAGCACCAATATGGTCATCATTGTTCATTTTGGCTGGAAACTTTATTCATTTTAATATTAAATTGTACAAAAATGCAAGACCATAATTTATTCATGCCACAATGCATGATGGGAATCTGGGCATTGGCGCAGTGTTGTAGCCACTTTACAGTTAATCTGCAAAAATAGTAGCAGCATTGTATTAGATTAACTTAATTTAATCATCTTCATCCCCTGTGAGACATTAGGCCTTGTTTCATTACTAGTTTTAATTATGCAACTGCATATAATGCAGATTACTCTGTGCAATGTTTTTTACAAAAAGTTCACCTCTGAATAAAAACTGGTTATAATTCACACTTAGAGCAACTGTGCAAATATGTGACCTGATTTATCTATTGTGGTCTAGATCCTATTAATTGCTTGCTGATATCCTGCTTGTGAGTGTCCACTGCTTGTCATGCCTGTGTAATTCAGACATCTAACTGGCGTCTAATGGTCTCAGATGTGAAAATAACTCCCTCCTTCCCCCTCATATCCCCACATACAATCCATTCAGAATGGTTATTTTTGCGCAGCCATTTAAAGGTCATCCGATGCCATCATGCATACACAATATGCTGAATGTAATTTATTGATTGACTGGAGACATGAGGTTTTGCGGAAAATAGGTTTTTAATATAGGAGCTTGCTTGAATTAGGTTATGCTGGCTAAGCAGTAGTAACACACACAGTGTGTGAACATCCGATATGTACTGAAGGCAAGTACAGATGTTGCCAGTGTAACTCTGCAGAAGTTTTTTACAGAAGATTTAACAGTAATTTATTACAATAAAATACTGAATTTTACTGTGAAATCAATATAAGGTTGCAATTTAATAAATATTATATTTTATAAACAATTAATGTTGGTTGAGTGTATGCAATGCTATCGTGGTGAGCTAAGTGCTTAAAGGATAGTTCACCCCAAAATGAAACATAAGACTTCCATTCATTTTCAGAACATAAATAAACATATTTTTTAATATGGTCTCATCAGTTTGTACATCATTTGAAAGTTGTATGTACATTTTGAAGCAGTAGTTTAAAATAAGCAACTTTAATAAACAATAGAAGAATTGACGCAACAGTGTGCAAGTTAGCACAAACAACACCAGAAAAAGAGGAACTGAAACAGACAGCATATATACAAAGGATATTGAACAAAAGTACAGACAGGTGTGTGCTAATTAATGATAATGAAAAACAATGGTAACTGATAATAAACGGGAACATAGAAACAGGAAGCAAAGTTAAACATACTAAAAGTCCTTGAAAATGAGAGCAAAACACTTCAAACTAAGAATAACAATCTGCTACACCTGGCCCTGCTTGCAGTAAAATATATAGTATATACTTCACAGTATAGTACTTTGTACAGCAATTAGAAGTCAGGAATACAGTATACTGTAAATTTGACCTACATTTTTTGCTATGGTGTTGTATTATTGTTGTTTTCATCCTCTCACAAAAAGATGAAAGCTTCCACACTCTTTCTATCCACTGGCTGCCAGAAGAGCACCATTAAAGGGTTAGTTCACCCAAAAATGAAAATTCTGTCATTAATTACTCACCCTCGTGTCGTTCTAAAGCCTTAAGACTTTATTTAATCTTCGGAACACAAATGAAAATCTGTTTGATTAAATCTGAGAGCTTTCTGTCCCTCCATTGACAGCTACGCAACTGACACTTCGACGCTTCAAAAAGTTCATAAAGAGATCGTAAAACTAATCCATATGAATTGAGTGGTTTAGTCCAAAATTTTCTGAAGAGGCACAATCGCTTTATAGGATGAACAGATTGAATTTGGCCTTTTATTCACATATAAACATTCATCAATTCACACATCAGTTGTGGTAAACGGAAGCTCAAGCATGTTCGCTTGACGTGCAAGAACCAATGAGGTTCATTCTCGTGTTACGCAGCACATTTGAGCTTCAGGATGAGGTTTTTGCTCATCAGTCAGGTTCGGTTGAGCTTCTGTTTATGTTCACTGATCAATAAATGTGAATAAAATCCTAAATTAATTCTGTTCATCATATAAATTGATTGAGTCTCTTCAGAAAATTTGGACTAAACTGCTCGTAAAGTTTTACGATCTCTTTATGACCTTTTTGAAGAGTTAAGGTGTCAGTTGCGTAGCTGTCAATGGAGGGACAGAAAGGTCTCAGATTTCATCCAAAAGATCTCCATTCATGTTCTGAAGATGAACGAAAGTCTTACAGGTTTGGAACGACATCAGGGTGAGTAATTAATGACAGAATTACAATTTTTGGGTGAACAATCCCTTTAAGCTTTTAGACCTTGAGAGATATTTGTATTTGTTGTAGTGGGCCAGTATTGAATTAAGGCCAAATGCTTATTTTACATGACTCTTGTCTTTAAATGTGTTTTCAACTGAGAGTATAGTAGTTAGTAGTTAAGGATATACTGTGCATCTGAGATACACTGTGTGTGACTTATTCTTTTTTAATATTGTTATTTTCTTCAGAGGTATAGACTTTTTTTCAGATTTAAGAAACCAAGCAAAATATTATTTCTGTCAAAAAGCACAAACTATGGGAATATAGTGTACAGCTATAAATGCTTACACAGTCACTACCCATTAAATACAATATTTCAGTACAAGTTTGGTTATTTTTGATTGGCTTTTGTAAGAATATTATGTGTAATATCCACTCAGGGAAGCTCATGACAGAGGGTCGGTATGTGCTGCAATCTCATTTAGCATGCTGTCAAAGTTTATCAGTAAATATGTAAAGAGATCTGACACACTGTAATTGGCATGATCACCTCATGATAAACAATCTAAATACCCTATCATAATCAAATGTGTGTTCGTTAAATAATTTTAACTAGTATACTGTATTTACTGAATGCCAGATTTTATATAACATGTATTATTATTCTTACAATATTAAAGCTGAGCTGTTGTCATGGCTGTGTTAAATTGTTTTTCCATCTGTTTCCATTTATTGTTTGGAAAAGAACAGAGCTAACACAGATCTTCTGAATCTCTTCAGCAGAAAACAAAAGGACATATACAGTAAATGCTTCTCAATAGTCCATTGTACAAGTTAAAGGCTGTGTGTGTGTGTGTGTGTGTGTGTGTGTGTGTGTGTGTGTGTGTGTGTGTGTGTGTGTGTGTGTGTGTGTGTGTGTGTGTGTGTGTGCTGTTTGTGCTTTTGATTTCAAGAACATCATACCTAACATTGAGAAGATGACAAGATTCGTCTCCTAGTTGAAAAATGGATGATTGGCTGGGAAAAGAAAACGTCAAATGATGGTTAAAAGGAGCACAGCTGTTTGGTTTTCTCCACACCACGAGACTCCCGGACTCTCATCTATGAAGCTGTCACTTCCAAGATTGATAATGTACATGCACTGGCAGTCTCTTTAAACCTGCCAGAGTTTTCACCCTCTTACAAAAAGATGAAAGCCTCCGCGCTCTGTCTTTCCACTGGCTGCCATAAGAGCACCATTAAGCTTTTAGACCTTGGGTCCTTTAAAAGAGACATTTGTATTTGTTAGGGTCAGTATTGAATCAAGGTCAAAATGCATATGTCACATAAAGTTTGGACCAAATGGGGATTATATATTGGTACTATATTGTCTTTGAAGGTATTTTTGTGAATTATTTTAACACATACCCACTCTCATATTCAGAGAGAGATAGGGAGACACTAATGTGAAAAGGCCTCTTAGGTCTATAATAGCATGGGTCACGGCACTGAATTTGACCACATTCTTCTATACGATAGGCACCGGTGCGAGCTTAATTATGTCTGATTACCTTTTATAAGTCTCTGTGCGCGGGCCTCTGCTCTCGTAATGAACCGGCATGAAATCGTTAAAAAGTAATTGTGCGTTCGTCCCGGAGATAAGCCGCCGCGGCGGGACAAAGCGATCCTGACACAAAGAAGATTTCTCGGCGCGGGATCCGCGCGCAACAACCCACCGTGACTAATGGCGTGTGAACTCTAATCTGCTGCAGCAAAAGAACGAGAAGGGAGGAAGTGCAAATAAATGGAGAGAGCGTGTGCTTGGCATCATTGGACCAAACTCAGCCCACGGGGACAGCGTGACGATGTTGATTAAATAGTCTATCGGTCAATTATTAGCACCCCTACACAATCAATGTTCATTTAGATCATTACAACCGGTCGATAAACAGCGATCTGAATGTGATTCTAACTTTTCAGTAGCTCACTGACCTCCCGTTTCCACTGTGGCAGGCTATCACTTCAGCACCACGGACAGCGACACTACACTCATCGGCCCGATCAAGTCACTCTTTTAGAGGTATTGCAGTGTCGACACATGCAGACAAACGGATTCTGACTTGCTGTTAATTAGGTAATTCTTGCCTGAATGTGTTTTTTTTTTATAATTTTTTTATGCAAACATCTCACTCATGCCCATATCTAATCAATCCAACATACAACAGCTGTCAAGTGAATGAGAATAATCTATTTTCTGAGTCACAAATTTTCACACAGAGTTACATGGAGATAAAACAAAGCCTTGAACTTCCCCTCATGGTTTTCAGCTCCAGACAGAACACCTGGCGTGTTTGCATTAATTACCGTATTGATTGATTTTGTGGCCTGGTGAAGTGTGGCTAAGGGGGAAGATTCACTAGAAGAGGTGATGCACTGCTCAAGGGGTGGAGGGAGAATCAAACGCACTTAATGAAACAGACACGGGCGGGGAATTTATAGCCTTGTGAGCGTATTGATTGAAAGTCCAAGAATAGAGTTCCGAGAGGAAGACTGACATGTAACAACAAAAAGGGCATACCTGAAACCAAAGGATTTGTAACGAAAGCAGCTCTGTCAGTATGTGGTGGCTGTTGAGGTCAATAAACCAGTCGGAAAACTGACAAAAACAACCTTGTCTCAGATAACCCCTTGACCTCTGTTAAGAGATAATTGTGTAATTAGCTCAACCTTGTTTTGATTCCAATTACACACACAACACTTTAACTACTTCATTCAATTTGAGTATTGATTAAATGTGGGAGCTCCTAGATTTAAGGAAGCCAAAGTAACAGCATGTGATTTTCTCAAGTTGGCCTGCTGTTTAAAGAATAGTGGTGCTGATTGACGTCTGACCGGCATGTTATTTGTTCTGTCTTTCACTACCAAAGTGGCATTGTAACACACTGCGAGAACAGCAAGTAGGAAAGTGAGTATGTTGTAGCAGCATTAAAATTCTTCCTTAGATAGTGTAAAACTCTCACCATATCTCACCATCTGAACCAGTTCTTTGCATCATCATTAAAGCATCAAAGGTGTTTTATATGCACTGTTTCCACATGTCAGTCTATATTTATACTACACCTGTCAGTCCACCCACTCACCTCCCATTAAAAACAAATTATTGGACATTTTCCTTTGTCCATTACAATACTTACCACTTTAAACAGTGTAGATTTGCGATGACTAGCTCTTGAAATCCACTCTCATCTGAATGTGCACACACTCATCCTATCATAAAACAAACACTCCAACATAATAAACTTATGGCAACAGATTTAAATTGCTTCCCTCTCGCTGTCCCCAAAGACTACTGTGCAATATGTTTCCGCAATCCTTCGTGTAATCGCAAAACAATTTATTCATGCACACTCTAACGCATGTTCACACATATTTAGAACATTTTGTACAGCAGTTTGCACACCTTCAAACACGCACATTGACACATCCCTATGCATTTTGACATTCATATTCACACAAATATCCACAGTCACTTTGTCATGTCCACATGTTTGACTGTGTTTATATGCATGATGCAACTCCCAATTTGGTGCTGTAGCCATAACAGCTGGACCCGCAGCTGTGGAAAGAACTAGCCACAACATCAGCACCAAGAGGAACGGCTGACTCATTTGGACATATTCTCCCATGATGCACACGTATTCTGGAAGCGCAGCTGACTAATGCAAACGCTAATGCAGATGATGCTTTCTTATATTCATTAATCAGCATGCATCATTCAAGATGTGTGATATCTAATGCATTGGCATTTCGAGGTGGTATGAATTGAGAAGATGGCTTGTAAATTAAAACAAACAAAGTGGTTCGTGAGGGCAGATATATCTTAAGGTCAAGTAATGGCACATATGTGTGTGTTGAGAATATGATAACGAACACACAAGTGTTCAAAACTGTTCTTTTTTTTTTTTCTTTTTTTTTTAAATAAGTCTCATATACTCACCAAGGCTGTATTTGTTTGATCAAAAATACAATAAACAGTAATATTGTGAAATATTATTACAATTTAAAATTAATGTAAAGAATAATAATACTTTATTTAGGGGCCAAGCACCGAAGGTGCGGAGGCACCTATCGTATCTGTTCCCGTTCTTATTCTTCTTCCGACTGGGAGTCTATGGCAGCCCATAGAACCGCTTGCGGGAAAGTTATGAAATTTGGCACACTGATAGAGGACAGTCTGAAAAGTCACCATGGCAAATTTGGAGTCTCCAACTCAATCCCTCTAGCGCCACCAACTGTCCAAATTTTCACTCATGTTTATGCTAATAACTTTTGAACCACATTCAAAAACAAAATTCTTTTTTCCTCTGAATCTTTGGCTCTTGCCGATTCGATAGCACCCTATGACGTAATTTTCCATCATGGAAATTTGTCCGCCATTTTGAATTATCTGAAAAACCTACTTTTTCGAACTCCTCCTAGGCTGATGCTCCGATTTTCAGACCATGCCGACAAAAGTTATGGAATTCATAAAAATTTATCAAACCGTTCTCGAATACCGCACAAATTAATTTTATGTAGCGCTTGCGAAAACAGACATAAGGCTGTATCTCCGCAACGCTTTATCGGATTCAGACCAAACTTGGTACATATTGTGACAAGTATGAACAATGTAGCAAGGCTACATGCTGTGTTTCGGCGCAGCGCCACCTACTGGTCCCGAGATATGAAAAATGGCTGTTTTTGTTTATAACTTATGAACAGTTTGTCCAAAAATCAGAAAATTGGTCTCGTTAGATTCAGGGCAACATGCTGAGTCGACTGATATCCAATTTTACTATATCGGCCATTTTGGCTGTCGGACATTTTGAATTTTGTGCTAAAATGCTGTATTTTAAGAACGCATGAACGGATTGTTACGAAACTTGGTATGGGTAATCAGCACGATGCCCTGAAGGAGTGTGAGAAGTTTCGAAACAGCGCCACCTAGTGGTGAACTTTTTTTTTTCAAATGCTTATAACTTTGGGTGTGGTCGACTTATTTTTATGAGACTCATCTCATTATACGATACCAAACATGCTAGGTTTCGCCTTACAGTTTGTGTAGCGTTGTGATTTAGCGCTTAAAAAACATTTGCCGATATCTTAGAAACCGCTAGTCCGATCGAGACGAAACCACCATCAGAAGTTTGGAAACATAGGTCGATAGCTCAAAAACCAATGTCCAAATGCGGAAATATTGATAGTAAGGGGTAGTAAAATCCAATCAAAGTCATGTGTCAGTCATTTTTTATGTGTTTTTCCATATAAATGTCTATAACTCCGAAGCGAATTGAGATATTTTCACCAAAATTGACACACAGATGTATGGGCTCACTCTGA
Organism: Rutilus rutilus; assembly: GCF_951802725.1. Classification (NCBI taxonomy): domain Eukaryota; kingdom Metazoa; phylum Chordata; class Actinopteri; order Cypriniformes; family Leuciscidae; genus Rutilus; species Rutilus rutilus. Next base: position 30,180,270 of record NC_140210.1, on the reverse strand, counting down.
GGACACATAAAAAAAATAGTGGGACTGAGCCTCTTGGTGGCGCTATAACAGAGCAAAACATGATATTCCCATTGACTTCAATACAGTTTTGTGAAATAAAATGCTATACTAAACAAATGCATTGGTGTAATATTACGAAACTCAGAATGTGCCATCAGCACCATCCCCTGAAGGTACCCAAAATATTTTGAGACAGCGCCACCTAGTGGTCAAAAGTTATAACAAAATTTCCAAAAAGGCTAATAACCTTTGAATACATCTGCCTATTGGAATGCCACTGGTCTTAATAGATTCCCTGGGTCAAGCCGAGAACATAGATACCAAGTTTACCTTATTTGGCCGAACTTCCTGTCCGCTATCTTGATTTTCATTCAAAACCTACTTTTTCGAACTCCTCCTAGATCGTTTGTCCGATTTTCACCAAAATCGAATCGTATCATCTCCAGACCGTGCCGACTAAAAGTTATGGATTTCGTGTCGATACACAAAACCGTTTTCGTATAGCGCAGCAGCAAATTTGAGGCATGATGCCAAAAGCACTATTCAGGCTTTATCTCTGCAATGCCTTGACATATTGACACCAAACTTTGTATGTGTCATTGTCACTTCACTCTGACCACATCACATCAGTTTTGTAACTGCGCCACCTATTGGTCGAAAGTGATAATCAATTAAATCATATTTTTAATTACTGTTTCTATGATTTTTCAGCCATTTCTTCTAAAATCCTCTTTAAATGCTCATTGTTGCAGTTGATCTGACACTTTCAGCCATGTCTTGTCGTCTTATTCTGCTTGGCCCCGGTAATTGCTGCTTGCAGCTATATTTTAATATTACTTTTTTTAATAAAAGTTTTAATATTTATTCATTCATGATCTTTTGTAACATGATAAATGTATTTACTGTCACTTGATGATCAATTTAATGCATCCTTGTTAAATACAAGTATTAATTTGATTTCTCTATAAAGAAATTGAATCCAAACTTTTGAACGGTAGTGTATATTTAGGTATGTTTTAGTCGCTTCTCATGTGGTATTTATTATATTCATGTGTGTGTTGCCCTACATTTAATCCTCAACAAATACATAAGCCTTAAACCCCCAGTAAATACCTAATCTAGCAGAAACCTTCCTAAAACTACACTTAATCCTGCAGACATCACTTTCTAGCTAATATTGTTGTCCCAGGAAAGATCTAGACACACAAAGACGGTTAGAATGTTGTGGAAATAAATTCTTTATTGGAGAACTGTCCCATAGCCCCCATACTGTCTATAGCTGGCCGCCTGGTCAACCTTATTGATGGAGGACAAAAATCTATACAGTGATGATCAAAATGCATAGGGATGAAACATATCAAGACTGTAGACTTTCAAATCCTGAGGGGGCCTGAAATATATAGATTTAATGCCAAGGTTAAACTTTTGACTTGCTGCTTAAAATCTAGTCCTCACTGCAGCTCATTCTGGCTGAGAACTGCCCACTACAGGAAGAGAAGGCCTGTTAACAAGAATTTAATAAGTTAACCTTACTTAGTAAGTAACCTTACTTAACTTAGTTAAAGGTGCAATGTGTAATATTTCTGAGGATCTATTGACAGAAATGCAATATAAGATCCATAACTATGTTTTCAGTGGTGTATAAAGACCTTACTTAATGAACGTTATGTTTTTATTACCTTAGAATGAGTCATTTATATCTACATAACCGCGGGCACCCCCTTCTATGAAGGTCGACATATTGTGACGTCATGTTTCTACCGTAGCCAACAGCGCTACAGAGTGCGTTTCGTCACTAACTTGAATGAGAAGCAGCAGAAAAAGACGCAGCAGAATACTCAGGTTGTCCCTGACTCTGCAAACGTGGAGAAAAACATGTTGTTTGAACGACGCCTCGGACATCGTAACGTTAGCTATTTCCCCTTACCTAGCTGCTTTGATGCTCTTATCCATAGCTCTTATCTTATACTAACTTGCATGGAAACAAGCTATGGTAAAGTCAGTGAATAAAAGACTAACACAGTGATGAACAAGTAAAAATAACAATCGCAATAACATGTGGTTTTACTGAATAATTAAGTAAATATAATTTAATTTAAAATATAATATAAAAAAACCTCATTGCTCGACTTGCTACTCTCTGCTGACGATGACTCAGACGACGACATCTTCCGATCCTACGTCGGCCGCCGTAGCTTCTCCTTCGAGTTTGCAAAGGGAGGGATAGGCCATGAGTGACTGGCTGTTTGCAATTCGCAAACCTCACCACTAGATGCCGCTAAAAATTACACACTGCACCTTTAACCTATTGGCTGTTCAGCTTAGTGAACGAGTCAGTGCACGAGAATAATAGCAAAACAGCGAGCAAAGTCAAAACGGTACAGATAGAAGTATGTGCAGGCAGATCAACGTTCCAACACACAGTTTACTTATAATCCAAACGGGTAGTGATCCAAACAGGTAGTAGAATAGCACACACATAGGTATAACGGTGAATGGACAGGGAACTCAGGATACGTAACTATATACTAAAAGATAACAAGGTGATAAACTAGACACAGCTGAAACACACAATCTAATATTGACGGTAACCAAGGAGACAAACGAATAAACACGTGACAAATGAAAACAAACTGAAAGTCCATGAAAACAGAAACTAACTGAACATAACGGTGACATAAGTCCAAAAGTAATATTATTTTTTAAACAATATTGTTTAATATCAGTGTTATTTTATTATTTTAAATTAGCTTTTATTTTTATATTTTATTATTATAATTTTAATTTTAGTTTTAGTAATCTTTTGTTTTTGTCATTTTTATATATTTGTTTATATTACATTACAGTTTTAGTTTTAGTAGTTTTAGTACTTTACTAGTTGCCACGGCAGCATTTCTAAATTCTATATATGCTTTTTTTTTTATCTAATATTTATATTTAATTTTATTCCAGCTTAATTTCAATTACCAAAAACAATTTAACAGTTTTAGTTTCAGTTTTAGTAAATGATAATAACAACACTGTTTAATATTATTATCATGACCTAACAGTAAGTAAACAGTAAGTAAACATTATTTCACAGTTTTAACTAAGCTGGGTGTGCTTAGACCTTAAACTTTTCTTTGTGTGTGAATAGACCTCTACATTGAATGACTGCAGACTCACTTGAATAAATGGCTGATATGGAATGAATAAGACTACTGTGTGTCTACAAGACTACAAGATCTATTTCATGATGACAACATGTGTGTCATTTTGTAATATTTGTGCACTAACCTGTCCTGGACAAAGGCAAAGACCTTGAGTCTAGCCATGTTGTCACTATAAAGGCTCAATGTCAAAGCGTGCAAATATATCAACGAGCTAAACAGTGTGGTGAGTAGATGTGAGATTCATTTCTCTCTCTCTTTGATCCATCATCAGATAGAGGCTGTATCAGGTTCATGGCTACACACAGCATCTGGCTCCAAGTGTTCCTCTAATTGTCCCATTAGAAACATGATGCATGCTCTGCATCTGTGCCACTTATACAGCGTATATGCTTATCATCACCATCTCTCACTGCCAGACCGGGGACACAGTTTTGACCTGTTAACAACAACAACAACAACAAAAAATGTACAAATCAATGGATTCATGATAAAGTGCAAATTGAAAGATCATAGCTTGCTGAAAGTTAATTGGTGCAAAGTTTTAGTTTAATCTAGTTGAGGCCCGAGGGGGTTTACAAAGGACAAACCGAAAAAGACCAATTATTAATAACCGAGAGAAGCTTCCCTTTTAGACAATAAAAGCGTCATTAGTGTCCTTGCAGGGGTGCACAGTCAATAGTATTGATCGGAAACAGAGACACAAACACACAGACAGACACAGAGCAAAAGACAGCCGTGCACTGATGTTGTCATCTCACTTCCAGACATGGCCACAGAGATGGAGCCGGCACCAGCTTTTCCCCCCATATGGGTTATGATCCTGTTGGACCCCTGTGTCTGCCACCCAGTGTCCCCCAGCAGGCTGTACACGTTGCCTCAGTTTCCCCCACACAGCACGACACTAAGCTCCAATCTGCTGCTTCAGCCCTGACAGCTCAAGCACATGTTTTCCTCCTCTCCTGAACTCAAGCTGGGAGAAAGAGGGAGGAAGGAAGAGGCTATAAATGAGGGGAGGAGAGAACGCAGAGGAGGAAAAGGGAGTCGAGGTGAGCGGTACATTTTTTTTATGGTCGGTTTTAATTACAAGCAGCCAGCCTGGTGGGGAGGATACGGCCACTCGACATTCAGAGGATCCTTAAAACAACACCTGTTCCGGGTGAGAAAAAGTTTTAATGACCTTCTCCACCTCTTCAGCACCTCTCTGTCACCTTCTCTTTCATCATCCGTATCTTGGCTCAGCGACTTATAAGAGTTTTTACGATAAATCTTGTTTTTTTGAAATCTAGTTTAAAACACATGCAAAAAGTTATTGTTAAGTACCTTTAGATTTTCCCTTTGTATTTTAAATGTATACATTTATAAAGGATTTCAATGTATTTTTTTTATTTCAATGTAATGACTTTCTATCTCACATTTTCGAGTTTACATCTCGCAATTCTGACTTTATTTCTCAGGTCAGAATTGTGAGATATAAACTCACAATTGCGAGAACAATTGTGAGTTTATGACTGTATAACACGCAATTACGACTTTATATCACGCAATTCTGACTTTATAGCTCGCAATTGTGAGTTTATATCTCGCTATTCTGAGAAATAAAGTTTATAACTCGAAATTGTGAGATAGAAAGTCGCAATTATCCTTTATTTATTTTTTATTCTGTGGCAGAAACAAGTTTCCATACTAATGAGAGTTAGTTGACGTAGTTTATTATGATTTTTAAGCCATTTGGTTTACGAGGACACAGGAAGTGTTTACGTCGTACCCATGTCACTATACACATTTGTGTGCTCATAAACCATATGTACATGAACACACACACACACACACATACGCATTATATAATTGGTGTAATCATGTTATTTCATGTGTCAAGTGCACTTAAAATATAGATTTTAATAAATGACATGACGTCACTGACCTTCTTAGCACTCTCCCCATTATTCTTCATTTTCATGCTGTAAAAAACTGTTTTGTCATCAACTTGTCAAACTCTGTATGTCATAGTTGATTTTAAGTTGTTCAAAGAAAATAACTAAACTTTTGTGTCTTTCCTCTTTCTGCCTAATGCATGCTAAGTAACCATTTAGAGAGACATATTTGTTCAAAATTCTGCCATCTGGAGCAACAAAATAAATGAAAAGCTATTTAAATCCCCAGATAACAATGTGTACAAGCCGTTAGATATAATTAGAAACAAACTAAGTCAGCTATGAACATATCATAAGAACACATAATCATTTAATCTCAAGAATGGTCTCTTGTGAATTTCATGCCATAAGCTAAATAAAGCTCATACTGTTCATTCTCCAGGACTCAAATTCAGCACAGGGCCCTTCATTGAGTGTTTTTAGTGCTGATCTACACACAGTTCAAGCTTTTCAGTGCTAAACATAGGTGGTCTGTGCCAAGGGGTAAAACTAATATGGAGTCAGTGACTTCTGTTCGACTACACAAAGTGAATTGGGGAATAATCTTATGACTGCCAGTATTAACTGTGAACTGCGATTACACCCCATCAACTCTTCCTGCCAACAGATAACCACGGGGCCATAGAAATTATCCTCAAAATATTTAATATTGAATTGGCTTTTAAAATTCACTGGCCATAACTAACAGCAGTGGAATGCTGATTAAGATTAACGTCCAATGACAAGGAAAGTGTGAGAGAGTGAGAGAGAAAGAAAGAAAGAAAGAAAGAAAGAAAGAAAGAAAGAAAGAAAGAAAGAAAGAAAGAAAGAAAGAAAGAAAGAAAGAAAGAAAGAATGAACCAGCCAAAATAACATTTATTTATACCACATCTTGAGAAAATATCTATTTAGGAGAAGTCATCATCGGCATCCTGTGGAAGAGACCTGTTACCTGTTTTCAGAGATTGTCAATTTCTATATTAGGTGGATAAAATACTGGAGTGGCATTCCTTTCTAAATAGGCATTAGAACTTTTCCAATTAGTAATACTAAATACAGAAAGAATCCCCATGTTTTTAACTTTATCATGATGTTTTATCATTTTTCACCAAAAGCTTGTAAAATGCACAGCGGTGCTTTTCTAACTGTTGTACTGTACTACTAAAGCTGATGCACATCTAAGCTGTTCTTTTGAGCAAGGAACAATGGCAATCAATGGACCACGATCACACTGTTCATGGTTTGCCTCTTGAGGAGCTTTAACCTTAAACATTTAGATAAAACAGTAAAAACAAAGCATACTTTTAATGTTTACATTTATTCAACACTCAGCACTCTTGTTAGGAAAAGAGTGTGAAGTTTGAGATCTGGGGCCGTATTCACAAAGAATTTTAAGGCTAAAAGTAGCTCCTAACTGGCAAATTTAGGAGCAACTCCTAAAAATAATGGGCGTGTCTCTCGTAACTTTAGGACTCCTAATTTATTTGACTAAGAGTAATTCACAAAGCATTTTAGCCCTAAAAGTAGCACCTAAGCCTGGGACAGCTTAAAATAAGTCGAGAGGACTCCTAACTCACTAAGACCTATTCACAAACCGCTTTTTGTGACATTTCACGTTGCGATGTTTTGAAATGCGTATGCGACGGTTACAGGAGCTTCCAATCGCGAGGGAACAATTTTTCATTGTAGGCATAACTAGGGATGCAATAACGCCACCAACAACAACCAAAACTAGGCTACTCATTCATTGCATGTAAACTAATTGTAACGGTTGATTGTGAATCAAATTAAAATGTTCTTCTCTTTGCAAACGTAGGCAGAGGCACATAGTGACAGATTAATTCAATAATGTTGCAAAGATATTGCATCAATCCATATGTTTCATTAGGCTACTAGGCTATTTGTTTTTCCTTACTCTTTATTCATTTAGGCTATTTATTCAGTTATTCATCATCTTCCGTCCTTCGCACTACTTGTGTAGCGCACGCATTCTCAGACCTGTCACCTGTCAATCATCATCGTAGGGGAAGGGTTTGGAATCATTCCCACGTTACAATCATCAGCCAATCAAGGTGGTCACTTCAGTCAAGCTCGTGCATGAGTAATGACGTCATCCATAGCAACGAAGACTCACTCTTAGTTTAGGAGTTGTCATTTTTTCTTTACTAAGAGTAGGTCTGAAAGGCGTTGTGAATAACTTTTAAGAGAAAACTCCTAGCTAAAATCTTTTAGTGCGATTTAGGAGTACTCCTAGTGGTAAGATAAAATGCTTTGTGACTATGGCCCCAGAACTGCTGATCCCTCCTTTAGCAGCAATGAAGTGCTTCTAGGATTTCTGCACAGATGATTTCTTGTTTCTTGTTGGTTCGTCTTCAGAAAACCACTTCAAGTCATTTATATTTTTATATTTGTCTAGCAACAACTGTTCACCACAGGTCAATGGTGTTACCTTATTTTACCAAATTTTCAAACATGACTAAGCTTTACAGGACAGCAGAAAAACAGCTTGTCTTGTGATAAAGTAGATTTACAAGTTGTTTAATAAAATGTAATCAAATATTGTTTTATTAAATACAAAAATAATTAATTAAAACTAAATACATGATCCCATGATGGGAACCCCTAAAAGGTTATATGAAGCATCTGACAGAACCCTGTGGTAAAAATCATGCTTTTAATGTTGTTTAAATGTGTATGTGGTGTTTTTAATGTGCTTTAAGACAAACCATGTGTAAATTCATGTCAGCACCATTGCTGATCCTCCTTAAAACTGCAGTGAACCAAAGACAGTCTCAAAAACGCGGTTTGAAATCACTGGTGTTTCTTACGTAACAAACTACCTTGTAACCAATCACGTCAACGTGTGATAATCAACGAGTGGATCTCTGAGCTGATGTGAGTGAGTGGAGGTGGGGATAATTTGTATATTCATAGAACCACATATACTAAATGAGGCAAGGGTGTAGCGTTACATTCAAGCTATTTTAAGGCATGAAAAATTCAAGGAAAAACAGGTTCTAGAACCGTTTCTTCTAAAAACTCTTTCAGACTCTAAACATTTCAATGGTAGTGTGTATAGCCTATATAAAAATGGCCAAGAATCATGCTTTTTTGTATCACCAAGCAATACACAGAAAAACTGGCAGACTGCATCAAATATGACGACACAAACCTCAAACATCATGAAGTTTGGTCATGTGAGGTGTAAGAACCAGGGAGGTTCATGTGTCTATATTTTATATAATCTGTTTATATGTGCATTGATCAATGTTTTGATTTGATTTGAGAAAAATAAATAAAAAAAATTCGCTTAAGAATACGCCAGTCATATGGATTCATTTTGTACTACTTTAATGTCCTTTCTAGAGCTTGGAAGTTCTGGAGCACATTCATTTTCATAACTGGATAAAAAATGGCTGAAACAATATCTTCTTTTGTGCTCCTCAGAATAAAGACAACCATCATCAGTTTGGAACGACATGAGGGTGAGTAAATGATAACAGGGTTGTTCACAAACTTCCTGTCACTGATTAAACTGAACATCATCGAGTTTTACCGAGACAAAAACTTGTGCCGTGTCTATCCGTCATCCACACACACCCGTGTGTGTTCTGCTCACTCTGTCCTTGCCAGCCACTGACACACGGCTATAGATTGCGCCTCCCTCTCAATCAATGCAAACCCACTTAGTCTACAGAGGCAAGCACAGGCGCATTTCTCCACATCTGCGCTGATGTCTTTATTTTCATCACCAAAGCAAGGTCATTCAGGCTCATCTAATAAAACAGAATATGATGCAAAGATCTGTCTTTTCATACACCGCACGCAGATGAAGAAGACGTCAATTGTTCTGTCATCACTAACGTCCCTGTCAGGTGGGAAGGACAAATTCAAGCACTGAGGCCTAGCGGTCTGAAAGCATTGGAATTGCAAAGAGGATTGTGGGGATCTTTTGTATAATCAGCCCCGGGAATGACTATTGATTTCTGTTAGAGCTTTCTGGAGAGGAACCAGGAGCCTGATTGTACATTCATGCCATATAGATAGTATAGCAAGTGTTGAACTGGGAGGGCTGTCTGGACCAGGCATGTCACAAGCTTCTGGGCTGGGCCTTGCTAGCAGATACAAAAAACACACGTTAAACACAAGCGCACATGCAAAACACTCCCGTCACGTATTTTCCCACACACATACGCTGAACGTTGAACTTTGTCCAGCAACGGCAGTGGATTGTGGAAAAGCAATTAACACATTCATCAGCTAGGAGACATACATAACTCTGAATTGTGCCGCTTCCTGTCTACATCAGAGCCAGTTTTATTGTCTCCGCATGCACAGAGCATTAAATGGGTGTGTAAATGCTGCAAAAGTGAGGAAGTGCTGGGCATAAAGGACTGTGGAGAGATTGATTTGGCAGAAAAGGTGACTCGATTATAACAGCTGTGAACCGGCACGGAATGTTGAGCTAACAGGCATGTGCAAATATGTCTAAGCACAGCGAGGGAAGAGCAGGTGTGCACGCATATTCTTGCTGCTGTTTCAGTGTGTGTGTATGTGTGTGTGCCAGGACATTTATCCAAAAATGTAACTCTTTCACAGTGTTCTAAAAATTAGGCAACATATTTTTGCTCCCTCCTAAGATACCTAAGATAATTTTTAGCCAAATGTCAAGGCATTACTGCCATTTTTCTTCATTTAGGCATTGTTTACACCTGGCATTAAGATGCGGTTTGGTCGATCGGATCACAAGTGGATGAGGGAGACACATACACGTTTATCCCTGGTGTTTTAATCCGTCTCTTTTGTCCACTTTCAACCAACCACGTCTGTCCTGATTTCTTCGAGGGGAGGGTATATAGGCAGGTAAATGTATGGGCTTTTTCAGATCTTTCAATCTAATGGGCGAAATAAGCTCACGCAATTTACATATGAACGCGCCCAGAGACGACGGATTAAACCACCAGGGATAAACATTTTTGCTCGGACAGCCGCAAGATCACACCGAACGCTGTGAGTGTGTGTTAGAAATCAGGAATGGTGAAAGAACTTTGTGCTAGGTACGTTTTTCATCTTCAAACCAAATTTGGGTCTTCAGCCAACAACGTTTAAATCCCTTCTGGATAACGGGCTTCCCATAATTTGTATGCATTAGGTCAGTAGGAGGAGAGTAGGCGGAGAGTAGGCGGTCTTTTGTCTTTACCTCTGGAATTGGTCGAAAGTGGACAAGCTCATAATGTTTAGACCCCGTTTACACCTGTATTTAAGGTCGTCCACTTGTGATCCGATCAACCAAAACACATCTTACTACCAGGAGCAGACAGGGCCTTAGAAGGCAGTTCCAGAATGCATTGCTGTGAACAATGAATCTAATGGGGGGAATTCAAAGATGGTGGAAAAAGGAAGACAAAGCAGGAGAAATGTTGATAATAAAAATAAGACTACAACCACATAACTTTTTGATGCTTAAAAAATGTATTACCAAAAACAAAACATACTAACAAACACACAAACAAAACACAATATCCATAAAAAGCATCAATAATATATTAAGAGGCAAAAAGTGCTCAGTGTAACACAATGTTTTCATCATCAGAGTTTAAATAAAAGCAGAAAACCTGATGCCATTTATATATAAGAGTTATTTACCATAGCTCTTCCAGTTAATGCATATTACAAATATTCAACAGATGTCACAGACTAACACTATACTGCTCAAAACTTTGGGGTCAGTCATTTATTTTCTTCTTTTATCAAAAGTGACAGTAAAGACATTTAATGTTACATATGATTTTTATTTTAAATAAATGCTGTTGTTTAGAACTTTAATGTCATGGTTTCCATAAAAATATTAAGCAGCACAAATGATTTCAACATTGATAATAATAAGACATGTTTCTTAAGCACGAAATCAACATATTAGAATGATTTCTGAAAAATAATGTGACACTGAAGGCTGGAGGAATGATACTGCTTTGTCATCACATGAGTAAATTGCATTTTAAAATATATTAAAATATAAAACATTTACTTTAAAATAGTAATAATATATCACAATATAGATTTTTCGATCTAGTAAAGCCTTGAACATAATATAAGACTTTCAAAAATATTTAAAAAATATCTTACCAACCCCAAACGTTTGAATATCAATTATACAGTACATATCAAAATGCATAATACACATCATCATTTAGAACACTGATGAAGCATGACAATGTAAAAAGAAAACTTTCTGTGCTGCATTGAACACTTTTTGGAATTATTAATATTATTGGTACTTTGTAGGGATATTTTGTGTGAATTATACATATCATTTCTTCAATATGGACAAGTATTGATAATAAATAATTAAATATTAAAATAATTAAAAACCTAATATTTAATGTCCAATTAGTGTGTACTATATATATGTATGCTTAAAGTATTCTGTTGTTTTGGGGCACCTATTGAAACTTGTATTGTGAGTAATGACTCTAGAGTTCTATTGGGATAACATGCAGTTTGCATTTGTATTACAAGCTATTTGCATCATGTTCACTAAAGGGATGTTCACACTGAAAGCATTTAGTAGCGACAAAGCAATGAGAGTTGGAAATAATGTTAATGCAAATGAGTAACAACAAAATGAAACAACAATGGGAGGGCAAACAGGAATTTGCCAGCTAATACGGCAAAATAGCAACGCCTACAAACCAACAGCACAGCGTTTCAGTGACCTCAGTGATTTATCGTTGTCAGTGTGAACACCCCAATACGATGCTCCATTTCAGTTAGGATACTGCCTAGAGGCAGTAGGCAGTAAGGCAGCTTACTAGGTTTTGGAACAGATTCTTTCTCCTCCACACTCATCCTCACACTACCGAACAGGTAATGTGAGATAATTATACTTGAAAGCACTCAGCTACACACATACACAACCACACACACCAATACATAACCGCAGACGGATGAAATGTCCTGCTTAGCATTGACAAGAGCTCTCTGCTAACTCTTTTGCACTACACAGCTAAAAATACACCTGCCTCCATCCCCTAGTGTGTTCTCTCTTCAGCTTCCCTCGAGAGCCTGGATGTGCATGTGCATAACAGAGTGTGTGTATGCATATGTGTGTCTTTGTGTAGGTGGTTGGTGAAAACGCAGCACTAAAACCCAAACTGTGGTACTTGAACTCAGCCCACTGTGATGAAATAAGAGGCTATAAGCATTTACTCCTCCGACGAACATGAGGAGAACTATTTTTGATGAAACAAAGAACATAATCTCGCCTTTAAAATAATCTTTGGTGCAGTACAACTGCACAGTGTTCAGGAGGTACATCTTTTGGAGGAGAACATTCTGATTGTTCCTTTTTTTGTTCCACAGTAACAAGTTAACTCAGCCACCACTGAGAAACTGTGGGTACTTTGCCTTTGAATAGGTACTGTAGCTCTTCTGCAGGTCTGAAGAACTGCAATTTGCCAGCAGTTAAGTCATGGTGTGAGGAAGTGCCCACGCCACTGCTGTTTACTTTATTTAGTGTATGCACTATATGTATTATGTACACTATATTCAAATGTTGGGGAAATGTTAGTAATTTTATTTAGCAAGGATGCATTAATTTGATCAAAACCTACAGAATAATAATAATAATAATAATAATAATAATAATAATAATCCTGTAGAAAAAAAGCATCACAGATTCCACAATTGTTTTAACAGCACAACTGTTTTCAACACTGATAATAAGAAATAAAGACTAATGTTGCTGAAAAGTCAGCTTTGCCATCATAAATTACATTTTAAAATATATTAAAATAAAATAAAAGTTATTTTAAATTATATATATATAAAGAGTTCAGATGGCACTTAAATGGCAATGAAAATGATCTATTAATTGTCATTTAAGTGAAATTACTAAACTTAAATATATGAGCTTGATAAAAATGATCATTCTAGAAGAACATTTCAGATGGCATTTAGAGGCTTTTGCATCTGAACTCTTCATATTTCACAATATTACAGTTTTTACTGTATTTTCGATCAAATAAATGCACCCTTGGTGTGCACAAAAAAACATGAAAAAAACACAAACTTTTGATGGGAATGTATACTATATATACAGTATATATATATATATATATATTTATATATATATAGCATTTACATCTTCATCCTTCCTCCCACACTTCCCACATTTCTCTTTCACATTCCTTACTTTTTTTTCCACCTTCCCTTCTTGTATCTAAGGCGTTTCATATTTAATGCAGCAAGGGTTACAGGCAACCCTCAACAGTTCATGATTGCGTGCAAATATTTACTTCCACAGCAGTGCGAGGTGGGGTCAGGGGCAGAGGAGCTGGGGAATTGCTAAAGACATGCACACACTTCACATGCAAAGACCTTATCTGACATCATTGCATCTGACATAAGCACTGGCTGACTGCGTGTCGCACTGTGTGTGTGTGGCGGTGGGGGACTCTATGAGATTAGGGGTTGGGGAAGAAACAGAGAAAGATGAAAATGATCGGGAATTGGTTGGACAAATAATAACAGACAATAGCAAAATAGAAAGTGGCATGTATTTGTATGCACCCATTGCATATGGATGTATGCAAAAGTGCATGCAAACTTGCGTGTCTGTGAGCTGACAGCAGGTTTGATGTATATTTGAAGAGACAACTGCATTTGTGTGTGTGTGTTTGTGTGAATGGACAACTCTCTGCTGTGTTTGGGCTTGAAAGGGTAGAAGCACCATCACAAGTCTGCAAGAACATCAAAACACAATTAACGGATGACATGAAGCAAGAGACAGAGGAAAAGAGAGGGAGAGATGGATAGAGAGAAAGAAAAAGAGCATGAAAATGTGAGTTGTTATGACAAGCTGAACTACCCTGAAGAGACTATATAGCATCTTTGAATCCTCCTTTCCCCACTCAAGTATTCTAGAAACTACATCTACGTATTCTAGAAACACCCCACAGCAGTTTATCATCCCACAGCAAAGGATTATGGGAGATGCTGAGCTCGATGAGAATCCCAGCATTTTTATCAGTGTGCAGAATAAACAGTGCGGTTCTGCTACGTTACATGTCTGCAACAACAAAAGTTCCAACTGTGTTAAATTTGTCTTCTTTTTTTTCTCATCTTATGAATTCTTTCAAATCTGTTTTGAGCTGTCATCACCATTTAGGACTAAGTATTAAAGGATAGACGGGGAGAGATTTAGAGGGAGGGAAAGGGAGAGATGGATAGGCAGGTTTTAACTGGATCAGAGCTTTGGGTCTCACTGGGAATCTCTCACAGGTGTGTAGGCGTCCAACATTTTGTTCTCGTTCTGTCCCAGACAGGTTAAATTACCTTCTTTCATCTAAAGAGTTGAAGGGGGGTTGAGCACTAATTAAGTTTGATACTTTGGTGGGTTGTCTCCTGTGTAGGGAACTTTGGATAAGTTTCAGATGTTGAATTAGGTTCGACCTTGAATTAACTGGTTTGGCCTTTAAAGTCCACTCAGGCCAAACTGAGCAGAAAATTGTGTTGCTGGTCAAGTGCTTCCATGCATTTTGAGTGTGTTAGTATTTTTGGATTTACATTTATATTCATTCATTTTGTAGACTTTTATATAGAAAGATTTGATTGAGCAATATAACATAAGCGTTTCATTCTAACAAAATTGCTCAGAGAAGTAACAGCTAAAAAAAAAAAAAGGTTTGTTTTTGTTATTAAAATGACTGAATCAAGGTCTCCCAGTGTCTTTAGCCATTTCTTGAAGGGATTCAAGAAGGGTTTGAAAGATCAGTCCACCAGCGAGGAACAGTGAAAGTTCAGAAAAGTGATTTTGTCTTTTTTGTTTGCAATTACGCTCACTTACTGAGAACATCTTCTGGAAAAGAGCAGCAACTGACAGCCGGTGAAGTGAACAGAGCTCTAGAAGAGATGCTCTCTTCGCATCACTGGCTGTCGGTGCGATAATTTGTATTGCTGAATGGTGGAGTTGTATTGCATTGTTGGAGTGGCTGGGAAGACAAGAAGCACTTTCTAGATTGAGTTGGAAAAGTTCTGTTTTCATTCAAACCAAGATATCTTTCAGGCAGGCCAAGATCTGTGCAGCTACATTGTTTGCATTGATACCTATTAATTATTTAACACTGAACAGACAGACCAAGGTTAAGGCACCCATACCATTCAGTATGCACTGACGCAGATGTCCAGTGAAATATATCTCTAACATTTAGACACAACACCCAGACGTAGATTTATCAGCTTTCTCCATCTCTCACTTCAATGCAACAACCTCACACTAAAAGTAAAAAAAGAATCCCAGCATAATTTCCTGTATGACACAGATATACTTGAGTAATAGTCCATGCTTATGACACAGACATGCTGCAGTGAATATAAATTACACTTGATTATCTATTGTGCATCTTTATGAATTGGCCTGGGAAATCGCTGGGGAGTTTGGAGCAGGCATTAAATCAAGGCCAGACTGTCTGATCACTCAGTTGTTTCACCGGAACAAGCCTTGAAACACCATTCTGTGTTATTTACAGCTTTGTTTGGAAACCATTCTGAATGAAGCTTTCTCTGTATTTAATGCCCTGGATTTCTGAAGCAATTGTCTGTACAGTGTTTCTGCTTTGTTATTTAGTTGCTGGTTGGCAGAATGAATGCAGGAACATGAGCTTGTTGCTTGTTTAGTCAGTTTTATACCTCACTTGCTTCATGCGAATCTGTTAAAACACTTACAAGCTGGCATGACTGACATGTGAGAGATGTACTGCGTGTAACTGTGGGATTTAATGCTTTCCTTCTTATTCACACATTCACAAAAGTCATTTTTGTTTGTTTTGTTTTGTTTTTCTGCTGAATAAACCAGCAAGAATTCCATGCTGGTTAGTGCTGGTTTATGCTGGTATGGTGTTGGTTTAGCTGGTGGACCAACATAATCATGCTGTTCCCTTTCAGTCGTTCACGTTCGACGTAGTCGACGTGTCGACTGATTGGGATCACGCTTAGGGAGCCTGTCATCTTCGAGGATTGATAAAACGAGCCAATGCACATTGGCGTGCAAGATTTGCATCTCGCGCTCCGCCCCACAGCGCGGGTATAAACACTGAAGCAGATGCACGTACCTCTTGTCTTTCGCTTCGGAGCTGATCGGTCTTCATGTTGATGTCTCTGAAGAGTGTTGTTATATTCCAACGAGCGAGTGTGTCGGTGCTTCTTCAGGAAGTCTCTCTCGGTGCTGGTGGTTCAACAGCGCGAGTGCAGCGGTGGTCACGAGCTTTCTGAGCTCTCAACTGCTGTTTTAACAGCATCAAATTTCTGTTTGTGTTTGTTTGTCTGACGGCCGGTTGGGGGCGAAGAAAGTGAGTGCTTCACTGGTACAGGCTCCACCATCCCTGTCATCCCTGTCACCATCCCTACCACGATCATTCCCCTGTGTGCTCCGGCACAGGTGAGAGTTTTTCATTTCCTGAAAGAGCAAGTCGAGTGCGTTTGCGTCTTTTTCAAGATGTCATTCCACCCGTGTGCTTCTGGATGCGGTCGTTCCCTGTCCCCCTCTGACGGTCACAATTGTTGCATCACGTGTTTGGGCTTACAGCACGCTGAAGCAGCTTTTGTGGATGGCTCATGTTCCCATTGCGGGAATATGACTGTCTCGGTGTTGAGATCGAGACTCGCCTTCGTCCGTGAAGGTGGAGTCCCCATTACCACGCCTCACCCTAGGGTGCCGTGTGGGATGGGTGATCGGAGGATAGTGACGGAGTTCCTGCCCGGTAACCGCCCGGTAACCAATCCCTGTGGGCTCCTCACTCCTCCATCACTCCGCAGCCGGTGGAGTCCCCTGTTGAGAACGCTGGTCCCTCTGTAATGGACCGACCAGACGATAATTGGTTTCTCGGGGCGGGCCGCACTGGTTCTCAGCCCGCCGCCCCAGTGCCTTTCTTTCACGAAGTGCATGGAGAGCTTGCTAGGTTGTGGATGGCACCTTTTACTGCCAGAAACTGCCTGGATAGCTCCTCCCCCCTCACTTCTCTTGACGGAGGAGCGGTGAAGGGTTGCGAAGCTATCCCACCAGTGGAGCGGTCTGTCGCGGCGCACCTGTGTCTGGTGACTGCTGCATCTGTTCTTACGGACAGAGCTTACAAAGCCTGTGGGCAAGCCACCTCCTCTTTGCATGCCATGGTGTTGCTACAGGTCTATAAGGCCAGAGCACTCATGGACATGCACGAGGGTAGCCTAGACCATGCGCTCATGAGTGAGCTCTGCACCGCAACCGACTTGGCTCTCCGGAGCACGAGCGTTGCGGCCTGCATGATCGGTCTAGCGATGTTCACACTAGTGGTCCAGGAGCGGCATCATTGGCTCAGCCTGGTTGATATGGCGGATACGGACAAGGTTCGGTTCATGGACTCCCCAATATCCCAGGTTGGGCTGTTCTCTGCCGCCCAAGAGCAGAAGGAGACCATCCTTCCCGCTGCCATCACCCCGCCGCTGGTGGCAGTTCCTCCGCCTGCTCGTCGCCGAGGGTGTCCCCCTGTCGCCACTTCTGCTCCCGCTGGGCCACCGCAGCAGCCTTCACCCAGGCCTCAGAGGAGAGCCAGCCGCAGGCAGGCTGCCCAGCCTGTGTCAGATGCTACCAAGCCAGGTGGCAAATGTAAGACCAAGCGTCCCTGACACAGGCTGGGTGGCCTGCCTGCCTGCGTTGCAATCTGCAACATTGCTTCAGTTACTTTTTCTCTCTTTAGATTGGGACCATACGGAAACTGATCAGTGTTAGTTTAACACTGGGTTAACACAGTGTTTGTTTATGTTATATGTAAGCAATAAGGTACGAGAGGCTGTGCTGTATCGTGAATAAGTATTTTATACAAGTACAAGTATATAACAAGTACATATTTGGGTCTTTAGCAGCCCGGGTCTATAATAATGATTGGCGAAACATTCATGAATTTAAGGGTTAAATTACACAGACTATGCAGAATGGGACCAGCGGTGCTCTCTGTGCAGGATGGGACCACCAGAGGCAGAAGAGGAACATGGGCGGGAATCATGGTGGGAAGTGGTACTTACATCTCCCAGTTGATCAGCCACTTCTCTTCTTCCAGCTCCAATGATGTTCCCACTGGCGCAGACAGAACGTCCGGCTCACACAACTGGAAGGCTTCTTTTCCGGGACAGACGAGGCTGCAAGCTGTGGCTCGTAGCAGGTACAGTACATGTTCTGGCTCAGTGTCCATGGCTGGTATCAGCTGGCTCTCTAGGTCTGCAGTGGGGTCTAGCTCCTTATCCTTGGTGGGCTCTAGGTCTGAAGTGGTGACTGATGTTATGTGGGGCTGGACACTGGGAATAGGATCCTCTTCAACGTTGCCCATCGCAAAAGAGGATCCATCTACAGGGCAAAGTTGAAGTATCTACCAGCGTTCATATACAGTCAACATATATGAACAAGTCTAAATATATTATGCGATTTTTGCTTATCAAGCAAATAAAAAAATAATAAAAAAATCTGAAAAACAAGACAAATACCAATTTGGAAAATGATTTCTTTTTATTTATTTTTTTTGCACTCAACCAGCCTGAACTAGCACATAAATGCATGCTGGGTGAATGCAGGGTCTGGAACAAGGTTTTATGAGAGGTCTTCCTAACTGTGGCTTCTCACTGTTCCAGAAGTCCCTGCAGCATTCAGAGTCTGTTTAATACAGCCACATTTTACAATAAGGAGAGCAAGCCCTGCCTTAGGCTTACACTTCATCTCTAAGCCAGTGTGGTTTAAAAGAGGTTCAGAATGTGTGTATGTGTCTGTGTTATATTTATGGAGCTTACCTCTGCTCTCTCTTTGAGTGGTAAGCCCTGCTCTCCTCTGGCCATTTGATGAATAAATGCTCTGAGAGTCCCAAAGCTTGTGGCCCCTATGTATTATCAGCTGGGAGAAGCACATTAATGTCAACATCACTGAAATGTTTACAGCGGTACCAGAAATAAATGCAGCTCTGTGCACATGAAAAGGAATTAACACACATATTAACATGAATAAAACAAAAGTTTTAAATCAAAGGATGGCCCTGACAGATACCCATGAAAAATTACACAGCTTAAAGCTTTCACTTAATATAAAACATCCATCTTTAATATCTGGTAAAGAAACAAAAATGGAAATGGGTGTCTATTAATCAAAGGACATGCCAAGCTAATCAAACCCTACGCTTCAGAGAGGGAATAAGAGTTTCCTTATTCACAAGCACATCATGTTGTAAATGTATGCCTGAATGTGAGTTCCAGCTCTATAAATTGCTTAGTGTAAAATGCTATTATGCCATTACTAAAATAACACTGTCTGTTTTGTTTGCTTTTTGTATTCTGGCAGAGTTCATCAGTTCATCTCCTTATTTTGTCTCGGTGCTGTCAGTTCCCTGAAACAGTGCTCAAAGACAGACAGATATACGCACACACGCAAAGGCACACTATGGAAGCTTTGTACACTCAAAAGACAATCAAAACTTTTTCAAAAACATTTGCTCACTTTTCTGGCCTCTACAGACTCTAAAAAACAATAAGCATCCAAAAAAAAAAATAGCAAGAAGAGAAAAGAAGAAAAGGTTAAGTGGATTTGTTGAACATGAAAAGCACTTTAGTAAAAACACACATATACGTAATGTCAGCCGACTCCTCCACAGCGGCCGTTGTTGAGAGCAGAGGATATTCATGTGTGTGGGCTTTAGAAGATGAGTAGGATTTAAAGACAATTTATAAGAACGAAGATTTGATGTATACAGTATACTTACCTCAAATGTCTAAATGAAGAACAAATATAATACTAAGTTATACTGACGGTTTTGCACAACTTCTTTCACCTCAATAATTAATGGTTCAATGACAAATTAGAATGTCTAAAAATAGTTTAGATACTAGTTTAAAACAGTTATTAGAAATCTACTTTGTATTCATGTTGATTTAATGTTTTTTTTTTTTATTTTTTTTTTTTATATATGTTTATACCATTTTTAAGAAAAATAGATTAAATTTAATGTCATGTGGTGTAACCATTATGTAAAAAGTTATGACACATTTTCCTTAAAGGTGCAGGGTGTGATATTTAGCCGCATCTAGTGGTGAGATTGCGAATTGCAAACAAGAAAAGTTACGGTGGCCGAAATATGTCATCGTCTGAGACAGCAGAGAGCCAGTTCAGCAATGAGGTTTCTTTACAAGGATAAATTAAGAAATTATGTTTACTTTATTATTCAGTAAAACGATATGTTATTGCGAATATTATTGTTACTTGTTCATCATTGTGTCAGTGTTTTATTTGCTGACTTTAGCTAGCTTCCTTGCACGAAGAACAACATAGTGACAAAACACGTTTGTTCGTTTAGGGCTACTGTTGAAACATGTCAGCGCATTTCAATGTACGGGGACCCGCGGTGTATGTAGATAGACATGGCTCATTCTAAGGTAATAAAAACATAAAGGTACATTAAGTAAGGTCTTTATACACCATGAAAACATAGTTATGTATATGATATTGCATTTCTGTCAACAGATCCTCCTAAATATTTACACAATGCACCTTTAACTTTGAATACATGTGAGTGTACACATGTATACATAGTTTATTTTTATGATTATTAATTCAGAATTATCACCACATGACATTTTACAACCTGAACTAACTACCTCGTCATAAAGAGGCCAAATTATCAGATTATTATTTTAAGAGATTCAATGACTTTGCCACAGGCATGAGGGCCTGGAACGGTCAATGAAATAAATTCCTGCTTTTTTCTATGATGTCATTTCCATTTGTTTTACTGCAGTTAAGCAGTTTTGTTAAAATGTCAGCATGAAATTGAATACAGAAATTAAATACATGCTCATCACCAAAGAGGCTGTATGTATGAATTGCATGTTGCAATTGCGCAATTGCACTGTCTTTTTGAATAAATTCATAGATAGCACAATGTGACATCATTGACCCTAATCCATTTTAACAGTCAGAAGTGGGAATGCTCTTGCGCTAACTATATCTCAGAATCCTTTGGCTGCTTATTGCTGAGTTTACACAATTGTTACAACAAGATATGTCCAGAGCAGTGAGCCTTAAGATGAATCCACTGGAAGTCTAAAATCACTTTTTACCCAGTCAGAACTGATATCTGGCCTCAACCCCACGCCGCTTCATCATCAAAGACCAAAGCAACATTAACAACCACTGCTGGGAAAAGGACAAGAGACGGCCCTCGGCACAACTGCAGTGCTTAATCACAATCACCCAGATCTTCGGACCTTTGTAAGGGATTCAGTCACTCTCGCTTACAGGGGCTGAGCTGCACCACCCTGACCCAGAGAAACCTTCTCCGTCCTGGGGTGCTTCAAACTCAAGAACCCCCTGCTACTGTGATTTCCTCTGGTGCTTAAGCTGGGAAAGCACATCGATAAAAGTGTCTCAGCACACACTCGGGCTCCTGTTGACAGTATTGATCCGGAAGGCGAGGGGGGGCTGTGTGGACGGATTTCGCTATCGGATTTTTAAGGAGGCAGGTGAGGAGAGTATTGAAAGGCCTCTTGCGCTCTTCAGAAATATTAGATACGGGGCCACAGGGAGCTGCAGCAAGGCACTGTGGGTGTCAGAAATGACGGTGAGAGATAAGGAAAAAGCAAGAGGTAGGTTGTCATTGGGTTTAACCTCCAAAAAGTGTATGCAAGTTTAAGACTGTGGAAAGCTGGGTTTCCTTTGAAGGCTTTTGAGGAGAACTGCATGACAGTAGCTGGCACAACACAACAGCACAAGGCCAATGAGGCATATAAAAGTGATTTCAAGAACAACAACTTTGAAAATGAAACTTAACGTTTCCGGGAAAACTATAAACAGGAAATGATAAAGTCAGCATTGCAATAATGTTAATTTTTTTTTTATGTTTTGGATTAAAGATTACAAGACCACGTGAATTAAAATAAATAATAATGATATGTTAAAAAATATATATCTTGGCCACTCTTAAATGAAGACTCAAGCTGTGAAACTTCAAAAACAAAGTGTTTGTGTGATGTGTGCATTATATAGTGAAGACTTCTGAATCATAGATGTGTATGACCAGACCATTACATTAATTTGGTATTTATTCACTTTGAATAATCCACTCCTGAGCTGTTAACTACTGTGTTCAAATCATTTATTGAGTTCAGTCAGATTTATGAAAGAATCTTTAAAGATATAGGCCGAGTTAACCCCCACAATGGAAGTTCTCTCATCATTTACTTTTTAATAAAGAGTCTTTTCATGAACTTGATCAACATATTCATTGAAAAGACAAAACTCCAAAAATTATTTGATCACAAAAAGGACATTACTAATTTTCTCATTAACGCTCCTAGGCGAAGTAGGGTGGATTTTAAGATATTTTGTGAACAATGGTGTAAATTCTGTTCCCTTAAAGCTGTCATTCCCACAAAGCTATCTTATGAATTATTATGCATTAATCAAATGGACTATACTTTTGTCATTCTGGAGCTTGACACACCTCATTCACTTTCATGATATTGAAAAGAGTGGCAAGGATATTCTTCAGAAACTCACCTTTTGTGTTCTACAAAGAACAAAATGGGTTTCGAATGACATGAAAATGATGGCAGAATTACCAGGACATTTAAGTGTATACCAGCCCGATACAGTGTAGCCCTGATTAAAGTATTGAAGTGGAATAAGAGTTCAATATGAAGATTGGAATCTTTTAAAAAAAAGAGCACGAAGTCAGCGAATAACACCCTCATGAAACAATATTTCAGCATATACTTTCAGACAAGCTGTAAGCCCATGGAATACAATAATTACAGTGCTCTCTAATTTGACAAGTGTTCCAATGATCAAATAAATTCCCGCTCAGGAGATTAAAAGTAGACGCTTAATCGATTCCATCTGCACATTCCGCCATGTGTGCTGTTTTGCCTGACACCGACAACACATCACAAAGCTCCCTTTAACCTGATCTAAGATCAGCCAAACCATGATCCTGACCAAATCCATTACCATTATAAGAAAAGCTGAAGAGCAGGTCTCGGATCAGTGCAAAAGGGCAGCATCTACCAAACACCCATCATGGTTTGTGGGATATAATGGGTTTTCTCCTAGCGGTGGAGGGAAAGAGAAAGGTCATAGAAAGGACAGATGAGGGACAGCAGAGCTCCCCTCTTCCCATTTTCCAGCTTTGTCACGGTCCCTCTCTCTTAACTCATGATCCTGTTTGAGTCAGGGGCTAATCCGCCTCTGCCCCAAGGACATAGAAGATTCCAGAAATCATAAACTCCGCTGCTGCTGCACACACTCATACTCCAATTCCCAAGTCTGCGTGTTTCTGTGTTACCGTGAGAGCAGTATTAAACAATCAGGCATTTTTATCTTACCTTATTCTCAGAGGCCACATTCAGTCTTATTAAAACAAAAACAGGGTCATATTTGACAGGAACGTCCACACACCTGTGGCCAGAACGAAATTCTCTAAGTTCTCACTAAGCTTATATGGTGAAGGCTATGTACCGCAAGGTGATTCTAAATCTGTCAATAACTTTTAGAAAGAGACCTTTGGACATTTTATTATGAGATGGGGAAACAGGGGCTATAGTTTTTTTTGCTTTAAAAATAGCAAAAATCACTATATCTATGTTATATATATTTTTTTTAGTTGTGTACTTACATTATCCCGACTATTTCCAACAACTTTCAAACCAGGAGAAATTTGTAATTTAATTCGAAGACACGTCCCGTTTCTTTATTTCCGTTTTGTCGCCGCGTTGTCCCTGGTTTCCGCTTGTACTGCCATAGTAACCAGAGCCCTCTGATAGTAACCAAGGCGACAGACGTGGACAACTGTGTAGTTCGTAATGTCTATTTGCACGCTGTTGTTGTTTCGTTCAAACATTATGGACCATGGCAAGCAGACTTTGGATAAAAAAGGAGAACTAAAACGAGAATCAGTATCAGCGCAGTGTTTTCGAGATGCCGAGAGCTCCACGCCCGAGACTTCGACCGCTCCTACTTGTACTTTATTAAACAGGTGAGCACATTTACACAAAACTAATCAATGTTATATAGTTCAACAATTATAAAATGTTAGAATATGATCTGCATGTTATTCTAATGTTGATCTAGCTTACTGCTAGTCTCATACAGACAAACTAACACATAGAATAACATCAATTTCAACACAATGCAGTTTAGTCTGATAGTGTAATGTTAGACCAAGTGAAACAGCGCTGCGTTACCTCACAAGTTTAATTTGTCTAATAAACTGACCTGTGAGTAGTAATTCTGCACTTGCGTGTAGTTCGGTAGAATGAAATGTCCATATTCTTTTTATATCCGCGGGACTCGCGTCGCGTGTGGAGCTCATAGCTGTCTCTTAGCAATCCCGACCTGCTTCATATCACAGTCATGATAAAAACATCGATGTATTTACTCATCCATAAACATTATTAGATCGGTCGGCTTGACGTTGACAACAAGATCCATAATTCTTAGCAAATGTTGCGTCATCAAACTACGCCTTTGTTATTGTAAGAGGTTAGCGTCCCCTAGCGGCATTTTTTTTTTATATTGTACGTTTAAGTGAAATTATTGAACTTAAATATACGAGCTTGATAAAAATGATCATTCTAGAAGAAAATTTCAGATGGCACTTAGAGGCTTTTGCATCTGAACTCTTCATATATATATATATATATATATATATATATATATATATATATATATATACACATTTAAAGGGATAATTCACCCAAATATGAAAATTCTATCAGTAATTACTCACCGTCATGTCGTTCCAAACCCATCAGACTTTCGTTCATCTTTGGAACACAAATAAAGATCTTTTTGATGAAATCTTAAAGCTTTCTTGTAGACAGCTGCACGGTTTAGTCAATCATTTTCTCAAGAGACACAATCGCTTTATATGTTGAACAGATTAATTTAGACTTTTATTCACATATAAACATTCATCAAGCAGGTTCGGTTGAGCTTCTGTTTATGTTCGCTGATCAGTGTTGATATGTGAATAGAAGCCTACATTCAATCTGTTCATCATATAAAGTGATCGTGTCCCTTCAGACAATTTGGACCAAACCAATCAATTCATATAGATTAGTTTTACGATCTCTTTATAAACTTTTTGAAGCATCAAAGTGTGTCAATGGAGGGACATAAATCGCTTATATTTCATCAAAAAGATCTTCATTTGTGTTCCGAAGATGAACGAAAGTCTTACAGGTTTGGAACGACATGAGGCTATGCAATTAATGACAGAATTTTCATTTTTGGGTGAACTAACCCTTTAAGTTCTAACTTTCTAAAATCCATTGTCTCAGTAGATTATCACAGCTGCAGACTGTTTAAACCTTGTAAAATATGACTGAGGTGTTTTACAATGAACAAAGCAAACAGTTTTTACAGCAATCTGTCGCCATTATTCCTCACTGTCATGTAACATGCAATGAAAGACAAAATGGCTCTGGGTTTAATGGAGCATTCTAATTAGAAACCTCCTTTGCTCTGACCTTTCTCAAATGACCAGGGAGGAACAAAACAATGATTATATTTGTTTTTACCATAATGTTTACACCTGCAGGCCTCCAATAAACAACTGAAATACCACACAGACATTATTAAAACATTTCATGATTGTCTATGATTTTCTTCTTGTTTTTATTGTGTTAGAGCAGATGTGAATTTAATGGAGAACATTGTGTTTAGATTATAAAGCCTTAGTCACTTGTTTTAGTCTTTTATTTTTTGTACTTGAATCAATGAATGAAAAAATGAACGTATATATATAAAAAAAAAAAAAAAAATCACACGTTAGGATCTTATGTTAGGACGCCCATCTGAGAGCACACAGAGTTATATTTGATTATATCATATAAAACTACAAAAAGAGAACTCCAGCAGGAGACTCTCAAGCAATGTTTATGATGGTCTTACAGCCCTTATTACAGAGAGAGAGAGAAAAAAAAATCCATCTTTAACCCCCTCCCTCATTTTCTAGTGGCTCATTGACTTTGGAGGCACAAACTCATTAAACTGCTTCTATTGCACTGACTCAGCTTCTATGATATAGGTAGGGTTTGCTTCATTACCCTTCTCTCTAATAACTGATCTTTTTTTCTTTCTTTCTTTTTTTTTTTTTTTACATTGAAGGAGCTTTTCACACATTAAAATGTAAACATAAGAAAAATATTTCCTGTCATACATTTTTAATATATAACTTATGTTGAAAGAGATTGCAAAATTTTTAAGGAATATTCTGTTCAATACAAGTTCAACTCAGTTGTCAGCGTTTATAACAATGTTGATTACCAGGGAAGAAGAAGAAGAAGAAGAAGAAGAAGAAGAAGAAGAAGAAGAAGAAGAAGAAGCAAAAAGACAGCAGTAATAATGTTAATAATTTTATATACGTTCAAAAGTTTGGGGTCAGTAACCACTTTTTTAAAAAGAAATTAATTATTTGATAAATTGATCAAAGGTGACAGTAAAGACCCTTATAATGATTTATATTACAAATTAATGCTGTTCTTTTGAATTTTCTATTCATCAGAGTATCCTGAAAAAATGCATCACAGTTTCCACAAAAGAATATTAAGCAGCACAACTGTTTTAAACATTGATAATAATAAGACATGTTTCTTGAGCAGCAAATCAGCATGCTAGAATGATTTCTGAGGGATCATGTAACACTGAAGGCTGGAGTAATGATGCTGAAAAGTCAGCTTTGCCATTTTAATGGAATTATGTTTCACAATATATATTTACTGTATTTTTTTTTTTTTTTTTTTTTTTGATCAAATAAATGCAGCCTTGGTGACCATAAGAGACTTCTTATGTTTAAAAGAAGTGTAAGCACTTGCATTATTTCTTCTGTTAAAACTTTGTATTAATTATGTACCGCGTCTCTTTTAGAGTTTGATGATTTATGTTGTCATGGTAACAAATTTGTAATATTGGATATAACTTTACACAGAAAAATTTAGCAAGCTATTTTTTATTTAATTTTTTTACACTACAAATATTTTAACCTGCACATTGTTTGTGTCTTGGCCCCATTCTTCTATTATAGGCTCAGTGCTTTATTATAATCAAGATTTTTTTTTTTTAAGAAAGAGGAATGAGTTTTGTGGTATATTTTGCCACAGGTTCTGAGCTTAACTTGTACTGAACCCAGAATATTCCATTAAGATTGCTACATTTTATGTATAACCACCAGTTTCTTTAAGTCAGGAAACTCAATTTCCGAACCTTATCCCTTGAGCTACCCAGCAATAGTCTGTTTTTCCAAGTCCACAATAAGTTCTTCTTTTTATCTCAGACAAGGGGATAGCTTTAGCCTGACCACAAGGTTCTGATGATTCTTGAAGTATGTCCCAATAGCCCGAGGATGAACCAAGGACGTAGCTTACAGTGTGAGAAGGGTAAGTCTCACAATTAGATCCATCCCCTCTGATTAACACCTTCATTATATACTTCAAAGGTCTCCTTTGTGTGAGACATCCAAAGCTTTCTGCAGGCTTGATCTAAGTGTCTTGCATGCTGATGACCTGACGTTTAATTAAAAGGTCCTTAATGAGTTTACGGATCACTGAGGCTCAGTATTTACCCTATATTGCCGTGTTTGAGGGCGAGACAGCTACCGCTGAGTCTGCTGGGCAATGCTGAAGGTGACCGCAGCAAGATGTCAACAACTTCCTCTAGCTGTCATCGCTTTAACCAGCAGTTATATGGGCTCAGAGGATTCTCACAGACGGCTGAAGGTTTTTTTTTTTAAGGTTTCATTATAGACAGTGTGGCATTACATCCAAAATACAAGATGCTGTACAAATACTTTATTATTTGCTCTCATTTAAAATATAGTACATCATTTGCTGGCTTCAAGCTCCATATACAGTATAGGTGAACGCCAGAAGGGTTATACTGTAATGAATAAAAGCTGCAAAGCACAATCTATTCGTCTATCGGTAAAACTGATGGATAGATGCTTTAGCAGGAGATTACATAAACACACACTTATAGTTTGAGAGTGTGAAAGTGGATTTTGACAATGTCTTTCTTCTCCCTCCCAGAGAGAGAGAGAACAGCATGGCGTTAAAAGCTTACAATCAATGCAGATCCACAGTTTTATCATAAGTTATAAACTGAAATGACTCACAGATCAATGTCACGTCACACAGTGGAAATCCGATTTACAAGCTTCAATCCCTGAGAGGAGCACGGATGTGTATCCCAGATTTATGCCTGTGAAGAGACTATCGGGAAAAAAAGAGAGAAACACAGAATATGTGTGTATAAAGGATGTGTAACTATACAAGGATTTCTTCAAAACTGAAGATTGTCTCAGGTGTTGATTTTCATCCAAAAATTAAAATCTTTTTTTTTTTATAGTGAAAACATTAAAACTGTCCTAAAACATTTTTCCACGTCGTTATCATTTGCATCACAGAATACATACAGTATGTTATAACACATACAGTAATGTATCATTTAAGACTGACATGACATTTTAGAATAAAATGACAAAAAATTAAATTTTGTGCTAATGTTATATCACAGCTGGACATTGCTAAACACACACACACACACACACACACACGCACACAACAACAAAATAATAATTTCCTGCGAGTCTGAAGTGTTTTAAGAGCTTATATTCTAAAGATTCACAAGGCCAAAAGTGCAGATTGCAGAAAGACCTGTATAGGAGAGAGAGAACCTGTTTGTGCGCTATGTGTGTTTTCTTCCTGAGCACCTTTTACATGCTGATTGTACCCCTCCACATCTCATACTGAAAAGCTCATTACCATAAGAAGGAACCTTTCTCCTCTCTGTATTTATATGGGTCACTGAAGTCTTGCCAAGGTGACCAATGAGGTTCAATTCAGAGACATGTCATCAATAGCTGAAGGCTAGTGGCTAGACTCTGTTTGCATCAGAGTCTGGAACAGAGTTCAGACTTTAAGAACTTACAAAAGTTTTTTTTTAAACCTGATTGAGAATTATAATAACTATTTATGTGCCTCACATTGTCAACACCCCCTCCCACAATCCCATCTGTCCCGAATGTGGCAGGACAGAGGGAGAGAGAGAGAAAGAGAGAGAGAGAGAGAGATAGAGAGAGATTAATTATTAATAATAATTATGTCAATGTTTCTTTGTTTACAATTTTTTTTTTAAATAATAAAAGGTTCTGTTTATATTCAAAGGAAAACACGTTGAATCCCAGATGTTGAATGTCTCAAACTTTAGTACCCCACTGTACATGTTAATGTGACACACTGAAGCCAACAAAACTGCAAATGTAACAAAGTTAGCTCAGTGGCACCAGATATCACAACCTTCTCTTTGCGTTTCACATTTTCTATTAGTGTCCTTGTGAATGAGAACAGTGTCAAAACACTGCATCTGTTCTTCTTAAGAGTAGTTAGTATGCTTACTGTCTCACTTTCTGAAGAAAAGTTGCTGTAGAATTTGCACATGCCAGTATTTTAAAGAGTGCTGGCACGGCCTTGTGTTTTAATTAGAATTTAACAGTACATATTTAATTGGAGTTGTTTGGTCAAAGTTGTCAAAAGTTTTCCTAAACTGAAACAGTACAAATAAAGAGGCGTGTCCCTAGTTAAAACCTTATTCATAAAGACAACTGAAGGTATAATTAAAAAATAAGAACAAAGTAACATTAGAGAATAGCAAGCTCCTGAGAGCAGGGAATGGTAGGCCTCACTTTATATTGCATGTATGTTAAATATTAGTACAAAATATTCAAAAGTATATTGTTTCAGTTAACATTGAATTATTTATATTTTTTATTTACTGACATACTTAAAGGCACCTATAAAGTGAGTCCAAAAACGGTGTTTATTTTATGTCTTTGAATGTATACAATGTGAATGTGGATACAAACATATTATTAAATGTACATATCTATTTGAATTACCCATTGTGTGATTTCAAGGAAATGTTCAATATGTTCCACAAAGATATTTAAATGAGATATTCTTTTATGCAACACATTGTACTGTGAGTCACACCTAAAATGAAATGAGGAATATGAGATACATAAAAAAAAATAAAAAAAAAGAGTTTTTACTGACTGCTGTTATTACATTGTAATAAAAAAAAAAATTCCAAAATATGCAACTGGTTTGCACTTGGGTTTTATTATGATATTCAGACACTGCCAGGAACGGATGATACATTTATCTAATACGGAATCAAATATTGTCTCCAGCCATTAAAATCATAGAGTTGTTCATCTGCTATACTATGTTGAAAGTAATCTGCATGTACTGTAAATGTCACAGCGATAGTAATAACTAAACAGCCAGAGCACAATTTATGAAAGCCATTAAAGAGGATAATACAAAAAATGATGTAGCAGGCCATGCAGAAAGGCCTGACACAGCAGATGGTATAAGTGTGCCCAAATCAAATTAAATGAAATCAAACAGAAAAAAGGGCTTCACTTGTGTCAAATGCAACATTTAAATGTGTCCCCCATGCATGTTCTACTCGACTTCTAATTAAATTTGTGTAGATATCAGACGTAATGTTAAATAAATAGTGGATAATTTGATGTATCTCTGAAATATATAGGCCTCCATGAAATGAAAGAAGCCTTTAACATTTAATCTTTGTATGCGTTTTGATTGTGTTAGAGCTCTTTCAGACGGAGTGCAGTGCAGAGGAGTTCTTTTAGCAGTTTTAGTCAATGTCTGTACAGAACATCAATGATGATTTATGAGAAATAATTAGAAGCCGCATACTAATGCTAATGCTATTAACCTCTTCTGATGGAGTCTGATATTAAAAACATGTTTGTCTCTTTTGAAGGTGTGTTTGTTTCCAATTACTCTTAAACATAAAGGTTATAGTTAGAACCAAAAACACAGATGCCATATTAGAAACGTTTTAGGGTCCATAAAAAACATTTTAATCTCTAGTTCTTCAGAAAACATTGTACTGATGTGCATTCCTCATGTTCTTATCAAGGACAGTAGGCAGTAAAAAAAAAAAAAAAAAAAAAAAAAAAAAACCTACCAAATAAGAAAATGCAACTAACATCTCCAAATATGCATGCTTTTTTTATTCTAAAATGTATAGAAAATACTGTTAGTTTATTTGAAGGTGTCCTATAAAAATCACTTTATTTGAACATTGTATTTATACATTTAAGCACTGAGTATTATTAATCAACAACATGTACTTACTGTAGGCTTAGGATTAGGGTTAGTTGCATCTATGCGTAATTTACTGTTATTACTAAGTAACGTAACACTGCAGAGTGAAAAGTGTTACCGAAAACACTGTTGTAACACCACAATAATACCTTTCGAAAATTAAATGTTCACTCTATTAAGTAATAAAACAAAAAAATAGGCATGAGCCATAAATGTACACACAATACATGTACATATACACACAACATCACCGTTTATGTTCTTATATCACACCCGCTGAGTCTCCTGCCTCTTCTATCCAATTCACTAGATCTATCGGACTAGTCAACTCACCTGAATTCTGATCTCTACCTGGTTCTAGGACTCCATTTCCCACAATCTTCTGCCCAGACTCATCATTGTAATCAGCTGTTAGTCATTAGCCAAAGGATTAATCAATATCTGTTCACTCACTTGTTGTGAAGATGTCACACTCAGGCTTGGACATAATGGCTGCGTATACACTTAGCATTAACATGCGATCACCGTGATCCGATCAAGCAGATCGGATCATAAGCCAATCAGGACACGCGCATTTACACCTGTCCACATCAAGTGGCTTCTGTATCTGGATAACAAATCGGTTCTCGCATCCCCCGATAACATTCCGATCAGAAGCGCGTTTACACTTGTATTTTCAATGTGTATGTGGACAACATCCGGATACAGGTCGCATGTTAATACCAAGTGTAAACGCAGCCAATGACCAGACCTGAGGTAAAACTCAAACAGGTAGGTGTCTTTGCAGATATGGCATAACGCATAATCAGGTAAGTGATGATACTTGAGATTGTTAGCAGATGAGATCTATATAGTTAACTTTGAGTCTTTAACAGAAACGTTGGAGCACACACACATAAGGGAACCACACTGAGATGAGGGATGACTGGAAGATTACTTGGATGACTGGCGATAGACTTGGATGAGGTAATAGCATTAGCCAGCAAAGTAGTCAGGAACATAAAGCAGGTAATAGCAAAGGAAGTATCAGATGAGGTCAGACTGTAGCTGTGTCCCAATTTAGGGGCTGCGTCCTTTGAAGGTGCGGCCGACACGGCCTTCGAAGGACGCACCGAGACTTGTTTAAAGGGGAAAGTATAGCCGATTGAGTGTGAACCCCGTTTTGTTTTTAGGCAGTTATAACTATATATATATATATATATATATATATATATATATAGTCACGGGTGGTTGCAGGAAGGCTGACGGAGACAAGGATATAATTCCAAAACAAAGGTTTATTGTTAATTAAACATAGGACGGCAGAGCAGGTAGCAACACACACTAGATATAACTGAGATCGGACAAAGACTGACAGAACAGACAGAATTTAAATACAAACACAGATTACACTGATTAACAGAACACAGGTGATACAGATTTCGATGATAGACTAAACAGGTGATACAACTGAACTGATAATGACAGTCACCATGGAAATGAAGGAGTGGTGGGAAAAGAACAAAGGGAAACAGGAACCAATCAAAACACAAACTGAAAGTCCAAACATATACAGGTGCTGGTCATAAAATTAGAATATCATCAAAAAGTTGATTTATTTCAAGAATTCAACTTAACAGGTGAAACTAATATATTATATATACTCATTACATGCAAAGTGAAATATTTCAAGCCTTTATTTGTTATAATTTTGATGATTATGGCTTACAGCTTATGAAACCCACAAAATCAAAAAAATTGAAAAGTAGAATATTACATGAAATCACACAGTAATTACACAGTAATACCATGGTCATTGAACCAGGTTTTGGTTCTTTTGGCAGTGTGGGCAGGTGTAAATCCTGCTGGAAAATGAAGTCAGCATCTCCATAAAGCTTGTCTGCTTAAGGAAGCATGAAGTGCTCTGAAAATGTCCTGGTAGACGGCTGCGTTGACTCTGGAGTCAATAAAGCACAGTGGACCAAAGTCCTCTTTTCTGATGAGAGCAAATTTTGCATTTCATTTGAAAACCAAGGTCCCAGAGTCTGGAGGAAGAATCCCAAAGATGCTTGAAGTCCAGTGTGAAGTTTCCACAGTCTGTGTTGGTTTGGGGAGCCATGTCATCGGCTGGTGTCGGTCCGCTGTGCTGTCCACTCAACGCAGCCGTCTACCAGGACATTTTCAGAGCACTTCATGCTTCCTTCAGCAGACAAGCTTTATGGAGATGCTGACTTCATTTTCCAGCAGGATTTACACCTGCCCACACTGCCAAAAGAACCAAAACCTGGTTCAATGACCATGGTATTACTGTGTAATTACTGTGTGATTTCATGTAATATTCTAATTTTCTGGGATTTTGATTTCGTGGGTTTCATAAGCTGTAAGCCATAATCATCAAAATTATAACAAATAAAGGCTTGAAATATCTCATTTTGCATGTAATGAGTCTATATAATATATTAGTTTCACCTGTTAAGTTGAATTCTTGAAATAAATCAACTTTTTGATGATATTCTAATTTTATGACCAGCACCTGTATATACATATACATACATATACATATACATATACATATACATATACATATACATATACATACATAAACATATACATATAGCATAAATAAAGTTTTATATATAAAGTCCAGTACAAATGTTACTGCCGCTCATCACAACGGCTGTCACAGTTGCTGGGCGACAAAACCAGACCGTTCCATTGAACAACTCCCGGGACACAGCTAGCAAGAAGTTGTTAATGTGACAATAGTATACATTTTGTTAGTTTCATTTTCCAAATAACCAGCGGTGGAATGTAACAACATAAATTTACTCTGGATTAAATTATAAATTTGAAGTACTTTAGATTGTTATTAAACTCCACTTCATCTAGAGGCAAATATTGTACTTTTTATTGGATATTAGATTTTGATATTAGATATTGTTTAAAAAAAATATGAACAGTATATAATAGAAACATTAAAAATATGTCTTATAGATCAGGGATAGCCAACGTTCGGTCCTGGAGGGCTGCTGTCCTGCAGAGTTTAGCTCATAGAATGGTTTTGCATGTTAAAATATGTTATGGTTTGATGGTTTAAGTATGTGAGTTAATTTATTTTATTTTTCCCTCTTTCTGAGAACATCTCAGTGATATGGCAGCCCACACTTGAGTCAGCCCTGCAAACCTGTTGGTAGACAGTGGTAATATGCACTCATCCCAGATGATGTCCCTCCAGCAGAGGCCTTACCAGTGTCTCTATTGTGCAGCTCATCCTGATCCAGCAGCACCACCAGAATCTCCTGCTTAGCTCAATAAAATCTACAGAAAAATGTTTTCCAATTTGTTTTATGTATACTGTTGATTTAAACTTTTATTTTGTTTTTCTTAACTTATACGTAACTTATCTTGTAAATAGTTGTACTTTAAGTAAAAATGTATAGAACAATTTATTTTGTATCAAATGTGCAAATTAATTGACATGACAAAATAAATGTACAGAATAATTTCTTTATTACATTTACAAGTTATAAGTTGCATTACAATAATAAACAATGCACAGAAATTATTTTTTGTTTCATTTACAAATTATAACTTACAAAAAAAGAATGTATAGCCTACAATTGTGTAATTAACACATTTTAATTCACATAACCAAAAGTTTATTTCTCTACCAATCAGGGAGGGAGGATGATGGGAAATGCAGTCTGTGACAGAAGC
Organism: Rutilus rutilus; assembly: GCF_951802725.1. Taxonomy (NCBI): domain Eukaryota; kingdom Metazoa; phylum Chordata; class Actinopteri; order Cypriniformes; family Leuciscidae; genus Rutilus; species Rutilus rutilus. Next base: position 30,145,313 of record NC_140210.1, on the reverse strand, counting down.
CTTGTTTGGTACTACTACAATTCTGAGCTTTCCTACCTTTAGACCTCTGCCTGTTCTTTCTTTTGGATTGCTTATCTACTGTTTGCCTGTCGTTGACCCCAGCCTGTTTGACTACAAACATATTTTTGTGTTTGCCCATCCTGATTTGACTATTGCCTGCTCTGTATTTTTACTTTTGGCTTTGATTTATTAAACACTGCACATGGATTGTGAATCTACTGACACAAACACAAGATTCACAAAATGTATAGACATTGATTTTAAATACATTTTTTAATCTGGTAACCAACAATTTATCTTCGCTAAACCTATAAGGATAAAAAAAATATATAATAATAAATAAATAAAAATTGTATTTTTCATTTATTCATTTAACAGACTCTTTTATCCAAAGCAACTTAATGTGTTTTTGGCTGCATTAGCTTGCTTATATAATGGTTGTAAAATGTTTGCATTTCTCTCCCTACATGTCATCTTGAGTGGTGTGTGCATATATCCGTGTGTATGAGTGTGTTTGTGGGTGTGCGTGACTGAGTCAGTCCAGTGTTTGTTTTGCCTTGTTGTGGCTGACTGGGTTGTACGTGTAGACTTTGTTTGCTGCTGTTTTGATCGCTGTGTGTTCCCTGCAGGGACGGAATGGAGGATAGAGAAAGAGAGAGAGATGGAGAGAGAGAGGGAGTGTTACCTAGCTGAGTGGAGGGGAGTTGAGGCCACTAGCATGCCAAGTGTTCCCTCCAGACCCTCTGGCTGCTGCCTACAGCTCACTCACCACTTAGTGCACACAAGCGTGATGAGAGAAATGAGGACGCCCTGCATCTTCCATCACTCCATTCTATTTTTCTCCACATCTCCATCTCTCACTGATTCTTAGCCTGTCTCTGTCCAATTCCAAACATCATAGATTTCATCTCTCCATCCATCATTGCTCTTCTTCTGCTTCTTTCTCACTCTTCTCTTCACATCAAAACTCAGGTTTGAATTTGACTTTCTCTAGTGGGTTACAATGGTGTATGAATTGAACTCTTCAAAGGAGGAAATGTGTAACACATGCTTTGAATCCTGATATCCACAGAGAGGACACATATGACCACGAACTCTTGAGCCCGATAAAAACAAACAATATAAGTCCCGATTAGCTATTGCAAATCTCATTTCTTATTTACAAGAAACGTATAATGGTATTCAAAAGTCTGAGATCACTAGAAGAAATGTGAATTTTGCCCCCTTTTTTACATTTCAAATTATATTAATATATTAAAGGTAGGTTAGGCTATTTCAGAGAAGCAATAGCAAGATAGCTTTGAAATCTTTAGATCCCACTCTCCTTTCAGAGGACTCTCCAAAGCCACGCCTCCTCCAAAATACATGAACACTCACAGTAGAGTCTGCAAAGAATTACGAGAGACTGCGTTAAATTACCCAATGTTATGTAATGTACCTACCTAAAACAGGACGGTCGCAGGGTTGCCAGGTCTGTGCAACAAAAGTAGTCCAAAAAGCCCATCGGCTCTTTTCCATCAGGCGGCCAAATTCTCCACTGGATTTGTGCGTCTGAGGGATGTTTTGGGGGTGTTGGAGTGTCGAAATCATACTTACAGGGATGGAAATCAACCAGTGGAAAAAATGTTTACCCGCGGCAACAACTTAAAAGTAGTCCAGTTCCACAGGAAAACCTTGGACTTGGCAACGCTGACGGTAGGCCGCATTAGAAGGATCTTTCCACTTGGGACAGCCTTCGTCGCGCCGCTGTGACGCAATTGGCCTTCAAATGCAGCCTTCGGAGGATGCAGCCCCTGAATTTGGACACAGCTCATGTCTTCCAAGCACTGGCTGACTATAAGAGTCTAGTGGCATCTATCCAGTTCATCAGGGAGGGAGATAAGTCACACTCCTCCAAAAAGACCAAGAGCCTCCTGCACAATCATGGGAGATGAGAATGGACCTGGGAAGGAAACTGTTTTCCCCATGTCATTCAAACATCCCCAAGGCCAGAGGTGGTAATCGGGTCTGAGGAGGGAAGAAGGATCATAATGATTGAGCTGACAGTCCCATGGGAAGATGTATGTGAGGAGGCCTCAGAGAGGAAAGTTACCAAGTACCAGGACCTGGTCCATAAATGCAGGGATAAAGGGTGGAAGGCTTGGAAGGCCTGTCTATTTCTAATTGAGGTTGGTTGCGGGGGTTTGACTGCACAGTCTGAGCTGGAAGCCAGGAGAAGATGGGCAGGCCATGACTGCTGACCTGCCAACTGGTTGAAACGTCTGAAGAAATTTGGATGCCACCTGATGACATCTTTTCCTGGCTGAAAGCTACAGTCATAAGTAAAAATGCAATGATTGGACCGAATGCAATGATTGAAAGAAGGAGGACATCTAGTGGTGACCCAGGGAACTCAAACCAAACACTGTGACACAACCCCCCCTCTACGGAGCGGCAACCAGACGTTCCAAGACATGACAGACAAAACAAGAGTCCAGGCGGGAGGTGGACTGGTGGAGGATCAGGGGGAGGGATGGGGGGCCAGGTCCATGGAGGGAAACGGGGACAGGGAGTGACAGTTCATCTGGCGGCCAGGGCGAAGACGACAGTCCATCGGGCGGCCAGGGCGAAGCATACTTTCCCTCGAGTGGCCAGGGCGGAGCAGGTCGTGCAGGCGGCCAGGGCTGAAACGACAGTCCATCGGACGGCCAGGGCGGAGACGACTCTTCGGGCGGCAAGGGCGGAGACGACCCCTCGGGCGGCCAGGGCGGAGACGACCCCTCGGGCGGCCATGGAACTGGAACAGACACCGACTCAGGAACTGGAACAGACACCACCGGCTCAGGAACTGGAATAGACACCACCGGCTCAGGAACTGGAACAGACTCAGGAACCACCGACTCAGGAACTGGAACAGACACCACCGGCTCAGGAACTGGAACAGACACCACCGACTCAGGAACAGGAACAGGCACCGGCTCAGGAACCGACACCACCGGCTCAGAAACAGAA